>NC_140589.1:970925112-971565112 GCF_964204655.1 Triturus cristatus
TCTGTGATGCCTGGGAGACATCAGGCCTCACTTGTCACTGTGGTGTGTGTTTTGAACGTTGTAGCAGTACATAGGTTGGGTGACACAGCCAGATGATTGGCCATTGCACTACATGGGTGTGAGAGGGATGGGCGGAAAAAGAATCGAGGAGGTCCTATACGTGAATCAATGATGGCGTAATATATTAAGCTTTAACAAAAGGTATATAAATGATAATCAGGGTTGGTTGATGGTCTTCTTTCTTCCGCCTTCCAGTTGGCTTCTTCCCTTCCAGGTGAGTGGTGGTAACGTCCCCCGGGTACCGTGAAAAAGAAGAGAAGGTATCCGGTAAGTATTCAGGCTCTGCAGAGGTCTTAATGAATGAAAGAGGGTAGACCGTCGATAAGGAAAAAACAAAAGGGTGAGACACCCTGGAGCACACACTGGATGAAAGTGCAAGGGTAAACAGGATGAAGAACTCCCCTTCATAAACTATATACAGGAGTCTTGACTACCTTAATCTCAGGTAACCGCTTCTGTAATGGCTACTGTAAG
Organism: Triturus cristatus; assembly: GCF_964204655.1. Lineage (NCBI taxonomy): Eukaryota > Metazoa > Chordata > Amphibia > Caudata > Salamandridae > Triturus > Triturus cristatus. Next base: position 970,925,647 of record NC_140589.1, read on the forward strand.
GAGCAGGGTCTCTTAACTGAAGGGAAAACAAAAAGAATCCTCCCTCAGTATGCCCGGACCTGTCTCGTCCTGAGTCGGATGGTGGCTTGTCTCCTAGGGTTTACATGCACTCCAGCATGTACTCTTGCCCGGGTGATTCTTACGTTCAAGCTTGCCCCCCTATTTCCCACATGCAACAGAGGCCAAGCTCCACCCCCCTTCCTCTTCTCGTGCGGTACTTAAATGAAGACAAAAACAAACAACAACAAAAAACAATGCCTTCCTCCGCCGCCCTTCCTGCCCCTCTCCCCGGTTCACATACTGCGGAAGCCGTAACTCTCCAGAGCTACGGCGGCGTGAAGGCGTCCTCAGGGGGCGTCCACCAGTCCTCCGTCCAGGCGTCTGGTTCCACGTCTTCTTTTTTCACGCTGCTGGGGTTTTGTCCGCCGGTCCTCCGCTCCTCTCCGTAACGCTCTTCTTCTCCGTCCATGGTCCTGTTCTCTACTTCCTGCTTCCAGAGCTCTCCCTCCTCGTCATTTTCTGGCGTCTTCCTTTTAGGGACTCGTCCCACCTCTTGGGCCTCTCCCGATTGGTCCTTCTCCTCTCCGGGCTGTTCCTCTTCCTGTGTGTAAGAGGAGTCGGGGTTAGTTAACCCTTGAATGTCTGAAGATGTTGGATCGGCGTGCTTTCGGTATTCTGGGACAGCGAGGTCAGTGACCCCGCTAGGGACGAAGGTGGGCTCCTCCTCACAATGGGACTCATGTGGACATGTGGAACTGAGATGTGAGGTGGTGGTCATGTAGGTGACATATGTGTCCATGCCCAACAGCACACACCTCAGTACATTGTGTAATGTCATGATCTAGCATGTGATACTGAGCCTGGTCATGGCCACATGGGTGGATGAACTGACAATCTTCCTTTGTGCATCTCTGTACTGCAGGGCACCAGCTGTCCATCGTCCGTTCCCAGACCTTGCAACCATGCAGGAACGCGACTGCATCAGATGGTACCGCTTCACCAGGCCACTGATTGAGGAGTTGGTGGAGCAGTTGGCGCCACATCTGCTACCTGGCCAGACATACCCTACAGCACTGACCCCAGAGGTGAAGGTGATGGCAGCCCTGCACTTCTTTGCTACTGGTACCTTCCAGTACACTCTAGCTACTGCTGGTGGTATGTCGCAAACGATGTTTAGTCAGGTGCTACGCGATGTCTTGGAGGGGATGTTGCATTTCCTAGACCTGTATATCAAGTTCCCTAGCCCAGCTGAACTCCCTGAAATAAAGGATGCCTTTTATACACTGGGGAGGATGGTGAACGTCTTTGGATCTATTGATGGGACAAATGTGGCCCTGATACCACCACAGGCACATGAGCAGGCATACTGGAACAGGAAGCACTACCGCTCCATCAATGCTCTGGTGGTATGTCTTGCTGACATGTCTATCACACATGTGTGTGCATGGTTCCCTGGTTCTGCACATGATGCCTACATTATGAGGAGTAGTCGCATTGCAACGCTGATGTCACAGATGCCAGCTCAGCATGCCTTGCTTGTCAGTGTGTACTGACTGTTTATCATTGTGTGTGTTTGTCAATGTTGTATTCCGCACTCCTACAAAACTCAGCTACTTGTTCATTTTTGTGTGTGTAGGTGACTCCGGATACCCCAACATGCCGTGGTTGCTGACACCCCTCAGGAACCCTGTGACACCAGCCGAGATGCGCTACAATGAGGTACACGGTCGGAGCAGGAGGGTGATTGAGCGGCCATGTTCAAGGTCTCTGTCAGCCCTGAGTTTACCCTGTCCGGGATGGTCGTCTATCGCCCACCCGGCAGTGATGTGGCGTTTAGAAATGCTTTCCCTGACACTGTTGGCCCTTTGGTCGCCGAATGTGCCAACTTTTCTATCATGGGTGACCTAAACTTACATTTCGACACCCTCTCTGGCCTGACAGTGCGTTCCATCTCTTCTGACCTGGAGGCCTTTCAACTTCCCCAGATGGTTTCCCAGCCTACCCATCTGGGGGGGCATATTTTGGATCCCCTGTTTACCAATCTGTTGGGGATTCAAATTACCTCTGTCTCTCCGGTGGAATGGACAGACCACTTCTTGGTGTCCATCCTCTGCCCGGTCTCGGCCACTCCTTCCATCTCTACGGCTAGACGGGTTCAGAAGAGGGCTTGGAAAAAGCTTCGGCTAGAGGACTTTCATCGTCTTCTATTAGAGGAGCCGCTGGGCCCTTTGACGGATGTGGAAAGGGGGTATGACCTCTTCTGTTCATGGATAACTAGGGCCTTGGACTCTCTGATACCCATCGTTTCAACTAAAATCAATCCCAGAGAGTCGAGTCCCTGGTACGATGGCACTCTCCGGGCCCTAAAGGGTGCCTGTAGACGAGCAGAGAGGGCTTGGAGGAAAACCTATGGGGCTGATCTAAAAGCTGCATATGCCAAGTCCGTTAAGCTCTACCATCGAGCTATCTGCCGAGCCCGTGCGGCTTTTTATGCCACCGAATTCCGGAACAGTCCGAATCTGTCAAAAGCTATCTTTAAGGCCGTAAAAGATCTCACAGCGAAGCGGACTACCTCTACGACCGTGAGCTCCCTTTCCCATTGTGAATCCCTTGCATCTTACTTCTTGGGGAAGGTCCAAGCTATATATAGGACATTCCCTAGCATAGGGTTCACTGAGGAAAGTATAAATGGGGTCCACCATCAGACTACACTGCTTGTTTTCCCCCCCCTCACCTTGGATGGTTTTGACAAACTTGCGCTGCAAGTCAAATCTGGGTCCCCATCTGATCCAGTAAGGCCTGCTCTCTTCCGAGACCAAGCTTTTATGGGGCGTACAGCCGTATGCTCCCTTGTCAACCTCTCCTTGGAAACGGGAACTGTTCCATCTAAGTGGAAACAAGCTGTGGTGTCCCCGATTATTAAAAAGCCCACCCTGGACCCTTCCAAGCCTGAAAGCTATCGCCCCATCTCGTTGTTACCCTGGCCAGCCAAGATCACGGAGGCCCACGTCAACCTGGCCCTGTCTGAACATCTGACTCGGACCAATGCCCTCGACCCCACACAAAACGGTTTCCATGCTGGGCACAGTACGGAAACTGCGCTACTTGTGATGGTGGAACATCTCCGGGCAAGGTTGGATGCTGGTCAAACGGCGGCGCTTATTTTGTTAGATCTTAGCGCCGCCTTTGATACGGTAGACCACAGCATCCTCCTGCGTCGGCTCGAGGAGACTGGCATTGGCGGTCAGGTGTTGCAATGGTTCCGCTCCTTTTTAGATGACCGCTCCTTCTGTGTTGCCATCCCTCCCTTCAAGTCCAACTACCAACCACTGGCCATGGGGGTTCCGCAAGGGTCCTCGCTGAGTCCCACGTTGTTCAATCTTTACGTGAGACCGCTGGCTGATGTCGCTAGGCAGTGGGGCCTTACTTTGGTCTCATATGCTGACGACACTCAGCTGGCGGTTACTCTCAGTGGGGATGCGGAGATTGAGGCCCCTAGGTTTCAGTCCGGACTGAAGGCGGTGGCTAGCTGGCTGACAGGCAATTGCCTTCAGCTAAACGCCACTAAAACAGAGGTGATGGTCGTCGGGAAGGGAGTGGAGCTGTGGGGTGACCACTGGTGGCCCTCAGAGTTGGGACCTACTCCGATCCCGGTATCGGAAGTGAAAAATCTGGGGGTATGGCTGGATGCGGGCCTCTCCTTTGTAGGCCATACTAAAAGAACCGCGGCCTGTTGTTTCGGTCTCCTGAGGGGCTTGAGACCTGTTCTCAAGTTCTTTGACGCCCCGACCAGGCAGCTGGTGATCCAGGCTACTATCATCTCCCGCCTGGATTACGCCAGCTCTCTCCTGGCTGGGGCTAAACAGGCTGAACTAACCCGCTTACAACGGGTTCAGAATGATGCGGCGAGGGCGATTGTTGGCTTGCCCAGATTCTGCTCAGTGACAGGTGTCCTTCGCTCCCTACACTGGCTTCCGGTCAGGAAGCGCATCCTCTTCAAGGTTTTGTGCCTTGCTTTTAAAATCTTGAGAGGTACAGGCCCGGAAATCCTGTCGAGTTGTCTGTCTTTGTATGTCCCTGCCCGTAGCCTTCGCTCTCAGGGTCTGGCCCTTGCGGTGGTTCCCAGATTCAGGCTTAGCCGCATGGGAGGCCGCTCGTTTAGGGTAATGGCTGCGTCAGCATGGAACTCCTTGCCTGTTGAAATCCGCTTGCTGGAGGACCTTCTGACCTTTCGGAGGGCTATAAAAACCTTCTTGTTTTAGCTGTTTCTTAGTTTCTGTTTTTAGCCTGTGGTTGTGTTACGTGCTACCTTGTCTCTGCGCCGGGACGCTCCTTGGCTGGAGTATCTGTGCGCACAATAAATAGTCGTAACATAACATAACATAACATTCGGCCTCCTGAAAAGCCGCTTTGGCTGCTTGGACAAGACCGGAGGGGCGCTCCCATATGAGCCTGCAAAATGATCCTTGTATGCTGCATGCTACACAACATGGCAGTGCAGAAGGAGGTGCCTCTCATCTAGGATGACAATGACCAACCGCCGGCACCTGTGGAGGATCCCGGCCTGGGCCAAGATGCCAGTGATGATGAGAATGAGGGTGACGTCCGCTAACAGCTCATCAACAACTTCTTCACCTGAATGTGAGTTTCAAGGGTTGTTATGTGAATGTATGGAGGTAGCCTGGAATGTGTTGTGGCAGCTCTGTTGTTGTCTGAGTGTGTCTGTGTTCCACTTGACTGGATGCATGCAGTGATGTGTCCATTCAGGTGGTGTGTACTCCATAATAGGGTAGTACTGCTAACTTGTTTTTGTGTAGGTGTCTTGCGACATGTTTTGTGCATGTGTATTGCATTTCTCTCCTGTTCTTCTGTGCTTTTGACTGTGTCTTGTGTCTGTCCTTCCCAGGGTACTTTGCCTGTTCTTTGGTCAACACTGACCCCCAACACCCAGAAGTCAACACCAGTGTGGACGTTGACAATTCCCATCAACTGATGTACCACACATCCCTGGACTTCAATTCTCCAACACATTGTGAGTGTGTGTCCACTGTTACGTAGAATTACCGTGCAACTATTGTGGAATAAATGTGTTGCTGATGTGTAATGAACCTGTGCTACGCTTTATTATGTGCGTTGTCTGTCTTCCCACATCTGAGTGACATCTGCTTACCTCACCTGTGGACTTGGTACCACTGACTGGGGTTGGTGTTGTGTCTGTGCATGCCAATGTGTTTCAGGTCAACATCATTGTGTGGGAGGAGTAACATGGCCATGGTGAGTATGTGTTGTGGTGCCATAGTGGTGTGTCTCCCTCACATGTGTCACATCACCATGACTCACCTTACGTTGGTCACATTGTTGCAGTATTTGGCATGCACTGTATTGTGTAGCAGATCGACATCTCCCTGAACATGACAAGTTGGAATCACACCAGAGGCAAGTATGGTGCACTGGTGAGTTTATTTATAAACATGTGTGAGGGAAGTGCACAGGATGGTGGGTGCTGTAAATTGGTTTGGGAATCCAAAGTTCACATTAGAGTTGGAAGTGCTGGTAGATGAAATGTCCAGAGTAAAGTCCACAGTCATCTGTTACATTGGCCCAATATGAACCCTCCATGTCATGTGGGCGAGTTGTGTGCGATTGGACAAGGTGAACGGGTTGCGCACAAAGGACATTATCCATAACAGGTTTAGAGGCCCTGGGGGATGTGCTGGGACATCTGCATCTCACATGTCCTTCTTCAGACGACCCCTCTTCTTCCGGGGGGGGGCGATCCTCAGGTGCAGGCCTCTGTGGTGCAGGGGACTCTCCGCTAGAGTACTCCTCCCTCCCTGTGGCGCTGGCAGATGGTGTTGCGACAGATGTTGTGGCCATACAGGGAGGTGTGGACAGGTTGATGTTGATCTGGCGGAGGCATTGGAGTATGTCCCGATGCACTGCAGTAATGGCATCCCACTTGGCCTCCATGCGGGCATGGTGGGCGACCTGCTCGTGTTGCATGTCCTTGAGGATCCCCACTACCTGGCCAAATCCTCCGGTGCTATCCTGGTAGGCATCTATGATGCATGCCAGGTGGGGGTCATAATGCAGTCCAGACCCCTCTGCAAGGTGCGCCCTCTGCCTCCCACCCCTGCCAGCACCCCTATTCACATGGGCAGGACCAGTGGCGGGACGCACAGGTGACACTGGGACCCCTTGGGTGGTGATGCTGGTGGTGTTTGCTGTAGCTTCCGGGGGGTCCTGTGTCCCTGTGCTGTGGGTTTTGATTGGCCTTGGTCTGTCTGTGTTGGTGGGGGTGCACTGTCGGTGTCCAGATGCTGGAGGCATGGGTACAGGGGGTGCAGATGTTGATGCTGCTGGTGCTGCATGATGGCCCACACCGGAGGGGCCAGGTTGGTCGTCGTCATCCGAAGAGGACAGAGAGAGAGTCAGACCAGAGAGCTCAGTGTCCGCCAGAGTCTGGGACTGGGAATCCTCATCATTTGGTGCTGGGTGCCCAGCACCACCTGTGTTTGGAAGAGACACACAATGTGAGTTATGTTTCTACATGCATCAATGGTTCACAAACATGACATTTTCTACTTTTCGAACAGATGCATGCCTGTACACTACTTTTTCCCAGCTTGTCACGGACAGAGTTTGATATTGTTGTTGCCCATTTCCCAGCATGGCTGTGTGCTCCCCACAACAGAGCCCAGTGTCAGACATCTTGTCAGTCCCTTTCCACTCCCTGTGAGGCGAGTATGGTTCAGTGTGAGCTTGCTGGGCGATGTGGGCGGGTGTAGATTGTCTGTGACTGCGACTCCCGTCATACTCTTGGCTACACCCCCCTTCCCAGCATGCCCATACTTATTCCCTCTTGACTCTGCTTCCCTGTGAGGGGATGTGACAGCAATAGCAAGATGGCTGACTGTGAAGTCCTGGTGCTTGTTGTTGCCCATTTCCCAGCATGACCTTGTGCTCCCCACAACAGAGCCCAGTGTCAGACATCTTGTCAGTCACTTCCCACTCCCTGTGAGGCGAGTATGGTTCAGTTTGAGCTTGCTGGGCCATGTGGGTGGGTGTAGATTGTCTGTGACTGCGACTCCCATCATACTCTTGGCTACACCCCCCTTCCCAGCATGCCCATACTTCCTCCCTCTTGACTCTGCTTCCCTGTGAGGGGGTTGTGACAGCAATGGCAAGATGGCTGACTGTGAAGTCCTGGCGTTTGGTTGGCTACAAGTCCAAAGAGAGCCCCTGTGCTTCACACAGCAGCACCCAGTACGGGGTATCTTTTGCTGATATTTCAATGAGGTGTGTTTCAATGCATTGTACCCGGTGGTTTGTGTGGAGTTTGTGTTGAGGGAGGGGGGTGTCTTCACATGCTGGTAAGTATGGTCAGGGCTTCTGTTAGTCCTCCTTCCCATCATGAAACGTGCTTCCATTGTAGGGCGTGCAAGTTGTCTTTCAGGATGTCAGTCAGTGGTGTCCTGCTTCTGATTTGCACACAACCCCTAGCAGGGCCTTGTGCTCCCCACAGCAGGACCCAGTGTCAGCCATCTTGTCAGTCATTTTCCATTCCCTGTGATGTGGGCATGTTTCAGAGAGGTCTTGATGGGCCAATCAGGAGGGGGAGCATTATCTGTGACTACAGGCCCCATCATGCTTTTGTATACACTCACTTCACCTGCATTCCCACTACTCCTTCCTGTCATTCAGCTGCACTGTGAGGTAGTGTGTTTGTGGTGGCAAACTGTCTGGCAGTGTCTATTTAGCTTTGTGCCACTGGCTTGCTCTATTTGTTTGTAGGTTGGTGCATGTCATGACACAGTTCCCAGTCACTATAAGATGGCAGGTATTGTGTCTGTCTGACTGGCATACACATCTTGGTATGATTATCTATTGGTTACTGTCGCTTTGCTTGCAGTGCATGGTTTCACTGTCCCCTTGCCACACAATCTTGGGTCTGTTGTTTGTGTACTCACCAGGCTCTGGGATGTCTGTTAGGCCATGGACGCTCTTTGGGGGTAGGATGTCCCGCACCTTCTCCTCCCAGGTCCTGAAGTAGACTGGTTTGGCAGGAGGGCCACCGCCGGTGCACTGACTCAGGGCTCAATGAGTTTCTTGACTCTCCTGCGCACGTCATACCACCTGTTCTGGATATCGTCCTTTGTGCGCCTTGCTGGTGCTTGAGCATTCACCTTGTCCACAATCCTCGACCATATCTTGGTTTTCTGTGACATGGGGGTCCTTTGGACCAATGTACCAAACAAATGTGGCACTACTCTGTTGATATCGTCTACCAGCACTTCTAACTCACTATCTGTGAACTTTGGATTCTTCTTTGGGGGCATGGTGATGGGTGGGATGGGTGGTGGTAGTGAGTGATGTGTGTGTGAGGGTGCAAGTGAGGGGGGGTTGGTGTTGGTTTTGCTGGGTGTGTGTGTGTGTGCTTTAGGATGAAGTGCTGATGGTATGTGGGTTGTGTGATGTGTGAGTTGTGAGTGTGTCTGTGGTTGGTGTGTGATGGTGTTTGCTGCTAGCTGTGTCTCCTGTTTGCAAGGGATGATAGTAGTGATTGTAGTCCTTTATATAGTTGGAGTTGTGGGTGTGTCTTTGTCCCATTTTTTTAATTTGCTATTTATTGGCTTTGTCATTGCTTGTTTGGTCCTTTTTTTGTCTTTTTTCCTTTGGGTTTTGTAGGCATGAAGGAGACGTTCATGTGATGGAAACGGATGCTGCTGTTGTCTTGTGCGCGTTCCTCTGCCTCGTTCACGCTGCCTATCTTCTGTTTGATGCGCGTCAGTCACGGCGGTCTCTATTGATGTGTGCCCAGTTGTCTGTGCGTGTCGGTCGTGCGGCTTGTTTCTGTGCGAGTCGGTCTGGTTTTACACGCATTGCATCGTACTGCGCGGATCGGACATCGTGGGTATGGGTCGGTCGGGTTCATTCCGGGTTCGTGTCGGTCGGTGAAAATCGCTTCGGTTTTCCGGCAGGATCACTATTTTCCCTACGGCTCGGTCGTAATTCACTTGCGTTGCATCGTACTGCACGGGTCGTACGGCGCTGGTCCATGTCGGTCGGTATTTGGTTCAGGTCGGTGACGGTCAGTTCGTTTTGCAGCCGGAATCGGAATCGGCCCCTTAGTATCTAACCATCGCCACCTGGAAATAGTATGCATGGCCCTCATGAACCTTTTCACATCCAAAGCTAAGTATGCTCTCCAACACCTCAAAGGTAGACTCTATGAACATGGGGGAAAAGTAGGATGCTTGTTGGAAGCACAGCTTCGGCAACGAGAAGCCACAATGGCCATCCCAGTCATACAATCAAAAACAGTAGAGACCCTTGCGAGGCCCCAAGACATAGTTAACAAGTTTGCCACATTCTACGAGCATCTATATACTCCAGAAGCACTGGCCACCATGGAACAGATATCCACATATCTCAAGAGCATCAACCTTCCTCGCTTGATGGACCAAGGTAGAGAACTCCTAGAATGGGACATCAGTAAGGATGAAATACTAGTAGCCATTACTAACCTGCCCTATCACAAGGCACTGGGCGATGACAGCTTTCCAGCAGAATATTACAAATGTTCCGGTATGGATGCAATAAACAACCTCCATGCCGCACTAAAGGAGGCTGAAAGGACAGAGTCCTTGTGTCCCCTCTCCAACAGAGCAGTGATCACGGTTCTACCCAAACCAGGGAGAGACCTGCTACTATGTGGTAGTTACAGCCCCATTTCCCTCCTGAATGGCGACATCAAAATACTGGCCAGTATCCTTGCTGCGCACCTGAAGAAGGTCATCCCTTCTCTCATACATCACACACAGGTTGGCTTTGTCCTGGGCCGCTCCTCCAGGAATCACCTCGGCACCTTCGCCCAGACATTATGGACTGTGAAAGGCTTGCCGGAGGTTGCGGTGGCCCTCTCCCTCGATGCGGAAAAGGCGTTCAACCGCATAGACTGGAGCTACCTCTTCGCAGCCATGAAAAGTTTTGAGCTCAGCAACCAGTTCATCTCCAAGGTCTGTCTACTGTACAACTGCCACGTGGCTCAGGTCAACTGCGGGGGGTTCTTGTCGGATATCTTTAAAATCCAGAGAGGCACTCATCGGGGCTGCCAGCTCTCCCTTCTTTTATTCCTACTGGTCATGGAACCATTGGCCTCTGTCATTCGTAAATCTCCACGGGTAACAGGAATTCCTATTGAATGAAGCATCTCTAAAATATAATTGTTTGCCAACGATATCCTAATGACTCTTAGAAATCTCTCACAATCACTACCGGCGCTATCAGAAGTCATAGACAAATTTGTGACCTTATCAGGCTATAAGATAAATTGGGATAAAAGCGAGACCCTCCCACTTTCCTCTGGTACCATTGAGGCACCAATCCAGGGCTACCTCTTTAGATGGAAGACCTCATGGCTAAAATATCTAGGGGTGTCTGTCAATAGAGGTCTAGCCGGAATGGTGAGGGATAACTTGTCACGCCTCAGTGCACAGTTGAAAGCAGATTTCAAGAAATGGTCTCTACTAGGATTCTTCATTTGGTGCGAGTCCAAGCAGCAAGAATGATCACACTGCCACGTTTTACGTATGTTCTGGGAATGCTGCCCATAGTGGTACCCTTTCCTCAATGCGCACATACCAGACTTCGTCTGGAGCGCTGCCTGCCCCCACTTGGCCACTTCCAAACTCATGGTCCACCACTCTTGTGGTGGCCTGGGCCTACCATCGGTGGAACAGTATACCTTGTCTCTACACCTCTCGCAGCTTGCCTATTTGCTCCCGGAGACACCAGACCCACCCCAGTGGGTGACAACGGAAAGGTCACTCCTCGATGAAGGCGAAGGCCTCGCCCAATCCATGCTGCAGGCTACATGCAAAGCATGGCAATGAGAGCGCCGCCTTATGAGCGTCCACCATCGCCTACACATCAAGGGGTATGATTGAATCAGAATAGACAGGCGGAAGCTTCACTGGCCCATCTGGACAGCTTCAACCATACGATCACTAGACAAGGTGATACTAAATGGTGACTTGAAACCTTTTGCTCAGATGCAAGAGGAATTTAGGCTATCCTCGCAGCATGCTAGGCTAAAATTCTGCCACTTCAAAACCCTCCACAACTGGTTCTTGACCTCGATTAAACTACACAAGGCCGTCCTATTGCCTCACTCCAAATGGTGGAAGTGCCCAGATATGCATTGTGACCTCCCCCATGTACTCTGAGAGTGCCCTTCAAATCAAACGTTCTACTCCCACATCTGGAGCCCTCTGGGAGAGACGATCCCCCTTCGCCTACCCCTCCAAACCACAATGGGCGTGTGCTCGCATTGCACGCTGGTATTTGTAGATTTAGCGTAATTATTCCGTTAGTAGGTGCCGCTGACCAACTCCTAATTGAATTGATGGCAAGCACTTGCTGTACAGAATAAAGTATTTAACACGTAAGTGTGGGCCTCCAAGTGTTGGGTGTCTTCATATGAAATATAAAGCGGCCTGCTTGGTCGCGGAGAGCCTCCCTGCGGACGTGCAGGTCCGGCGCAGTTATGATAACTGCGCTATTCGGAGCTTCGTACTGTTCTGCAAGGATGACTGGGCACTGCAGCGGTTGTGGTAGAATGCAGATACCCATTTTGGATTATGATTAATGATTTTAGGAGTTGGGGAGCGGCACCTACTAAAGGAATAAATACGCTAAACCTACAAATACCAGCGTGCAATGCGAGCACATGCCCATTGGGCGGGACAAGTGAACTTTATTAATGTCACCTGCATAGCTGCCTTCCTTACAAGCCATCGTTGTGAACAAGGGCGGATGGACGCCCGAAACGCGTCGAATTGATGGCAAGCACTTGCTGTACCTACCTCAATGGTAAACAGACATAATATTGAATAAAAAATATCGACAGGACACAATATCGAGTTTTTAATATAGAATGGACAGAATATCGAATTGCCAAAATATAGTGGTGAAGAATATCGAAAATTAGGTAAGAAATATCGATTTAAATAATATCGAAGTAAGTAATATCGACAGTAATAATATAGTTGTTAAAAATATCGATTTTTTTTATAGTGTTTTAAGTGTTAGTATATGTGTTAAAAGTATGTATTAATTTTGGAATGTATGTTTGAATATTTTTAAAGTAATTAATTTTATGTTATTTAATTTTTGTGTAATTTAATTCCGTAGCGGGTTGTGGGTTTATAGGAGATTAGGGTGGGAAGTAATTTAATTATAGTACATAAAATAATAAATTTGAGGAATTATTAATTATTTTTAATGTAATTTGGCGTTTTACTTCTGTAGCGGGTTGTGGGTTTATAGGGGAATAGGGTGGGAAGTAATGTAATTATTATGAGGTAATTATTAATTAGTATTTAAAATTAATTAGTTGTTGATTAATTATTAATTGTTAAATAATTTGTATTAATTGGTAATTAATTTGTATTAATTGTTTAATTGATAATTATGTTAATTGTATTAATTTATTATTTTTTTGCGGGTTTTGGGTTTATTGGGGAATATGGTGGGAAGTAATTTAATTGTAAATAATTAATTATAGAAATAATTTGTGTATATTGATAGTTAATTTAATATTAATTAGTTATGAATTGGTATTAATTGTATTGGTTAATTTTTGGTATTGAAAATTGATTGGTTGTTAATTAATTATTAATAGGTAATGAATAAAATAAAATAACATTTTATTTATAATAAATTAATTATTCAATATTGTGTAATTGGTAATTAATTTAATGCTTTTTTGGTATTAATAAATAATTTATTATTAATAAGATATTAAAATAATATTTTCCCTTCTATTGCACTCACTGGAGTGGGAATAGTAATTTTTACACCTACGCTATCCAACGCTTTCCCTACTATTGCACTCACTGGAGTGGGAATAGTAATTGTTACCCCTACGCTATCCAACGCTTTCCCTACTGTTGCACTCTTTGGGAGTGGGAATAGTAATTTTTACCTCTACGCTATCCAACGCTTTCCCTACTATTGCACTCACTGGAGTGGGAATAATAATTTTTACCCCTACGCTATCCAACGCTTTCCCTACTGTTGCGCTCTTTGGAGTGGGAATAGTAATTTTTACCCCTATGCTATTCAACGCTTTCCCTACAGTTGCACTCACTGGAGTGGGAATAGTAAATTTTACCCTCCCGCTATCCAACGCTTTCCCTACTGTTGCACTCTCTGGAGTGGGAATAGTAATTTTTTCCCTACGCTATCCAACACGTTCCCTACTGTTGCACTCTTTGGAGTGGGAATAGTAATTTTGACCCCTACGCTATCCAACGCTTTCCCTACTGTTTCACTCACTGGAGTGGGAATAGTAAATTTTACCCTCCCGCTATCCAATGCTTTCCCTACTGTTGCACTCTCTGGAGTGGGAATGGTAATTTTTACCCTCCCGCTATCCAACGCTTTCCCTACTGTTGCACTCTCTGGAGTGGGAATAGTAATTTTTACCCTCCCGCTATCCAACGCTTTCCCTACTATTGCACTTACTTGAGTGGTAATAGTAAATTTTACCCGCCCGATATCCTACGCAAAAAATATTGAATATTTTTAATTAATATTACGTTAATATATGTATTATTTTTTTTTTTACTTACATTAATTATTTATTAATGTTAAAGTTATTTAAGTATTTTTAAGTATGTTTCAGTTAATTATATGTATTATTTCATTAATTTTACATTACTTTTAAGACATTTTAAAAATTCGATATTTTGACTAACCATATTTTTTACAACGATATTTTGGATTCGATATTTTTGTACTTACCTGTTTGGAGATAGGCATTCGATATTTTGGCATTCTATATTTTTCCTTCGATATTTTGGTAGTTCGATAATCTCCTTCTCGATATTTTGTCAGTGATCCACCTCACTGTTGTGCGATGCGGACTTGCAGAATAAAGTATTTGACACGTAAGCGTGGGCCTCCAAGTGTTGGGTGTCTTCATATGGAATATAAAGCGGCAGGCTTTAGTCGCAGAGAGTCCCCCTGTGGACGTGCAAGTCCGGCGCAGTTACGATAACTGCGCTTTTTGGAGCTTCGTGCTGTTCTGCGAGGATGACTGGGCACTGCAGCAGTTGTGGTATAATGCAGCTACCCATTGTGGATTATTATTAATGATTTTAGGAGTTGGGCAGCGGCACCTACTAAAGGAATAAATACGCTAATCCTACAAATACCACCGTGCAATGCGAGCACACACCCATTGGGCGGGACAAGTGAACTTTATTAATGTCACCTGCATAGCTGCCTTCCTTACAAGCCATCGTTGTGAACAAGGGCGGATGGACGCCCAAAATGCGTTGAATTGATGGCAAGCACTTGCTGTACCTACCTCATTGTTGTGTAATGCGGACTTGCAGAATAAAGCATTTAACACGTAAGCGTGGGCCTCCAAGTGTTGGGTGTCTTCATATGGAATATAAAGCGTCCTGCTTTGGTCGCGGAGAGCCCCCCTGTGGACATGCAGGTCCGGCGCAGTTACGATAACTGCGCTTTTCGGAGCTTCGTGCTGTTCTGCAAGGATGACTGGCCACTGCAGCGGTTGTGGTAGAATGCAGCTACCCATTGTGGATTATTATTAATGATTTTAGAAGTTGTGCAGCGGCACCTACTAAAGGAATAAATAAGCTAAACCTACAAATACCAGCGTGCAATGCGAGCACACGCCCATTGGGCGGGACAAGTGAACTTTATAAATGTCACCTGCATAGCGGCCTTCCTTACAAGCCATCGTTGTGAACAAGAGTGGATGGACGCCTGAAACTTGTCGAATTGATGGCAAGCACTTGCTGTACCTACCTCACTGTTGTGCGTTGCGAACTTGCAGAATAAATTATTTAACACGTATGCGTGGGCCTCCAAGTGTTGGGTGTCTTCATATGGAATACATATATGTATATATATATTCACTGAAAAAACCATAGGTTTCAGGGGTGTTATAGTTAGCTGGACTTTTCACTTGTACAAAACCATTGAAATTCCTCCGTTATAGTTAGTTCAGCTAACTATAACTTGCGCGCCCGCAATGCACTGCTGATGATGTCACATATTACACCACTCATGACATGGTCAGTGACATCACTCATGACATCACTGATGACATCTCAAATGACATCACTGATGACATCACTGATGACATCATCCAGTGAATATCTGTTTTTCTGAAAATTAAATATGTTTTATATATGTATATCTCAAGGTCGATGGAAGAATAAATGGGTATATAAGTGTCTAAATGGATGATTTGTTTTTGAAAAATTGATTGTGTAACTGACTGATTAAGGGTATCATAGTGAATACATGGCTTAGTGAGTAATGTTTAAATATGTAAATATCTGTATCAGTCTCTCACTTTGTGTATAAGTGGCAGCATGGGTTGGTGAGTAGCTACATGGGTGTCTATATAGGTTATTAGTTGGTTTTCTGAGTATCAGTCTGAGTGTCTGCATGGTTCGGTGGGGGGTATTACATAGTGCATAGGTGCATGAATGAGTGACTCACTGTTTGTATGTGTTGAAGACAGCATGTGTGCAGGACTGTATGGGTGGATGAGTGTGTGTATGGGTGTGTTAGTGAGTGAATGACTGTCTCAATAGTGTCTTTATGAGTAACTACATATGTTTTAAACTAGTATATGTGACTATTGGTGTATATAAGTGAGTATATGTGAGAGTGAGAGATTGAAAGAGTTCCTGTATGAATAAGTATGTGTTTCTATAAGTGATTGTTTAAAAGACTAAGTAGGTGTAAGTTTCCGTAGAAGTAAGTGTGGTGGTGTGTGTATAACTGTATATGCAAGTAAATGTATGTTTGATTCTTTATTAGCATGAGTGACTATGTGTGTGAGTAACTCTATGGATGAGTGGCATTGTGTAACAGGATGTATAGGTGTATGAGTACATATGATGAGTGAGTACATGTATGAGTGACTGTATAGGACTGTTGGTGAATGAGTGGATGTGTATGTGGATCTTAGAATTACTGAAGAGGTTGCTGTAACTGGTATTGGTATGTCCATTGTTTTGAAAATTTTAGTCTCTATTTTTGAATGTGTGTATCAAAGGTTATATTAGGGTGAGAGGAGGTCTGCCACTCTATCACAAGGATGATGTCATCAGTGATGTCATCAGTGATGTCATTTGAGATGTCATTAGTGATGTCATGAGTGATGTCACTGAACATGTCATGAGTGATGTAATATGTGACATCATCAGCAGTGCATTGCGGGCGCGCAAGTTATAGTTAGCTGAACTAACTATAAAGTGAAAAGTCCAGCTAACTATAACACCCCTGAAACCTATGGTTTTTTCAGTGAATTTCTGAGGTTTTTTAAATGCTAATTCCTAACTATAACGTGCCTGAAACCTATGGTTTTTTTTGTGAATTTCAAAGGTTTTTTAAATGCTAATTTCAAACTATGCCTACAGAGATAGGACATCTGAAGAAAGAAGAAAAAATGCACAGAAAGAAAAAAAAGAAGTGCAGAAAGAAGCAACAGAAGTCCTCAAAGACGAAGAAAAGTGCAGGAAGAAGGATAACGTGCAGAAAGAACAAAAAGAAGAGCAGAAAGAATCCTTGTTGCAAAATCATCCTGTACCCTCAACTTTTTCAGACGGATACTGGTGGTAACTGAGTCTGACTAACCAGTCCTAGAGCCAGTGCTATGTTAAAAGACACTTAGAATACAGTGAAAATACCTACATACACTAGGGAACATTATGCGTTGGGGTCCCCCTGTGATTAGCATGACCTCCTCTGTAAGCCCCTAGTATATAATAGGGCAGGGGGATTAAAACTACCTCTTAAAACAGGCCACAGGGCGTTTTTGCACACGTTAACTCAGGCCCCGTCCCCTCCCTTCACCACTGTGTAAACACGCCCTGTGTCCGTTTTTAGTTGGGAGATTAAGTTCATTTGAATCCTGAGGGTCCCTAGGGTCCAACTAGCCCACTAGGTACCTCCAGTAAGTGCCACAGAGCTGCGTTGCAGAGAGGTGTAAAAAGTGGCACAGCCTGGACCACCTCTCTGCAATGCAGCTCAGTGGCGCTTACTGGAAGCACTTGGTGGGCTAGTTAGCCCCCAGGGGCCCTCAGTATTGAAGGGAAATTATATCCCCATTTTAAAACGTGTCATAGTGCGTGTTTGCACACGTTACCTCAGGCCCCGTCCCCTCCCTTCACCACTGTGTAAACGCGCCCTGTGGCTGTTCTAAGTTGAGAGATTAAGTCCCCTTGAATCCTAAGGGTCCCCAGGGTCAAACTAGACCACTAGGTACCTCCAGTAAGCGCCACAGAGCTGCGTTGCAGAGAGGTGTAAAAAGGGGCTTGGCCTCAGAACACCTGTTTGCAGCGCAGCTCCCTGGCGCATACTGGAGATGCCTGTTGGGCTAGTTGGCCCTCAGGGACCCTCAGTATTGAAGAGGAATTAATTCCCCAACTTACAACTCGCCAGGCGGCGCGTTTGCAGAGTGCTGCAAGGAGGGGGCGTGGCCTCCGGCACGATGCCAGTCTTTTATTTATTTTAATTTTTTAAGAAGCGGGGCTGTTTGGTTCCCCTTCTTATTCTAATTTATTGGCCCTGATGACCCCATCCCCCAGGGCCTGTCTCCTAATTATATTTTTTTGACCCCAATCCCCAGGGCCGGCCACTGTTTTTTATTATTTTTAAAAAATATATATTTATAGACACACCTAGGACATGCTGGACAAACCGTACGTACCTATCACCATGACGATTTGAGTGATATTCATTAAAAGGCAACTATGCATACAATGAATCCACGTGGAATGTATTTACACCACTAGTGAAGCTCTGACATGTCTGATGCCCTACCGTGCCTAATCCCAGTAGACACCCTTGTCGTTTATATAAACATGGGTAGCTATTGACGGGCACATTTAATACACATGCACACCAAGCCATTCAAAGGGGATTCGACAAAAATTCGACCAAAACTATGTAAGAAACCCCCCTCACGGTTAATAAAACACACATCCACTGCCGGATGTGTAATACTTTTTATTTTACTCTCTGGAAAGGGGACGAACATCACTTGAGAGTCACAGCGCGCTCCTGGCAGAGCCCAATGCTGTGTTACATCCACCATTGCCTGCCGAGTGCCACACACCTCTGTGTTGTATTCCACTAGCTAGGGCATATGCGATGACACTCTCTAGCCCATGTGCACTGTAACACCACCCCGTGAATATGTCATGCCGCACGGGTTATATTGCCCCATCTAATGTGCCTTCCTCGATGCCTATGTTGTAAGCTTACCGTACGCGTACGGTGCCGTGCGCGAGCGCGATTCTGATTGGCTGTTAGATCTTAGTAAACATTCGAATCGGTCGAAACCAGGAAGTGTCGGCTGCCATTTTCTCCCTCGCACTCTGAGGGGGGAGGAAAAACAAAGTTGGATAACATGAAAAGGGGCAGGCTAGACAGCTCCTAACCACCTAGCCTTGGTTAGGGTGTCCCAAAAGGACCCCCAAGACCAAAAAGTTCAATTTTTTTTTTTTTAAAACGCAGAATGCGCTTACCGTACGCGTACGGCCAGAAAAAAAAGAAAAAAAAACAAAATCCACATATTCCCCCCCCTCGTGTGCAAAAGGTGCCCGTAGGGCACCTTTTGTGAAAGGCATATTAGAGTTTTGAACATTTAATAGATAACCTTTTACAACGAAGCGCATAATATGTCCTCTGTGTGCAGACGGTGCGCGAAGCGCATCGTGCGTACATGGTCCATCCAGCGTAACGTGGGCACGCGGTGCGCATAGCGCACCGCGTGCCCACCGTGCGTGCACGGCACTAACTGCGAAGCGCACCGTGCGCGCATGGAACGAACTGCGTGAAGTGGGCGCACACGGCACGAACGCCGTAAAGTAACTTAGCATTTAAAAAACCGTACAAATTCACTGAAAAAACCATAGGTTTCACACACGTTATAGTTAGGAATTAGCATTTAAAAAACCTTGCAAATTCACTGAAAAAACCATAGGTTTCACACAAGTCCTCTGCTGATGCTAATACTGTATTTAGACACTTATTTGCCCATGTCTTCTTCCATTAAATTTTAGCTATACATATATTACAAATATTTTTTTTTCATAAAGACACATATGTCATCAGCAGAGGATTGCGGTCGCGTGAGTTATAGTTGCCTGCACTAACTATAACGTGGAATTTCATTGGTTTTTTACGAGTGAAATGTACAGCTAACTATAACTTGTGTGAAACCTATGGTTTTTTCAGTGAATTTGCAAGGTTTTTTAAATGCTAATTCCTAACTATAACGTGTGTGAAACCTATGGTTTTTTCAGTGAATATATATATCTATATATATTCACCTAAAAAACCATAGGTTTCACACATGTTATAGTTAGCTGGACATTTCCCTCATAAAAAAACAATGAAATTCCCCCGGTATAGTTAGTTCAGGCAACTATAACTCACATGACCGCAATCCTCTGCTGATGATGTCAGATATTACATCACTGTATTTAGACACCTATTTACCCATGTCTTCTTCCATTAATCTTTAGCTATACATATATTACAAATATTTATTTTTCAGAAAGACACATATGTCATCAGTGATGTAATATCTGACATCATCAGCAGAGGATTGCGGTCACGTGAGTTATAGTTGCCTGCACTAACTATAACGGGGGAATTTCATTGTTTTTTTACGAGGGAAATGTCCAGCTAACTATAACATGTGTGAAACCTATGGTTTTTTAACTGAATTTGCAAGGTTTTTTAAATGCTAATTCCTAACTATAACGTGTGTGAAACCTATGGTTTTTTAAGTGAATTTGTACGGTTTTTTAAATGCTAAGTTATGTATTTATTAATAATTTTTTTTTCAGGTTTTTCACCGTGCGCGCACCATGCGCGCGCTGTGGTCGTTCGGTGCGCTTCGCGTACCGAACTCCCACGATGTGTTGTGAATGCCGTGCACGTACGGTGCACGCACCTCGCACTTTTTCGAAAAAAAAAAACGTTTTTTTCACCCTGGGGGGTCCTTCAGTGACCCCCTGACAAAGGCTAGGGGGTCAGGAACTGTCCACCCTACCCCCTTTTCATGTTCTGCATCTTTGTTTTTTACTGCCTCAGACTGCGAGAGACAAAATGGCAGCCAACACTTCCTGATTTCGACCGATTCGAATGTTTACTGACATCTAACAACCAATCAGAATTGCGCTCGCGCACGGCAGCATGCGCGTACGGTATGCTTACCGTACGAGCACGGTGCGCGCTTATAGATATATATTTACTTTTAACTGCAATTTTCGCAGGAACTACTGAACAGATTGACTCCAGATATCCAAAAGCCACATCCCTGACCTGAGGACTACTTCTATGCCAAATTTTTCCATAGGGACTAAAGGTCCCTATGGAAAAATGCATGGGGAAAACGCGTTTTGGGACCCCCCTTTTTTCTCAGCCCCCGCTTGACGAATCCCCCCGAGACTTTCAGGGTAGGAGCGGAGCGCCCCACCTATATATATATATCAGGTTTACAGATACGAAATATTCCAGTAGTTTTTATCGATGACCCGATATATAAGAAAGGATACAGCTGCATTGAGACTAAATGCAGCCGGGATTTAATGGTGTTGACTGTCGAAACAGCCCATAGGCTGTCATTGTTACAACTGCAAGAAATAGCGGACCTGGAAGCAGAAGTTAGAAATAACCAAAGTCTCACTGACGCTAAAACTTTACTTGAAAAAGTCGAGAAGGAGATATCGGAGTTTAAAGACTACACGGTCATTCAAAAAAGTAATAAATTTGAGGCGGACAAAAAGAATTTCTCTTTGGAATCTACATACCCGTACTTAAATAAAGATTTCTACATTAACAACGAATCGAGAAATTATTTGCAAAATTACAGAGGACGTTCAAGAAAGAAATTTATCACCTTCTCCGAAACAACATCTTCGTCTTCAGGTGGCGAGTCGGATGACAATATAGGGACAAACATAAACCCAAGACTAAAACAACAAAACCAGGATCAACAAATTAACCAAGGGCCGCATTTTTTAGCCCGGGGCCAGCGGCAGGGCAGAGGCCGCCTACGTTATTCCCAACCATGGGAAATGAGGACTCGACGTCAGTATTACAGGAGCTAGCTCCTTCACCTGTGTTCAATTTGTCCGAAAAAATCTTGACAGAAGCAGAATTGTCTGTTTTATCTAAAGGACTAGGATTTGTACCATCTAGACCAACGGACTTTGTTAAACTGAAGCTAGAAATAATAGAATTTTGTCGAAAAGTCCGGCTCAAAATATTTTTTCAGGACAGCCCCGAAACCTCCACAACAGAGATAACAGGACTAAGGAGAAAATCCTTGTTTTGCCCATCAGGCCCAAAAATTCCCAAGGAGATCAACACTTTCGAAAAGACCATCCTTTCTGGGATACAAACAATGGAAAAGAGAAAAAGCTATATTAGATATAATCTGGCTAAACAAGAGAAAGATGCTTTGTTGGCACTTAAAAATGCCAGATCAGTGGTAGCGAAACAAGCGGACAAAGGAGGTGCAGTGGTGATTTGGGACCTAAATAAATATAAAAAAGAGGCGTTGCGTCAGCTAGAGGATGTCAGCTGTTATCGGAAAATTTCAAAGGACCCAACTAAGGAGCTTCAAAATCAACTCTTTCAAATTATTGAGGAAGGGTACACACAAGGTTTCGTTGGCCCAAAGGAACAGATTTTTCTACAAAACAAGAACCCTAGGACACCTGTCTTTTATGTTTTACCAAAACTACATAAGAGTGAAATTGACCCCCCTGGCAGACCAATCGTTTCAGGGTGCGAGTCGCTTATTGAACCAGTTGCCCAATATATTGACTTCTTTTTAAAACCTTTCATTAATGACATCCCGGCCCACCTGAAAGACACCACAGCTTTCTTGAACAGAATAACATCGGTAAAATTTGACAATAAAAATCAATTGATGGTGACACTAGACGTGGTGTCGCTTTACACCCAGATACCCCAAGACCAAGCGTTAGAGACATTAACGTGGTTCCTTGAGAAAAGAGAACGACCAGTCCAGGTTCCATCGGATTTCATTTTGGAACTCGCCAAATTTGCACTATCAAAAAACTATTTTTCTTTTGAATCTCAGTTCTTCTTTCAAATAAGAGGCGTGGCGATGGGGTGTCCTTTCGCCCCAGAGCTAGCGGTGCTATTTATGGGACTATACGAAAAAAATTTCATCTATGACAACAACCCGTACTCGGCAAATATTTCCAACTATATGAGATACATAGATGATATCTTTTTAATTTGGACTGGGTCTCAACAACAACTTGACGAGTTTGTAGGATGGCTCAACGAACGAACAAGAGACATTAAATTCAGCTGTTCGGCATCCAACCAGTCAATAACATTCTTGGACGTCAAAGTAGAAAATCTCTCGGGTCAATTAGAAACCACACTTTTTAGGAAGTCAACCGATCGAAATAAGGCACTGCATTACACCAGCAACCATCCTCGGAGCTTGAAACAGAATTTACCTTATGGGGAGTTCCTACGGATCCGTAGGAATTGTTCACAAAAAGAGGAATACTTTTTTCATGCCAATAAACTTAAAGACCGACTACTGGAGAGAGGATACCCGAAAAAATTACTTAAACATTCCCTGAAAAGAGCCAGGTGGACACCAAGGGAAACCTTGTTGGTGAGCAAAGAGAAGAAGATGGCTAACAGGCCAGTATGCGTGACAACGTTCTGCCCCAATTCACACCAACTTCGCAGTCTGGTCCTTTCAAATTGGCACCTGATTAAAGATCTACATAATGATTTTTCCACACCACCCCTCTTCGCGTTCAAAAAAGAAAAAAGCATAGCGAACTTCATCGTAAGAGCAGCTTTGCCTAAACAGCAGCCTCCCACGTTGAGAGGACTACTAGCCCTACCCCCAATTGTTGGGCACCACAGATGCGGGTCTTGTGTTGGCTGTGAACAAACTGTTGAAGGGGATATATTCACCTTTGACAACATTTATTGGAAACATGATACCTTCACTAATTGTAGGACTAAAAATGTCGTGTACGCAGTCACATGCCCATGCCCCAACGAACTGCGTTAAGTGGGCGCGCACGCCACGAATGGCGTAAAGTAACTTAGCATTTAAAAAAACGTACAAATTCACTGAAAAAACCATAGGTTTCACACACGTTATAGTTAGGAATTAGCATTTAAAAAACCTTGCAAATTCACTGAAAAAACCATAGGTTTCACACATGTTATAGTTAGCTGGACATTTTACTGATAAAAACCTATGAAATTCCCCCGTTATAGTTAGTGCAGGCAACTATAACTCACGCGACCGCAATCCTCTGCTGATGACATATGTGTCTTTATGAAAAAAAAATATTTGTAATATATGTATAGCTAAAATTTAATGGAAGAAGACATGGGCAAATAAGTGTCTAAATACAGTATTAGCATCAGCAGAGGATTGCGGTCGCGTGAGTTATAGTTGCCTGCACTAACTATAACGGGGGAATTTCATAGGTTTTTTATCAGTAAAATGTCCAGCTAACTATAACATGTGTGAAACCTATGGTTTTTTCAGTGAATATATATATATATATATTCACTGAAAAAAAACCATAGGTTTCAGAGACCTTATAGTTAGAAAACCTTAGAAATTCACAGAAAAATCCATAGGTTTCAGAGGTGTTATAGTTAGCTGACCATTTCACTCATACAAAACCATAGAAATTCTTCCGTTATAGTTAGTTCTGCTAACTATAACTTGCGCACCCACAATGCACTGCTGATGATGTCACTTATTGCATCATTCATGACATGGTCAGTGACATCACTGATGACATCTCAAATGACATCACTGATGACATCATCCACGTGACAATCTGATACACCTCATCATACACTAGTATAACCTTTCATCACTCACTGTAAAATACAGAGTACCATATTTGAAACCATTGACACACCAATACCAGTTACTACATACCCACTCACTGACTCCTAAGTCTACACACACAACTACCCATTCAACAACAGAATCATTTATACATGCAGTCACTAATTAATAGAACACTATCAAATGCACTTATACACATATACATATACATTGACACATCAGCAGTCATCTTAGTCAGATATGCAGTCATCCTACTCACTCATGAAAAAAATTAATCACACTTATATTTACTCACTTACACAATTATCGAACAACACCTTATGTATTCAAATACACAGTAACTCATAGTTAATATGTTAAAAAATCACCATTACAATTATACACTCATTCATATAGTTATTTTCACAATCACTGACTCTTACACATACTTATTTATATACACCAACTCTCACATACAATGCCTTTTATTTTTTTACTTTGTTGAAGAAGTACAACTAAAACATATATTCGCTCACCAACACTCAAATAAATACGCTCAGTCACCCAAACAACTGTTTCCACATGCACTATTAAACGTATACACCTAGTCAATCAACCATTCACACATCTATGCATAGAGTTACACACACCCCATCCAATCACACACAAACTCAGTGTCCCATACAAATACTCACCCAACTAATCAATAACTAATATAAACACCCATGTAGTTAGTGACCAACTGATGCAGCATGTTATACAACAACAGAGATAGTGCTGCACACATTCACATAGTTTAGTTACCAATCCATGTATTAAGTGAGACACTTTTAGTTACTCACTTAAACAGTTACTCACTTAAACAGACAGTCAGACAGCTACTAAATCCTCATCCAGACAGTTATATATCCACTCAATCTTCAATACAGATTGGTACATATAATACATATTTAAATTTCAAACTAAACCACATTCACTGGATGATGTCATCAGTGATGTCATTTGAGATGTCTTCAGTGATGTCATCAGTGATGTCACTGACAATGTCATGAATGATGCAATATGTGACATCATCAGCAGTTCTAAGGTTTTTACAAATGCGAATTTCTAACTATAACGTCTCTGAAACCTATGGTTTTTTCAGTGAATATAAATATACATACATATATAAACGTATACATCATCTGCATATCTATATAAATACAAATATAAATGCATGCATACGTATACATATACATATGTGCATACATATGCATGTTATATACATGAAAGTTTGAAATACACTAATAAAAACAAAGCTAAAAAGCCACCTAATTACAAACAGAATTGCTTTAACTTAAACGAGGGTGAGACCTATTGCATTTTCAATGCTTGTTTACTTTGGTTCCATCAAGAAGGCATTCAGATATGTCACACATTTGCCATAAATTCTGAATGTTAGCACTCTAGTTGCTCATTAGATCACTGTAGTAAAGCTACTGCTCACCAGGGAAGTCTGCTGCTGGTATTCAAAGTGCATGTTTCAGTCTGCATGTCAGAATTTTTTAATGAAATAGAAGAGGATTTGAGAAGTCAAAATGTGCCCTAATTTTTCTTTCTGCAGCACTAATCATAATTTCTGTGGCAAAATGAACCCCCTCATTTTGTTCCTTTGCAAATTAAATGTTTTAAGTGTTACCACTTTATTCCAATCAAGATGGCTTCAGGTGTGCCATACTTTTGTCATAAGTAAGACTGTTAGCGCTCTAGTTGTTCTTTAGAACACTCTGGGACATTCTGTCATTGGGCTATACTTGGGCTACATCTGGGTGATATTCGTGCTACATTTGGCCTCTTTTGTCTCTGGTGACCATCTTGGGAGACTTATTTGTTATGAAGTTTCCTAATTTCCTCATTTACTACAGTCTCCTCAGTAGGAAATACGTTCAATTTTTTACTTTGATTCCATCAAGAAGGCATTCAGATGTGTCACACATTTACCATGAATTCAGAATGTTAGCACTCTAGTTGCTCATTAGATCACTGTAGTAAAGCTACTGCTCACCAGGGAAGTCTGCTGCTGGTATTGAAATTGCATGTTTCAGTCTGCATGTCAGAATTTTTTTATGAAATAGAAGAGGATTTGAGAAGTCACTCAAAATGTGCCCTAATTTTTCTTTCATTTATTGGAAACATGATACCTTCACTAATTGTAGGACTAAAAATGTCGTGTACGCAGTCACATGCCCATGCCCCAAACTGTATATAGGTAAGACCACCCAGGAAGTACGACAGCGCATCACTCAACACAAGTCGAGGATTCGACGGAAAGTTGAAAATGCTCCACTAGTAAGCCATTGGAGCTTATTGAAACATCGTGAGGAAGACTTCAAGTGGACAGTTTTGTCCAAAATTGAGAAAGACCCACGTGGTGGTGATCTGGAGGGACTCTTGAGCCAAAGAGAGTCATTCCTCATTATGAAATTTAATACAACGACCAACGGTCTCAATGAAATAGCTGAGATATATAGACCGATCACGACTTGAATATGATCTGATGATCGCTCCAAGTATAAGGGACATGATTGCACACGTACAAATTGTACGACTTCGTACCATTTGCTTCACCAAATTCATCGTTTTTATGTATCTTTCAATAAAGTTCTAGTCGACACTGTTTCCGACAGGAAACTACATTTCCCACTCCTCTTGTCAAAGAACTACAACTCCCATGAGTCTATGGCATGATTTCGACCCGACTTTTATTCATCGGATTCACTTCCTGGAAACAAAAGCAGTCCCTGTTGCAGCTGCACGGGTTCGCGGAACGCCGGTAATTGAGAAGGCACCAGGTAAGCGACGATGTAACAACTCCTTCTAACGAGGGGGCTAAAACTTTTCTAAGTGTTAGCGGTAGTGACGAACATTCGTAATTTACATCGCCCTTCTTTCTATTTTCAGTCTCTGATGGAAGCGAATGACTGAGAGTACGACTACTTAAAGCAAACAGAACACTTGAACGTTTGTTACACCAACTCGTTGGTACGAAGCGGACTAGAAATCGTAGGGTGAGCGAGAACTCTCTTACCGGTCGTTTTATCCATGTTCGTTTGTCCTCTTGTTGCGAGAATGATCTTAAGAGTGGGTTTATTGTTACATTTGGTCGTTCACAGCTCCGGCCCTAGCTGGTTGAATCGTCTTCGGACACAAAGCTGGTCAAGGTCACATGCTGACGCTTATTCTTAAGGTGGGTATGCCAGGCCGGGAGTGGGGGCTGGCTTAAGTTCTTAAACTGCTCATTGGGCTTTAGATTGATTATTTTTATATTGATTTCTTTTTTTGCAGAATATATTGGTCCTGAGGAGAACCTCACAAAGATAGAGGTTCGAAACGCGTAGACCAGTCGGTCCTCCACACACTCCATACAAAAGTCTTGCCCTTAATGTTCATGTGGGTTTTGAAGTGTTTATTAAGAAAGTAAATGTCTTAATACGTATGAAATACGGACAACAATCTGTGCCCAAAAGGGAGCAGTGGTTAAAGGACCATTTAGTTTAGTTTAGTATGAGTCAGCTTTTGGTATGAATGGATTGGCCAAGTGTGTTAGATGATTGAATGTTTAAATCTGCTAGGGTGTTGTTTAATATATTGTCATTTATATTGTATATATATATGTTTGCATTATGTACAGTTGTTCTGTCTTTATCACACAAAATAAGAATGTGAAATAAACAAAAAGTTTTTTGAAGAACAGGCAATTCGTAAAGCCCCATTTTTGGTGTTTCAATTCACGAAAGTGTAGGAAAATATTCTGTTGTTTAAACTAAATCCAGTTAGGACAAGGTGTTTTGTTTCCTAACTAATTTTTCTTTCTGCAGCACTAATCATACTTTCTATGGCAAAATGAACCACCTCATTTTGTTCCTTTTTAAATTAAATGTTTTAAGACTAACCACTTTATTCCAATCAAGATGGCTTCAGGTGTGCCATACGTTTGTCATAAGTAGGACTGTTAGCGCTCTAGTTGTTCTTTAGAACACTCTGGGAAGCTGCAGTAGAACACAAAGGAATCAACTGACAGTCTCTGCCCTTGTTGGATGTACATATTTTACTGAGAATGTCAGACTTCCTTCTCACATGACTGAGAAAGATAATGTAAATTTACAGAAAATATGCTCTCAGTATAGCTTATAGATCACCTTCCAAAGCTCTGTGGGAAAAGCATGAGAAAATAGTTTTATCTCAAACATGATTCAGGATATCCCAGCAGAAGGCTTTTTCACATGGTAAAATCACCTTAGAACACACCACAATTCCTAAAATGAGTATGGTACCATCAACAAATGATTTATAATGTAACTAAAGTCTTAAAACCTTCTATTAACTGCAATGCTTTTTATGAGGTGCTATCATTTATATTGGTCCCAAGATGGCTGCCAACACTTCTTGGATGAAGTGCTGACAGCCAATCAGATCTCACTATGAGATGTTTGGTTAGGCTCCACCCAGATATATCTATGATTTTACTTTTCATTTTCTCAGCAACTACTGAACGGATTTACACCATTTAACCAAAAGTCATGGGTGTGAACCAAGGGCTACCTCTTTGCCAAATTTCGTGTAATTCCGTTCAGCAGTTTGGGCTGTAGCTGCGACTAACGGTCCCTATGGAAAATTGCATGGGTAAAACACATTTTGGGACCCCCTTTTCTTCTCGGCCCCCGCTTGATGAATCACCCTGAGACTTTCAGGATAGGAGTGGACCGGAGCGGGCCATGAGTTTTGAAAATTTCACGAAGATTCGTCAACCGACCCCAAAGTTATTCCAAATAGAATGTTGCAGATTTCCTGTGGACAATAGGTTCTAACTATAGCTACCTACTGGCGACCGCCAGTAGGTAATATATATATATATATATATATATATATATATATATATATATTGTTTCACCAAAGGACCACCCGTTTGAAGACGCACTCGCAGGCAGCAGATTGACGGCACTCGGCGTTTCCTTTTCCTTGGAATTAATTTAGCTTAAGCCTTACGCGTTTCGGAGCGTGGTTGCTCCTTGTTCACAGGCAGTTCGCAAATGACAAGGCAGGAGTTCAGGACGCTCACACAGCATGCGCTTTAATACGCCCTCCATTGGGCAGCAGGTGATTGCAGCTTGTATTGCATGCTGGTACTTGTAGTAGTACATTCCCTATAGTAGGTTTGTAAGCCCCCTTGATCCAGTAATTCACCTATAGTAGGTCCCGCTTTGCATTTATATTTAGCGATATTGTCATACCCTCAGTGGGTCTCTAGGAAGGGAAATCCGCATTATGTGTTGAAATCCGTTTTGCCGCCTGCACCAATTGGAGACTTCTGGCAGTCATGTGTCTCCATGGTCCCAATCATTCAGTCGGTGGTGCAGCCTTCGCGGCTCGGTCTGCCGCATAACAATTGTTTCACCAAAGGACCACCCGTTTGAAGACGCACTCGCAGGCAGCAGATTGACGGCACTCGGCGTTTCCTTTTCCTTGGAATTAATTCAGCTTAAGCCTTACGCGTTTCGGAGCGTGGTTGCTCCTTGTTCACAGGCAGTTCGCAAATGACAAGGCAGGAGTTCAGGACGCTCACACAGCATGCGCTACATACATATATATATATATGTATATTCACTGAAAAAACCATAGGTTTCAGGGGTGTTATAGTTAGCTGGACTTTTCACTTGTACAAAACCATTGAAATTCCCCCGTTATAGTTAGTTCAGCTAACTATAACTCGCGCGCCCGCAATGCACTGCTGATGACGTCACATATTACATCACTCATGACATGGTCAGTGACATCACTCATGACATCACTGATGACATCTCAAATGACATCACTGATGACATCACTGATGACATCATCCAGTGAATGTGTGTTTTTCTGAAAATTAAATATGTTTTATATATGTATATCTCAAGGTCGATGGAATAATAAATGGGTATATAAGTGTCTAAATGGATGATTTGTTTTTGAAAAATTGATTGTGTAACTGACTGATTAAGTGTATCATAGTGAATACATGGCTTAGTGAGTAATGTTTAAATATGTAAATATCTGTATCAGTCTCTCACTTTGTGTATAAGTGGCTGCATGGGTTGGTGAGTAGCTACATGGGTGTCTATATAGGTTATTAGTTGGTTTTTTGAGTATCAGTCTGAGTGTCTGCATGGTTCGGTGGGGGGTATTACGTAGTGCATAGGTGCATGAATGAGTGACTCACTGTTTGTATGTGTTGAACACAGCATGTGTGCAGGACTGTATGGGTGGATGAGTGTGTGTATGGGTGTGTTATTGAGTGAATGACTGTCTCAATAGTGTCTTTATGAGTAACTACATATGTTTTAAACTAGTATATGTGACTATTGTTGTATATAAGTGAGTATATGTGAGAGTGAGAGATTGAAAGAGTTCCTGTATGAATAAGTATGTGTTTCTATAAGTGATTGTTTAAAAGACTAAGTATGTGTAAGTTTCTGTAGAAGTAAGTGTGGTGGTGTGTGTATAACTGTATATGCAAGTAAATGGATGTTTGATTCTTTATTAGCATGAGTGACTATGTGTGTGAGTAACTCTATGGATGAGTGGCATTGTGTAACAGGATGTATAGGTGTATGAGTACATATGATGAGTGAGTACATGTATGAGTGACTGTATAGGACTGTTGGTGAATGAGTGGATGTGTATGTGGATCTTAGAATTACTGAAGAGGTTGTTGTAACTGGTATTGGTATGTCCATTGTTTTGAAAATTTTAGTCTCTATTTTTGAATGTGTGTATCAAAGGTTATATTAGGGTGAGAGGAGGTCTGCCACTCTATCACAAGGATGATGTCATCAGTGATGTCATCAGTGATGTCATTTGAGATGTCATCAGTGATGTCATGAGTGATGTCACTGACCATGTCATGAGTGATGTAATATGTGACGTCATCGGCAGTGCATTGCGGGCGCGCGAGTTATAGTTAGCTGAACTAACTATAACGGGGGAATTTCAATGGTTTTGTACAAGTGAAAAGTCCAGCTAACTATAACACCCCTGAAACCTATGGTTTTTTCAGTGAATTTCTGAGGTTTTTTAAATGCTAATTCCTAACTATAACGTGCCTGAAACCTATGGCTTTTTCTGTGAATTTCAAAGGTTTTTTAAATGCTAATTTCTAACTATGCCTACAGAGATAGGACATGTGAAGAAAGAAGAAAAAATGCACAGAAAGAAACAAAAGAAGTGCAGAAAGAAGCAACAGAAGTCCTCAAATACGAAGATAAGTGCAGGAAGAAGGATAACGTGCAGAAAGAACAAAAAGAAGAGCAGAAAGAAGCCTTGTTGCAAAATCATCCTGTACCCTCAACTTTTTCAGACGGATACTGGTGGTAACTGAGTCTGACTAACCAGTCCTAGAGCCAGTGCTATGTTAAAAGACACTTAGAATACAGTGAAAACACCTACATACACTAGGGAACATTATGCGTTGGGGTCCCCCTGTGATTAGCATGACCTCCTCTGTAAGCCCCTAGTATATAATAGGGCATGGGGATTAAAACGACCTCTTAAAACAGGCCACAGGGCGTTTTTGCACACGTTAACTCAGGCCCCGTCCCCTCCATTCACCACTGTGTAAACACGCCCTGTGTCCATTTTTAGTTGGGAGATTAAGTTCATTTGAATCCTGAGGGTCCCTAGGGTCCAACTAGCCAACTAGGTACCTCCAGTAAGTGCCACAGAGCTGCGTTGCAGAGAGGTGTAAAAAGTGGCACGGCCTGGACCACCTCTCTGCAATGCAGCTCAGTGGCGCTTACTGGAAGCACTTGGTGGGCTAGTTAGCCCCCAGGGGCCCTCAGTATTGAAGGGAAATTATATCCCCAATTTAAAACGTGCCATAGTGCGTGTTTGCACACGTCACCTCAGGCCCCGTCCCCTCCCTTCACCACTGTGTAAACGCGCCCTGTGGCTGTTCTAAGTTGAGAGATTAAGTCCCCTTGAATCCTAAGGGTCCCTAGAGTCAAAGTAGACCACTAGGTACCTCCAGTAAGGGCCACA
Organism: Triturus cristatus; assembly: GCF_964204655.1. Lineage (NCBI taxonomy): Eukaryota > Metazoa > Chordata > Amphibia > Caudata > Salamandridae > Triturus > Triturus cristatus. Next base: position 970,957,628 of record NC_140589.1, read on the forward strand.
GAGCTGCGTTGCAGAGAGGTGTAAAAAGGGGCTTGGCCTCAGAACACCTGGCTGCAGCGCAGCTCCCTGGCGCATACTGGAGATGCCTGTTGGGGGCGCGTTTGCAGAGTGCTGCACGGAGGGGGCATGGCCTCCGGCACGATGCCAGTCTTTTATTTATTTTAGTTTTTTAAGAAGGGGGGCTGTTTGGTTCCCCTTCTTATTCTAATTTATTGGCCCTGATGACCCCATCCCCCAGGGCCAGTCTCCTAATTATATTTTTTTGACCCCAATCCCCAGGGCCGGCCACTGTTTTTTATTATTTTTAAAAAATATATATTTATAGACACACCTAGGACATGCTGGACAAACCGTACGCACCTATCACCATGACGATTTGCGTGATATTCATTAAAAGGCGACTATGCATGCAATGAATCCACGTGGAATGTATTTACACCACTAGTGAAGCTCTGACATGTCTGATGCCCTACCGTGCCTAATCCTGGTAGACACCCTTGTCGTTTATTTATACAAACATGGGTAGCTATTGACGGGCACATTTAATACACATGCACACCAAGCCATTCAAAGGGGATTCGACAAAAATTCGACCAAAACTATGCAAGAAACCCCCCTCACGGTTAATAAAACACACATCCACTGCCGGATGTGTAATACTTTTTATTTTACTCTCTGGAAAGGGGACGAACATCACTTGAGATTCACGGCGTGCTCCTGACAGAGCCCAATGCTGTGTTACACCCACCATTGCCTGCCGAGTGCCACACACCTCTGTGTTGTATTCCACTAGCTAGTGCATATGCTATGACACTCTCTAGCCCATGTGCACTGTAACACCACCCCGTGAATATGTCATGCCACACTTGTCTTCGCACGGGTTATATTGCCCCATCTAACGTGCCTTTCTCGATGCCTATGTTATAACGCACAGTGCTATGCCATACATATTACAATCTGGGATCCATATCTTTGTCACAGTGCATATGCAACGTTACACTCCCCAGCACATATTTTATATTACAACTTTAGAGACTAGTTAGGTTACACAACACTGCCCTGTGCATATTACACTCCAAGGCGCATATCGCATAGCACGCGCTAGTGCCTGTGCTATCTCGCGCTCTCCAATGAATCTGTCATTGCGCACAATGTATTGCATATTATATTTCACGCCCGGTTCATCTTATATCACACTTTTTGGTGCATAGTTTATACCATACACTATATCTAGTTTTCATTTTCAATCGTGCTCTCAGGACTATGTTCTATATAACACTGTGTTCACCTACCCTTTTCACGGGCATTACATTTTGCGATAGGGGGTGGAGGGTCAGGGGGTGTTTCTGCCAAGTGAGCCCGGAGTCACAGTCACAAACGTCCTCTTCTTCCTGAATAAAAGTGAGATTATGCTGCATACTTGTTCATATTTTAAGTAGTTCGCACAGACACAATGTTTTAAAAACAATAAAGTTCCTATTACCCGCCTTCTCTGAACAGTTAGCTTGCTGCCCCATCCCCTTCCTCCCTATCCTCTGTTGTGTGAATCCATGGACTAGCCTCCTCCCTCCTGCCATGCATGGTCTGATGTGCTGCCACTGCCCTCAATTTAGTATGATGTACCAGTCCACTCCTCCTGCCCTCCATTGCCCAATTCTATGCCCCATCATTGACCTCCTGCTTAAACTCTGTGCTTAGCTTGCTGCCCCTATTCTCCTTCCCCCTGCCCTCCGATGTCTTTGTGCATGCCCCTGCTCCATCCTTTTTGCCCACCATGTCCCATGGACCTGCCACTCCTATCTACTCTGAGTGTTCTGTTGAGCTGCCACTCCCCTCCCACCTGCCTAGCATTGTCAGATGACTGTAACCTGTCCCTGCCACCTCCACCCTGTCTGTCCACATGCCATGCCCCTATCCTCTTCCTCCTGTCCTACATGGTCCATTGTACTGCCACACCCTTCTGCCCTCCCTGGTCTGTTGTGCTGCAACTGCTCCTCCTGCCTGCCCCGTGTGGTCTGTTGTGAGGTCCCTTCCCCTGAACTTTCTTGTCTGTGCACAGGTCCTGACCCTCCCTTCTATCCTCCATCGTCCTTTGTGCATGCCCCTCCACCCTCCTTCTTGCCCATCATAGCCATTGTGCTGCCACTAACCCTCCCACTTGCCATGCATGGTCTTCTGTGCTGCCATGGCCCCTCCCACCTTCCCTGTGTGGTCAGTTAGCTGCCCCTGACCCCCTCCCACCTTCCCTCCATGGTCTGTGTGTATGCCCATTTCCTAACCCATTCTGCCCTGATACAGGTGACCATCGCCCTTGTGCTGTCTAGGCTGGACTACTCAAATAGTTTATATTTGGGCCTTCCAGCCGGGCAGCTCAAGAGGCTGCAGCTGGTTCAAAATCAGGCGGCCAGGCTGATCTGTGGGCTTCCTAAATGGCAGTCCATCGGGCCAGGCCTGGCAGACCTGCACTGGCTGCCGGTAGCCCAGAGGGCGGCTTTTAAAACCGGCTGCATTATCTTTAGGGCATTACAAAGTAAAGGCCCCAAATTTATCATCAATCTGCTTGCCAGATACACCCCCTCCCGCAACCTCCGCTCTGGTCACAAAAACTTGCTCATGGTGCCGGTTGTTAGGAAACAACGTCAGGGCGGCAGCTCTTTTCATTTTCTTGCTGCCTCCCTCTGGAACTCCTTACCAGCTTCTTTAAGGTCACACGAGGATATTCTAGCCTTTAGACTAGCCCTTAAGACCTGGCTTTTTAGAGAAGCTTATCCTTAGACGTTCTAAGTTGTCCTCCTGTTGTTGTGTTATGCTCTGAAAACCTCCTACAGCGCCATGAAGCCTACGGGCGTACGTGCGCTTTATAAGCTAAATTTAACATAACATAACATAACATAACATGCCATCACAGTCTCACTGTTGCTCTTCATGGTGTGTCTTGCTTCTAGTTCCCATCCTGCCTGACCTCCATGGCTATATTGCTGCTCCTGCCCTACCCCCTTGCCCCCAGCCCTACTCCCTCCCTCCTGGCTTGTCTGTTCCATTGTAATGCCCCTGATCCGTCCCTCCTGCCCTTTATGGTCTGTTATGCTGCAGCTTTCTCTCCTGTCTGTCCATTATGGTCAGCTAGCTACCATTGCCTCTTGCCCCTCTGTTCTCTGTTGTCCATGTGCATGGTCCTGTCCCCTCCCTCTTGCTTTCTATGGATTGTTGTGCTGCACTCCCGTCCTGCATGCCCTGTGTGGTGTATTGTGCTGCTGCAAACCCTGATGCCTACCCTGCAGGGTCAGTTTGGTGCACCTCTCCATGTCCCTCCTGTCCTCTGTTATCCAAGTCCATGTCCCTATCCCATTTCCTTCCATGATCCAATGTACCATACTTGCAAACATTTTGAACTTGGTAAGAGGGAGATTTTGAAAAAAACTGGGGTATTGATTTTCCCCTTTGAGTTACATTGAAAAAGAGGATATTGTAGACAGGAGACAGATCAAATAAAGCCCATTTGAGCTTAAAAATATTGGACGTTTCCTAGCTGAATCGGGTCTGTTGGCATGTATGGTTGTACTACCATTGCCTCTTCCTTCTGCCCACAATGGTCTATTACATTGCCACAGCCTTGAAGGAGGGTAGATTTTGTATCACAGGGGGCCCCTGGCCCGTTCTGTCCACACCTGAAGTATGAGACCCTTGTCCTTGCCCTGCCAGCTGCATTTGTAGGCCGTATTAAATTGACCAGCGGGTCCTGTGTTGCTATATAATTATCCTGAGACATCCTTACCACTCAGCCAGCATAAAAACCCTGTGTAGGCCCTTCTGTTCAATATGTAGGCCTCTTTGTTAAATTGACCATAGCTCTGCAATTTTAGTGTATAGCAGTCTGAAGGCAGGTCTGCGAGGCCTTCTTATCCAAACTAGTAGCCCCCACCCTACCCGAGTGCTCCGTGCTCGGTATCAAAGTTCAACATCCCCCTGAAGCTGTCGACATACAGTAGGCTGCATCCTGGACTGGTACTTGCTTCCTGAGCAGGTTTCCCGCTTTTAAGGAAGAGGCAACCGCAGAGCGTCAAGTTAGGAGAACTGAGGAGATTTTATACATGAATATATTGAATTCCCGTACAATACCCATTATTTTCTGCTTGCTCTATGGAACTTACGATAAGCGATTGGCCTGAGAGACTGACCTTTTCACCCAGTCCATTGTCAGCATTAAGTGGGTAAATGACGAAATGTCTGGTAAAATCTGCAGACGAAGCTTTTGGGTAGCATACGTAGGTAGATGTAGCGTGCAAAGGAGCCCACAAAATGATATAAAAAGGGAGCACCCACAGATATCGACGGACTACCTCGCCGTCTGTATGTAGGTTAACAGGCAGTGCAGGTTTTCCCCAAGAGCTGGGAGCTCTTGTCTTCCTTTGCTTAAAATGTCTTGCTCTGCTTTGCTTGAAGTATCTTATTCTATTTTACCTATATGAAATGTCATTTTATGTTTAACCATTGTTCTCTTTACTTTTGCATTTAAAAGATTTTGTATTGTAATTGCAGGAATGCTTGCTCTAAGAGTAAACGTGAGTGTTCCTAGGTAACATTTTCCTTGGTGTAACTTGTTTCTCATGATGCATTTATAGATGTGTTTTCTCTCTCTCTCTGTCAGTACATTAATTGAGATACAGAGAATATTATGACAGCTGTATGATTATCTGGATTCTGTAGTTTGTACTTTATGTCTCTATTCTGCGGTTTCTTTGAAGTTGCATCTTCTCATTAAACTGCCATTGTATTCTGCCTCCAATTCCATGTCTCATATGTCTGTTTTCTTCATTTTTGGAGCAAGCGTTCCTAGGCACCCCGGCTCAAATTAAGGTGCCCCTTTTGTCCCTGACTCACTCTCCTGCTCAGTTCTGTGGTGGCTCCCGGGGATCTGGGGACCGCCCCTAGCTTCCTTGACCCGTAATAGATCTTCCCTCCAACAGCCTCTCTTGCAAGTCCTGTATTGTTGGTTTGTTGCCCCTGCCCCCCTTTCCACTGCCCTCCATAGTCTGTTGTGCTTCCACGGCCCTTCCTGCCTGCTCAGTGTGGTTAAATTGTTGCCTTTGCACCCTCCTACCTGCCTTCAATTTTCAGAGTCCGTGCCCCTGGCCTCTGCCTCTCAACAGTATCCTAATGAACAACTAGATTGCTAACATTCTATATTTATTACAAAAGTGTGGAACGCCTGACATCATCTTGATGTAAACAAAACTGTAATACCTAGAGCATTTCCTTTAGAAATTACATATATGAGAGGGTCTTATTGGCATCAAAATTATGGTTAGTGCTCTAAAAGACTAAAATAAGGACATATTTTCTGAGTTTTCAAATAGCGACAAAGCACTTTTAAATTATTTGTTATCTTTATGTTTTTTTATCCAGTTGACCACTTGATTAAATGTTGCACTTAGGGGAGAGGATGTGGTGTTACTTCCAGAACTGCAGACTTTGCAACTGGGGAACCAGGTTGAAGTTTCTGCTTCAGCTCGACATTCTGTGATTCTGGTCAAATCACTTAGTCTCCCCATGTCTACAACCAAAATGAATTTGTTCTTGTGTGATGTAACCAATGCTCATGTAAAGCACTCCAATACCTGACAAGTCTGCACTATATAACACTGCAAAAACACAAAATAATAAGTGTTTTGCACACTTCTGTCATTGGGCTATATTTGGGCTACATCTGGGTGATTTTGGGCTACATTTGGGCTCTTTTGTCTCCGGTGGCCATCTTGGGAGATTTATTTGTTATGAAGTTTCCTAATTTCCTCATGTACTGCAGTCTCCTCAGTAGGAAATGCTTTCAGTTTTTTACTTTGATTCCATCATGAAGGTATTCAGATATGTCACACATTTGCCATAAATTCTGAATGTTAGCACTCTAGTTGCTCATTAGATCACTGTAGTAAAACTACTGCACCATGGAAGTCTGCTCCTGGTATTAAAAGTGCATGTTTCAGTCTGCATGTCAGAATTTTTTAATGAAATAGAAGAGGATTTGAGAAGTCACTCAAAATGTGCCCTCATTTTCTTTCTTCAGCATTAATCATAATTTCTATGGCAAAATGAACCTCCTCATTGTGTTCCTTTTTAAATTAAATGTTTTAAGTGTTACCAGTTTATTCTAATCAAGATGGCTTCAGGTGTGCCATACTTTTGTCATAATGAAGACAGTAAGCGCTCTAGTTGTTTTTAAGAACATTCTGGGACATTCTGTCATTGGGCTATACTTGGGCTACATCTGGGTGATATTTGGGCTACATTTGGGCTCTTTTGTCTCTGGTGGCCATCTTGGGAGACTTATTTCCTCATTTACTGCAGTCTCCTCAGTAGGAAATACTTTCAGTTTTTTACTTTGATTCCATCAAGAAGGCATTCAGATGTGTCACACATTTGCCATAAATTCAGAATGTTAGCACTCTTTTTGCTCATTAGATCACTGTAGTAAAGCTACTGCTCACCAGGGAAAACTGCTGCTGGTATTGAAAGTGCATGTTTCAGTCTGCATGTCAGAATTTTTTAATGAAATAGAAGAGGATTTGAGAAGTCACTCAAAATGTGCCCTAATTTTTCTTTCTGCAGCACTATTCATACTTTTTATGGAAAAATGAACCCCCTCATTTTGTTCCTTTTTAAATTAAATGTTTTAAGAGTTACCACTTTAATCCAAGCAAGATGGCTTCAGGTGTGCCATACGTTTATCATAAGTAGGACTGTTAGCGCTCTAGTAGTTCTTTGGAACACTCTGGGAAGCTGCAGTAGAACACAAAGGAATCAACTGACAGTCTCTGCCCTTGTTGGATGTACATGTTTTACTGAGAATGTCAGACTTCATTCTCACATGACTGAGAAAGATAATGTGAATTTACAGAAAATAAGCTCTCAGTTTAGCCTATAGATCACCTTCCAAACCTCTGTGGTAAAAGCATGAGAAAATATTTTTCTCTCAATCATGATATCCCAGCAGAAGGCTTTTTCACATGGTGAAATCACCTTAGAACATACCACAATTCCTAAAATGAGTATGGTACCATCAACAAATGATTTATAATGTAACTAAAGTCTTAAAACCTTCTATTAACTGCAATGCTTTTTAATGAGGTGCTATCATGTATATTGGTCCCAAGATGGCTGCCAACACTTCTTGGATGAAGTGCTGACAGCCAATCAGATCTCAGGATGAGATGTGTGGTTAGGCTCCGCCCACATATATATATGCTTTTAAATGCTATTTTCTCAGGAAATACTGAACAGATTTACACCAGACCTGCAAAAGGCACTTCCTTGACCTTATGGCTACCTCTCTGCCAAATTTCAAGTAATTCTGTTCAGCCGTTCGGGCTGTAGCTGTGTCTAAAGGTCCTATGGAAAAATGCATGGGGAAAACGCGTTTTGGGACCCCCCTTTTTTCTCGGCCCCTGCTTGACGAATCCCCCCGAGACTTTCAGGGTAGGAGCGGAGCGTAGCGCCCCACCTATTTTGAAAAGTTCGCGAGGATTCGTCGACCGGCGCCAAAGTTATTCCAAATAGAATGTTGCGGATTTCCTATGGAAACAGGGTCCTAACTATAACTACCTACTGGCGACCGCCAGTAGGTAATATATATAGATATAGATATAGATATAGATATAGATATAGATATAGATATAGATATATTTGAAGAGGAACAAAGGCGCTGCCAGGCGACAGCACCCTTCGTAGTATAGAAATGCACTCACTCGTGTGTTTTAAATTCAAAGGCGCTTTATTAGCAAAAGCGCTGCTTCACCCAACGCGTTTCACCTCCACCTGAGGCTTGATCACGGGATGTTGTCTGCCTCACTGTGACTTCTTTTATTTCCACATCTTTTGCACACAGCTATCGTTTGTCCAGTGGTGCATTGTGGTATTTGTAGTGTGCAAGTGAATACAAGTGTACATTTTTTCTTTCTGTTTTTTGTTATTAAGTGCTCTTATATAGTGTTTAAAGAGGATCTTTGAAGAAGTCCTGGTGATTAATAATGTTTATCCATTTCTCAATTTTACAATTATCGCGAAGCCAAGGGATTGGAAATCTAATAGTCCATTCATGCTCTCTGGTGAGCTATCTTGATATTCACAGTACCTATTTTGACTTTTCTTCATCAGTCATTTCATTTTTCTGGTAGGCTGTTATTCTCCTAGACTGCATTTATCCTCTCCGGTGAGTTATGTTTAGCAGCTGTTGATCCTGTTGGTCAGTGATTCATTTGCAGTTTTAATGAGGTTGTCGATGAGTTGTTATTATCAAGTGTGATTATAGATGTACACATAATTCCTCATTTTGATTCAAACCTCTGGGGTCAAGGGTTCTGAACGCAATGATGTGGCGGGATTCTTTCTGTCTTAGGGTCTTTATTCTGTCCCCGCCTCTTTCCGATTGTGGTATTTGTTCTAGAGCCCAGAATTTTAATGACTCCCATTTGCCATCATGATGTTGAAACATATGTTTTGCTATGGCATTCGTTGAATCTTTATGGGTTGTGGCTCGGGTGTGCTCCAAGATTCTCTTTTTTGCTTCAAAGATTGTGCTCCCGATGTACCGTTTTCTACAGGGGCATTCTATCATGTAGATCACATGGGTGCTTTTGCATGTTAAATGTTGTTTAATTTGCCAAGTTTTGTTTTTCCCCATGTCTACGGATTTCATTGGTATTGCAATTTGCATACTTTGCATTGCTTACAAGGCCAGAAACCCGTTCTTTGGAGCCAGGTAGTGATTGGGGCCTCTTGAAAGTGGCTATGTATAATTTTGTCACTTATGTTAGTTGCTCGTCGATAAGTGATGTTCGGGTGGTCACCGATGATTTTAGATAATGTCTGATTCAGTTGAAGGATTCCCCAATGTTTCTTGATTATTGCTGATAGTTTGTTATTTTCTGCACTTTGTGTGGTTATCAGTCTTATGATCGTTCCTTCTTTCTCCTTTGATGTTGATTGTGGCTGTAGAATGTCTGTTCGATTCAGTGTCGATACTCTCTTCAGACTTTTTCTTACCACATTTTTCGGGTATTTTCGTTTGAGGAATCGTACTTCAGCCTGTTGACTATGTTTCTGGAATTCACAATCTTCTGAGCAATTCCTCCGCATTCTTAGAAACTCTCCATATGGAATGCTCCATTTGAGATTTTCTCTGTTGAAGCTTTCTCCATGTAAGACTGCGTTTGTCGCAGTTTTCTTTCGGTGTAGTGTCGTTTGGAGAGAGTTTTTTGTGACATAGATTTCTGTATCCAAAAATTCAACTCTTTCATTGCTGAATTTATATGTGAATTTCAGGTTCATTGGACTGTTGTTAAGTCTCTCAAAGTAGGTTGTGAATTCCAGTTCGGTTCCGTTCCAAATGATAAAAAGATCGTCTATGAAACGCAGCCATAGTACTATCTTTTGTCGAAATTCATAATTTGTCGTATTCCATGCCACTCTTTGTTCAAACCACCCCATTGTTAGATTCGCGTAGTTGGGCGAAAAAGAGAAGCCCATTGCACAGCCCTTTATCTGTTTAAAGATTTGTTTGTTAAACACAAAGATATTGTTGTGCAAACACATGGAGATCATCTCATTCAGCATTCCATGATGTTCCTTGTAGTGAATGCTTCTTTTTCCCAGGAAAAATTTGCATGCTTCCATTCCTATGGTGTGTTCAATGTTCGAGTATAATGCTACCACATCCATGGTTATTAGGTTATACGTCGGATTCCTTTTTATTGAGTTTAGTTTATTTAAGAGATCCGTTGTGTCCCTTAGGTAGGAGCTAAGGTTGGTTACCAGGGGTGCCAGGAAGTGCACTCCCTGCTTCTTCCTCTTCCTAGTGCTGTTGTGTCTATAATTTTGTTGCTGCACACATAAATACATGAAAGAATAAATTAGAATAGTTCCTTGATTCTTTTAGGTTTCAAAACTTCTCTATTGGTTTCTTTTTAATTTTCCATATGAACCGTTTTTTTAATATTCAACAACACATAGAAGTCAGAAGTGCAACGTATTCTATCAACACACTTTCTAGAACATTCTACAACACGTGCAGGTTAAAAGTTCATCAATTTTTTAAAACTTAACGATATTTTTTTGCAACATTTTCTTGAACATTTAACGACACGTGCAGGTTAAAAGTTCACGATTGTTTTAAGTTCCAACAGTGCCTTCCAAATGCAAGTAGCAGGTGTGGTTGAGCTGAGCAAATTTTATCCTATGATATATACTCCACGTTGAAACTGCTTTTTCTTAACCAATCACAAAGATGCTTTTCCACAAAACTAATGTGCACCCTACTTTTAAAAAAGAATGCTTTTCATGATATCTTTAGAGATAAGTTATAGATAGGAATTAGCATTTAAAAAACCTTTGAAATTCACTGAAAAAACCATAGGTTTCATGCACGTTATAGTTAGGAATTGGCATTTAAAAAACCTTTGAAATTCACTGAAAAAACCATAAGTTTCAGACATGTTATAGTTAGGAATTAGCATTTAAAAAACCTTAGAAATTCACTGAAAAAACCATAGGTTTCAGGGGCGTTATAGTTAGCTGGACATTTCCCTCGTACAAAACCCTAGAAAATGCCCTGTTATAGTTAGTTCAGCTAACTATAACTCGCGCCCCCGCAAGGCACTGCTGATGATGTCACATATTACATCGCTTATGACATGGTCAGTGACATCACTGATGACATCACTGATGACATCTCAAATGACAACACTGATGACATCACTGATGACGTCATTTCTCAAATTTGTTTTCTTACACCTAAATTCATTTGCGGTTTATAATTTTTCAACTGCACAGGTTAAATCCCAAATGCATAGTTGGACATACTTGTAAAGAGAAAAGCAATTACTTGCTGTCATATTAAAGAGGATCATTCCTCTGTAAATCCAATGGGATGGGACACTGGAATAAAGTGCATAAATGCCTGGCAGCAAAAAACATGACGTGCAAAATGGTGCTAAAGTGCAAGTATATAAAGTGCAAAAAAGTGTTCTTTTAAAACAGTATTGAGTATAATTAAATGCAAATTTCATATATATTAATAACATAAAAATCTATTTTTTAGAAAATACCATTAAAATCATATAAATATGCTATTAAAAATCCATTACACTAAGAAATCTATTCTCGGGAAATATTGACTGCAGAAGATAAAATTATTCTTATTGTCAAAATTCTTATTACTTGCATCATACCAAAAATTATTATGAAAATCATATTCACAGTTTGCCAAGTTTCCACAGAGTTACAAAGAGCTAAAGGTGTTTAAAGACGCTGTTATCTACAAAGAGGAGCATATCTGCATACTTATCAAAATTAATTAAAAAAAAGTTATGCATGTCCTCTGTGTTGTTTAACTCATTGGGCCACTTACTGTCGAATTCCAAAATGATTTGTGTTTCTAACTGTCTTAGTTGGTGCTCCCTAATGCCCCCCCTCTGTGGTTTAGGGATAGCGTTGATAACATAATAGGTTAGACAGTTTACATCATTATCATGAATTCTTTTGAAGTGCCTTGCTACTGGGTAGGCTGGATCACTGTGGAGAATGGCTCGCATATGTTGCAGTATTCTGACATGCACCTGTAGCTTCGTACTACCAATGTAGTTAAGGCCACAGGTGCATGTCAGAACATAAACTGCATATTCAGTCCTACAGTTATAGCTGCCAGGAATGGAAATGGGTAAATCACTGAAAGGAGTCGAGTAATGAATCTTTTTGCAGCCAAATTTACAAGCCCTGCAAGAGGAACATTTCTTGAAACCATGAGCTGGCTGTAGCCAGTTAATGGTTTTCCTTGTCTCAGGGGAATTCTTATCCAAAATGGAACCCATAGATTTCGCTCTCCTAAAAGTAATCATAGGTGTTTCTACTATCCTATTGTGAAATACATTATCAGTTAATACAATGGGACAATGCTTTTTGATAATTGTTCTGATATTCCGTTCCTCATTGCTATACGTAGTGATGAGTCTGGGAGTGTCAGCATTTCTGGACAAGGATATCGAATTTCTATCTTGATTATGAGGATCAGTATTACTGCTCTTAAATAAACTGCTCCTTGGTCAAATGCTAGCCTTATTCATAGCTTCTTTTATAATATTTTCAACTTATCCTCTAGCTTTCAGTCTTTTCGACAGGTCGTGTGTACACTCATTAAAGTCAGATTTATCACTGCAAATGCGCTTTAACCTTAATATTTCTCTATACGGTATGCTCACAATTAGGTGCTTGGGATGTGTACTACTAGCATGGTTTCGAGTTTACCCTCCTTGATGTAAAGCCTCACATCAAGGAACTCGACTTGTGTTTATCTACATGAGACGTGAAGGTTAGGTTCATGGAGGTATCATTGATAGTTTTAATAAACTGTTGGGCATCAATTTCCCTGCCCCTCCACAGAATAAAAACATCATCAATGTACCTAAGGTAACATAAAACATGTTGATCAAACAATGCCTGATGTTCCTTTTCTGTTCCTCCCACCAGCCAACATGCAAGCATGCGTAGGTGGGGGAGAAGCAGGCTCCCATTGCCACTCCTCTCAATTGTTTAAAAACATCTTTATCAAAAAGGAAAAAGTTATTATTTAGGCACCATGAGATAAGCTCTAAAATCATCTTATTGTGTTCGTAAAATTCACAAGTTCTCATATCTAAAAAATGTTTGACTGCTCTCAAACCCATGGTCTATGCTAGTATAAAGTGACTCAATGTCAAGTCTAATTAAATACAAATCATCAGTCCACACTAGCTCCTTGATTTTCATTAAAAAGTCACCTGTATTTTTAACATAGCTGGGCAACTCCTTGACCAGATCCTGTAAAAAATAGTCAATATACTGACCTACTTGTTCACCGGCACTATCAATAGCCAAAATAATGGGCCTTCCTGGAATGGGCATTTTATATATATAATATATAATATATAATATATTATATATATATATATATATATATATATATATATATATATATATATATATATATATATATATATATATATATATATATATTATCTACTGGCAGTCGCCAGTAGATAGTTATAGTTAGGACCGTGTTTCCATAGGAAATCTGCAACATTCTATTTGGAATAACTTTGGCGGCGATTGACAAATCCTCGCGAAATTCTCAAAATAGGTGGGGCGCTCCGCTCCGCTCCTTCCCTGAAAGTCTCGGGGGGATTCGTCAAGCGGGGGCTGAGAAAAAGGGCGGGTCCCAAAACGCGTTTTCCCCATGCATTTTTCCATAGGACCTTTAGTCCGAGCTACAGCCGGAACGGCTGAACAGAATTACTTGAAATTTGGCAGAGAGGTAGCCCTCAGGTCAGGGATGTGCCTTTTGAAGGTCTCGTGTAAATCTGTTCAGTATTTCCTGAGAAAATAGCATTTAAATCAATATATATCTATAGGCGCGCTCCGAGCGCGTACCGTAAGCTTACCGTATGCGCACGCCGCCGTGCGCGAGCGCGATTCTGATTGGTTGTTAGATCTTAGTAAACATTCAAATCGGTCGAAACCAGGAAGTGACGGCCGCCATTTTGTCTCTCGCAGTCTGAGGGGGTGAAAAACAAAGGTGGAGAACGTGAAAAGGGGGCAGGGTGGACAGTTCCTGACCCCCTAGCCTTTGTCAGGCGGTCCCGAAGGACCCCCAAGGGCAAAAATTAATTGTAATTTTTTTTCGAAAAATCGCCGAATGCGCGTAGCGTACGCGCACGGTGTAAACAGAAAAATTCCGCGAACTTCGCGTAACGATTCCGCGACTACGCGTACCGTGCGCGCATGGCAAAAAATAAAAAAAATAAAAAATACATAACTTAGCATTTAAAAAAACGTACAAATTCACTGAAAAAACCATAGGTTTCACACACGTTATAGTTAGGAATTAGCATTTAAAAAACCTTGCAAATTCACTTAAAAAACCATAGGTTTCACACATGTTATAGTTAGTAGGACATCTCACTCGTGAAAAACCAATGAAATTCCCCCGTTATAGTTAGTGCAGGCAACTATAACTCACGCGACCGCAATCCTCTGCTGATGACGTTAGATATTACATCACTGATGACATATGTGTTTTTCTGAAAAAAAAATATTTGTAATATATGTATAGCTAAAAATTAATGGAAGAAGACATGGGTAAATAAGTGTCTAAATACAGTGATGTAATATCTGACGTCATCAGCAGAGGATTGCGGTCGCGTGAGTTATAGTTGCCTGCACTAACTATAACGGGGGAATTTCATTGGTTTTTCACGAGTGAAATGTCCTACTAACTATAACATGTGTGAAACCTATGGTTTTTTAAGTGAATTTATATATATATACATATATACGTATATACATATATATATATTTTCACAGAAAAAAAACATAGGTTTCAGGGACGTTATAGTTAGGAATTAGCATTTAAAAAACCTTTAAAATTCACTGAAAAAACCATAGGTTTCAGGGATGTTATAGTTAGTTGGACATTTCACTCATAGAAAACCATAGAAATTCCCCTGTCATAGTTAGTTGAGCTAACTATAACTCGCGCACCCGCAATGCACTGCTGATGACTTCACATATTACATCATTCATGACATGGTCAGTGACATCACTGATGACATCACTGATGACATCTCAAATGACATCACTGATGACATCACTGATGACATCTTCCAGTGAATGTGTGTTTCTGTAAAATGTTTTATATATATATGCCAAGGTGTATTGAAGAATGAATGGGTGTATAAGAGTCATGGTGGATGATTAAGTTGGTGTGTGACTGTATAAGTGAGTGATTAATTGTGTACTAGATATGTACCTTATCTGTTGCATGACAATCCAACCAAGATACAGTGGTTTTTGCCAGTTCTGAAACTCGGGTGAAGTTTCTTAATAAATGTAATCGTAGCGTTCTGTCTGATAGAAAATCTTAAATTATTGTACGTCTATTTCCTGATATAGATGAACGTTTAAATCACAGTCAGGTTATGATTACCCTATATTACCTACTTTTGATGTGTAGGTCGCACAATAATAGGTTCGGATAAATGTCTCGCATGGATGGCGGACATACAGCAAACTTAATTTTTCCTAATAAACAAGAGAAAGAAATGGGACCTGTGAGGCCTATATTTTTACTTTGTATATAGCTGATTGGTCTCAATAGATTTAAATCTCTTACTAAGGCAAAACAGATTAGATTCTCATAGAGCGGTAATGTTTGCCTGCGATGTTTGAGTTATTTCATCTTAATATCGATAGCAATCATGTCAAATTATATTTATTATTAAATACTATTTTGTGCGCTACACTGTTTATGGCAAGTGCAGATATTTTGCATTACTTAAAAAACAAAAAAAACAAAGAGAGATTCCATAGATGAGACAACCGCAATTATTTTATATGATCACAAACAGCATACAAGAGGACTTCATCTCCCAACCAGTAGTACACCAAGAGGCACATTTGTAGAGTGGTAAGAAAAGGAGGATGGGCCTCTGAAGCCCTCTCAGCAATCCCGCTGTGTGGGACTTACTGGAGGCAACAGAGAGGTAGTTGGCCACCAAGGACCCTCAGTAGCTAAGGGGAGTTAATCCCCAATCCAGGTGTGCACCAGGAGGTATGTTTACAGAGTGGTGGAGTAAGGGAGCATGGCCTCCGACAACCTCTCACTAATCCAGCTGGTGTGGGACTCACTGGAGGTACCAGGAGAGGTAGATGGCCCCCAAGGACCTTAAAGAGCCAAGGAGACTTCCTCCCTGAACTGGTAGTGCACCTGGAGGTACGTTTGCAGAGTGATAGCGAAAGGGGGCATGGCTTCTGACAACTTCACGGCAATTCCACTGTGTGTGACTTAATAAAGGTAATAGGACTACAGGACTATAGTTGGCCCCAAGGACCCTCAGGAGTAAAGTGGACTTCAGCCCCCAACCAGTAGTGTGCCAGGAGGTGCATTTGCAGAGTGGTGGAGATAGGGGGCGTAACCTCTAAAGACCTCTCAGCAGTCCTGTGAGACTTACTGAAGGTAACAGGAGGGGTTGTTGTTCCCCAAGGACCCTTTGCAGCCAAGGGGACTTCATCACTCAACCAGTTGTGTGCCAGGAGGTGTGTTTAGAGAGTGTTGTGAACGGAGGCAGGGCCTCCATTGACTTGTCGGTTTGACTTTTTAAATTAATTAAGATATATTGGGGGAAGGGTGATGCATAGTCCCCCTTCCCTGGGCCAATTTTGGGGCCCGGGACCCCATACCCCAAGGCCCAGCCTTTTCATTTTCTTATTTTTTATTGAAGGGAGGGGAGTCAAGTTGCCCCCCTCCCGGACCAATTTTGGCCTTAGGAACCCCATCTCTCGGGGCCTAGCCACTATTCTGGATGCCCTGGTCACACCCAGGGCACCCACTTACAACTGTTGGGGACCACAGAGGGAGCCTCAAGGCCCTGTGGTCTCTGCCGGCTCTCCGGCTCCTCTGGGAGCTGGCATTACATTTACACTAAGGCCCTCATTTATGAAAAGTGAGGCATAGCTGCAAGACAACAGCGATGCACCACTTTTCATTGTGCCCTTGTTGCGACACTAATGATGCGTCATATTTACAGTATGACGCATCATGTCGCAAGGAGTTACAGATACCTTAGTATTAAATGGTTTGCACAGAGAGGATTCTTACTTTATGTAGTATGGCTAAGGATGTAAAATGCCAGGATTTGATCATGTTAAAATGTCTAAAAAGGATAGGAACCTAATGATACAGAACAAGTAGTCAGTTATATCTATATTATGGATCGTAATGGTCAAAATTGAATAGACCAAATTTGAGTACCAGGTACCTCCAGTATGCGCCAGGGAGCGGCGTTGCAGAGAGGTGTTCAGAGGCCACGCCCCTTTTTACACCTCTCTGCAACACAGCTCTGTGGCGCTTACTGGAGGTACCTGGTGAGCTAGTTGGATCCCAGGGACCATCAGGATTCAAGGGGACTTTATCCCCCAACTCAAAATGCCCCACAGGGTGCGTTTTGCTCAGTGGTGAAGGGAGGGGGCGGGGCCTGAGGTGGCATGTGTGCAAACACTCCCTGTGGCGCGTTTTTAGTTGGGGAATTAATTCCTCTTCAATCCTGAGGGTCCCTGGGGCCAACTAGCCCACCACTTACCTCCAATAAGCGCCACTGTGCTGTGTTGCAGAGAGGTGGCCCAGGCCATGCCCCTTTTTGCAACCCATCCCCAACTTAAATCGCCCACAGGGCGTGTTTGCACAAGTCACCTCAGACTCCCCCCCTTCATGTTTTACAAGGTAGTTTTAATCCCCCTGCCCTATTATGTAGTAGGGGCTTACAGAGAAGGTTATGCTAATCACAGGGGTACCCCAACACATAGTGTTCCCTAGTGTATGTAGGTGTTTTCACTGTATTCTAAGTGTCTTTTAGCATACCACTGGCTCTAGGCCTAGTTAGTCAGAGTCAGTTAACACCAGTACCCATCTGAAAAAGTTGTGGGCACAGGATAATTTTGTAACAAGGCCTCTTTCTGCTCCTCTGTTGGTTCATTCTGCACATGTCTTGCTTCTTCCTGCACTTTTCTTCGTCTTTGAGGACTTCTGTTGCTTCTTTCTGCATTATTTTTTTTCTTTCTGTGCGTTGTTTCTTCTTTCATCACATGTCCTACCTCTGTAGGCATAGTTAGAAACTAGCATTTAAAATTCACAGAAAAAAACATAGGTTTCAGGGGCGTTATAGTTAGGAATTAGCATTTAAAAAACCTTAGAAATTCACTGAAAAAAACATAGGTTTTAGGGAAAGTTATAGTTAGTTGGACATTGCACTCGTGCAAAACCCGTGAAATTCCCCCGTTATAGTTAGTTCAGCTAACTATAACTCGCGCCCCCGCAATGCACTGCTGATGACGTCACATATTACATCACTCATGACATGTTCAGTGACATCACTGATGACATCTCAAATGACATCACTGACGACCTCAGGATAAAAGGGTCCTAGTTTTAAATCTTATAATGAGTCTCGATTCCAAACTTCCACCCCCCTCATGTATTGGCTATGCCCGAATACGTCATATTCAGCCAATTCTTTCCTTCGTGTGTCATCATGTGCTTGGCCACTGCATATGTTGTGTCCTTATTTTGGGTGGCTCTGATATGATCTAGTATGCACCTGTAGTGGGAGCCTGTTTGCTGTGAGCCAGCACCAAGTTTTACAGAGGACGCTGTGAGGTGAACGGCTCGGGCGCGAGAGCGGGGCTAATCCTACCAAGATCCATACCGGCGCCGCCGTGAGGGGAACGGCCAGCGTTGCGGGACTACATCCCCCAGAAGTCTCTGCGCCAGGCGCTCGCCGTTGCTGTCATCAGGCAGCGCCTGGCCCCTACTTCAGTGCCGCTGGTACCCCGCAGCGCGGGACGCACCTGTAGTGGGAGCCTGTTTGCTGTGAGCCAGCACCAAGTTTTCCAGAGGACGCTGTGAGGGGAACGGCTTGGGCGCGAGAGCGGGGCTAATCCTACCAAGATCCATACCGGCGCCGCCGTGAGGGGAACGGCCAGCGTTGCGGGACTACATCCCCCAGAAGTCTCTGCGCCAGGCGCTCGCCGTTGCTGTTATCAGGCAGCGCCTGACCCCTACTTCAGTGCCACTGGGGCCCGCAGCGCGGGACGCGCGCGGGCGAAGCCCGGGCCAAGGGTGGGCCCGTCCGCGCCCGTCAAAGTCCGAGGCCGGGTCGGGCCACCCCCCTAACGCCACACAATGGGTAAGCGCAAACAAGCAGCATCCCTAGAAGGGAGCGGGAAGAAAGCGAAAGTGCCCCGTAAATCTGACTGTATCATCTCATATTTGTCGTCCGCCGTCGGGGTGCTATCTAAGGAAATTGCCAACGCTGAATTGGAACTTGGACTGGTACCTCCTACTTTGCCTTGTGACCACAGTGAGGGTGTGATCACTCCAAGTATCCCCTTGGAGCCCGTTGTAGTAATTTCTAATCCTCCTATTACACATGAGCCTGCTTCCTCTACCCAGGGTGAGGTGGTTCAATCAGAGTCACAGGCCTGTGTCACTTCGGGAGATGTGAGAAATTATAAGAGGGAGTGTACGAAACGGCCTAAACCTGTTCCGGCATTGACCTCGGAGGAGCATCTAGGGACCCCTATGGCGGTCATCCTAGAAATCCTAATTGCATCACGGGTGGAACCTTTACTGGTCGGCATCGCGAAAGACATTGTGGAGACACTTAATGCTTGTGTAGCAGATCTGCTTAAAAATTTTTCCAGCTTGGTAGCCTCCATTAAGGAGCTTAATCAACAGCAGGGGGGGGGACAGGGTGGGGTTAGATCATCAACCTAGGATAGATAGTGGCATTGGCGTCTCTTCGGGGCCATTGTTTCAATCATGTCCCCCTAAGGTAGGCATTCCCCCTCGTAGGGAGTCGGTACTGATTCCCCCCCCTCCTACTGCACAATCGTTACAAACCTCACATTTAAATAGCCACATGGCGGGTGAGGTTGGCAATGTTGTTCCTCAGCCCGCAGTAAGGAGCTTGTTACAGGTTAAGGGCAGTCAGGTTATACTTGATCTTCCCCCGGAATCAGCTCCTCTGGTGGCCGTTTTTGTTGGGGTCCCCCCGCTCCAAACGGGCGCAATGGAATCTACGCATGATTTATTGAGGCTTACTAGATCATGGTGTTCAATGCGTAGCTGCGGTGGCCTGGACTTTTCTTCAAATATCATTATGGCTAGACGGGTGGGGTGGGTGGGACGACGCTCAAAGCGATTGATGGGGGATTGTGTAATTGTTAACTTCAATAGACCAAATATTGCTGACAGTCTGTTTTGGGATGGGTCTGAGATCAGACAGGGGGAAATGAGAGCAGTCCCCCTTGGGTTCTTCTATCAACCTGCCTCTCTTCCCCTCCCTGGGTTACACAATCATCGGGTTTTACCCCGCAACACTAATTATATCCCGCCCCACCATTGAAGCCTCACTCCTTCACAAGAGGGCCTTCCCTGGGAGGGGCTCAAAACTTTGGAGCTCCGCATATGCCGGTAGCTTCCCAACCGCCTCAGAACGTCTTGCTCCCACAGCCTCCCATTTTGACACTGAATAATTACTACTCCCCACTGTCAGATTTGGAAACTAATGATTGACTGCCAGAGCCGGCTCAGACATCTGTTCCCTGTTCTGATTATTCTGCTGGTGGGGTTAGTTGTAAATTACTTAGTTGGAATGTGGCTGGGATAAGCTCTAAAAAAGCGGACCCATCCTGGCTGGACTTTTTAGGCAAACATGACATTATTGCCATTAAGGAAACTTGGGACCTCTCTAGCAATTTCTGTGTGGATGGCTACTCCAGCTTTGTCGTTCCGGCTGTCTCGGGGGGGGCTGGTCGACCCAAAGGGGGTCTACTGCTTCTTTCGTCACTGCATTTGTCGGGTACTTTTACCCGGCTGACCGCCGAGTCTAATAATTTCCTTTGTGTCGAATGGCTGGTTTCCCACACTTTGAAATTTTTATTAATTAATTTTTATAATGCAAGAGAAGGCGCTGATCTCACACAATATGTGGCCGCCTTGCAATCTTTTATGCTGGAATATAGTCAGAAACAAAACACTGGTTTCGAGTTCGTCCTTATGGGCGATTTTAATATTCATCCTTGTGTCGACGAGTGCTACCTAAACTGCCTTGATGTCTATGAGGGGCCGGTAGGCGCCTTGGCTCCTCATTTTGAGCATACTAAGCAGGGGGAGGCCCTTGAGGTTCTCCTCGCCACAACCAACATTTTTGAGTCTAACCTCATAGAGGTTGGAGGGAGGGCCTCCACTTTTAAAGGCTCTTTTCTAGGCTCAGTAATCGACTACTTTTTTTTATCCACTGGGGTTTTAGCTAGGGTTCTTGCCCACTCAGTTATTCCATCTGTACATAGCGATCACAATCCGGTATTTTTAGAGGTGGCTCTGCCAAAGAGTCTGGGCGTAGTGCACCATCCATGCCCAAGAGATCTTCCCCTGATTGCGAAAGATCAGGGTCGCAGGGTAAAATGGGCCAAGGTGGTCCCTGCTTCCTTTTTAGAGGAGCTTTGTGCTAAGATGGATGGGCCGTGGACCACCTGTGCGAACAAACATTCGACTGCAGAGGAGGTGGTCAGGGGCTTTGAGGCCATTTGCGTACAGATTTCCCGGGATCTGACCTCCAACTATTCTTGCCGAAACAACAGTAATCCCCCCAGATGGTTTGATGGGAGTTGCTCCAGGGCTCATAGGATTTTGTTTGATGTATTAAAAAAGAGCCCTAGGGATCGGGGAGAAATCTCACACGCGAGAAGGGCCTATAAAGCGGCCATTGCCAAAAGAAAAAAGGCAATTAAATCAGAAGCCTGGAATAATCTCCTATCTATTGATGTCCTTCGGGACAGTGGTAAGTTCTGGGCCACAATAAATAACCCATTCTTCTCGGATGGTGAGGGCACCACCCAAGATTGTGTTATTCAGGACGAGCTCTGGTATGACCACTTCAGTAAAATCTATGGGGCTTGTGGCGCTAGCTCTAATAGTGGTCCTCTTCCTCTTGCATCTTGCTCCATGCCTTTCTTAGTTTTTGAGCAGGGGGATGTGGAAAAGGCGATCAAGGAGTCGGCCAGTAATAAGGCACCTGGCCCTGATGGTGTACCAGCAGACCTTTTCGCCTATTCTCCTAGTGTCTGGGCAGGGATCCTCGTTAATGTTTTTAATGCCGTCTCAAGCTATAGGTTTCCAGCCTCATGGGCAACTGCTCTTATTATACCCATTTTTAAAAAGGGCCAACGTGATGACCCCTCGTGCTACATTCCTATCTCCCTGCTAGACTCTGCGGTTAAGATCTTGGGCAGGGTCCTACTTGGTAAACTCAGGGATGCCCTAGACAGCAGGGGCATTTTATCTAATTTGCAATATGGTTTTAGAGCAAAGAGGGAGACTTTGGACCAGTGTCTAAATCTCCAACTTTTAATCAGCAAATATACGGTGGCGAAGGACGGGTCCCTTTTTATGGCTTTTATGGACCTGTCCTCCGCCTTTGATTTAGTCAACCGGTCCAAGCTCTGGTGCATCATGATGGATTTGGGAATTGACCCGCCTTTAGTAAATTTTCTTGCAACTTTGCATCAGGATTTATCCGCATCTGTGAGGGTCACTCAGGAGGGGAAATGCACGAAGCACTTTAGGTCGGAGAGAGGGGTGAGGCAGGGGTGTATCCTTGCCCCACTCCTCTTTACAATTTATATTAACGGCCTGGAGGGGTCTCTGGGGGTTCCGAGAGCAGATGCGCCGCGTGTGAGGGAACTGGCTGTTCCGGTTCTTCTCTACGCGGACAACGCCGTTTTGTTGGCCCGCACTGCGGTGGGGCTCCAGAGATTGTTGGATGCCTTTGGAGCATTTATGGCTGCTCTGGATCTTAGAGTGAATATTAAAAAATCCCATTTTATGGTTGTGGGGAAACAGCGTAAAAAGCTTATGTCTAGATCCTTATTTTGCAATGGGGAAGAGATCTCCAGGGTCAAGGTCTTCTGCTATTTGGGAGTCCTCTTTGATGAGAATGGCTCCTGGGGCCCGCAAATTAAACTTAAACGCAACTCTGTAGCCAGGTCTACCTCAGCTGTGATGAGTTTTGCTAAGAAGTTGGGGGCAAGGCCTATGGAGGCCTTGCTGAAAGTTTATACTGCAAAAAGCCTGGCCATCGCCACTTATGGCGCGGCTCTGTGGGGCTATGTTACTCAGGACATGATTCAAGTAGCAGAAAACAGATTCCTGCGTTCTTTGCTATCAGTTCCCCAATCAACCCCTGTTTTTTCTATCCATGCGGAGGTTGGTTTGGGCTATGTTTCTGATAAACTGAAGTTGGCCCCATTGTTATTTTGGGTTAAAACCTGGTTAAACCAGGAAATCTCCCTTAATCACCAGATCTTGACTGATGTTTTAGCCTTAGATCATGCTAACAGAATCCCCTGGTTAGAGTATATTAGAGTGGCGTTCTCTAGCATGGGGCGCCCTGAGCTTTTTTCATCCCCATCTCTTATAGTTAAAGCAGACATTGCGTGGACCAGGCAGTCTTTTTTAGATAGGCTTACTATGGACCGCGAGGAGACGGAACTTCGAAAACCAAGCGTGAGAGCGCATTTTTTGCTTCTCTCGTCTCCTTCGCTGGAACCCTATCTAAGCATTGTCTCAAATCCTTTCCATAGATTTTTATTACTGCGTTTTAGGTTTAATCTGATCCACTCTTCACTTGGCTCTTATCCACTGTGGGGCAAGCCCGAATGCAGCGCACCATGCCACTGTGATGATTTTTCTTGCCAGGATACTCTGCATTTTATTATGTTTTGCGAGTTTTATTCTGCTAGCCGTAAAAAATATTTACTCCCAATTTTAAAGGAAGCTGGCTTTCTACAAGTTAGACCTGCCCTGCTGTTTCTTCAACAGCTGAGTAGTACTCGCATTATCTTTAGTGTGGCAAACTTCCTGGTGGCTGCTATGCGCTGCAAGGCGAAACAATCCCTTAGCTTGGGCAATACATGAGTAATTTTTTAATGATGACTTTTTAATTGTTTGTATGTTGTTTCATTATATGGATTTATTGTAATCTTATTTTGTATCGGTTATGTCATGGTATGTGTTTTTATGAATTTCTGTACTTTTATGATTTTAACTAATCGAATAAAGTGTTTTGACTGACTGACTGACTGATCTAGGATGCGTTTTTTTAGTTGACATGTAGCGCTGCCTATGTAGCGTTTCCCACAGAATCACTTAATCAGATAGACTACGTATGTGGATTCACAGGTGATTGTTTCATCGATGTTAAACGCCTTTCCTCATGAGTCAGTGATGTTCTTCCTGTTTCTTCTGATTTTACACACCTTGCAGGTGTTGCATTTACTGAATCCTTTTTGTAAACTTTGTAGCCAAGATTCCATTTTTTTGTTCATCACAAAGTGGCTGTTCACCAAGATGTCGTACAGTGAAGGCGCTTTTCTGAATGTTATATGGGGTCGTGTGCTCAGTTTCTCTCCTATGTCGGGGTCTTTTCTTAATAGATTCCAGTATTTGTTCAGTATTTTTTGTATTTTAAAACTTTCCTTACAGCACGTAAATATCATCCTGATAGTTTTATCCTTTTGTTCTAACTGCTTTTTACTTTTTTGTTCACCGGAGTTTGGGCTCATGTTAGTAATCTTGCTTTATATATATATATAAATCGATATTTTGTACAACTATATTAGTGACATTGATATTTTTTTTCAATATTTTTGTACTTACCTTGGTAAATAGAGGATGTTGATATTTTTTACATCAATATTTATAACTCGATATTGTGGTATGGGGATGTTTTGGGTGTCAATATTGTGTCAGTGAAATCGCATGGGATGGAAAGACTGCCATCTGGTCACACCGTGTCTTATAAATTAGCTTTTATTTGCACTTGGGCAGAGTACTTGGAGCCCAAGCTTGATATCAGGAACAGGGCCGTGGGGCCTCACAGAGCTCTGGCCTGGTGTCCAGGTGCACCATTTCACCATGCATAAGCAGGAGAACTCTCCCAGGGCATACAGGACCTGGTACTGTGCACTTTGCCAGAAAGGCGGGCGAGAGATGGGAGCCCCGGGTCACTGGCTTCTACTCCAGGGTCAGTCGGTGCACTGACCCGGGGCCCAGTCAGACCTTTTTCACTCATTCAGGCTGGCCTCTATGTATCACAGGGGCTTGAGATCAGCCCATGGTTATCTAGAGACACTAAAGTGGTCAGGTGAGCCAAGATTGGTATTGGTGTAATAAATACACGCATTCCAGGAGGTCGGCACTCATCGGCATGTATTAGCTCAGTTATCCAAGTAACAGTTGGAGCGACCAAAGTGAACATAACTGCCTTAATGAGCCATTCATAGTTTCACTCTACTGGCTGTGTGTACTTAATCTTTGAGGAAAACATATGCTATTGGCAAGATTAACTAGGTAGGCATATCTTCTGGATGGGAGCAGGAGACAAGTAGCTGCCCCAGACCAACCTCTGCATCCTTTGGATGCCTACTGTGGATGTCAAGAGCAGGTCTACATGGCAACTCTTTGTACGACTTGTTAATGTGTAGAAATGGCCTACTATCTCTGGAAACAATGGCAGAAGCCAGATTGTAACCTTAAACATAGTATTGCTCCAGAAAATAATATCCAGCAGGAAGGAAAAAACTGAACACCAGAAAAAACCTCCAGCTGTGTAAGCAGAGCAGCAAGGCAAAGAGCAGCATTAATAAACAGGAACTGGAGAAGGTGGAGAGTCCATGGAGTCTAGTGAGTGAACAACTTGCAAGAACAATTGTCATGCAACGGGACTCAAAATGAAGTCTCCTTTTATTACCCCAAACAGGATTTGACATAATTTGAGTTCTGGTTCGGTCATCTTGGATTGAGAAATTAATAATGGTAAGTTTCAAGAAAAAGAGTCAACATAAGATATGTATTTCAAAAACGAAAAGAATATCAATGTGAGCATATTTTCACAAACATTTATCTGCGGCATAAATATGTTGTCATCTAAATTCTTCTGTATGCTGCATTTCTGAAACGAGAGCATGTAGGAAGAGAACATTTACCCATGATGCTCTGGGAAGACTCATGTTTAACAAAATGCCCTGCAGGGGGCTGGTAGGACAAAGGAGTCAAAAGCAAAATAAATAGGACCTTGACCTGGGCTCAAAGCGACACTGCGGGCTGGAGAAGGGAACCTCGGTCTGGGGACATCCACCCCCAGAGCCAGCTGGAGTGCTGACCTATGGCCTGGTCAGAGCTTTTTCATTCGGACAAGTAGGGTGAGCCCTCCCCAGGTACGTGGGATACAGTCCTCGGTTCTAATTGACAAGAATGAATGAATGAATGAATGAATGAATGAATGGATGAATGAATGGATGAATGAATGAATGATAGGGATTTGATACAGTGCGCAGCTATTCAAACAAGAGTGTCCCGGCGCTGAGAAGAACAGGTGGTAGGACTTGACATAGCTGGTAGGTGTTTGCTGTACTCTGTGGGGGTTGCTGAGCCCCTTATCCTGCCCTTATGCTGCTGAGGGACCTCCAGCACCACAAGCCTGAGTGCATTCAAGTGCCGATGAAAGCCTTTGGAAAGGGGCAGGCTGCCCACACACTTGCGCTACAAAGTGCTGTTGCTGATCCTGCAGTGCAGAAAGCATGGGCTGCGCCCAGGCCAAGCGCAAGCCCATCCTGCACCGGTTAGTGCCAGGAGGAGCCAGGTGGGTCCAATCCCTTATTTCTGCTGATTAAAGGGACCAAACTTTATGCTGCCACTACCATCTTACTAAGCAACTGGCTCCATGAGTTCTTGAACACTGGCTTGCTTATTAAGCTTATCTAGCACTGCTTTCTTGAGTATTAATAGAGAAATGGAGGACTGCTCCTGCATAATCTATGCCAGGTACCACCCTAGCTGGGATTCTGCCACGTGCTGTGGGGGTCATCAGTAGGGAAATTGACTTGGTGGCGTGGTGTCTGTCTTTGACATCTCTGCCTGAGATGATATGTGAGCCACAACAAGCTTTCCCTGGGACCCACATGTCTGCCGGCATGTTTTACCCCAGCACGGATCCTGGGGCCATGATCAACTGGCCTTTTCCACCACTACCTAAACCTTGGACGCTGCTGTCACTGTGAAGTGTGATGATAATACTGGGCGAGGCCAATCACCTATGTACCCGACTAATCTGACTAATTCAGATGTGACCAATTGCAGATGAGGTAAGAAGAAGAGACTGGAAATGAGTGCTAAATCAAAATGATTCTGTCCAGAACCACTTACTATGTCACCTACTCCAGCCCTCGATCAATGAGCTGTATGCAGGATTCTTTGTCAGTTTTAGCTGGGAAAATGTGTAAAAGCGTAATGTCCTCTCTCACTGCAGCTCTGGGCCCTATTACTGACAGATTGGGTAAGGTGGAGGATGTGCAGGCCACGTTTAGGGACACTCTGCTGGTGCATCACTCAGCAAAATATTTCCCACCTGGCCCGATAGGCTGCACTATTAACTTGGCCCAGCCTCTGGTGGTACAACTGACTCCTTCCAGGCTACCAAGGGTACTGCCTGTGGCACCAGCCAGGCCTACTCTTGCATCACAGGTATGTATGCAAAACCCTTCTGGAGGCACTAGTGAGGATCGGGTTCAACATGCAGGATCTTGTGGCCTTGGAAGCATGAGCGTTGGCCCTACTGAATGTACTGGATTCTCTAGGGCCCACACACACCATCTGCCTCCTCAAGGTACCCCTTTTGTTGTCATTCTAAGAAACGTACCAAGAGTAAGTAGCAGTTCACGTGAAAATCATGACTTACTGGTTAATAAGGTCGTCCAGTGGACTAACAGCCTACTAGGTGGTCCCGAGTTATGTCACAGTCAGATTAATTTTGTGAGCAGAGCTCCTTGGGTGGGAAATACTTCAAAAACAGATGACACTGACTGCATCATTATTAACCTCAGTGACAGAAGAGTGCCCAAGGATATCTTGACAAAGCTAAGCTTTGCCCGCATTGTTCCAGTTGCTATTGAGACCCTCCTGCTTGATTATTTTTATAGACCTCAGGATTGTTTGCCCGACCTTTTGCTATGCGGGCTTATTTTCCCAATCTCCAACAGGTTTACTCCCATTTTAATAGGATCAATAGGACTGACTCCCTTGCGCAGTTACTCCCCAGGGTTTCGGTGGTGTACCAGTGGAGTGTGTGCAGCCAGGGTTCAGTATTGAGTCTTGTGCCCTCCAACTGCAAGTCTATTCTCATTAACGATACTGAAAGCCAAATAAAGCAATCAATATCGATAACCTCATGAAACACTGCTGGTTTAGCTACCAAACGGGATAGGCATGACTGGTTTAGGTTTATTGAATGTTGTTATCTGTCTCCAAGAGTCTTGGCTTACAGACCCTATTTTCATGGATGGGTATGCTACTTACCATATCCCAGCTGTGGCTGGCACCATGGGTAATGCCAAGGGTGGCCTTACCATGCTTATCTCACTTACATTTCCAGTGCAGGTGACATGGTCAAACTGTGACTCAGTATATTACCAGATGATTTTGCTTAAGTGTTTTGCAACAAGATTGCTGCTGATAAACTTATATACAAATGTATTTGATTATTCCAAGGTTGGCCTAGTGCGCTCTCTACTTAAGGATATTGAGAAATGAATTAGTAACATCCAAGGGGGCTGTGTGATGGTATTGTTGGGGGATTTTAACCTAAGATCCTGTCAGTTTTCCTAAGAAAATATTTGTGGGTTGGAGGATGATGTTGGGGTTCCTCTCAACTGCTTTGTACATTGCCCTCTTGGGGATGAACTTAATCTTCTGCTGGCTAAATGTAACCTTATATTTTCTTCTAATGTCCTAAGCTAAAAACTGAAAACTATGTCTACCTTTGTGGGGCGAGGTACCCCGAGCCACATTGATTTTATTATTTTTTATAAATCATTAAGGAATTGGGTATTGGATTACAAACTTGCTGATTCCCCCTCAGTGATCATAGACTTTCGTCTCTCTCTCTCTCTCTCTGCATGGCTCACTGTTTTTTAGAATGTCAATAGTGGTCCACCCCTCTCGTTTATCATTTCCCAGGAATTGTGGGGTGATCAGGCCTGGCCCACAGTTGATGAATCTGCCTTTTTAGCGCAATTAGTGGCCTCCACAGTCCCTGATTTTCTGGTCTGTTTAACAGATGATCCTATTCAGGGTTGTGGTTCTTTGTATCTCAACAGCTTTGAAAAGATCTGCAGAGCAGCATATGACCTCTTTCTGGTTCCATTTAAAATGGGTTGTAGGCCACCTTCCAAGTGGTTTGATGTTAATTGTACCTATTCACATAACCAGCTACTCGCTACCCTGAAACAACATCCCTAAAGAACAGGATGCTGCGCAGAGATGTAGAGCTCTGTGTCGATATGTCCGATACTATTAGAGAAGCAGCCTTTTCCTCACTGCAGCAGGCTAGTGAATAAAGGAACTGGAAGGCTTTTTGGACAACAGCGGATTGCAGCTATTTTGAGAATAAAAAGGATCCGGGTATTGATACCGTTATTCCACCTGATATCTGGGTTGCCCATTTCACCAAGCTCTATACTGTATCTGGCTTAGGGCACTCTGCTATCCTGATCATAGCCCCTCAGTGCTACTTCAGTCACCGACCACCACTTCTACTGCCTCTCAGCCTCCTGCTAAGTTCCCTGTTGGTCAAGCTATCAAATTGGGTGAGGTTCTGCCATCAGTGGCAAGCTGTCCGGTTGGGTGAGCCCCTGGTCCAGATGGGCTTACCTCAAATATCTTCAAGGCTAATATTTCATTGTGGGCCACACTCCTGACAAATTGACAAATGTCCTCAATGCCACCGTAGCTACCAAAGAATTTGTCTCATGCGACCATTGTTCCTATTTTTAAAGAGGGCTCAAAAAACGATCCCCACTGTTATCGGCCCATTCCATTGATTAATTCTACTGCAAAGATCATGGGACTAATCTTGTTGGACCACTTGCAGTTATGGGCCGAGGAGCATAACATAGTCTCAGAACTCCAATTTGGTTTCGGCTGCAGCCTAGGCACAGTTGAGCAGTCCTTAAATCTATATTTGCTATTTGCCAAATATACTGTGGCAAAGCATGGCAAGTTGTAGCTGCCATTTATGGATTTGAGTTCTGCATTTGACTCTGTCAGTAGGTTCAAACTGTGAGGTTTTTGGACCGATATGGGGATTGATCTGTATATAATTCGGGGTAACTTTGAAGATGCTTACTCAGGATATGCTTAAGATAAAGGAAGCTAAGGGTCGAGATGTGATTATCATATGGGGTGGGGATTTTAATATTGGTTTATGTCCCTTAGGCATGGATGGTAACTGCGGGATAATACTAGAAGATAAGGACCCTATGATTCACTTTTTGCACTCGACCGGGGGGATTTACTAAATGAAATATTATTCTCGCACAACCTTGGTTTTGCTAACTGTCTATGCTCCCCTATGGTGGATTTTGAGAGTACTTTTATTGGTAGGGGATTGGAATCGACAATAGATTTCATATTTGGCCCAAACTGCTATGCTACCTATATCTCAAACTACAAAACTCACAAAAATGAAATAAGTGAACAGTTACCTTTAAGCATTTGCATCACATTTCCCAATACACTAGAGCGACAACAAAATCAGCGGATACCGTGCACCCAGAATATATCACTGGGAAAGCTAAATGGATACACTTTACGATGGTCTAGTTGTAACCCAGAGGAACTAAATAAACAAATTGTTACCAAGACCTATAATCCAATCCTAACATGCTTAGATGAAAGTGCCCCACACGAAGACACACTAGCGGCATTCTCTCAAATAACATTAGTTATTCAAAATCTGCTTAGGGTAGAAAGTAAAGATACACGCACCCGTAGTCAGGGATGGTTTGATACCAACTGTACTTAAGCTTACACGAAGTTAAAGAAGGCCCTACATAAAGCAGTTAGGAATAAGGAAGAAATAAGAGAGAGTAGAACGGCATATAATCAGGCACGGAGAACAAGAAGGAAGGAGTTAAAAGAAAATGCATGGATTAGCCTCTATGAAGTCTCTCTGAGTAAAAATATTGCCTCTTTCTGGCGGGCAGTTAAATATACCGTTTTTTAGTAAGTCTAAAAACACAACGGTAGAGGCTGCAATAGATGAGAAGAAATGGGTTGATTTTTCTCCCATGTTTACAATTCACATGAAGACAACTAAAGGGAAACACGTCCTCTGAGCCAGATGGGGGGGATTTCCATATGTTTTCTCATCTGTTGATCTTCAAATCACACATCAGGAGGTCGTTGGGGCTATAAATGCAAGCAAGAGCAGTAAGGCCCCCGGTCCAGACGGGGTGCCTATTGACCTGTTTAAATCTAATCTTCCACTTTGGTCTCCACTAATGAACGGGTCCTTCAGGCCTGCTGCGGGAAGGGTTTAATCAAAACATGGACGGTGTCAATTATTGTACCCATTTTTAAGAAGGGATCGGGGTAATCCAGCTTGCTACCGCCCAATATCTCTTTTAGATTCCTTAATGAAAGTAGCAGGAAGAATTGTTTTAAATCGACTGCAAACATGGGCTGAGAAAAATAACATTTTAACAGATGTACAATATAGGTTTAGGGAGGGGCTGGGAACTACAGAGCAGGTTTTAAATCTTAGGATTTTAATAGTAAAATACACCCAGGCTAAGGCAGGGAAATTTTATTTCGCATTTGTAGATCTTACAGCTGCTTTTGACTGTGTTATACCCAGCAAATTATGGGACATTTTAACGGAAATGAGGGTGCACCCATTACTAGTTCAGTTTATGTGACAATTGTATAGCGGGGCAACCGCTAAGTTCCGATATGGAACTAAAGGTGAATGTACTGCGTCGTTCAAAGTGGAGAGGGGAGTCAGACAGGGCTGCGTCCTGGCGCCATTCCTGTTCACTTTATACACAAACAACTTGGGACAAGCATTGGTGGAAAAGGTGAGGGACCCACCATATATTAACAAACGCCCAATGGTCTCCCTTCTCTACATGGACGACGCAGTACTGATAGCCCTCACTCAGATGGGCCTACAAAAAGCACTTGCTTCCTATTCAATTTTTATGTACAATCTGGATTTAAAACTGAATGCTAAAAAAAACATATATCATGAGTTGTGGTAAAGGGAGCCAGACATGTAGAAGCATACCCCTTGAGAACAGTAGGGTAGAATCCACTAAAATGTTCACATATTTAGGCATTTTATTTGATCGCACTGGTTCATGGGCCAGGCTGTCAAAAATAGGACCCTTCATTTCATGAAGTCAACTGCTGCAGTGGCTAATTTCGCACAAAAGTTGGGAAGAAGTCCTCCTGAGATACTTCTTAAGATTTATCAGGCAAAATGTGTGAGCATTGCTACCTTCGGTGCGGTGGTATGGGGTTTTTATGACTCACACCCCATACAATCAGTTGAGAATGCCTTTTTAAAATTTATTTCAGCAGTACCCGCCAGTATCTCTGTTTACACTTGTCACAGTGAGCTGGATATCCCATACATTTCTTATGTTATTAAAGCGCAGCCAGTGCTACTTTGGCATAGGGCCTGGACCTCTAGCAGTACAGGTCTAAACCAAGAAATAATTAAAGATTCAATGAAACTGGACCATGCCGCCAAGATTTCCTGGTTGAAATACATAAAGAACTTTATGTATGATCTCGGGCACCCTGATTATTATAACTGCCCTGACGTTATGAATTCTATTTCCAGGAAGGATTTTAAGAAAACATGTATGAGTCACCTAGAGGCAAATAGATAATAGATTTGTGCTGGTGGTAAACAAATCAACAGTGGTACAGCATCAAATGATTTTAATAACATACAATATTCAACCTTATCTACTATGTAGTTTAAGTGGACACGATAGATATGTTTTAACCCGTTTTAGATTTGGTAATCTTCACCAATCAACCAGTTACCCAGAATTAAATAACTGGTCGAGAGAACTATGCTGCTGTCCAGGCGATAAGGTATCTCCACAATCACAGATACATGTGGTTCTTTCTGCAAGTTTTATAGAAAGGAGAGATCGAGGTGGATTTTGCCCCTACTACGATTAGGGGGATGGAGGCAATGTCGACCAGCTTTTCTGTATTTGCAGGTTTTAGACAGTATTTGCAGTATTGGTGTTATGGCAAGCTTTTTAAAAAGTTTTCCTACAGTCAGGAAAAAATATAAACGTTGAATCTCTGTTAAGACCTGCAATTAATTAATGAGAATATGTAGGCTTCAATTGTCTGTGATATATGTCCTGTATAAAAAATGTTCCCTTTTTAAATTTCTGAGCCACCTGTATACCTCTTAAATTTTTTCAGTGGAAATATTGTATATTTATATTTAGATTAGTTATTTTTAAATTGTCTTCCTCTTTTATCTGTCATGTTTGCTTATATGATTTTATATGACAAAAATCGAATAAAGCTTATCCTGAACTCTGATCTGTATTTTGTTAATTTTCTCAGAGAATTACAAAATGACGTCACTACCAGCGTAAGGTATGGCTGGAGGTGTGGGGGGGACTATACCAGCCTTTAGTCTTGCTAGGGGTGTATTCCAGAGCTGTGTTTTGGCCCCATTTCTTTTTTCTATTTCTATAAACAGCCTGGAGGGCAAGTTATTCAAACTTAGCGCGGATTGTCCTCGTGCAGGTGTTTGTAGCACCCCTACACTAATCTTTACAGACAACACTATCCTAATAGCCACGACTGCGAACAGCCTGCTACGCCTGCTGGACCATTTTTGGGAGTTCATGGCCAGCTAGATCTTATGGTCAATCAAAAAAAGACTCATATAATGATCTTTAGGGGCAGGAAGAAGGATAGCGTATCTTTCTTAGTTAACGGCAACAAAGTTGGCACTGTTTCCACTTTTTCTTATTTAGGAATCCCCTTTTATACACACCTCTCATGGGGATCTTTGAAGACCAGTAGAGCAATTGTCTTTTCCAAATCAATGGAGGCTGTCCTCCATTTTGCCCACATACTAGGCCAGAAGCCCATAAAGGAACTTTCAACTGTTTACAAAGCCAAGAGCTGTGCTATTGCTTCTTACGGGGCAGGGGTGTGGGGCACTAATGGTCAGTATGGCCTTGAAACAATTGAGAATGGCTTTATTGAGAGGCTGTTAGCTGTCCCTAAAAGCACTAGCTCCTTTATATGCCACACATAGGTGGGAATTGGATACATTAATAATCTAATTACAATTCAACCCCTCCTTCTTTGGCTTGGACCAAGAGCCAGACCTCCTTTAATAGGGCTGTGCTTGCAGATTGCCTGAAATTCAACCATTGCCTGAGTATTCCATATACTCAGATGTCCATACTTTATGTCATATCAAGAATGGTTCGATCTTAATTAAATCTGCAAGGAACAATAGTCCCAGCTCTGCATGACAAACAAAAATGTGTGTTGATTTGGGAGTTGCGAGTAAATACCTTAAAAATTTGTTCTCCACCAATTGTATTGTCGTGCAGTTTACGTGTCCCCATATGCCTGTCCCATAAACTGCTTTGCTAACACATTTTGCCTTATAGATGGTGAGCATTTCCCTCGGTAGATTAGTACCCAATCTTAAAGCAAATTTGCGTAAGGCCATACAGGCACTTCTAAATAACAGCGACCTTGTATTAATGGCTTGGCTCCAGGAGCCACCTTTGTCAAATAACATGCCAAGATATGAGAAAGTGTTGGTAAATTCGATGGTTGCATCCTGTATTCTCATAGTTCGCGAACTGCCTGATTTCTTCCCACACTTCATTACAAAGGTCTTGGCCTGGTTTCCATGTAGGCAAGATCCTGCATGTATTTGACAATGTCATTGAGTACCCGCTGCATTGAAATTGGGATGCGCGCCATCAGTACGGCGTTGTCAGCATAGAGAAGTGCGGGCACAGGGCGGTGTCCCACCTGGGCCAGATCTTTTGGTAGTTGTACCAGAGCAGTGCCCACGTTGATATAAAGTGGAAACAAAAAAGGTGCAAGGACACAGCCCTGCCCCACTCCTCTTCCTATGCTAAACGAGTGTGTACATTTGCCGTGGATTCCATATCTAATCCTGGCCTTGGCTCCTGAGTATAGGTCCCTTAAAAAAGTAATAATCCCAGGGTCCAGACCCATCTCGCCTATCATTGCCCAAAGCATAGAATGATCTACACAGTCAAAGGCGGAGGAGAGGTCAACAAAACCCATATACAGGTTACCGCCTTTGATCTTCGTGTACTTCCCTATGAGAATAGACAGATTGAGACTCTATTTATTATTGGATCACTGTATACTGATGTTGTGTTTTTATATATGTCTTGTGGTTGTGTTATATTTCATATCGGTACCCTAATATAGGTTTAGAGAACATCGTACTCTTTCCCTACATCATCTCCCCTTCATTTCATATGAACGAGCCTTATAAAGACATAACTCCAAATAAGGACAGAATGCCTTATAGGGACTGAACGCCTTATAAGGACTGATGCCTTTTAAGGACTAAACCTTTCACCTAGTTCTATGACGAGGGTGGGTTCTGCCCGATCGATATTGCTAAGACGTCATCCTTAGCACATATGAATAATTTATGAGTACACTCTCCAGGGGGGCATACTTCACCTCTCCTATCTACGCACACAGGTTTAAACCCCAACGTCATCCTCATACTGAACAATGGGTAACAAACGCACATAGACTGTATAAATACAGCACCTCTTGCTATCAGTAGTCAGGAGGGAACTGAGACTTCAAGGCCGACACACTGACCAGAGATACTGCGGCTCCGGCATGCCATCGCTCCAGCTGACAGTGGTCTAACTATCCCTGACGGGGTGTCCAACTCAAGTCCAGGACGAAGTCCCACACTCTCACTATTCAGGTATGGGGGTTCAACTAAATCCTAGTGGGATTCTTGGTTCTTTGATATTAGGCTATTAGGCTCATTAGCTCTTTCGCACCTACTTACATGTTAGGTACATTCAGGTACATCTAGTCAGGCATCTTAGGAGTACACACTTTATTGTATAACGGCATTTCTATATTCATGTATGTGTTCATGACTAGTGCAAAATGATTCTTGTAATCAAAAGAAGGGAGCTAGAAGGAGCAGTCATCCATTCTTCTTCCTAGTTATATATCATGAATCATAAGGGAATGGATCACTTGTAACTGGAAATAGGGGTCTTTCGGGTCGTTTCCTGAACCACTAATACCTAAATAGGTATTATGAGAACCCTCAATCACGTATTTTGATGGTATTGGCGGTGTATCTTGATTCTCCGCCTTTTAAATACGTTTAAGCATTATCATCGGGTCTCTTGTGTGTTATGCTTCCTCCACCTGGAGGGAACCGCTACTTCGCAGTAGTGATCAGAAATATTGGTGCAAAAAAGGTGCAAAATAACGTGAAAAGTTAACGTTAAAATGTCTTACCGGTACTACCTTCAAAAAGCAAAATTTTATTCTGTCAGGTGTATTGGTAGACTTCTAAAATATGGTGGTGCAGGAGGTCAGATTATGTAACCCCAGCACTTTAAAGTGTCCAAAACAAAAATGGTCGACATGTTTCTGCCCCTCTAGCGCCCCTGGAGGGGGTCGTTGGGCATTCCTCAGGACCTAGTGAATGTGTGAACCGGTGTTCTCCAGTTCAAAGAATGAGGTTTATGATGATTTTCATAAACAATATCTTAAGGTTATTCTGTTCCTAAAATAAGGAAGAACAAGTAAAATAAAATAAAATAAAATAAAGTTAAATAAAAGAGACAGTACAATGAAATGCACACCACTCTGGGCGATTATACAGCAGATTTCTTATTGGAAAATGGCAATTCTTTAAAATACTGTACTGTAAAGCAATGTCAAAAATGGCAAATCTTCACTGTATTTCAGGAAAGCGATCTCAAAATGTTCGTATCTGTATATTGTTTTAACGCACAGGACCTGGATAGAGGGCTGGGTGTGGGGGGAGATAGTATGTAGTTCTTACTATCACAACGAGAATTAAGAAAGTTGAGTTATCTGGTAATGTACAGTTTCGATGTTTGGATTGTTTGACAATCGGTTGAAATCTCACAATGTTAAGGTTACAAAACTCATAAGCGGTACGTTTTTATCAAAACAGAAAAGAGAACGAAACCTCGTCAGTTACCTTTTGGGCGCATCCGTTTTTGCGGCTGCTGCCTGCCACCGTAAGCGCGTAGCCTGTAAATAGAAACGGGATAGGGCTGGGATGGGTGGGGGTAGGATGGTTTTAAATACCGTGTGGTTGTTGAGGGCTGTAGAGCTGCTAGTCGTTCACAGGATTCCTCCTTCGTACCTCCTTTTCGGGCTTTGCACAACTTGTGCTGACGCTGGCTTGCAGGGCTCGTACTGAACGAGATCCCGTGTTCTTGCCGTTTTGTGCTTTTTTCATAGAGATCGAGGAAGGACTCTATCTGTCATCGTTTGTATGAATCGAAGAAAGACTCGTTATGTGTGTGACGTGATATGTACTATGAAGTAATATTTACAAAAGGCTTGTTTATTAAAATTATAAATAATTTATAATTAATTTATAAATGATTTATGAGCTATAATCAAAATTTTGAAAATGGAAAAGGAGGCTATACTTGCAAAAGGCTTTACTTTTAGAAGTTTTATACGTTTGATATGTGTCGATGATTGGTTAGTACATCTATTTTGGATTTTGTTTTTCACGGCAAGAGCCTGGTGATGTTTGTGAAATGTCATTCTCTTTAAGGCTGAACAACTGGATGTTTTGTTGAGAGCAAGTTGGACATGATCTTGTCCATCGCATCATAGGTACAACATGAGATTGCATCTGGCATAGTTTTTGAAGGACTTTTCACGTTTTGGGTGTTCAGGGTCAAGACCTTGCACGAAGTCATTTGAAACTTAACCAGGGTATGTTATCGTTCAATCCATTGGTGTCTGTGCAGAGGCGGTGTACCCATCTTTGTTCTCTTTCGAATAGGATTCTTTCAGCATTGGTCTTTGATCCTAATAGTGTTTCAATTATGGTCCATTTCAGATCATCCACTGAGTGTTTTTGTTCGATGTAATGTCGGCTCATCTTTGTGGTTTCTCGTTTGCATTTTACGTTGCTCCTATGTTCGCAAATTCTTACTTTGACTTTCCTGCATGTCATGCCGATGTATCTAAGGTTACAGGGACATGTGATCATGTAGACAACAAAGGATGTGTTACAGTTTGTGTGTTGTCTTATGGTCCACTTCATAATTGGTGTTAGTTGAATAGTCTTTGTCGGTGTAGTCAAGTGACAAACTGAACACTGTCCACAAGGGTAATGTCCTGTGACTGGTTGTAGGTTCCACAAGGTGTTGATCATATTCGGGGAGGGAGGGGGTGGTCTGGTATGTACCAAAATGTCTTTTATGTTCCTAGTTCTTTTATTGGCAAACCTGGGTTTCTGCCATTTTAAAGAACCTGAGGTCAGGATCCGCCAATTTTTGTGGATTATTTTCTTTACAGCATTGCTCGCTGTACTGTAGGTTGTCACGCATGTAGGTGTATCATCTGCAGGGTCTCTCTTTGTTGTTTCCAGGAGACAATCCCTGGGCTGGTTTCTCGCCCTTTTCTTACATTTAGATATTATTCTGGTTGGATAGTCCCGTTTGAGAAGCTTTTGGCTAAGGTCATTAGCTTGTTTCTTATATTCCGCTAAATCACTGCAGTTACGTTTCAGCCTAAGGAACTGGCTGTATGGTAGATTTTCTTTTAGCGGCCGAGGGTGGAAACTATTGAATGATAAGAGGCTGTTTCTGGCAGTCGGTTTGAAGAAAGTACGTGTCTTGATGGTGTCTTCTTCAATGTAGATCGTGAGATCCAAAAAATCCAGCTGTGTGTCATTAGCTGTGTAAGTGAATCTCAGACATTCATCTTGTTCATTCATCCATTGATGGAACTTCCTCAGGCTTTCTTGATCGCCTTCCCAAATTACTATGATGTCATCAATGTACCGTTTCCAAAAACGGATGTGGGTTTGATAAGGATTTCTTGCATTTTGTATAAAGATTTTCTCAAAAGTGCTCACATATAGTCCCGCTACGCTCGGCGCAAATGTGCTCCCCATAGATGTTCCGTGTCGTTGATGGTATAGTTTCCCTTCGTACTCGAAGTAGTTCTCTGTAAGAGCCAGGGTGCAGCATTGTAATACAAAATGTCGTGGAGTCTGGTATGTCCAGTCTTGGTCAAAAAGTATTGTTTCGAGTGTTTCGAGAGTTTTCTGCTGAGGCAAGCTGGTGTACAAACTCTCTACATCAAAACCTGCCAAGAGCATGGATTTTGAAGTGAAATTTTCATTTTTCAAAAGGTTCAATAGATCGCGTGTGTCTTTCAGGTAAGTTGGAGTTTGTTGAACCAAAGGCTTTAGGAAATGGTCTGCAAATTGTGAAAGAGGCTCTAAAATAGATCCAATGCCTGACACAATTGGGCGGCCTGGGGGTGGTCTCTTCTCTTTATGTATCTTAGGGAGAGAATAGAAGTATGGTATTTTTGGTGATGTAGTCTTCAGAAAGTCTGCTTCTTTCTGTGATATCCACCTGTTGATTTCGGCTTCTTCTACCATGATCTTGATTGTTTGTTGTAGTCTCGCAGTCGGGTCTGTTGTAATGATGGTATAGAATTTGTCGTCGGATAGTAGGTTAAGGCATTGTTGATTGTAGCCTTCCTTACTTATTAAGACGATTCCTCCTCCCTTGTCTGCTGGTTTTATTATCATGTCTTTGGCATTCTTTAAAGATTCCAGAGCTTGTTTTTCAACTCTTGTTAGATTCATGAATGGTTTTTTTGTAGATTCTGTCAGTTCACCGATGTCCTTCATGATTGCTTGTTCGAATGTCTGGAGTTCAATGGGAACTTGGTGATTCAGTGGACAGAAGGTGGATTTGAGGCGTAATGGTGTATCACCTGCTTTCTCCTCAGTACCTTCAGTGCCTTTATTCGAGAAGAAGGCTTTGAGTTTTAGTTTCCTACAAAATTCGGCGGCTTCACATTTTATCTTGAAAACATCTAGGTTTGGTGTTGGTACGTACCCGAGTCCTTTGTTTAGTACCTTTTCTTGTGCCTCTGTCAGAACTATATCTGTAAGATTGATTACGAGCGAGTCGTGCTCGTTCCTGGTTTCTCCTTGGGCATGTTGGACATGCTCCTGGTTTGGACTTGTCTTTCTTGATCTGTCCACGTCACTCCTTTTCTTCGTCCTCTCTGGTTCGTCTGGCCACGTCCTAAAAAAGACGGTTGTTGCATATATGGTCCTGGGTAATGTCCCATTGGTGGAGGCCCTGGAGTGAATGGATTCATCCAACCTTGAAAGTTCGGTGTGTATGGTTGGAAGGGGAGTGGTTGTTGGTTTCCATATTGGGGAGTGCGCCAGAAATTTGGTCTCCGCTGTTGTTGACGTCTGTAGGTACTTCGGTTCCGTCTTGGTGGTCTTGTCTCTCCATTGTTCCAGTCGGAACTGTCAATTGATGATCCGCTATTATCGGTATCGGACTGGTAATCTGGTATTTCATAGTCGTCTTTGCTGTATGGATGCATTTTCTCCATGGAGAAGCGTTTGAGATCTTTTCCTAGTTTCTGTATTTTGTTGTTGGTTATGTACTCCTTGGTCTCATTCATGTCTTTGTTAATTTCCTCAAGTCTTTTTTTATAGACAGATAGTTGAACCATGTTCTTGATCCTGGTTTCATGTAATTGAATCTTGATAGTTAGGGCATCAGTC
Organism: Triturus cristatus; assembly: GCF_964204655.1. Taxonomy (NCBI): domain Eukaryota; kingdom Metazoa; phylum Chordata; class Amphibia; order Caudata; family Salamandridae; genus Triturus; species Triturus cristatus. Next base: position 970,997,962 of record NC_140589.1, read on the forward strand.
AGTCTTGTGGCTGTTTTGATTATTAACACAAGATAATCTCTTGTGCACTTCCACGAAATCGCAGACCAGTCTTTTCGGAATGCTAGATCTTTTAGGAAAATCCGTGGTGCATTATGTACCCAGAGGCCCCTCGGGGCTGCGTTAGCTCGCAAATACTCAGTCATTATGACGCCGTGGATGGCAGTCCTTACTTGCTCCTTTTTCAGCTCAGAGAGTTCTTCCCAGTCTGTATTTTGTTCCAGTGCTTGTGTGAGATCGTTATTCTGAAGTAGTGATGGTAACGAAAGAATTGCATTTATTTCATCCGCTGAATAACTCAGACCTAGATTTTCGGCCATGGTTACTGTAGTAGGTTCGAGTTTTGTAACTCGAACTATTGTGTTTTGTAGGTAAAATCCTTGATTCCTCAGTCGAGAAAAAAGGGGGGGTCACTTAGTCTTCCCAGATGTGGGGAGGTAGTCAATGACGCTCCCACAGCTGTGCGCTGCTTAATATCTTGTAATCAAAAGAAGGGAGCTAGAAGGAGCAGTCATCCATTCTTCTTCCTAGTTATATATCATGAATCATAAGGGAATGGATCACTTGTAACTGGAAATAGGGGTCTTTCGGGTCGTTTCCTGAACCACTAATACCTAAATAGGTATTATGAGAACCCTCAATCACGTATTTTGATGGTATTGGCGGTGTATCTTGATTCTCCGCCTTTTAAATACGTTTAAGCATTATCATCGGGTCTCTTGTGTGTTATGCTTCCTCCACCTGGAGGGAACCGCTACTTCGCAGTAGTGATCAGAAATATTGGTGCAAAAAAGGTGCAAAATAAAGTGAAAAGTTAACGTTAAAATGTCTTACCGGTACTACCTTCAAAAAGCTAAATTTTATTCTGTCAGGTGTATTGGTAGACTTCTAAAAAATGGTGGTGCAGGAGGTCAGATTATGTAACCCCAGCACTTTAAAGTGTCCAAAACAAAAATGGTCGACATGTTTCTGCCCCTCTAGCGCCCCTGGAGGGGGTTGTTGGGCATTCCTCAGGACCTAGTGAATGTGTGAACCGGTGTTCTCCAGTTCAAAGAATGAGGTTTATGATGATTTTCATAAACAATATCTTAAGGTTATTCTGTTCCTAAAATAAGGAAGAACAAGTAAAATAAAATAAAATAAAATAAAGTTAAATAAAAGAGACAGTACAATGAAATGCACACCACTCTGGGCGATTATACAGCAGATTTCTTATTGGAAAATGGCAATTCTTTAAAATACTATACTGTAAAGCAATGTCAAAAATGGCAAATCTTCACTGTATTTCAGGAAAGCGATCTCAAAATGTTCGTATCTGTATATTGTTTTAACGCACAGGACCTGGATAGAGGGCTGGGTGTGGGGGGAGATAGTATGTAGTTCTTACTATCACAACGAGAATTAAGAAAGTTGAGTTATCTGGTAATGTACAGTTTCGATGTTTGAATTGTTTGACAATCGGTTGAAATCTCACAATGTTAAGGTTACAAAACTCATAAGCGGTACGTTTTTATCAAAACAGAAAAGAGAACGAAACCTCGTCAGTTACCTTTTGGGCGCATCCGTTTTTGCGGCTGCTGCCTGCCACCGTAAGCGCGTAGCCTGTAAATAGAAACGGGATAGGGCTGGGATGGGTGGGGGTAGGATGGTTTTAAATACCGTGTGGTTGTTGAGGGCTGTAGAGCTGCTAGTCGTTCACAGGATTCCTCCTTCGTACCTCCTTTTCGGGCTTTGCACAACTTGTGCTGACGCTGGCTTGCAGGGCTCGTACTGAACGAGATCCCGTGTTCTTGCCGTTTTGTGCTTTTTTCATAGAGATCGAGGAAGGACTCTATCTGTCATCGTTTGTATGAATCGAAGAAAGACTCGTTATGTGTGTGACGTGATATGTACTATGAAGTAATATTTACAAAAGGCTTGTTTATTAAAATTATAAATAATTTATAATTAATTTATAAATGATTTATGAGCTATAATCAAAATTTTGAAAATGGAAAAGGAGGCTATACTTGCAAAAGGCTTTACTTTTAGAAGTTTTATACGTTTGATATGTGTCGATGATTGGTTAGTACATCTATTTTGGATTTTGTTTTTCACGGCAAGAGCCTGGTGATGTTTGTGAAATGTCATTCTCTTTAAGGCTGAACAACTGGATGTTTTGTTGAGAGCAAGTTGGACATGATCTTGTCCATCGCATCATAGGTACAACATGAGATTGCATCTGGCATAGTTTTTGAAGGACTTTTCACGTTTTGGGTGTTCAGGGTCAAGACCTTGCACGAAGTCATTTGAAACTTAACCAGGGTATGTTATCGTTCAATCCATTGGTGTCTGTGCAGAGGCGGTGTACCCATCTTTGTTCTCTTTCGAATAGGATTCTTTCAGCATTGGTCTTTGATCCTAATAGTGTTTCAATTATGGTCCATTTCAGATCATCCACTGAGTGTTTTTGTTCGATGTAATGTCGGCTCATCTTTGTGGTTTCTCGTTTGCATTTTACGTTGCTCCTATGTTCGCAAATTCTTACTTTGACTTTCCTGCATGTCATGCCGATGTATCTAAGGTTACAGGGACATGTGATCATGTAGACAACAAAGGATGTGTTACAGTTTGTGTGTTGTCTTATGGTCCACTTCATAATTGGTGTTAGTTGAATAGTCTTTGTCGGTGTAGTCAAGTGACAAACTGAACACTGTCCACAAGGGTAATGTCCTGTGACTGGTTGTAGGTTCCACAAGGTGTTGATCATATTCGGGGAGGGAGGGGGTGGTCTGGTATGTACCAAAATGTCTTTTATGTTCCTAGTTCTTTTATTGGCAAACCTGGGTTTCTGCCATTTTAAAGAACCTGAGGTCAGGATCCGCCAATTTTTGTGGATTATTTTCTTTACAGCATTGCTCGCTGTACTGTAGGTTGTCACGCATGTAGGTGTATCATCTGCAGGGTCTCTCTTTGTTGTTTCCAGGAGACAATCCCTGGGCTGGTTTCTCGCCCTTTTCTTACATTTAGATATTATTCTGGTTGGATAGTCCCGTTTGAGAAGCTTTTGGCTAAGGTCATTAGCTTGTTTCTTATATTCCGCTAAATCACTGCAGTTACGTTTCAGCCTAAGGAACTGGCTGTATGGTAGATTTTCTTTTAGCGGCCGAGGGTGGAAACTATTGAATGATAAGAGGCTGTTTCTGGCAGTCGGTTTGAAGAAAGTACGTGTCTTGATGGTGTCTTCTTCAATGTAGATCGTGAGATCCAAAAAATCCAGCTGTGTGTCATTAGCTGTGTAAGTGAATCTCAGACATTCATCTTGTTCATTCATCCATTGATGGAACTTCCTCAGGCTTTCTTGATCGCCTTCCCAAATTACTATGATGTCATCAATGTACCGTTTCCAAAAACGGATGTGGGTTTGATAAGGATTTCTTGCATTTTGTATAAAGATTTTCTCAAAAGTGCTCACATATAGTCCCGCTACGCTCGGCGCAAATGTGCTCCCCATAGATGTTCCGTGTCGTTGATGGTATAGTTTCCCTTCGTACTCGAAGTAGTTCTCTGTAAGAGCCAGGGTGCAGCATTGTAATACAAAATGTCGTGGAGTCTGGTATGTCCAGTCTTGGTCAAAAAGTATTGTTTCGAGTGTTTCGAGAGTTTTCTGCTGAGGCAAGCTGGTGTACAAACTCTCTACATCAAAACCTGCCAAGAGCATGGATTTTGAAGTGAAATTTTCATTTTTCAAAAGGTTCAATAGATCGCGTGTGTCTTTCAGGTAAGTTGGAGTTTGTTGAACCAAAGGCTTTAGGAAATGGTCTGCAAATTGTGAAAGAGGCTCTAAAATAGATCCAATGCCTGACACAATTGGGCGGCCTGGGGGTGGTCTCTTCTCTTTATGTATCTTAGGGAGAGAATAGAAGTATGGTATTTTTGGTGATGTAGTCTTCAGAAAGTCTGCTTCTTTCTGTGATATCCACCTGTTGATTTCGGCTTCTTCTACCATGATCTTGATTGTTTGTTGTAGTCTCGCAGTCGGGTCTGTTGTAATGATGGTATAGAATTTGTCGTCGGATAGTAGGTTAAGGCATTGTTGATTGTAGCCTTCCTTACTTATTAAGACGATTCCTCCTCCCTTGTCTGCTGGTTTTATTATCATGTCTTTGGCATTCTTTAAAGATTCCAGAGCTTGTTTTTCAACTCTTGTTAGATTCATGAATGGTTTTTTTGTAGATTCTGTCAGTTCACCGATGTCCTTCATGATTGCTTGTTCGAATGTCTGGAGTTCAATGGGAACTTGGTGATTCAGTGGACAGAAGGTGGATTTGAGGCGTAATGGTGTATCACCTGCTTTCTCCTCAGTACCTTCAGTGCCTTTATTCGAGAAGAAGGCTTTGAGTTTTAGTTTCCTACAAAATTCGGCGGCTTCACATTTTATCTTGAAAACATCTAGGTTTGGTGTTGGTACGTACCCGAGTCCTTTGTTTAGTACCTTTTCTTGTGCCTCTGTCAGAACTATATCTGTAAGATTGATTACGAGCGAGTCGTGCTCGTTCCTGGTTTCTCCTTGGGCATGTTGGACATGCTCCTGGTTTGGACTTGTCTTTCTTGATCTGTCCACGTCACTCCTTTTCTTCGTCCTCTCTGGTTCGTCTGGCCACGTCCTAAAAAAGACGGTTGTTGCATATATGGTCCTGGGTAATGTCCCATTGGTGGAGGCCCTGGAGTGAATGGATTCATCCAACCTTGAAAGTTCGGTGTGTATGGTTGGAAGGGGAGTGGTTGTTGGTTTCCATATTGGGGAGTGCGCCAGAAATTTGTTCTCCGCTGTTGTTGACGTCTGTAGGTACTTCGGTTCCGTCTTGGTGGTCTTGTCTCTCCATTGTTCCAGTCGGAACTGTCAATTGATGATCCGCTATTATCGGTATCGGACTGGTAATCTGGTATTTCATAGTCGTCTTTGCTGTATGGATGCATTTTCTCCATGGAGAAGCGTTTGAGATCTTTTCCTAGTTTCTGTATTTTGTTGTTGGTTATGTACTCCTTGGTCTCATTCATGTCTTTGTTAATTTCCTCAAGTCTTTTTTTATAGACAGATAGTTGAACCATGTTCTTGATCCTGGTTTCATGTAATTGAATCTTGATAGTTAGGGCATCAGTCAGTCTTGTGGCTGTTTTGATTATTAACACAAGATAATCTCTTGTGCACTTCCACGAAATCGCAGACCAGTCTTTTCGGAATGCTAGATCTTTTAGGAAAATCCGTGGTGCATTATGTACCCAGAGGCCCCTCGGGGCTGCGTTAGCTCGCAAATACTCAGTCATTATGACGCCGTGGATGGCAGTCCTTACTTGCTCCTTTTTCAGCTCAGAGAGTTCTTCCCAGTCTGTATTTTGTTCCAGTGCTTGTGTGAGATCGTTATTCTGAAGTAGTGATGGTAACGAAAGAATTGCATTTATTTCATCCGCTGAATAACTCAGACCTAGATTTTCGGCCATGGTTACTGTAGTAGGTTCGAGTTTTGTAACTCGAACTATTGTGTTTTGTAGGTAAAATCCTTGATTCCTCAGTCGAGAAAAAAGGGGGGGTCACTTAGTCTTCCCAGATGTGGGGAGGTAGTCAATGACGCTCCCACAGCTGTGCGCTGCTTAATATCTTGTAATCAAAAGAAGGGAGCTAGAAGGAGCAGTCATCCATTCTTCTTCCTAGTTATATATCATGAATCATAAGGGAATGGATCACTTGTAACTGGAAATAGGGGTCTTTCGGGTCGTTTCCTGAACCACTAATACCTAAATAGGTATTATGAGAACCCTCAATCACGTATTTTGATGGTATTGGCGGTGTATCTTGATTCTCCGCCTTTTAAATACGTTTAAGCATTATCATCGGGTCTCTTGTGTGTTATGCTTCCTCCACCTGGAGGGAACCGCTACTTCGCAGTAGTGATCAGAAATATTGGTGCAAAAAAGGTGCAAAATAAAGTGAAAAGTTAACGTTAAAATGTCTTACCGGTACTACCTTCAAAAAGCTAAATTTTATTCTGTCAGGTGTATTGGTAGACTTCTAAAAAATGGTGGTGCAGGAGGTCAGATTATGTAACCCCAGCACTTTAAAGTGTCCAAAACAAAAATGGTCGACATGTTTCTGCCCCTCTAGCGCCCCTGGAGGGGGTTGTTGGGCATTCCTCAGGACCTAGTGAATGTGTGAACCGGTGTTCTCCAGTTCAAAGAATGAGGTTTATGATGATTTTCATAAACAATATCTTAAGGTTATTCTGTTCCTAAAATAAGGAAGAACAAGTAAAATAAAATAAAATAAAATAAAGTTAAATAAAAGAGACAGTACAATGAAATGCACACCACTCTGGGCGATTATACAGCAGATTTCTTATTGGAAAATGGCAATTCTTTAAAATACTATACTGTAAAGCAATGTCAAAAATGGCAAATCTTCACTGTATTTCAGGAAAGCGATCTCAAAATGTTCGTATCTGTATATTGTTTTAACGCACAGGACCTGGATAGAGGGCTGGGTGTGGGGGGAGATAGTATGTAGTTCTTACTATCACAACGAGAATTAAGAAAGTTGAGTTATCTGGTAATGTACAGTTTCGATGTTTGGATTGTTTGACAATCGGTTGAAATCTCACAATGTTAAGGTTACAAAACTCATAAGCGGTACGTTTTTATCAAAACAGAAAAGAGAACGAAACCTCGTCAGTTACCTTTTGGGCGCATCCGTTTTTGCGGCTGCTGCCTGCCACCGTAAGCGCGTAGCCTGTAAATAGAAACGGGATAGGGCTGGGATGGGTGGGGGTAGGATGGTTTTAAATACCGTGTGGTTGTTGAGGGCTGTAGAGCTGCTAGTCGTTCACAGGATTCCTCCTTCGTACCTCCTTTTCGGGCTTTGCACAACTTGTGCTGACGCTGGCTTGCAGGGCTCGTACTGAACGAGATCCCGTGTTCTTGCCGTTTTGTGCTTTTTTCATAGAGATCGAGGAAGGACTCTATCTGTCATCGTTTGTATGAATCGAAGAAAGACTCGTTATGTGTGTGACGTGATATGTACTATGAAGTAATATTTACAAAAGGCTTGTTTATTAAAATTATAAATAATTTATAATTAATTTATAAAGGATTTATGAGCTATAATCAAAATTTTGAAAATGGAAAAGGAGGCTATACTTGCAAAAGGCTTTACTTTTAGAAGTTTTATACGTTTGATATGTGTCGATGATTGGTTAGTACATCTATTTTGGATTTTGTTTTTCACGGCAAGAGCCTGGTGATGTTTGTGAAATGTCATTCTCTTTAAGGCTGAACAACTGGATGTTTTGTTGAGAGCAAGTTGGACATGATCTTGTCCATCGCATCATAGGTACAACATGAGATTGCATCTGGCATAGTTTTTGAAGGACTTTTCACGTTTTGGGTGTTCAGGGTCAAGACCTTGCACGAAGTCATTTGAAACTTAACCAGGGTATGTTATCGTTCAATCCATTGGTGTCTGTGCAGAGGCGGTGTACCCATCTTTGTTCTCTTTCGAATAGGATTCTTTCAGCATTGGTCTTTGATCCTAATAGTGTTTCAATTATGGTCCATTTCAGATCATCCACTGAGTGTTTTTGTTCGATGTAATGTCGGCTCATCTTTGTGGTTTCTCGTTTGCATTTTACGTTGCTCCTATGTTCGCAAATTCTTACTTTGACTTTCCTGCATGTCATGCCGATGTATCTAAGGTTACAGGGACATGTGATCATGTAGACAACAAAGGATGTGTTACAGTTTGTGTGTTGTCTTATGGTCCACTTCATGTTTGGTGTTAGTTGAATAGTCTTTGTCGGTGTAGTCAAGTGACAAACTGAACACTGTCCACAAGGGTAATGTCCTGTGACTGGTTGTAGGTCCCACAAGGTGTTGATCATATTCGGGGAGGGAGGGGGTGGTCTGGTATGTACCAAAATGTCTTTTATGTTCCTAGTTCTTTTATTGGCAAACCTGGGTTTCTGCCATTTTAAAGAACCTGAGGTCAGGATCCGCCAATTTTTGTGGATTATTTTCTTTACAGCATTGCTCGCTGTACTGTAGGTTGTCACGCATGTAGGTGTATCATCTGCAGGGTCTCTCTTTGTTGTTTCCAGGAGACAATCCCTGGGCTGGTTTCTCGCCCTTTTCTTACATTTAGATATTATTCTGGTTGGATAGTCCCGTTTGAGAAGCTTTTGGCTAAGGTCATTAGCTTGTTTCTTATATTCCGCTAAATCACTGCAGTTACGTTTCAGCCTAAGGAACTGGCTGTATGGTAGATTTTCTTTTAGCGGCCGAGGGTGGAAACTATTGAATGATAAGAGGCTGTTTCTGGCAGTCGGTTTGAAGAAAGTACGTGTCTTGATGGTGTCTTCTTCAATGTAGATCGTGAGATCCAAAAAATCCAGCTGTGTGTCATTAGCTGTGTAAGTGAATCTCAGACATTCATCTTGTTCATTCATCCATTGATGGAACTTCCTCAGGCTTTCTTGATCGCCTTCCCAAATTACTATGATGTCATCAATGTACCGTTTCCAAAAACGGATGTGGGTTTGATAAGGATTTCTTGCATTTTGTATAAAGATTTTCTCAAAAGTGCTCACATATAGTCCCGCTACGCTCGGCGCAAATGTGCTCCCCATAGATGTTCCGTGTCGTTGATGGTATAGTTTCCCTTCGTACTCGAAGTAGTTCTCTGTAAGAGCCAGGGTGCAGCATTGTAATACAAAATGTCGTGGAGTCTGGTATGTCCAGTCTTGGTCAAAAAGTATTGTTTCGAGTGTTTCGAGAGTTTTCTGCTGAGGCAAGCTGGTGTACAAACTCTCTACATCAAAACCTGCCAAGAGCATGGATTTTGAAGTGAAATTTTCATTTTTCAAAAGGTTGAATAGATCGCGTGTGTCTTTCAGGTAAGTTGGAGTTTGTTGAACCAAAGGCTTTAGGAAATGGTCTGCAAATTGTGAAAGAGGCTCTAAAATAGATCCAAAAATACCATACTTCTATTCTCTCCCTAAGATACATAAAGAGAAGAGACCACCCCCAGGCCGCCCAATTGTGTCAGGCATTGGATCTATTTTAGAGCCTCTTTCACAATTTGCAGACCATTTCCTAAAGCCTTTGGTTCAACAAACTCCAACTTACCTGAAAGACACACGCGATCTATTGAACCTTTTGAAAAATGAAAATTTCACTTCAAAATCCATGCTCTTGGCAGGTTTTGATGTAGAGAGTTTGTACACCAGCTTGCCTCAGCAGAAAACTCTCGAAACACTCGAAACAATACTTTTTGACCAAGACTGGACATACCAGACTCCACGACATTTTGTATTACAATGCTGCACCCTGGCTCTTACAGAGAACTACTTCGAGTACGAAGGGAAACTATACCATCAACGACACGGAACATCTATGGGGAGCACATTTGCGCCGAGCGTAGCGGGACTATATGTGAGCACTTTTGAGAAAATCTTTATACAAAATGCAAGAAATCCTTATCAAACCCAAATCCGTTTTTGGAAACGGTACATTGATGACATCATAGTAATTTGGGAAGGCGATCAAGAAAGCCTGAGGAAGTTCCATCAATGGATGAATGAACAAGATGAATGTCTGAGATTCACTTACACAGCTAATGACACACAGCTGGATGTTTTGGATCTCACGATCTACATTGAAGAAGACACCATCAAGACACGTACTTTCTTCAAACCGACTGCCAGAAACAGCCTCTTATCATTCAATAGTTTCCACCCTCGGCCGCTAAAAGAAAATCTACCATACAGCCAGTTCCTTAGGCTGAAACGTAACTGCAGTGATTTAGCGGAATATAAGAAACAAGCTAATGACCTTAGCCAAAAGCTTCTCAAACGGGACTATCCAACCAGAATAATATCTAAATGTAAGAAAAGGGCGAGAAACCAGCCCAGGGATTGTCTCCTGGAAACAACAAAGAGAGACCCTGCAGATGATACACCTACATGCGTGACAACCTACAGTACAGCGAGCAATGCTGTAAAGAAAATAATCCACAAAAATTGGCGGATCCTGACCTCAGGTTCTTTAAAATGGCAGAAACCCAGGTTTGCCAATAAAAGAACTAGGAACATAAAAGACATTTTGGTACATACCAGACCACCCCCTCCCTCCCCGAATATGATCAACACCTTGTGGGACCTACAACCAGTCACAGGACATTACCCTTGTGGACAGTGTTCAGTTTGTCACTTGACTACACCGACAAAGACTATTCAACTAACACCAAACATGAAGTGGACCATAAGACAACACACAAACTGTAACACATCCTTTGTTGTCTACATGATCACATGTCCCTGTAACCTTAGATACATCGGCATGACATGCAGGAAAGTCAAAGTAAGAATTTGCGAACATAGGAGCAACGTAAAATGCAAACGAGAAACCACAAAGATGAGCCGACATTACATCGAACAAAAACACTCAGTGGATGATCTGAAATGGACCATAATTGAAACACTATTAGGATCAAAGACCAATGCTGAAAGAATCCTATTCGAAAGAGAACAAAGATGGGTACACCGCCTCTGCACAGACACCAATGGATTGAACGATAACATACCCTGGTTAAGTTTCAAATGACTTCGTGCAAGGTCTTGACCCTGAACACCCAAAACGTGAAAAGTCCTTCAAAAACTATGCCAGATGCAATCTCATGTTGTACCTATGATGCGATGGACAAGATCATGTCCAACTTGCTCTCAACAAAACATCCAGTTGTTCAGCCTTACAGAGAATGACATTTCACAAACATCACCAGGCTCTTGCCGTGAAAAACAAAATCCAAAATAGATGTACTAACCAATCATCGACACATATCAAACGTATAAAACTTCTAAAAGTAAAGCCTTTTGCAAGTATAGCCTCCTTTTCCATTTTCAAAATTTTGATTATAGCTCATAAATCATTTATAAATTAATTATAAATAATTTATAATTTTAATAAACAAGCCTTTTGTAAATATTACTTCATAGTACATATCACGTCACACACATAACGAGTCTTTCTTCGATTCATACAAACGATGACAGATAGAGTCCTTCCTCGATCTCTATGAAAAAAGCACAAAACGGCAAGAACACGGGATCTCGTTCAGTACGAGCCCTGCAAGCCAGCGTCAGCACAAGTTGTGCAAAGCCCGAAAAGGAGGTACGAAGGAGGAATCCTGTGAACGACTAGCAGCTCTACAGCCCTCAACAACCACACGGTATTTAAAACCATCCTACCCCCACCCATCCCAGCCCTATCCCGTTTCTATTTACAGGCTACGCGCTTACGGTGGCAGGCAGCAGCTGCAAAAACGGATGCGCCCAAAAGGTAACTGACGAGGTTTCGTTCTCTTTTCTGTTTTGATAAAAACGTACCGCTTATGAGTTTTGTAACCTTAACATTGTGAGATTTCAACCGATTGTCAAACAATCCAAACATCGAAACTGTACATTACCAGATAACTCAACTTTCTTAATTCTCGTTGTGATAGTAAGAACTACATACTATCTCCCCCCACACCCAGCCCTCTATCCAGGTCCTGTGCGTTAAAACAATATACAGATACGAACATTTTGAGATCGCTTTCCTGAAATACAGTGAAGATTTGCCATTTTTGACATTGCTTTACAGTACAGTATTTTAAAGAATTGCCATTTTCCAATAAGAAATCTGCTGTATAATCGCCCAGAGTGGTGTGCATTTCATTGTACTGTCTCTTTTATTTAACTTTATTTTATTTTATTTTATTTTACTTGTTCTTCCTTATTTTAGGAACAGAATAACCTTAAGATATTGTTTATGAAAATCATCATAAACCTCATTCTTTGAACTGGAGAACACCGGTTCACACATTCACTAGGTCCTGAGGAATGCCCAACGACCCCCTCCAGGGGCGCTAGAGGGGCAGAAACATGTCGACCATTTTTGTTTTGGACACTTTAAAGTGCTGGGGTTACATAATCTGACCTCCTGCACCACCATTTTTTAGAAGTCTACCAATACACCTGACAGAATAAAATTTTGCTTTTTGAAGGTAGTACCGGTAAGACATTTTAACGTTAACTTTTCACGTTATTTTGCACCTTTTTTGCACCAATATTTCTGATCACTACTGCGAAGTAGCGGTTCCCTCCAGGTGGAGGAAGCATAACACACAAGAGACCCGATGATAATGCTTAAACGTATTTAAAAGGCGGAGAATCAAGATACACCGCCAATACCATCAAAATACGTGATTGAGGGTTCTCATAATACCTATTTAGGTATTAGTGGTTCAGGAAACGACCCGAAAGACCCCTATTTCCAGTTACAAGTGATCCATTCCCTTATGATTCATGATAGTGCAAAATGATAGCACAATACTATTCTTTTTTATTCACTGTACTGCTGGTTCTACATCTCTGCTACTGTGTTACAGTTGTAGCAGCACATTTGTTTTACATGAGAAGAACAACGGTACAATACATTTTCATTGTAAACTCGCCCAACTGTTTCTTCTGTGTATCTCTCTAAGTGCAAAACGAGCAAAACAAGCAAGCATGAGTGATTGGGTGAAAAGTAGTATATTGTTTACACAAGTCTAAAGAATCAGGGATTGTTGTGTTCTGATGTTGCCAAAAATTAATCTCTCTGATAGAAGGAGATTCTAGTGGCACTGCGAGCTAGCTAATGCGAAAACAGGCAAACATACTCGGCGGGGGTGTACAGAGTCAGTCTGCCATCAGACCCACAGTTTATGTTATCCACAAATGCGCAGGTCCTGCATGAAGGGTACAATAGGAACTACACTACAGTTGCTGTTATACTTTTATGATCTAACTAGACTGAATAAAGTTATTTGAACTGAACTGACATAGCTAGTTAGGGAAGTGAGTCCAGGGTGAGGGCCCTCTGCCCTGGGGCCAGCTGGAGCTATGACCCAGGTCCCCGTCAGAGCTTCTTAACCCAATCAAGCAGGGAAGCCCCACTGGGCCCTTTGAGACTCAGTGGGACAGAGAGAATGGAGCCATGGGCCAGGGCTTTCTCCTCCAGGCCAGCTGGATTTCTGACCCAGGGCCTGGACAGAGCTTTTTCACCCAGTCAAGCAGGGGAGCCCTCCCTGGGCCTGCCAACACCCTTTGTGGGCTCTCAGTGACATGGTGTGCTGGTGAATAGAACCCAGAGATAAAGGTATGTTAATCTAATAAAAAGCTGTTGTAAAGTATAGAAACACTGCATAAACTGCATGTTTTTTTGTAACTTGTACTTAGCTAAAAGGAACTGCAACTTAGCCTGACTGTCCTCTTCTGTTCTGCTATTCACTTTGACACACCCTAAATCCAGTAGGATCATCAGCAGTAACTTGCCTCCTCTGTCTATCTTTTTATTCAGAATCTGCGGATCTGCAGCAACCCATGTAAATTCTATGTTGGCTTTTAGCATTCAAGACGTGACACACTTTGAAGAATCGGTTAAGTGGTCTGTAAAGTATCATAATCCCTCTGGGTATCTATACTTAAAAATATAGCGCACAATCCATTTGGGAATGCAACCAAATCACCTTTCAGCTGGCCTACTGATAACATAATAAGATTTTTTTTTTAATGATTTCTCACCCAAGTCTCCAGGAGACATATAATAGTGAAAACTCTGGTATATACAAAATACGTTTATACTAATCTGTTGACATGTCAGCCAGATTCCAGCTTCCCAACAGCTCCCAACTGCTAAATGCCTGGCTAACCAATTATTTTCAGTCACAAACACAGTCTTCCCTGTTGCCTGTCCCGGATTGATTGTTGTAGACATTTGAGCTTGATTTTATGAATCCTCCTGACTTTTATTTAGCATGAAAGGCCCTGCTGATGTTAGTTTCCAGGAGCTTTTTGGTTTGCGATGTGCCAGACTTTTGTCTTGCATTGTCTCCTTTGTTTTTATGGTAATCTTTATTTCCAGACATGTAAGTTGATGAAAATACAGAATATACTTGCCGAGCGCTGCCAGATGTTTCACATTTCCTTTTTATTTCTCTATTGTCTAAGGCCCTTAGTCCGCAAAAGGTTTAAGTAAGGAATCGACGAAGAATCTGATATGATTATTTCTCAATCTCCCTTGTCCCCTGTGCTATAATCCTGGCTGTGTATTCTGTATTCTTTAGATAACTGGCAGGAGCTGCATTAGATAGCATGGGATCCAAGGCGCTCAGAGAGGCAAATTGAGTTGAAACTTCTAGCAGCCTAGCTTTTTAAAGGGGTCTCTCCCCTTCCTAGAAGTCTTACCAACTTCTAACGGTCTTAGGGTGCAATTAAAAAGTCCCAAATATGATTGTTATGTTATGTTATGTTATGTTAATGATTTTTATACCGCGCACAGCTGCCCCAGCAAAGGGGCGTCCTGGCGCCAAGAAAGGTAAACACAACATCACCAAATGCAGCAGAGTCAGTTGATTTTATTAAAAAGAAGCGTTTTGATGACACGTCTGAACCTGGTTAAGTCTTCCAAAGCACGGATGTCAATAGGGAGAGCGTTCCAGAGCTTAGCGGCTACTACTCGGAAGGAGCGGCCTCCAATCCTGCTCAGCACAAAGCGAGGAACAACAGCTAAATTCTGGCCCATCGATCTCAAAGAGCGAGATGGGACGTAGGGAGTCAGAAGGTTCATGAGAATAGGTGGAGCCAAGCCTTTCAAAATTTTAAAGGCCAGGCAAAGCACCTTAAACTCAATCCGCCGAGCCACAGGCAACCAATGGAGTGTTTGCAATGCTCCGGACACTGAGCAACGTTTGGGCAGCCCAACTATCGCTCTTGCGGCGGCATTCTGCACTCGTTGAAGCCGCAGAAGTTCAGCCTTGTTCGTGCCTGCAAGCAGAGCACTGGCATAATCTATCCTGGATAGTACCGAGGCCTGGACCACAAGCTGTCTAGTGCTGGCATCGAAGAATTTAAGCACCGGCCTGATGCTCCTAATAATGCCAAAACAAGAGGCAGCCACCCTCTTAGTCTGGCACGTGAAGCTAAGTGAAGGGTCCAGCCAGACCCCGAGGTTTTTTAACTCCATAGCAGGAGAGGGGATCATTCCTAACTCGGGGGGCCACCAGCTGTCATTCCAACATCCAGGTTGCTTCCCAAACACCATCACCTCTGTCTTCTTAGTGTTCAATTGGAGACAATTCTGGTTCATCCAATTGGCCACCGAGCGCAGCCCCTCACAGAAATTGAGGGCGTCCATGGCTGAGTCCCCACTTAGTGTGACCGCCAGCTGCGTATCATCCGCATAGGACACCATTGTCATGCCCCAGCCTTTGACTACTGCAGCCAGCGGCCTCACGTAAAGATTGAAGAGAGTGGGGCTCAGAGATGAACCCTGTGGGACCCCCAAGGTGAGCGGGTGAGAGGTGGATTTACCGGGTGGTATCGCAACCTGAAAAGATCTATTAGACAGGAAGGAGCGGAACCAGCCTAATGCCAGCCCCCTAACCCCAGCTTCCTCTAACCGCCGCAACAGGATTTCGTGGGACACCGTATCAAAGGCGGCGCTCAGATCTAACAACAGGAGTGCCGCTGTTTGTCCGGTGGCCAGCACGGAGCGCAGATGTTCAACCATGTATAGCAAGGCAGTCTCCGTGCTGTGGCCTTTACGAAAACCATTTTGCGTGGGATCCAAGATGTTCGCTTTGTCAAGATGGTCGGTCAGGATCCCATTCACGTGGGCTTCGATGACTTTAGCAGCCCACGGCAGCAGAGAGATGGGGCTATAGTTCTCAGGTTTTGTGGGGTCCAGGGTAGGCTTTTTTAGGATGGGGGTAACTACCGCTTGCTTCCACTTGGTGGGTACAATCCCTGAACCCAGTGACATATTAATAAGGGCAAGCAAGGGTGCGCGACATGTGGCCTGCATGCTTATAAATAGGGCCGGTTTGAGGGGGTCTGCAGGGGAGCCAGATTTAATTTTTTGGCTCAAAAAATCAAAACCCTCCTCAGATAGAGGGGCCAAAAAATCCAGGATCCTATCATTGATCTTAGGACAATCAAATGAATCCGAGCGGTGCACAATAGTTGGAAAGGTGTGGTAGATTGCTTGCACCTTTTGAACAAAGAACAAGGCCAGACTCTCGCAGTGAGAGTCAGTGCAGATTTCTGCCGCGGAGGCCCTCTTAGTTATAAGGTCCTTTAGGACCTTAAAGATTAGTTTGGAGGGATTAGGGCTATTCCGGAACTCCTGCGCATAAAATGCGGCACGTGTTCGACACACCGCTCTGTGATATGCCTTGGATAGAGTGAGGTAGCAGGTTTTGAGCGCGGGATCATAGTCTTTCCTCCATCGCCTTTCTGCTTGCCTACACTCTCTCTTGAGAGACGACAAGGTCTCATCATACCACGGGCTATGGGCCTTGGTCCGGCACTTGGAACGTACAAAGGGAATAAGCGAGTCCAAGGCCGTGCCAATCCAAGTACAGAATGAATCATACCCGCAGTCAACATCGGAGAGAAGAGGTGGGGGTGTTTTTCCTAATAAAAGGTAGAAGTCTTCAAGTTTTAATTTACTCCACTGGCGGGAAAAAGATGTTTTATTCAGTGCCACAAAAAGGGAGTCAGCCACAGGGATAGCTGCCTTCACCAGCATATGGTCTGTCCATGACAACTGAACAGGTTGGCATAAAGTAATGTCCTCTAAGGAGGTAAAGAACGGATCCAGTAAGTGTCCACCAGAGTGGGAGGGGGACGTCACTCTCTGTATGAGCTGCAAGGCTTCTAGATCTGCTAGGCAGCTCTTAATGGAGGATTGAGAAGGACAGTCAAAGTGCAGGTTGAGGTCACCTATCACATTGAAATTTGCACAGCCAAGAGCTTCTATACTAATGACGTCCGGGAGAGCGGCCCTAAAGGCAGCATCGCAGCCCGGAGGCCGATATGAAAAGCTATAGCAATGGGACAGAGAGATTCTAAAACGAGCACATTCGCAACCTGGAAGATTTAGTTCTTTCCATTCACAAGGAAAGCGGCGTTTCACCGCCATTGCAATTCCACCACCTCTCGAACCGCGGTTGAGAGTTGCCACGTGATAGTCCGGGGGGAAGGCAAGGTTTAAAATCGCAGTGTCAGCATCTTGTAGCCATGTCTCGGTCATGAAAAACACATCAGGGGAGTCATTGGTGACAATATCAAAGATCTCCGCCTGATGTTTGACCAGAGATCTGACATTTAGGCTATAAATACTGACAGTATTCACCCCCGACACGTTAATCTGCCGGGATGAAATTTGCATGGAGCGGACGCGAGATGGGGGAGGCAGGTGCCAACAGCAACAGGTGCACCGATAAGGGCCCCTTAGCGGTGCTACAGGCGGAAGTGGACAGATGGGAAATTGTTCACGTAAGGCCAATAAGTCTGCTCTACCATACCTGAGGATGGAAGCAGCCATGATGAAGATCAAAGGGTCTACCGCACCCCGCACTTCCTTAGCGCTGACGGGCGCAGACGGGCAGACTCTGGCTTGACTCAGGCGAGAGTCAGGCGCGACCGCTGAGCGTCACCGCTGCGCGGCCCGTGTGAGCATTAAATACCGGATTAATGTCATTAAGAGATTTTTCCAATAGCATCACTACTAAGCACAAAAACCTGCATGATAAGTGAGTCATTACGAAGGCCTGCGTCATTTATTGAAGAACTTTCTTGCATTAGGGGAGATATTAACAGTTCTACGTCATTCCAGGTTGTCAATCAGGGGTATTCATCTGGGTACTGTTAGCCGGGTCATGATCAGTAATTCACCTTTCATTCCAGGGAGACTTCGAAATAGGAAGTTGTTGTCAACTGTAATCAAAGAACTGGAGCCTACCGGGTTTGTAATATGATGAGCTTCAACCTCCATAAAGTACAGGTTACTTGGGGTGAGGTTTTACATCAACTGAAGTTCTCCGAGGCAGTAATTCCTGTTGGGGGTCATTTACACCAGAAAACTCTTGATTATTTATTTTCCTGTCTTTTGACATGTTGATTTGTGTATTTTTTGAGGAGGAATAAAAAGTTGCAATATTCCCATAAATATTTTTTTTTTAAGGAAACAGTTCTTGTGTAATGATGAGAACTTGAAACTAAGGGATTTGGAAACAAAACAATGGGAGATATTGAGTGATGTTGTTTTGAAACACTTCTCTCATTAGATACATTTGGGTTCTGATTGCATCATGGTGAATATAATTATTGAGAGGATGTGAGACGTGATAGAGGGCTCCACATGCAACATTTCTTCAACATACCTGATTGATGACTCATCACTAGTAGGGGGGCTCCACTTCCTGTCCTTTCCATGGAGGCCAGGCTACCTTTATTGTCTGCAGAGACTTTGCCAGTGTTTCCTGTACATATCTGGCTGCTTGGAGCATTTTGCTGTATTCATTGCTAAATATATTACAGCTTAAATATTAGAAGTCAATGAACCTTTAAAACGAAAATCCAATTGCAAACTGACTTCTGAAAAATTCGTTAGAACTGTGGGTGAGGAAGCTGGCATAAAAGTGAATGCATGAATCATGTTCACCATGTGGTGAAGAACGGTATCTGATTCTGCAATAATGTAAAACGGCGACTTGGGATTGTTGAGGCCTACAGGGTATAGGGTGTCAAAACAAAAAGCGTATGCAAGTCAGTAGGAGTGGGTGATACTTCGGTAGTGGTAGTGGAAGAGGGTTATGAGTGCCATGAGAACTAAGGATAAGGAATTGGGACCAGCAAAAATGGGGCTTCCAGGCAGAGGCATGTGGTTGTTGACATGGGCTCTGGGGTTAGGGAGATAGTAGGAATATAGGAAGGAAGAGGATTCTGGGGAGACAGGGTCCAAAGTGACGACATTTCCCTACATGAGTAATCAAACCTTCCTGGACTCACAAAATGACTTTTACCAAAGAGATAATCTAGAAAGCAGCGTACATAGAAGGGTTTGGGCTGTAGTCTAGAGGTGTCTGGGAAAAGGAGGATCAAAAGAAGAGACGGTCAAGCTAGAGAAGAGTCCCAGAGTTCCTGTGACAAATGAGAACTAGATAATGTCATTCTTCAAGTATGCAAGTGTAAACAGTGAGCACTATCTGAAAAGTATGTGGCATTGTTTAAGTATATGGATGTCATCAGTATGGCACTGATTTGTTTGGTGAGGTTTGATGATGACTTCAGCACTAGGCTGGCGAAGGATTCACCACATAAGTGGGTGAGCTGGACAAAGACCTCTAGCTTCAGTGTTTGGTCCCCACCAGGCTTAGGCCAATTTTTTTAATGCCCACTTTTCCAGGGTACCAGGGGTTTTTAGGAGGGCCGTCAGTACAGTGAGGGACTTCCTGGTCTTTTAATATGTGGTTCTGCAACATGAGTGCTCCAAATGTTCATACCGCCACCGTCTTAGACAATGTCTTGGGTAAGTTAGGGGGGATGAGACAGCGGGTAAAGGTAGAGTTGTGTATGTGGCAAAGGCAATGGAACTCCTACACTATTCCAAGAAGAAAAGTTTACAGTTTTGCACTAACAGGGTTGCATCTTCGTTAATGGAATGTGATTTTCAGTGTTCATTTTGGTGAGGTATGGGGACTGTGGGATCAGAAATGGGTAGACAATTTAAGATAGGCAAAGGCTAATCCAGCGGTGGTTAGAGGGAAGTTTGAGAAACGAGTAGAGGAGGGAGGTCAGTGGGGGGCAGGTAGGTGACTGGCTTGGATATTTAAAGTATCACATTATTTTGCCCCGTGGTGTAGTTCCTAAGAGTGTGGAGGGTGACTTTCAGTTAACACATCATTTGTCCTGGCCAGAGGGTACATCAGTCAACAATTTCATTTCTTGGTGTCCTCAGTGCAGTTTGCAATGATGCATGATGCAGTAAGTTTTATCAGAGAGAAGGGTTTGGGGGTGTAAATAGCTAAGTGTGAAGTTAAGTATGCTTTCGTTTGCTGCATATACCTTTGGATGATTTCCAGTTATTAGACATGCGATTAGAGGATGAAGTTTACATGGAGAATGCTCTGCCAATGGGAAGATTAACTTCCTATTCATTCTTTGTGATCTCTTATACATTCTTGCAGTAGTTGTATTAGTTTGTCACAAACTTTCTGTCTCTAACACATGATTTGTGTGACACCTTTTTTGAAGAATTTAGTGGCTCTGTGGATTGTTCTAAGGTGTGGCTGCCTTTGAAGATTTGATAGAGGATTTAGTTGATCCCTGGGCACTGGAGAAGACTGAGTAGGCAGATACTATGTTGGCATTTTTGCTATGCAGCTGGATTTTCTCGCAGGTTGAGGTGAGATTGTCCTTAGACAAGGTGTTGAAGATATTGAAAGGGCTGGGGGAGGATTTGGGGGTCCAAGTAGAAGGAAGTGAGAAGAATTGAGATAGTGATGGTGCACTTTAACTTCGCTTGTCAAGTGGTGAGTATACAGAGGATCTATTTTAGGAGATAAGGCTTTTCATTGTCTAGGGACTCAGTACTGCACAAATGCTTGAGTTTAAAAGAAGCAAAGGTGGATTTGGGGATAGGGGGCACCTTTCTGGTGTGATTCAATGGAGTAATATTATGCATTCTAGGTGAAGAGAATGAATGGCAAGTACAGATAAATACAGATGCAGCTGTTGATTGGAGTTGTGACCTCCTTTGGCAGGGAAAGTGGTTTGTTGAAAAGTGACCATAGAGCTGCTTATGAGAAGGCAGGTAGATAGTCTCTTTAAATATGATTACCTTGGTGATGGTGCCTGTGCACTTGGGAAAATATTTTGCCACAAAGATAGATTTCTTTTATATTGAGGGGACATTTAGAGGTTCCACAGAGATCCGTTTAAGTGAAATACTAAACACAAAGCACACAGGAATGTGTTGGTCAACTTTCGATCATATGTGGTTTAGGAGCAAATTCTACCTGCTGCATTTAATGCAAGGCCTTTTTGAATCACATTAGGTCAGATGCGGGTAGAATCACTGCACAGTGGCATTGGGAGTTAGGGGAGAAGATGGTTGTATTTAGAGATCTGGGGGCTAAAGTGCTATTTACATTTCTAGCCATTCTGAAAGTGATGTGGAGAAATGAGATGTACAACTTAAGGACAAAAGAAGAGGGTGAAGATCTAGTTCATAAGTTGCAGGCAGCTTTTAGTGGTTCCAAAGATGCGTAGTTTATTAATACCTTACTGTCCTAGGAGCTACTTTCACTAAAGTTTGGTGGAAGGAGATCATGGTTGACCTTCATCATTTATTTTCTTGTTCCTCGAGTTTTTCGAGTGTGTAGTTTTCTTTTTCGCCTCTCTTGTACAATAGAAGTCACTCAGAGGGAATGCTCTGAAAGCAAGAAGATGGTGCCATATAATTTTATTAAGGGTTCCTCAGGATGGTGCACAGGGGTGGGGAGCAGTTAGGAGAAAAGCAAAAGAAAATTCTCCTCATTTGACACCGTAGCTGTGGGTTTGATTAAGGCAAGGAAAGGAAAAGAATGTGGGAGGGATTTTAGACCATTACAAATTCTAGATGGCTAATGCGATTAAAGTAAGTTCGTGGAATGTGAATGGCCTAAGAGGGGGGAGGATGTGTAGGTTGGAGTTTCATTTCCTAAAGGGCCTGGTGGCTCGGATTATTATCTTGCAGGAGATGCCCTTAGCAGAATAGAAATGTAAAACAGCCTTTAAGAGGTGCTGGTGAATTCAAGAAGTTTTCTGTTCGACACAATCAGGGAGCGACAGGGGCGTTACCATACATATAAGAAAAAAACACTGGGATAAAGTCAGTGAAGCATATAATGGATAATTCAGGGAGATGGCTAGTGTCTGTCCTTTCTATAGGCTCTTTTCTGTTCACCTGTGCAGGATATTGTGATCCAAATTGCAACAACCCTACTTTCCTAGGACGTCTGCAGGTGCAGCTAGCAGAGTGCCCTTCGCCCTGTTTCATTGGGGGAGATTTTACAATTATCTTGAATAACGATTGGAATAGGACTTCTAGATCCTCTCTCATGGGGATGATTAAGGCCTGAACATGGTTGAAAGATATAATATGAGATATGGGTTTAATAGACATTTGGAGGAAGAGTTAGGGGAATGCAAGAGGCTATACTTTTTATAGCAAAAATATGGCTACCATTCATGCATAGATTATTTTCACTTAGATCACACATTGACCCACTTGGTACATTCAATAATGCAAGTTCCCACAGGGATATCTGATCACTCGGCAGTGGAACTGGTCCTTGAAAAGGAATCTCTTATTGGAAGAGAAAGTTTTAGAAATCTTAAGAGGACAAACAACAGAATTATTTGACTATAATCAGGGAACGGCCTGCACTGCTATGGTGTAGGATTCATGCAAGGCCTATATTAGAGGGTGCATTTTAAAAATCTTGCATACCCAGGGTAAGAAGAACTCAGAGCTCTAGAAGGACTGGTTGGCAAAGATCACCCAAAAGGAACCAGAACTGTATTTTGAGGCAAGGCTGAGCTCTAACCCAAATCTTAACTCCTCTTTAAGAGGGGAAACTGAGGAGGTTGCAGTTGGAGCTTAACATTCATCTGGAAAAAGGGTACAAGCCAAATAGAAGGCTAGCAAGTTCCAACAATTTGAGTATGGGATGAATAGTGGTGCATTACTTGCTTGGAAGATGAGATCGAATTGTAGCAGTAACACCATCAAGGCACTGGTCCAGTCAGGACCAGGTGGAATGTTGAGTTTGTTGGAGTAGACTAAAAGAGAGATGCTGCATAGTCTGATCAAGCTATATAAGGAAGATTTAAACCCAGACCCCGCTAATGATTAATAACTGGCTAAAAGACAAAAATCTACCATGCCTTACAGAAGAGCAAAGTAAAGGCCTTTGGGCTGAGATCACAGAAGGAGAGATTAGAGATCAAGTGAAGAGATTAGTCATTGGGAAAGCAGCAGGCCCAGATAGGATACCAACTGCATTTTATAAACACATGCTAAATGCGCTGATTCCCTTCTGGAGGTTGCTGTTCAATGAGGTGCATCTTGTTGGCTGGGTAATCCCGCCTTCATGGTACGATGCAATGGTGACTATGATTCTGAAACCAGTCAAGGATCCCAAGACAGCAGATTCCTATGGGCCTATATCCCTGCTTAATTCTGATTATAAAATAGTTCAGGGATAGTAGCAAAATGGTTTGCTGCTCTTCTTCCAACATTAATTCATCTTGATCAAAATGGGTTTGTTTCTGGTAGACAGCTGCATGGAATAACTCTTCGTCTGATCGCTGCAGTTGACATGGCTGGAGCGTTAAACCTCCCTTTGACAATTGCGACAATCGATGCCACGTAGACATTTTATAGGGTCCAATGGGCGCATCTTTGGAAGGTCCTTGGATAATTTGATTTAAGCAGCAGGTTAGGATCATAAAAACCCTGTACAAGGCACCAATAGCTAAACTTTTGGTAAATGGTGATCTTACGGCCTCTTTTCAAATATCTCGAGGCACAAGGCAGGGATGTCCCCTCTCGCCTATTCTTTTTAATTTGTACATTGAGCCCTTTACCAGTTGATTCACCAAGATACGATAATCATCCCCTTTGAAGTGGAAGGGCTTTCAACTTAAATAGCACTATATGCCGACAATGTTGTCTTATACACAATGAACCCAGAGTTCTCTGTTCTTAGGCTAGAAATGCATGATGAAAACTATCAGAGCATATCTGGATATCTGGTCAATAAGGAGAAGACGGAAGGCATGGCTTTGGCTTCAGAGAAGGTGGGGCTTTGGGTCAAAAGCCAAATAGGATATTTAGGAGTTATGGTAGAAAACAGTTTGGAGGACCTACCAGAAATAAATCTAGCCAAGGTGTGTAGGGAGATTGATGTCCTCCCTAGAAAGTGGAGTGATTTGCCTCTTGGTATATATGGGAGAGTGAATGTCATTAGGATGTGGATGCTTCCCAAGCTAACCTTTTTGTTTAACACCATACCACTTCCCTGCCCAAGGAGAACTCCTTCAGAAACTACAAGGGAAGGTTGGTAGCTCTATATGGGCATCTAAAGGGACCTAGAATCTCTTGGAAAAAACTAAGAAGGGAGGTAAAACTTGGTGGGCTGGCAGTTCCTGACTACAAGTGTGCTACTATGTTTTCCAGTTTAAGAACTTTAGGCTTTTAGCTGGTGATTTGGATGACTCCTATGTAGGGCAGCACTATAGAGCCATGTCTCAACATCTAGGGCCAACCAAGTTCCTGTTTAAATTTGGGGATCCCAGATACTTTAAGCGGGTGAGACTGAAGGTCCCTTAAGCTGCTTTGATGGTGTGGGTCTACCTTAGGAAAGCCCTGGAGATACATTGTTATGCTGATCCGGCACCAATCTAGGATTCACCAGACACCCCTGAGTGGCTCAAGGACAAGCTCAGTGATCCCCTCTGACATGGCAATTTAGGAACTTGGGGGATTTCAGATGAGATGACGCTTTGATTACATGGCACAAGTTCTCAGGTAGATCGATGGGGAGAGTCTCGAAATCAAATACTTGCAGGTAGGTTCATCGTGGGTGTCCCAAAAGTTTTTTAAGTCTGGTTGTCCGGCCCAGGTCGACCTCTTTGAAAGAATGGGAGATATGCAACAACGCAAGAAAGAGGTCTCCCAGTAGTATTGGACAATCATTGCATCGCTGGAAGAGAAGATGGGGCCTCCATATCAGCATTGGGAGAAAGACCTACTGGAGTTGATTTATAATTAGCTATGATGAGTGTTTTTAATTTACTTTACTTTAAAGTGAAAACTGCACCACTTAAAAAGAACCATCCGTTTACTCTCCATAGGGCTTATTGGTCCCTGGAAAGGCTTGGCAAGTTTACGGCAGCGCAGTTGGACTGTAAGATGTGCGGGGAACCAAAGGCAAATAATAAACATATTTCTGCCAAGTGCCTGGCATCGACCTCATTTTAGGGGGATGTAAGTGTGACTCTTGGGGAAATCCCCAAGGTTAAGATTAAGGTAAACCTCCTCATAATCCTGTTTGGACTCAACAGTATCCCCCTCTGTTACTCGAACAAGGAGCAAGCCTCACTTATATTTTTCTTGATGTTACCTGTGAGGAGTGAAATCTGTAAAAATGGGTTGCTTCGCACCACCAATTGTGCCTGATATACTTAGATCTGTCAGTTATTTCAGGAGATTGGATCTAGCCCGCAAGCTAATAGTGGAGAATAGGTGGAACCCTTTTCTGGTCTGACAATCAAATCAATATCTGTCCTATGATTAAACTGTGTTTTGCTGTAGAAAATGAGGGTCTTTGGTTTTCTTCTGTTCATGAATGCGAAACGATGGCAGTGAGCATACAGGCCAGACACCTTGGGCAGAGATGTCTTGGCGCTAGCCTATGCAGCTGGGTGGTGATATGTAGACAGATAAAAGAAAGATTTATTTTATGTAGATACTAGTGCGTTGTGCCTTTTGAGAACAGGCAGTGAGCTATGGGATGCCCAGGTTTTGCATCTGCAGAGGGTAGTTATATGGGGATGCATGACTTACAATATAGTTTTATGTTCCATGTCTTGTGAATGATACTGTGGATGCTTTATCTTGTTCGCAGTGGCAGAGGTTCCATGGTCTGGCTCTAGTGGCAAAATAATGAAAGATAGGAATTTCTTAGGAGAGACGGGATCTAGGACATTGAGGGCTTTGCAGCCCAATGAGAAATCTTTGCATCCTTTGATTAGAAGAGGTTACAGACAAGCTTGGGATGAATTCCAGGATAGTGGAGCTATTAAGTATGTCGTTAGGGTAGGGGAGTGGTCTTTTTAGAGGAGGGAAGCGCTCCCAAGCTTATTGGGAGGAGCTGTCTCCTGTAACTATTGTGAGTAATTTGGGAGATATAGCGTTTTATGGAGGGTTTTCTGGGGTTATGAGCCCAGTGTTAGTGAAATGCTAGAGGATAGGGCTTGCAAGTTTGAGATGATTTGAGATGCAAACTTTTCCTAGGATTATGGTGTAGAGGTGGCTTGCTTCGCGGCCAGAATTAGGTTCTTGCTTGTCTTCGTTTCAGATTATAAGGGTGTTGTGCAGCTTTTCTCTCACCCTTTGACACAATGCCTTGATTCAAATATTAGTATATCTGGCCCTTAGTGTTTAGGGTGCTGAGGGATATATAGGACAACAACTGATTACTTTATAAGAGCTATTCAGGGGAAGAGGGAGCCAACATTTATAACTAGTGCAACTGGCAGATAATGACAGGGTGCTGCTGAAAGAAATGAAGACAGATTTGCAAGAGATTAAAAGATGTGGTCTGATTCTACTATCTGTCGACTGAACTGGTTCTGAGGAGATCTGGAAGGGCACTTTGAAGTCTGCTCCCATTTAAAAGGCACATAGGAAGGTGACCAATTCTCATTCTTCATAATTTTGACAGTAGAATCCAGTTGTGAAATTGGTTGACAGCACTTTGGATCATCACAATACCCTTTTTTGAAAATTGGTACAATTACTG
Source organism: Triturus cristatus (assembly GCF_964204655.1). NCBI lineage: Eukaryota > Metazoa > Chordata > Amphibia > Caudata > Salamandridae > Triturus > Triturus cristatus. Next base: position 971,024,444 of record NC_140589.1, read on the forward strand.
ATTCAGTTCATGACAACAAAAGAGCACTCTTGTTCACTGCTCTAAGAAGGGATCCATAAACCCGGATTGTTCTTAAATACGTCTGTGGCACCCCATCTGGACTGGTCACTTTTTCACTATAGCTCTCTTGGATTGCATGAATAACTTCTTCAACCTCAAAAAGGACAAACGGCTGACAATTCTGACTTAAGGATGCTTCAATGTTAACCCTGGCTAAGGAAGGAAGGATAAAGATGATGAGTATACAATGCTGAAATGGTCAACCCAACAGTTGGGCGAGATCATCACAACAACTTTAGAGGCGGAAAAATCACTAAAAAAAGAAGAATTTATATCCTTCCGAAGGCACCTTTACTTCTGGATTAGCTTTCTGCTACTTGGGACTCCCACGCTTCTTCCTGAATTCTACTCTTCCTGACTAGGCAACTACTTAACAAAGGACACAAGGTACTATCACAGCAAGCCAAACTCCGTCCTGTGCTTGGCCTGCCCTCCCTCATGGTCAGCCTGAACCTGTGTGTTTGTCCCGGTCCAGATATCCGTAATTGGCGATATTTGCTTCAAAAGCAATTTTTCCTAAAAACTGCATTACTCTGGTTTTACTGATTAGATTTATTCTTATTTTGGTATCATTTTATTTATTACATTTTACCCTATTTTTCTAAATTGGTGTGGTATTTTTCTTGTGTTGTGTTCTCATTTATTACTGTTTGTGTGCTACATAAATAGTGGGCATACCGCGTGCGATTCGCCCCATCCATAGCGCCCAAATCTCCCATTTGTTACACTCCCCCACCACAAAGCAAACCAGGCAAGTAAGTGGTCTTCACTGCATAGTCTTTATTAACTTCAGATAAACGCAATCTTTACTTTGTTGATGCACAGTCAACTCTCGACCATCTTTATTAAAATTTCAAATCAACACACATTGATAAAGGCAATAGGCTTGTGAAATATACAATTCAGCCAAAGGTTGATATATATTGTATTTACATTCTGAATCTCTAGAACCACACTTGATGCGTGTTGCGCCAGCAGGGCACAACCATTTTGTTTGCGGGTTGTGCCAGCAAGCCACAACCAATTCTTCACAGCTCCCTTTTGGGATAACTACCTGCCGTCTATCCCCTAGACACGTCCACAAGAGCTCTGCTTGGCGCCTTTCTTGCAATCCAGCTCCCACAAGGTTGCTTAACACAAGCGCCGGCATCTCAGGTAGAGCCGGAGAGTCCAGGACCACCAGCAGGTCAGCCCCCTCTCCCGCCAGCCCGGAGCCCCATAGACAGCCCGCCCTGTTTGTGCCAGGATCAGACAGTCCCCGCCAATCCAGAGTCCATGCCATTTCTCTTGCCCGGGACCCCGCCTCAGGGCGAGAAGCTTGCTGGCGCTCTCGCCTCCCCCCAAATGCTGGCACCCCTTCTTCATCTAAGGTCATGGACCCCAAAAGGGTTTGGATGAACAATTCCAACCCTGCCTTAGACAGATGCACTCCACCCGCCAAATAAAGTTCCACTTTTGCTACCTGTATCAAGTTGTGCCTTATGGCCCAAATGGGTGAAACTCTAAAAAGTTTAGCCACCACCTGGTTCAATTTCTTCACTGACCTATTCACTGCCACTGCTGGTGCGTTATTAGCCCAGACCCGATGTGGGATCATTTCTGACCAAAATATCGTGGCCTTCAAGAAGGCCTTCCTAACCTTGGAGAGCGTAAAAAAGAGTTCATCTTTAACCCCCCTCTGGCCTGCCAGGATCATGTCGTTACCCCCTGAATGTATCACCAGCACATCTGGGATGGGAATGCCCATATCTAGCGCCTTCCGCAGATGGGCTATGACGTTCCAGTACTTGCCTCCCGCCGTGCGAGTGCCAGCGGTGCCTGGATGAACTTCCCTGTCCACCACAGTGAACCTCGCTCCCCACACAGCGCTCTGACCGCTCTCAAGACAGCGCCCCCACTGCCAGGGGCCCGCCTCATTACCACACGCGCCCACTCTAAACTTAATTAACTGTATTACGCGTGATAAATTAGCTGTGTTTACGCGCGCTCGCAACAGCATCACCGCCCCCGCATGCCTACGCAGATATGGCCCCCTCACCTGAGTGTTACGATCCGCCAACAACCGCCACTCCACCTAACTCGTTTGCGGCTCCGATTCGCCGGACACCGCGGTGAAGGGACAAAGAGAACTTTCCCCTCGTGACCCCTGCCTTTTATCCCCTTTGTTCTAGGAGGGTCCCTGTCTCCTGGCGACGCCCTCTCTTCCCCCTTGACCCTCCGGACCGGAAGTTGTTGACTCCTGCCCGAGGTGCCACTATGGGCCCCCCGCCCCTAGGCATGGGGGTGGCCTGCCATACTTTACACATTGCCTCTAAGTTAACCCTGACTGCTATTTTGCCAAGCTACCAGAGGGTTAAGCAAAGGTCAATTTATTGACTTGTGGTGCTTCAGCCCGAGGAGGACTGTGGTTGTTGCTTAAGTAGTGATCCACCTCCCTTTTAAACAATAATCCAATTTCTCAAAGTGGGTGTTGCTGCACTTTGAGGCGCCATGACTTAGAGGTCAGTATGTGTGAATCTTGGCATTTCACTTGCGCTGGTAAAAGGTGAGAGTGAAGTGTTGAATTCTAGTGCATCCCTTTGTGAACAAGAGATATGATGTCAATAAGGCACCACCATCATAGCAGATCCATTTTGTGCAAAAAATTGCAGTACTATTTAGAGCATCTGTCTTATTTGCAGATGGCCACGTGTCCACTTGCGTGGCACGAACTGGCTAAGTAAACACATTTTTCCTTCCAGAACCATCCATATACACTGCAACACATTTCAAAACATGAGATCTGTGTGGGGATGTATTTAAACACCTACTTTCTGCAGTAGTTTACTTTTCCTGCTGTTCAGACTTTAAATTGGCTGCATTGGTCTTAAGGGTAAAGAATCGGCGGCAGCAGGAGACAAGACCCAGGGGGAAAAAAGACTTAGGGGCAGATTTACAAGCCCCTTGCGCCACTTTTGCGTCACTTTTAACATGGGAAAAGTGACGCAAAAGTGGCGCAAGGGGCTTGTAAATAAGCCTCTTAGAGACAACTTAATGTTCCCTTGAGTAGGTTCTGGAAACACGACAAATGGGAAGCAGTGGAAACTGAGAGAGTTGGGAAAAGAACAATAAAGGAAACGGGATAAAGATGGAGAAATAACTGTTTATGGAGGTGCATATATTGCTCTCCTTCCTTTAATGTTCCACATTCAACTAAGGTAAAGGTTTCATTTTCATGTTTGAGGAGCAAAAATACTCTTGTACCAAAACGCAGTCACGCGGCTTTTCAGCTGAACTCCATTCCTTCAGTGTCTTGCAAATTATGTATCCCCTGATGCAATCAAATAATTCAGGCCTCTGCCAGAGTCCGACTTTTTTTTTAGAAGATGCATCAGAGCCCGCATCTTTTACCCGAAGTCTGTCAAGAGCGGGGTCTTTTGAGGTTACAATTCAGCCTGTGTTGTCAAAATATTGCCAGCTGCCGTTTACCTCCTGCCCTTTTGTTTACAGGAAACAGCTTCTTCCTTCCTGTTCTGTTCCTGCGACTTTAAATAGGCAGCTCCGGTGAGTGCCCCGGAACAAGTGGATGAGTGAGATGGCACACGGGTGGCTGTCCAGGAGGAGCATGCATGGAAGCTGTTATGGCGGACGGAGCCCTATATTTAGTAGTTCCTCCTTGAACTGACACTGTTTGTCTTGTTCGTCTCTTTCCTGCTACTGTCAGACGTGTGAACTAATCGGCTTGGGAATTCCGCCGCGTGCGCAGTATTTTTAAAATGTCGGGGACTTTTAGTTTGCACTCACACGTGTCCGACGTGGATAGAGTTGCTGGACAGTGTTTCTCGTGAGAATCTAGGGTCTGCCACAGTGGTTTGTTTCGTCACGACCTCTGTGTCTATTCCTGTCCCCATTAAAGCAGCCCCATTGAGCAGACCATTAAAAACTGCCAGATGTAAACTCCATGGCTCACACCTGGAAAGCATAATTGACGTCATTGTGTGGGTAGTGCAAAGGCGTGGCGGTCATAGGAACAGAAATAAAATACATGGACAAGTTGCCATTTTGGGAGTGGGACACAGGGATGTTGTCAAGTACAGGTAATGAGCAAGCATGGGCAAAGGCAATACGCCTCGTCCTTTTAAACTATTGGCTGTGTAGCATTGTCAGAGAAAAAAATAAAAAAAGAAAGCAATGGCATGTAGGTCCATGCATGCATCATCATACTATGGTGACCCAGCTAGATGACGTATGCTCTTTAGCATGCTACAAATGCAAGCATATGCGGCATGATGCAGCCACTTTATTTATTTATATTTTTTATTTAGTGTACCAGGATGGCGGGTGCCACTCGGAGTGAAAAATAACAAAAATGAATTTAAACGTGAGCAAAAGTAATTTTTTTTACTCTGCTAACATATGGTACTGCCCTGATCTCTTCTTAGCAAAGTCACACAGGCTGCCTAGCGCAAATGGCATACCTTTGTACTGTTCTGCAAAGGTGTGCGTCATGCTTACTGTATCTTTTTACTCGAAAGGTACCCTTCCAGTACAAAATAGTATGCCTAGAAAAACTATAAAACTTTTCCCACTGTGGATGTGTGCTGTACAGTGAGCAAATTGCAAAGTCGGAACAGTATGTAGCTTGAATTGTGGGTTTTAAAGATTAGTGGTACAGAGGTTTTTCTGTCAATCTTAGAGGATTTCTGTTTTCATATATGTGAGGAATCCAGGTTGGAGAGTCATGGGGCAGTTGGGAGGTACTGGGACCAAATGAAAAAACAGAGGATTTTCACCTATGTTGTCCTCGTACGCCATACTGCAGTCCCCCAAACTGTGAACTAAGAGCCCCCTTTTAGTAATAAAATGTTCCAGTAGGAAGGCAGAGTAGACCAAGGTTGACTCAGCACAGGGGGTATGGGCCAAAGAATCAGTACTCAGCAACGCAACAAACAACACAAATTAAATTGCTGGCCAGTCAAGGTACTTTTCTTTTTTTAAAGAAAAAAAACCATTACACAGAAAAATGCCTACTACACACAAATTAACAAATATAGACAAACTCGCAGGTGGAAATTCCTTTGAGACACCCTCTAAAAGGCCTGACTATCTACAGGAGGGGCATATTAGGGAAAAGTCAAACAAGGCAAACAGACTGCTAAATGTACCCTGGACCTCCAATGCCTCAGGTACCTTCACTGGTCTGTGCACCAGCAAGTAGTAACCCCTAAAACCCTAATAGTCTCTATGCCCCTAACACAACATGGAGTGCATTAATGAAAAGTCAGCACTGTCATATCAAGCTACCATCTATATAACACATCAGCATTACATAAATAAGCCCGTGCTTTATTGTGCATTTCAGTCAGGAAAATGATTTCAAGGTGGTATTAGAAACATGCATTGATATTAACTTTTATTTGCACATATTTTTTTCCTACAACAAGAAAACAATGATCATTTCGTGTCAGAGTCTTTTTTCTATATTAACCATGGTTACATAGCAACTAAGGGGGTCCATGGACCCCTGGGTCCCCGCTTCAGTAGGACTTGATTTCAACAAAAACGTCCCCAGCAGGGTGATCCACCTTAATATTGATTGACTCAATATTATTGGGCTATGAATATCATTAACAAAATATTCTGTTGTTCACAACATCGTGGGACATAATATCCGAGGTAGGAATATTTTTTTGGTAGTTTGTAAAATAATATTGATGCTTAGTATATGATATACTTAAATATAATTCTACGTAATTTATAGTTGTATTATATGTTTTGTGTAATGTTGAGTGTTCATATATTTTCTTGAAATTATATATGTTTTATTTTATCTTTTTCCTTTTTGCCCCTTCTGGATCTGAGGGACCCATGGGAGGTGGTGCACATGCCGGCAGAGCGTACCGGCTAGAAATCCAAAACAAAGTTAGGTAGGCGCACTCTCAGGATGCTGTAGTCACAGTTATGCAGAAAGCTGTTTATTTCACACAACGCGTTTAGACTGCCCAGCAGCCTTGGTCACATGTGCTAACATCATCAATAGGGTCAATAGGGTGTCCTTAAGAATGCATGGTAGAAAAAGTGAAAGGGACAACATTAGAGTCTAATGTGTTAGACATATTGGAACATGGTTGTTGACACTTAAAATGAGAAGTACATGCCATGGAAACTGTAAATCCTGCCAAATAACAAATAAGCAAAGCCAATAACAATAAGGACAGTTGGCCAAAAATTAATTAATTGCACATCGCAACCTTAATATCCAGCTGGTGAAGGCTAACTGTCAGGGGCAAAGTGCTCCAAACATGTTACAGTGCAAAAGTCACCCTAGACCTAAGAATAGTAATCGGCAGGCCAGTAGGCATGTTGGCATGGTGACACATGAGTGCTGTGTTCTTCAATTGATTCCCATATAATGTGAGTGGGTCTAGTTGGTTTGGCACAGTTCAGATTATGGAAGATAAGCTCATAATAGAGTGTGTCATGGGTACTGGACAAATGTCCAGTCTCAGGTCAACCATAACTGCATAATGCAAAAAGTTCCATTGAAATATAACTAAAATAAAAATTATATCATGCATGAATCTTATCTGTGATGGAATCCCAGAAGTGAAGGCGAACAAAAGGGTAGGGAAGCCCATGCAGGTGAGATTGTAGTGATGGGTCCCCTCCTTTCCTCCTACAAAGAAGACACAAAAAAAGAGAAAGTGTTAGTATCTAAGTGCACAGTTGAAAACACTTAAAGTATATCAATACAAACAAACTGTACAACTGTCCTTCTCGTTGCAGATGAAGGAAAAAGGGTTAAAAAGGGTTTAAAGGTCAGGTATAGGGGTGTAGAGATCATTCCTCTTTGAGGTGAACTGCTAATTCCTCATCCTGGTTGAGCCCTCCCGGGATTTTGGTTTGGAAGTCCACTATATATTTGGATTCCCTTTTTTCTGAGCTTCAGGATCCTGTCCCCACCCCTGTGATCATTGGTTATCTGCTCAATGGCACAGTATGTAAGTTGGGATGGGTCTGAAAAATGTTTGTCTTGGAAGTGTCGGGCTACTGGATACTTGAGATCCTTGTTGTTGATGACCCTCATGTGTTCTAAAATTCTCTTTTTGGCCATCAGAGTGGTACTATCTATGTACCAAAGCTTACAAAGACACTCATTAATATAGATTACAAAGTGAGAAATTGTGAGATAACCTCTAAGGCTGGCTCTCATCTCAATTCCTTGCGCATCAGACAGTTCTTGCATGCCTTACAGTGGCCGCAGCGAAAGAAGCCCTGTAAATTATGTATGTTGCCACCACTGACCTTATTAATGTCACTGCGGACTAACATGTACCTGAGGCTGCGCCCTTTCGTGTAGGTAATGTGGGGTCTATCCTCCATGTAGTCGCCTATGGCCGTGTCACACTTGAGGATGTCCCAGTTTTTTACAAGAATCCGCTTGACTCTGCTAGCACCGCCCTCATATGTAAGGATGATTCTGGTGCCATTGTCAGAATGTTCTGTCTCAGTGTTGGTCCTGTCCGCTAGCGTTTCCTGCCTAGTGATGCCATCAGCTCTCTCACTGGCACTCTTGAGGACCCAGTTCGTGTAACCTCTTTCCCTGAATATGTTCAACATGATCTCACGTTCATAGGCTGTCTCGGTGTTGCAGTTCCGTTTGGCTCTTAATAGTTCCCCATAGGGGATGCTCCATTTGAGAGTCTCCAGATGACTGCTGAGTGCATGCAGTAAGCTGTTACCAGCTGTGCTTTCCCGGTGTGGGTGATTTTCTGCCTAATGTCAATCTTGATGTCAAGATACTCAACTGTGGTGTTGCTGATCTTACCCGTAAGCTGATTGTTGCGTTTGCTATTATTTAGCTTTTTAATAAAGTCAATTGCCAGTTGTTCAGTGCCTCTCCAAATTATGAAGACATCATCAGTGTATCTGAGCCATACCACAACATGCCCTAGGTCTTGTGCAAGCTCAGGGTTCTGATACAGACTCTCCTCCCAATGGCCCATGAACAGATTGGCAAAGCTCGGAGCAAAGCACGAGCCCATGGAAGTCCCAATAGTCTGACTGTAGATGACACCATTGGATAGGAATATATTGTTCTTGAGACAATGGGCTATCATCTCAAGAATCATTATGGCATGTTCCCTATACCTAATCTGACTTCTGCGTAATAAATGGCGACATGCTTAAAGTCCTTGTTCATGGTCTATAATGGTGTACAGAGAAGTAACATCGAGGGTGATCAACAGGTAATCATCCTTCCATTCGATGTTCTGCAATTTGCACAAAATGTCCTTAGCGTCCCTAACATAGGAGTCCAGTTTGAATACGTTATCCCTCAGGAAGTGGTCAACGTATTTGTACACATGTTCCAGAGCACTGCCCCTTAACGAAACAATGGGACGTCCCGGCGGGACAAGAGGGTCCTTGTGTGTCTTGGGAAGAAGATACAGAACTGGGAGCTTGGGGTGGTCTTTTTTCACAAAACAATATCCCTCCCATTCAATTAACCCCTTGTCCCTACATTCAGTCAACTTGTCCCAAATGGTGGTGATGCTGTTGGTGTAATCCTCTCTATAAATGGGAACGTAAAATCTACCATCAGTAAGTTGTCTCATGGCCTCAGTAATGTTCATGTCTTTGTCAAGTAAAACAACATTACCCCCCTTGTCCGCTAGATGTATAACAATTTCACTATCCCCCACTAGTGAAACAAGTGCCTGTCTTTGTGTAAAAGTAAAGTTATTGGGAGTCCTGTTTCTATGGTCAGATTTGTGACATAGTTCTATAAGAGACTTGGTGACCACCTCATGAAAGGTGTCGATGTTGTTATGCGGCAGTGTGGGATACAATGTTGAACGTGGTTTGAAACTAGTGCTGGCTGATCCATTGTATGTTATGTCCAGTTCGTCTAACACAGAGGTTTCAGTGATTTCTAGTTCTATGTGTTCTGGCTCCAGTTGTAATTGCAACAGAGTTACTAGGGTATCCATATCCCTAACATCTAGATCTGTCTCATTGCCCTGGGCAAGAGAGGGATTTCTACTTCCTGGTGGAGAGAACCTCAATTTGTGCCACTTTTTCAATTTTAGTGTGCGAATATATTTAAACAGGTCAATCCGAGTATTGGTGTAGTTAAACATAGAGGAGGGACAGAAAGAGAGACCAAGGCCAAAGATAAGTTTTTCAATGTCATTAAGAGTTCTCTTAGAGAGATTAATAATAGTCCTAGTAACCATCTTGGGATCCATTACAGTGTCTTCTTGAAGCTCGCATTGTTGTTTCCCATGCGCCCCCGTCCTCTGCCTCTTCTGACATCTTTGTTGGATGCGTAATCTTCTTTGGCGGCTCCCCCACTGCCTTTTCCTCTGCCCCATCCTCTCTGTCCTCTTGGTTTCGGGATTGGGGTATCTCGTGTCGCCTGCCTTCCCCGTCACAGCAGACAATATACGTCTAAAAAAATCACCGGTCGGGTGACTCTTTCGTTGCCAGAAGCACTGCTACCAGATGGCACGGATTCAACGGTTGTTCTGACGGTGAGCTCTCCGCAGTTGCTTGTTGTATGTCTTGTGTGGGAGGCTTGTCTGTATATAGGTGGTCATACTTCCTGCTGAAAGTGAGAATCCTCCCACTCTCATAGTCACAATAATATCCCTGCAACTTGCGCTGTTTGCAGGCTTTGATGTTGTCCTCGTGATTCTTGTGACGATCTTTCATGCTCCCCATGAGTCTTTTCAAGTTGCCTTGTTCCACAATTGTTTTGAGATCTTCCTCTATTGATTTTATCTCCATTAGCAATGCCTAGCCGTCAATCCAGGGATATTTCAGCAATATCTCTAACATGCGTCTTGAACTTGTAGCTGAATTTTCAGACCATTAATGTAGCATTTCCGGATTGGGTGAGTCATAGGACGGGGTGGTAAATATCCGCAATCCTGTAGGTACCATATTGTTATCTATATAATTCTATAAAGCCTCCCACCATTTGGACATCTCAGTCTTCCTCAATTTCTCTAGTTCTCTTAGTTTGTCCTCCAGGGTTTGAACCTGGTTGCTTTTAGTTGTTCTGGACACCCCCGTCCCTGGTGTTCGTGCAAAGAGTGTGAGAGCAGCCACTCCCCTCTCCGCCTCTTCCTCCATACTGCAAATACAGCTTCCCTTTTGCAGATGTGCGAAAAATGCTGCTGCTCCCCCTGTATACAACATCAGATTCCTCCTGCCTTGAGAATACGTTTCCAGTGTTCAGGAATACCCACACTGCTGAGGTTAGTGCAGACCCAGATTTAAGGAGGGTCTGATGCACAGTGTTGGTCCTGGAATAAGGGGCCCCCGGTTGTATGACGAAACCAGTATGGGCTTACCTTGTATCTTGTTCTGCCTTATCCACTTTTGTATGGTTCCGTTTTATTTTATGTAGATTTCAAATATTAACGCTATTAAGAAGTATTTTTATATAATAATTCTTTAAAATTTTGAATTTATTGTTGAAAAACGTACTAATGTAAGTTTAATTAAAATATTAACGTATTTATTCTAAATAATTTACTAATTATTAAATTAATAAACTCAGTAAATTATACTTTACAATGCTTTGTTTCTTAAAACACTTCCTATAAACCGCACTAAAATACTTTTTTAAAGTTCTTAATTTATTGTTAAAATACTTTAAATGATATAAGATTTTTTTTTGTTTAGCCTTATTGGTTGATATTTTAGTATTTTAAATGGATTGTTGTGTTTGTATGGGGGAGTATGGGGAGCACTTTCAAAAACAAAGTATCTGAATGTATATTCTACAGATTTGTATTAATTAATCAAATAGAAAATTAATTTATTATTATAAATTAAAGTTAAGTGGGTTGCTTTTTAAGGGATATACAGTGGGAGGATTTTATGGTAATAAAAATGTATTTGTTCATAGAGTACTTATTTTAATTAATAATGATTTATGTTTATAAATTCCAGAACCAACGAGAGGCCTCCAAGCCTCACAAGACTTTAGCATCCTTTGGAGAAGTGGAAGAGGCAGGTCTTTTCCCTTTCAATTTGTGCACCATATAGTGCTGCTTGTTTACCTATTGCCAGTGGCAGCTAGCAAGTGCGGCGATTGGAGGGTGGACAAATGGGTGAATACATAATAAAAATACATAAATAAAATTAAATACATAAATAAAAAAGGTACTCACCATACTTTCCCGAGACATCCTCCTTGCTCTGGTCGTCGTCTTCTCCTGACGTCACCTCCATCTGGGCTAAAACCAATCCTGGTGCTGCTCTCATGCTGCTAACCATCATCAGCGCAGTGACAATATTGGAGGGAGGGGCCTCTCTCGGCTTTCCTGATGACACTGGAGGCTTATGCTTGCTCTCAACCCAGTGGTCTAAGACAGCTGGGTTGAGAGGGTTACAGTGCACATGTCAGGCTGGTCGTAGCAAGGCTGGCCAAAGGGACATGTGCCGTATAAACTATTGCACAGGCAGACGACCACTGCTGCCGCTCAGCAGGCCCTGCTCCATTCTGACACTCGGTAATGGACGGGTTGACGTAAAATAAAATGGGAAAGAATTAACATTATATTTTTCATCTCTGGGGCATTTCTGGGGGCAATTAAGTGTGGTGATGCTCCTCCGCTCAAATGGAGGAACCACCCCTGACTGCTGCCACGCATGCCACAACCAGCGAGGTTGAACCCCAAGCCTCACAAGACTTTGTCATTCTGATGAGGGGGAGGAGGAGGCAGGCACATCTCCTTTTACTTTGCATGCTTTATAGCACTTCTTGTTTAACCACTTTCCAAGATGCGCTTGGGCAACACCTGTGCAAAATCTGGGCCAAGGACAGGCCCATCCTCACTGATCAATGGCCAAATAAGGCTGGGACGGGCTCCACCACTTGGTTTCAATTCTGGTTTTTGCTTCTTTTCAAGATGTCATTTTCAAATGGCTTCTTATATTGCATTCGCGTCTTGAATTTTAAAGTTTGATAATTACTGTGGCACTGTTAAAAAGGTTTTGGTATTGCTAGATCACTTGTCTTGTTTGTGGGTATTTTTAATTTTCTGTTTTGAGACAGTCGTCTGGTCTATCTGAGCAAGAATTTATAACCCGATCTCCGTTTGCAACGGGTAAGAGAAAGACAACAAAATCCTTGCAGGGAGTAAAAAACAAAAAAGCAGTTAGGCGTACTGTTGAAAACTACACAACCTGTGAAATAGACAAACTAATTGTAGAGGTTGAAACAATGCTAAACAATGGGCAGGACGCTTATCATCACAGACGTGTCCCTAAAATGCTTACAATGTTTACCAAAAAAATCAACTACAGCGAAAGCAACTTAGCAGGGAAACAATGGAATGCCAAGTTGTGTCCATGAGCTTGAACTCGAGTGCAATTCCAGCCCGAGCAAGAGTCCAGTTAGTGTCACCACTGTGGAAGTTACAGAAAATATTTTTGCTATTATCTCCCAGTGATCAAATTCCCTCGGGTGTGAAGGGGCTGGAGTCAGCAGAAATAATTATTTCTACTGATTGCACTCCCACTACTGAACAGATGAACAGCTTTATTGAAATAGTTAAGTTACTAGAGACATAATATCACAAAGTTCAAAGCCTTGGTGCAGCAGCTGGTAAAAAAACTTGCCTCACACCTGCCACTCACTTGTGGTGTTTTAGCCCTGCAAAAATGTCGGTTTGTACATCTACATTGAACTCCTCCTCACAGGAAGTTTCCAAACTCATACAACAATGGACCATAGGGCAGTAATAAGGACCAAACTTAGACTGGGGATGGAGGAAACACCTCCAGAATGGAGGTATATGCCCCTTCAAAATGGCCTGTCTAATTTAAACAAACCCAAGCAACATTACCAGGGCAACTCAACAAGTATGATTGAACAACAGCATAATGTGGGACAGAGGTGGCTTCTGAAGTGGATTGTGAGCCAAAATGTAATTTGTAGTCAGACCCCCATAAAAGAAGGGGTTGTTTTCATGGTTACTATTCCGAAACTTTTACCAGATACAGGAGAGAACAACAAATCCTTGATTAACAACACAATGCCCTGAATAAGGAACTAAAAGAATGAGTACCCTAAGGGGACCTCTCATTTGCGTTAGAACAGCCTTAAAGTGCAAAATTACACAAGTAGATATTGACTTTACAGACCTCCTTGCCAGGATCTCACACATGTGAGATGTTTCACTCCTCGGGATTCAGGTGATGCAATAAGGGGTCCACCCCATGACATCCCCAACTCCAACTATAAGTTATGGAGTATTAGGGCGATAAGTGAGAGAAGGGTAGGATGGGAACAGCGGGGAAGATAACCTAGAAAACAAAGAACAATCAGCATAAATGTAAGCACATACATAAACTACTCATATGTTCTCACTAGAATGCACATCACTACTTTAGTAGTAAAGACGGATTCTGTCAATATTCATATATCTGCAAATGATCAGTCCTTCTTGTACACGTTTCTACGAGGCATAAAAACAGCAGATTAAAACAGATCCTAATCACCCTACTTCACAAACATCCGTCATCCATATGAATCCCAATACATACTGGTTCTCTATTTTAAATGCAAGGCTTAAGGGACTGTCACAAAAGAGAAAAAAGGGGCAAAAAAAACCAGAATCTTAATCCATGGGTAATATGACAGTTTCAGAGAAATTCTCTCATCCGAGAGACAAACTCCAAGTCAGAATCACGCACGCTTACGAGCGTGCGTTGCGTCGTCATATAGATGCTTGCTCCTCCTTCACCGGTAGCCTCCTGGGAGTAGTAGTCATGCGATCTTCTAGTCTAGGGAGGCGCTAATCAGCGTGATTCCTGACACTCCTAGGGCCAACTCCAAGTATTCCAAGGGTACTTATATTAAAAATCTATAGCATTTATAATCATACCACCCCAAGCAATGTTGAGTCACCAATGCTGCACATCTTTAAAGCTTGCTTGGAAACAAATTCTACAGTATGCCTCCCAATAATAGCAGGGGACTTTAAACTAACATTGATGCCCATTTAAGAATGAATTAGCAGATAGTAAAATGGAAGCAAGATAACAATACAAATGGTCCCTGGCTCACTGTCAGTAGAAATGAGAGGTTACAATTTGGAGTAATCTCGTAAGGGCACTGAAACTCAAAGGTGTTTTGGCACATAGTGGCCCATGGGAGTACTAAGGTTATTGAAAGTGTCGACACGTTTATTCAACCCCATGTTTGGCTAAAACACTTAGGTGATTTATACTTGTGCCATCACCCAGAACCTAATATCAGAGAAGATCAGAATTAGTAGGCTGTGCTGATAATGTTGGTGGGCTAGAGTTTACCCTTGATTCCACTATTTCAGCCATTCTTAAATTGCAATTGGGTAAAACACCTAACCCTGGTAAAGTTCCAGAGGGCTTGTTTCTTTGGAAACCACAGATCTGGGCAACCTATACAGCTCCTTTTTGCCGCCTGCCGCTGCCATTCTGACCCTCCATCCATTGGATCGCACCTCAGCTGCTCCAGCTGCTTTGGATCAGTTTTCGCTTACAGGGCAGGCCAGGCTGCTTCGACAATGGTGTTTGCTCAGCATCTGTTCGGTGTTTGTGGTATCAGCCAACGGGGGGCTTTATTCGGCACCCGATGTCTGGTGGGTATTTGGTGGACGCTTTGCTGGTTTCTTCGCTGGATGCTCCTGAGTCCTGAGACCTGGGACGGCAGCTTCTCAGCCACATGTCTGTTTGGAATGGCGTCCTAGTGGGTGGAGTCCTTGCCTGAACCAGTGGTGTTTGGTGGTCGCGTGTGGCTGTACACGGGGCAGTTCCTTCCCTGAGGAGACCTCAGTGGCCTCAGTAGCCCCCTCAGGGTTGAGGCAGTGAGGTGGGGGTTGTGAGGTGGCCCTTGGGTCGATGATTGATGACCCATTGCCTTTTGAAGCCTGGAAATCCTCCCTTAAGAAAGACCTTTCCAGACCTCCAGACCTGTCCATCTATGCTGCCTGTGCCAAGGTGTCTACTCTCTATACTTGGGTGAAGGTGAGGACCCTCTACCATTGTGAATGGGAGAATGGGAAAAAAGGTCACTTGAACGGTCGTTGAAGGGGTGCAACAAACTTGGAAATTGGAAATTAGAATTGGAATTTCTTGGACTTCGTGGTGAGGTGGTGGCGGCAGTAGTTGGGCATGACCAAGAAGGAGGTAAGTTTAACCTTTTATTTTTTTTGTCATTAAAATCACTCCGTTTTTGCTGGTTTAGAAATGAATACCTCCTTCCATACCTCTTTCCGTCCATCGCCTCCAGTGCTTTGCTGTAAGAGAGCTC
The DNA here is from genome assembly GCF_964204655.1 of Triturus cristatus. Taxonomy (NCBI): domain Eukaryota; kingdom Metazoa; phylum Chordata; class Amphibia; order Caudata; family Salamandridae; genus Triturus; species Triturus cristatus. The sequence goes on from NC_140589.1 coordinate 971,039,796, forward strand.
TCCTTAGCACCCCAAAAGGTAGATCACTGGGGAGAGTTTGCAAAAGGAGAAAAATTGGAGGGAAGAAGATGTCTGATCAACTTGATCGAAGTGCTATATCTAATGGGGAAGCCCACACTCACCCCTTGTAACCTCAATAAAGAACTTTGTCCTTAAGCATTTCAATAATGGAGTCCAACCGCTAGCGGAGAAAGGGGTTAAGATACCCCATGAACAGCCCGGTTCATCAGACTTGGCAACAGATGCATTGTGTGCAGTACTGGATGAAGCACAAACAGCTAACTTTTCAGTGTCTCCATCCCAGCCTATAAGTGCGATTGAAGTAGGGGCCCAAGCCTGTCTTCTTCCCCTCGTCTGAATATTTTTATCATCCTCCTGTTCTGATGATATTGGCCCCTCCCAGTAGATATGTATAGAAGGTCAACAGGATCAGGTTAGCCCTACATCATCATACAATGCTTCCCTGGTTGGAGAACCAAACTCCACACTTGGATCTCAGGGAGGGTCTATAACACTTCAGTCTACCACCTCGTCATCTTTGCTGGACGTAATGTTACTTATGCAGACCACTTTACATGGGATTCTAGAAACGCTGGTGTCAATAAGGACAAATCAAGTGGACCAATCAAATTTGCAGAATGACATTCAACATGGACTGCAATATTTGAAAATTAATGTGGGCGGTTCCACGATCACTCAACCACTAGCTGCAGCAACGGTCACAGAGCCTTGGGGGGTTCATAGTGTCATTTCAGGGAAACCTGAATGGCAGTTAAATTTGGGAGGATCTGTTTATATTTCTAAATGCCCTATGTTTGTGAGGAAAAAGCATAATTTTTTAATTCCTTCTAAATTCACCACAGGCTTTACCATATACTGGGGACAAGGACTCAGAATGGATTACTCGGGTTCCATGTAGGCAAAAAGAAATGTTTGTGTATGAAAGGGAAAGCCAGCAACGGTGTCTCCCCCCAAGGCCAATACTTGAGGCCCCAGGGTGGCAGATCCGTGGATGAACCCCCATATAAAAAGGCAAAACAAAATGTAAAATCCTGCCCAAAAATCAGGTTGGACCCCATTCCTTCATTCCCGGTAGTCCGTCCCACTTCCAGTAATAAAGATCAAAGATCAGCAAGGTGGTTGAGATTCAGCTTTTGAATAAATCTCATAAAGATCCCACTTTTGCTTGTGAATTCTCCATCAGGTCACATTTGGTAAGCTCAGAGCTACTGCTGGACATTACCCTTCACGGAAAAAAAGCAAAGAAACTTCGACCTTTCAATTGATCTAAAATTCTCCATATATTCCATCAAATTCCCTCCCTTTCAGAGATAACCTTGTGAGACCTAACGTCAGTTGGGTTTCAACTGGGCGAACAAGGCAGAGAAGTTTACAGAGTCTCCTTTATTTCACCCTGTATTGCAAACCTAGTGCTTAAGGCCGAGGAAGACTTAGCTAAAGCCGGTCTACAGGCCTTATGCCCTCTTAAAAAGAGCCCTTCGTTATTAGCCCCTCAGTTGGGCTCTCTTCCACCTGCTATTCTAAATATGCACAGCAGGTTATCTGCTACCCAAAGGGAGAGGTCTATACCACATAACCAGCTTCCAAGGCCTGAAGGTATATGGCAAAGCAGCCAAACTCCTAACAATCTAAGAGTGGTGATAGTAAATGATAGACCATCCTCGCAGTCTAAGCAACCAGTATGGGCTCAGGGTAATAGGTTCTCCCCCTTGAGGCACCTTTTGGATGATGGTGACTGGAATACCAGGCCCAGTTCCTCCTAGAACGAGGGGTCCTCTCAAAACCTGAGAACCCTGAGTTGGAATATCCATGGGTTTGAACGCTTGAGGAACAGTGGTGAACTGGAAGAAAGTTTGAAACCCTTCCATCTGGTATTCCTTCAGGAGCCTTGGCTAAGAGAGGACCACTTAGTAGAAGGCTTAATGGCACTGAATAGGAAATGCCAGATCCGGGGTAAGGGGAGAGCATCTGTTGGTGTACTAACGCTAATATCTACTAAGGTGATTAAGAGACCATTAGAGGTCATAAATGTTTATAGTCGTCTGCAGTTTTCAGTGGTCAAAATGGGTGTTGGCAAAAACGATCTCAGACAGTTTCTACGTATAAATGTCTATGTCCATAAAGAAGACCATCGGCAAATGAAAAGCAAATGAAAAGCTGGTTAGAACTATTTGAATCTCCATTCCAGCATCTGGAAGCAAAATATCTAGAAGCAGTGACAATAATGGCTGGGGATGTTAATGCTCGACTTTTCCCTGCACAGTTGGACCAGCTGCTGGATGAAGTTTTGGATTCTTACAATATTTCCCCAGCGCTGTTTCCCCCTGGTACTATAAAAAAGGAGGCAAAAGTGTTGAGTCAAAGGCTGGCGAGCCATGGTTTAATCTACTTAAATGGACGATCTAAAAATGATCCACCAGCAGCAGTAACTTTCCTTCAGGGCCAGTCTTTAGGTCCTATTGATTATATATTCAGGTCTCTTTGGCATTTTCACCTTTTTAAGAGTTTTGAGGTGGCAAAATGTGAGGGTAGTGACCACTGGGCAACTACAGCAGTTCTAGACCTGTGTGAGCCAGTGTCCCCTGAGAGGCTTCAGCCTCTAGAACTGTCATATCCATGTAGGTTTTCAACACGTTTAGATTCAATGCATCTCCAACAGCTAGTCACCCTTCAATTAGAGGTGAAGATTGATATTCACCCTATCTATGTTGATGATGTTGTTGTGTGGTACAATAATATTGTATAACGAGTTTTGAGTTGGATTTCAGTAAATATATGTGGAAAGGGCGAAAGGGCAGAATCCCGTCCCAAGGGATTTGGGGCTGGTTCGATTTCGACTGTCAAAAGTTGAAACGATTGGTGAGACAGGGAGCTAAGAGTGTTAGGCATCATCCTGACCCCTGAGCCTCCCAGGAGCTGGTTAAAGTTAAACGTCAATATAAAAAGCCGCCTTCTACCATAGTAAGTGGGATGAGATGCAGAAAATGATCCTTTTTAAGGATCAGCAAACATTTTGGGAAAAAATTAGTTTAATGACCAAAATGCACACTTGTTTGTATGATTCTGGAAGCTCAGTGGGCCACTTATTTGACAGACCTATATAGGGGACCCTCTGGCTCTGCTGGACCTCATAAACTATTTGGGCAAAATCTTCCAGTTACGTGGTTTTCAGTAAAGGAAGTAATGGTTGTTATCGACAGAATAAAACTCTCTCGAGCCGCCGGCCCCGATAACATCCCAGCAGTATTAATTAAAACGAATAGTGTCTGGTGGGCCACGGTTTACTCCTTCTTGTTTAGTTGGATTGCTACGTCCAGCCTTTACCCATTTTCCTGGAAAGGGTCCATAGTGAAACCTATCTTAAAAAAAGGGAGTGGAACAGACCCTATACACTATAGGCTTATTAGCCTCCTGGATATCTCACTAAATACTTTTCCAAGATTAGTTTAGCTAAACTTGAGGATTGGGCCACTGAAACTAAGAGAATTCCATTAGAGCATGGGGGGTTATCATGAGGGTCACTCCACAATAGGCCACTGTTTTGCTCTATGGGCCATTATTCGAAAGGCCATGGAGGAAAATCAAAGGCTGTGCTGTTGTTTTGTAGACTTCAGGACAGCCTTTGATTCGGTGGAGAGGGATATCTTGTGGGGGAAACTTGCCACGTGGGACATCCCACTAAACCTTCTTCGGGCACTTCAATCGTTGCATTCAGGTTAATTGGGCTCAGGTGAAGTTAGATAAATCAGGTTGATTATCGCAAAGAATCCCTATTGACAACGGCCTTCGTCAGGGGTGCGTTTAACACCCCTGCTTTTTAGTCTATTTTTGGCCAACCTTCCCACCTTTATTTCCCATTCTAAGTCTTTTCCCCAGAAAATTGGGCACCAGCACATGGTCTGTCTGCTCTATGCAGACGATCTGGTATTACTGGATTATATCCCCCTATTAGTATGCAGAGGAAGCCAAATGCCCTGGCAACTTACAGCAAGCAGAAACAGCTCTGTATTAATTTGGAAAAGATCAATATCTTGATCTTTGAAAAAAAAGTAGAGTTTTACTTTGGGGGGCGCTAGGTGGCGCACACGCAAAATGGCCGCACTTTTGTGAGGCTCCTGCAGCCCAGCGTACAAATCCTTAATTTATCCTGCTCAGAGGACCCGATGGCTGTCTGAAATGGTGGCGGGGTGAAGCGGTGGCATTACTGGAGACTCGCTGAGAAGTTCAGCTGTTTTGCAGCATTCCTGCACTTGCTGCCATGCCGGGAAGATTCGTCCGGTGCCAGGGACGGAGCGGCGTGGTGCCCTAACTCGGCCTTCAGGATCACGCGAGGCCGCTGTTGACCATGAGGTGACCAGGCCCCGCGGCGCGGCTGCAGCGGAGAGGCCGGAGCAGATATTCCTGTCCCTGTGAGTGAAGCCAGCGGAGTACATGTGAAGAGCCCCGCCTGCTTCTTGGTTGGGGGCTGCGGTGCATGCTGCGGCGTTACCGAGAAGCGGAGGAGAGAGCCGTTGCATGGCGCCGTGGCGCCCTGAGAGCCTCGGAGGGTAGATGCTATTATTGCCAGCCTGGAGACGGACTGCTGGAGGGTGCGTGGTTTCGCATCTCATGCATCGAGGGGCAGCTGGATGATCGAAGCCTGCTCCTGCCTGCTATAGTGGTTGCGCTGACCTGGCAACTTTAAATCGTCGAGCGCCCAGCCTGAGCCCGACCTCACTTGCTGCTGCTTTGTCGGGGGGTTTTAGGGGCAGCCTGGTGGCAAGGCGAACCGGACCCTCCTATTTGGGCCTCTAGGTTGGTCATCCTGCAGTGATTGGGGGTGCAGGGGGTGGAGTACTGGCTACATCTGGGCCACCCCCCCCCTCGTTATACTTTGGAGATACGGGGCGCGCTGTGATCTGGTGCAAACCTGTGCTGGGGAGCACAGCTGCACGCATTCCGCGTGCTGCATGGCTGGTGACCCGAGGGTGCTGCTTGAGAGGCTGATTGAAGGGGCCACAACATCAGAGTACGTGGCATTTTGGACTCTCTTCCCAAGTTGCTGTTCATACGCGTGGAGATTGCCCTGAGTGATTGTCCTGGCGTGTTGGTGTGCTAGGGCCTCGGGGCATCGCTGTACTTGCCCTCACGGCCCACTTGATTTGAATTACTTGCTGCTGGCGCACTGGGGAAAGTGCGATCGCTTGGTGTACTGCGCGCTGGTGGAGGGCGCTTTGATATTTTACCATTTGCATTGCTATCCCACCTAGGACTAGCCCCTACTGGATCCCAGGTGCAATACACCGTCCCCCTCTTGAGGCACAGGCGGTAGCATAGATCATCAAGCTGAGAGTGCTGTACATTCAGGGCGCCATGGGCAATTCAGATAACCATCAACCCAAACTGAACTTCGAGACGGTGAAATGGAATGTGCAGGAGAGCCAGGGGCTGGACAACAGCGATGAAGCCCAGAGTGGAGCGGCTATGCCGGCTACTGATGTGCAGAGTATTCTTCAAGAGGTCTGGCAGGGGTTCGCTACCATCGTGGACAAGGTTGATAGAATGTAATCGCGTATTGACACCATTGCGCATAAATTAGACGGACATGAGGATCACATAAAAGAGACGGAGAGGCGTATTTCGGATACTGAAGATGCTACAACTCGGGTCACCGCACAGGTTACCCACATGGACAAGTTGCTGAAAATTGTCGCCGCAAAGAACGAGGACTTGGAAGCGCGCAGTCGGTGCAATAACATTCGCGTTCTAGGTATTCTGGAGTCAACCAACACAGGGAAAATGGAGGAATACGTGGAAAAATTGTTGTTAGCCTCAGTCGGAGCGGACGCTTTCTCCAGCCAGTTCATAATAGAACGTGCACATCGCACATTGGGACCACGTCCACCCCCTGGGGGCATGCCGTGTCCATCATAGCGAGACTTCTAAATTATAGGGACCGGGATGTTGCTCTTCGTGTTGCGAGAAATAAAAAGCAGCTGACATATGATGGCAATACATTCACAATTTACCCGGATTTTACCCCCATGGTCCAGGAGGAAAGACGCAAATTCACGGATGTCAAGAACAAACTGCGGCTAGCCCAAATTGATTATGCGCTGCTGTATCCTGCGTGCCTCGGAGTGACCCATCAGGGTAAGCAGCGGTTTTTCACCAAGCCACAGCAAGTAGAAGACTTCCTTAAACATTTGAAACGGACAGGCCACAATACTGGAGCATCAGCGGCATCGCCGCGGTCCTCAGCACTGGGAGCAGACGATGACCCACAGTAACTATTGTACTGCTTACTATTGATATTTTCTCTTTTTGTTTAGGTTCACTCTGGGCTGCGACAGCAGAATTGAGCTAGTTGCGATAGCTGGATAGCTGGAACTCTGGTGATCCTTTAATATACTGTTCAGCTGACCGGCCACTCTGAGTCCTTTCTTATACACGTTGGGCACCCATGGCTCCTTTAGGGTCCAGCCCTCACCATCTGTGGTGGACTCTCGGAGCGGGAAGTATCTGTGTTGTCACCTAGGGAGACCCCCCATGGGTATTCTCCCACGGTTGCACACTGCATGGCATGTGCTATACGTGTGTGTCTATTTTCTTTTGAGGTTTTTTTTCTGTTTTCGGAGGGAGCCGGGGGGTGTGGGTGATTACTTCTGGCAAGTTGGGGCTGCTTCAGTGGGAGGGGGAGGGATCATGGGAGGGATGTTCACGTTTGTGCCTGTTCTTCCTTAAACAGGACGGTTTGGTTCTAAGCTTACTAAGGATGGCAGATGATCTAATTGTTGAGCGTTTGGCACAAGGTACAGTAACGCAGTATATACGCACCCAAGCATTGAGCTGCACCCTTTGGGAACGGGATTCTTTTTTTATTGACGAACATATATACCCCTGGTTGACATAGAGTCCGAGAAACTGAATATTGTCACATGGAACGTCAGAGGGTTGGGAGATTCACGTAAAAAGCGACACATACTAGCCTACCTTGACTGGCATCAGGTGCATATAGCCATGCTGCAAGAGACACTTCTGAGACAATCTGAGAGTCTTAACACTTTTGTGAGTAAATGGGCAGAACATCGAATCTTTTCCTCTTATTCATCATATGCGAGGGGCACAGCCATACTTATAAAAAAACGCACGCCCTTCCAGCTGGCTGGGGCTACCTGGGACGTGCAGGGGAGGTATTGCCTGGCTTGGGGCAGACTGGGCCCTGATTCCGTTACCCTGGCTTGCTGCTATGGGCCGAATGTGGACGCCCCAGACTTTTATTCCGCATTATGGGCTCGGATCTTTGATATAGGCTCTAACCATATAATTTGGGGAGGGGACTTCAATGTCGCATGTAACCCAGAGGTTGATAGGTCTCACCCTGCCCCTCATCATTACACAAAAGCTCACGCTGTCCTACAAAGCACACTCATTACTTATCACCTAATTGATGTCTGGAGGCATACTCACCCCCACAAGCTAGAAGGCACACACTTCACGGCACAAGCGGCGTCGTGGGCGAGACTGGATTATTTGTTTGTGACCCGTGGATTGGGCCCAGCCATATCTCAGGCACAGCATTTGGCCTGTACTTACTCGGACCACGCCCCAGTTAAACTTACGCTATCATCGGCAGATTATGGCCCCCCACGCAGCAGTTGGAGACTGCACGCTCCTATTCTATTGGACCTGGTTTTTCAGGCGGAACTAGGGGAGGAGGTGCGCAACTTTTTTGTGCGGAACAAAGACTCAGTAGAGAATGTTGAGACCATTTGGGAGGCATTCAAGGTTACACTTAGGGGTTATTGCATATCTAAGAGGTCAGGAGTACTCAAGGACATCATGGGCACACTGCGCAAGCTGGATAAAGAACTAAAGGCACTTGAGACGAAATTGGCCTCACACCTGGATGGTCCCACCCAACTTTAATTTAAAGAGATGCTCACAGGAGTCGGCACAGAGAGAGGCGCACTTTCGGGGTAGATATTGGATGGCTAGGCGTTATGGGGAGAGGGAAAGGCCAGGCAGGGCGCTGGCAGACACAATTAGAAAACCACTTTATTCCAACCATGTGCTGGAACTTGACGGTCCAGGGGAGGCGGTATATAGAGACACTGCCAGCATACTCAATGCCTTCACCACGCATTATGCTCAATTGTATGCCACACATAGGGTAGATGAGTTAGATCTGGATAGCTATTTGAAGGACGTGACATTGGGATGGCTGAGCGATAGACAGCGAGAGTTTCTATGTGCCCCGTTTGAGCTTGATGAGGTAAGGGACGTAATTATGCACTTGCAATCGGGGAAGGCCACTGGTACAGACGGCATACCTGTGGAATTCTATAAAATGTATATAGATCAGATGGCCCCCATACTTCGTGAAGTCTATGAAGATGCCTTAGAAACCAGACACCTACCCCCCTCTATGAGAGAGGCCCTAATCGTTTCGCTATTAAAGCCTGGGAAAACGCCTCATCAGTGTGACTCTTACAGACCATTGTCACTTCTTAATTGTGACATTAAAATACTGGCTGTCAAGAATTCCTGTCATGCGAGGGGAGGAAAACGGTAACCAGCGAAAACGGACTACATCTCCCAGGATGCTTAGCGGTTGAGAGGTTATGTAAACAGGAGAGCTGTTACATAACTCAAGGAAAACAAGCCCTTATGTAAACAGGAGAGCTGTTACATAACTCAAGGAAAACACGCCCTTATGTAAACAGGAGAGCTGTTACATAACTCAAGGAAAACACGCCCTATAAAGGGAGGAACCGGGAGGTACAACGCTGTCGGATATTGTGTTTACACCGACGTACCTGCTTAGTGAAGAGCAGTGTTCCGGAGTGGTGCTCCAGTAAGGCAAGAACGGAGGTAGGTCGAGTCGTTACTCCCTGGGCCGTGTCTTGCCCCATCGTCACCTGTGAAGGACCCGGAAGCTCTACCGGATAACCATTGAGCTTCGCTTTTTGACTCGGCTGAGTCAAAGCGCAGTGGCGCTTTTGCTGGTTGGAGTCGTAACTCCCAGCCCGACCAGAGATACAGGGACTGCCAGCTGTAACGCACACCAGGAGGTGTTTGCCGCGTTACAGACTCGGAAGTCCACAGGATCGATCGAGCGGCTGCTCTCGGTTCAGTCTTCTTTGCTTGTGATTGGGGTATCGGTGACGCATCACCAGGAGGTGACTCCGCGTCCCGGTGCAGTCTGAGGAAGAGGTTGAGCGGCTGCTCCCTTCAGGTAGAGACCCCGGCTGGGTGTTTCCCTGACTCCTCGATTCTCCCCAACACTTCGTGCCCCTCACAGCCTACCGTTTGGCATTGTCGGCCATTTCATTTCTGCCCTCTGTTGGCATACGCCGGGATCGGCGTATATGCAGAGGACGGTTAGGACCATCCGTGCTGTGGGCTGGTAACGTACTTAGCCTGGAGGATTCCAGTGACTATAACCTTTGTTTATTCCTTGTATTATTTTTGCCTTCATTAAAATAACTAAACCTTCACAAGTGGTTGCGTTCTCATTATCGTGTCTGTTAAACGATCCTGAGACGTTCAGGGCGGTACACTGGCCGAACTCATAGCCAACCGACTTAGCCTGTTGCTGGAAAACTTAACACTTCCTGATCAGTCTGGTTTTGTGCCCAGCCGAACTACCTCTCATAATTTAAGAACCCTCTTCACTGTGCTGAATAATGTCTCTTCTGAATTGCCTTTGGCGGCTGTATTTCTCGATGACACAAAGGCTTTTGATTCAATTGAATGGGATTATATTTTCGGGGTGATGCTGCATGTGGGCTTCCCCCCATTTCCTCTCCTGGATTAAACTACTCTACTGTGCGCCAGTTGCTAAGGTGCTCATAAATGGTTGCACATCCCGGGCGTTCCCGGTTACAAGGGGCCCTCTATCCCCATTACTTTTCGCGCTTGCGGTTGAACCCTTGGCGGCGAAACTGCGGCAGCATCATAGAGATAAAGCGCTGCAGTGCAACATGAGGCAAATATTAATATCCTTTATATGCGGATGATATTACTCTCTATATTCGCGACCCGCAAAATAATTTAAACCCAATCCTCAGGGAGTTCATTGTTTTTGGGAAACTCTCCGGGATGCAAATCAATTGGGGTAAATCCTGTATTTTTCCTTTGACGGCTGCCACGGTCCGCTTCCCACTGGATTACCCCCTGGAGTGGTGCGAGGACAAATTGCGGTATTTGGGCATTCGTATTACGAGGGATAGGGATGAATTAATGCGCCTCAATTACGGAACGGCCCTGACGCGCATAACGGAATGCGTCTCCCGCTGGATTACTCTACCTCTTTCAATGGTGGGGCGAGCCTCCCTAATCAAAATGGTGATATTGCCCCAGTTACTTTACCTTTTTTTAAATATACCATTTTATCTGGGGAATTACTTTTTTAAAACACTGAAATCCGAATTGATACGCTTGGTATGGGTCGGGAAAGCACCCGAGACTACAGTAGAGTGTACTCATTAGGCGATACTCGCAGGGAGGTTTTGGCGTGCCCAATTTTGAATTATATTATATTAGTGCGCAGGCTCACTACGCATATTTTTGGGTGCGCCAACCGTGATATATGCCACAAATGGCAGCAGAACACTGGCTTCCACACCCCGTCCCAATTGAAGGTGCACTGTATGATGTGTCTACTGGCAGGGAGCAGCTGTCGAATACTGTTGCCTGTACTGTGGCAGCGTGGCAACGCATAAGTAGTATGTTGAATGCCGCTATGCTCTATTCCCCGCTGATGCCTCTCGCATATCATCCCAGCATGCCCTTGCTTCAAGAAACAGTATTTCACAAATTCGCGGAGCGTGCACACATTAAAACTTGGGGGGATCTGTATCATGACGGTCAGTTTCGGAAGATTGAGCACGTTTTTCAGAACTTACAGCAGACCTGCTTTTTATATATTCGTCTTAGGCAGGGCATCCGCTCCCTTACTCTGAGCTTCCCGGCTGAGCCCCCAAAACTTGCTCCGCTGCAGCTGACTCTTAAAAGCCCGACAGCCAAATGACTAGTATCACTGATATACCGCACAGTACACACACAAAGAAAGGAGCCATCTGCGCTAGCTAGGAGGCGCTGGGACGTAGAATTGGGCTTTGTCAGATGAGCAATGGGAGTACTGCTCATCACAGACAGTGCAGGTATCGGCTAGCAGCAGGCTGCGTATAATTCATTACAAATTCTTACATAGATTGTACTACACCCTGGCCCGGATGCATAGGTATAATCTGAGGGATGCAGACAACTGTGACAGGTGTCGGGCACCGGGTGCAGATTTTTTGCACTTAGCCTGGGAATGCCCGGAAGTACATAATTACTGGAAGCAGGTTTTTGAAACTCTAGACTTGATGGTGGATACTCATATTGATCCCACACCCCTATTGGCTCTACTAGGATATGTTAAACCACTGAAAGCGGTGCATTGCAAATATGTGGCACTTGCGCTGCTTCTGGCAAAGGAGAGCGTGGTGTGCCGCTGGGGTAGAGGGCGGGCGCCCAAGTTCAAAGTCTGGATGGACGATTTAGTGTATTGTCAGGAGCAACTCACTACATATGCGGAATTGTTACCGAGCACCTCCAGGCCCAAAGATATCTGGGGCCCCCTAAAGTTCTATATGCTAGCGTACCCGCAGGCGGCCCCGAAGCAGAGTAAGAGGTGCCTGCTTTCCTGAGAGGTTCTAGGTACACACAACATCTGTGGGGCCGGATCCACTAAAGAGTTGGGGTGCTATGGGGCTATGCTGATTAAAGTGCAATATGTCAGGTTTGGGATGGCCGGGAGTGCCCGCGATTGGGCTATACCAGGGGCGTCAGAATGACGGCTCCCCATGAAGGGACTGTGTTGTGAACAGATGGTAATATTTAACTAAATGTGGATGTGTGTGATGCTTTAACCAACTGTAAGATGCTTCTCGATGTCTATGTAAATACCTTATTATATTCTCCTAAATGACGATATGGGCTCCGGGGCTCTTGGAAGCTGTGCAATCGATGTACTGATATTGTGCCAAAAATTGTTTTTAATGTATATGACACCTATGTATGGTTTGTTTGAAAAACTAATAAACAGATTTTTTTTAAAAAAAAGAGTTTTACTTTGCATTTAGATACACAGGAGGTGGAGCAAGTTGACCAATATAAATATATGGGCTTGACCTTTAGGAGGAATTTAAATTAGGGTACGCACTGGTATGGCACCAAGCAGAAGGCCCTATTGCAGGCTAGATGTCTGTCAAGATTTAATAGTAGATTTGGGGAACTTGCTAGATGCTGTATCCCCACCTGCTGCAAAACAACTGCATCTGAAATTGAAATATGGTTTATTACCCCTGCAGTCCTTTAAGTGCAAATGGGTAGCGGTCGATTTTTACCCCATTAATGACATTTATCCTGTTTTTCATTGCAAGAAGATAACTGAAGTACATATGCTTTTTTTGCACCGGTTATGCCCACCTACGCAGAATAACTCATATAAGCTGCCACATAATGGGCATGTCTTGCACATAATTGCACTAAGAATTCTAAAATCTGACACTAGTAGTGTAATTGTGTGCAGCCTCTCGAGATATCTCTTTCTATTATGGTGCTTGCGATTTAAAAAGGTGGTCTTGAACACAGCTATGTATTTAGAGGTTCTGTTTGAATTGTTTTTATGTCATGATTTTTATTGAACTATTTACATTTGGAATATTTGTATTTCTTTTTACAATTTCTATACAACATTGAATGTAAATGATTTGTATGTAATTGATGTCTCTTATTTGATTGGAAAATTACCCCAAAATCAAATTGACTTTAAAGAAAAAAAAGTGAATCCGTTTTGAGGTTTAAAAGGGAATAGATTTAGAAGGTATTTGATTTAAAAAAATAACTATTACAAGTTTTTAGTAATTAACTTAATTACATTTTAAATGTTGCTATTTATTATTAAAGTAAACAAATTAAATATATGTTTACATTTTTACTGTACTGATATATAATTGTTATACTTATTTTAAAGGAATGATTTTGGGGTTTTTTATGGAAATCGAGTGAAGATTTTACATTAATAGAATACAAATTTATAAAAAAAATAGTTTTGAATCATGTGAACAAAAAATAGACTAATATATTTGTTTAAAATAAAATGTACATTCGGTTTTGATATTCAATAAAAAATATTTATTAGATTGATAGATAAAAAAAATTATGTTAAATTAATTACTGTGCGTTTGGAGATAGCAAATCTGAAATCACACAAATTAAGTTAGAATAGTAACTTTGGACTCCCCAAAATTAAATGCTTTCCACAATGAGGGTAGACTTAGAGTTAGAATAGTAATTATACATTTAATGCTGTAAACATTTTGTAGATATTTTAACATTCATACGTACAATTCTTAACATATTAAATACATTCCTTGTATTTATTAACTATTTTGCAAATAATGACTTCATTAATTACAGAGTAAGGAAAGTCTCATTTATTTCGATTCTCTGGCCATTTTCTACTGCTTACAGTTTTCTTTTGCCCTTTTCCTTCTTCAGCATGCATTGGCATTCAGTGAGGATGACGTTTCTGGGGTTGCGGCACTGTCAGGTAAGGGCACAAATGTTTACATTTTTTACTTACAGAACTAGGTCTGGTAGGTCTGCAGATATAGTGCTTTGGTTAAACGGATTAGGTAAGTCAAATCAAGTCAAATTAACTTTATTTGGCTTCAAAGACCATAAAAGTTTGAACAAACAAACATACATTACAATCCAAAAATGTATACATAACATACTTGATCAGTGCCAAGGGTAAAATCAATACAATCATTTCCAAGGATTCCGACAGATAAAAAAGGGATATAAATCCTCTTAATATCAGATTGTTACAACATGGTACAATATAAATCCTAAAACTTCATTAAAGCTTAAATAATATTTAAAAGGCTGTAACATTCACAGTCATCTATTGTAATTCCTAATCTTTTCTGATGATCATTGCAACTTTAATAAAAATTAGTCACAGCAGTGCAAATATCAAGTGTAGCCAAAGAGTGCAAAACATTGAAACCTTCAATATAGGTACATGGTTGATTTAACCTCAAGAATGAGGCCAAAAATGTTCCTCTAGGCTCTGCATAAAAGGGGCAGAACAACATAAAGTGCAGGGTGCTCTGAGCTGCCATATTATCACAAAGGCAAGGTATGAGTTTGTCGACCCATCCTGACTGTTTTGGAAATGGCACTAGAAAGTGCAAGGTGCGTAAGCGAAATCTAGTTAGGAGAAATCGAGTCCGGGCATTGGTAGTAAAAGTGAGATAAAATTGCTGTTGGACATCATACAAATGCAAAGGTCCTTACAGCTCCCCTTGTGAGAGAAGCCCGCTTGCATTAGAATAGTATGCCTTTTTTATAATTGTTTTCACATTTGAATTAATGCTGGCAGGGTTGTCATAGTAGTGTCCCAAGCCTAACTCATGGAGTCTATCTCTCACAAAACAAATCCTGGAGATCGACAAAGCACTGTCTAGATGATAACAATCCTTGATAACGTCCCTGGTAAATGTTAGATCCGCTGACAGCCAAATTTTGCCCCATAAAAAGAGGGGCAGTATCTATTCGATCCTGTAAAAATTCCAGTCTCAACTCATGATGACAAAAGAGCGAGGGGGCACTATTGGGGGTCGTCAATAGTCTTTTAATAAATTTATTTTCCACGACCTGTAGTTGCCGACTTTTGTGGTAACCCCATACTCCTGCGCCATAGGATGCGACAGATAGACATTTAGCTTTATATAAAGTAACCAGATCTGTCACTGGTTTGTGACCTAGTTTGCAGGCAAAACGGGAAAGCCCCTTCGCAACCCTGCTGATATGTTGCGCCCTGGCAGTGACCTGGGGACCCCAATTCATAGTATTATTAAAATTATTCCCCAGGTATGTCAAATTAGTCATCGTATCGATAATCTTACCTCTTACAGTAAACTTTCTTGTTTTAGTAGATTTGGGGCCGCACACCATTATATAAGATTTGATAAAATTGACTTTTAAGTCAAGAGCCAACATGAAATCAGTAAAAGCAATGAGTGTCTTTTGAAGGCGGTTTGCTGTCAAAGCCATTAGCACAGTATCATCCACGTATGATAATAGCGGGACTGGGTTGCCACCTATTCGGGGGAAGTCAAAATCCCTGTCTATTAAAAATGCCTCAAGACCATTAGTATAAATTAAAAAAAGGAACAGAGCTAAAATGCATCCCTGCCGTACACCTTCAGTAGAAACGATGGGCCTAGTCTTTTCCCCCTGGGAGCCATACATTATGGCGATAGTAGTGGAGGCATGGAGCCTGCGTAGAAGGGAAATCAGAGCCTCCTTAACACCCATTGTCGCCATTAGGGACCACAGCTTCTCCCTGTTAACAGTATCAAAAGCACTGGACAAGTCCATGAAGGCCAGGTGGATAGAAACCCCCCTGGCCCTCATGTACTTGCCCATAATCAGGGACAGGTTAAGGCACTGCTCTGTGATTAGGTAAGTCATTAGATTAAATGTTGTACCTGTGTGCAGGCGTAGTGTATCTTGTACTACATTTCTACTTTTAAAGTTCCTGTATTGTAGTTGGAACATTCTAGTTATGTGTTGTAGGTTGTAGATGTATGTTATATTTCTTGTGTTAGGGACTCTTTCCTTTGTGAGTTTGGGCTATTTTATGTTAAAAGTATTACTACCATTTTCTTAGATTTGTTTGTTTTTCCTTTTTTTGTTTTGTTTTGCTTATTTATTAAATCTATTTCAGAAGGGTTCATTGGATTTGCTAAGAATGTTATCAATTGATTTTTTTTAGCAGCACTATATTTTTGCATTATTTATGTAAGTTGTATTATGTATTGTTATAGTGTAGCATTAGTATTAACTATTGCTTTTCTTTCACATGCTGTAATGCCATTTACCCTTTGAAATGCACCTGCATGGTTTTAACATTTTATTAATGTTGTATTGTGAGATATACTAGATGAGTATGTTATGGTCTATTTAGACAATGTCTTGATTTTTTCCAGCACTCTCCAATAACACAAACAACAGTAAGAGAAGATTTGCAAAACCTACGACCATGCAGGACATATGCAGGGCTCTCCAAATGTGCATTCAATGCAACATCATTCACCTTTCATGGATACGCTGTATCAGCAGAAGGAATATATTTGGATCAATTAAATACAAGAAGTTATCCAGCGGCCAACACCAAAATCTGTCAAAGACAGGGAAAGATGTATACGTTTTGGCAACATCTTTTGATAATTGATTCCTTCATTTCCAACTTTGGTCCCACCTATCTCTCTACTCACACAGAAAGGAATTCTAATCAAATGGGACACAGAACAAGAACACGTTTTTTTCAAGCTAAAAAACTGTTTTCATTGCAACACCCACCACCATACTTCTTTATTTAACACTTATCTTTAAGATAGAGACTGAAGAATGAACAAGAGCAAAAAGAGCCGTTCTGCCTTAAAGAGATGAAATTACTGAAGCAATAGATCCAGTGGTTTATTATTCCAGAAGCGTAACAGAAATTGGAAGTCATTATGCCATTATGACAAAGTTTTGCTAGCAAAGAAAGACATATTTAGCCATTTGCGTCATTATGTGGAAGCAGTAAATCATGAAATGAGAATATGGATAGACATTAAGGATCAGGAATTGTTGAAGTCAGAAAGATGTGAAAACCACCGCCATAATTGTAGGATGCTATTGTTTTTACACATTTTCTATTTGACATAAATATTTGTACTGTTAATCAGCACAAAAATATCAGAGGAAATAGAAGCTCCAGTTATCTTCTCAAATGTTCAGATTATGATAGACTCAAGAGCTAAAAGAAACTGCATGGACATCCATTGGGCCAATCAAATGAACATTTCATTTTTGACCAAGGACTATATAGACGAAGTTAAAGCCATTGATGGCAGTGATATAAAATCCGGTCCCCTAACACACACTACAGGTGAATTGATCCTTGCCAGACAAGACTCTAATGAAGAATCAGTGAGCTTTGATCTGATACAATCACTAGAATTACAATCCATCTTGGGAATTCCGTGGTTGGTTAAAGACAACCCTGATATTGACTCTTGTCTTTTTGTTCCAGATTTTGTAACACTCATTGTTTTATAAGACAGGTAAACAAAAATGAAGTAGCAGTACTTACTGACTCTGGCGCAGATTCTGCCCTCTGATTATCAGGATTTAGTAAACGTTTTTGAAATACTTATCTGACTGCTGCTCTCCTGTTTAAGAGTCCTCAGTTCTTTTTGTGCCAGGTTTAGTTTTATCTCAAGGAGAAAATACCTTTATTAGGCTATTGATGAATTGTGTGAAGCCTTGATATTTAGGTTTGATAAGCCCTGCACCTATTTTTGTCTTATTATTTTATTCCATTATTCTTTGCGTTAATGTACTATTTCTGGATATCAATATTTACAAATGTGGCTTACTAAACACATGATACAGAATACTGTTAGGTAGGTGATATACTACGTTATGTTATCACTGTAAGAACTGTTATTTAATAGATGCATATCAAGTATAGATGCCCTCTTTTGTTTTTTGTCTCTATAGATTCATATGCAAAACCTTTGTATGCAGTTTTCATTTTTTTTATTTTTCGTAAGAGTGGAGTCCTTAAGGTAGTGAAGGATTACACAACTTAATTCATGATATAGTAACAGTTTAGTCCTTCCATAGTACTTCTACTATTACCAACACTGTTCTGTTTCTATACACACATGTAACACATTGAAGTTATCTGAAACCCTACCTACCTCCTGAAGTGCTTTGTGGGACAGGTGTTGTTTCTTCTTCCCCTTTTTTCCCTTTCACCCCACTCACCAAGATAAACTTTGACAAAGTTTGGTATTCGTGGTGCAGTTGGGAAGTTGGGATCTAGCATCGTGGTCTTCATATCGCTCCTGTGGAAGACCGGTGAGAGTTACAACACTAACCGTAAAATGCACACAGAAGCAACTGATGCCGATCCCTGAATAACTCTTTGTGCCCACATGCTTCTCTTTTCCTCTTGGGGTCTGACTTGTTTCTCACAGATGCAATGCCATAGTGAGACAATATCATTGTTGACATGACCACTATGCCAGTGGCACGAGACACAATAAGGCAATGTTTATTAATGGTCAGAAACATGAGTGGGTCTCAACGCTCGGGTAACCCCTCCTATCTTTTAGATGTCTGATGGTACTATTCTTTATACAAGACATGATAATTGCTGTTATTCCTTTCTTTTGTTTCCATATGATGATTATGATGTTTCTGATTGCAATATTTGACACTGCTTTTTCCTAAATTCTAAATTTCAGGCAGTCATTTCCTATGACCAAGCACTTTCTTGCTGGCCTCTATTGTCTAAAAGACATAGTAGCATGAGGCACGCAGTACATAAACTTATAAATTCTTCATTCAGATAAAATTTTGCCATAAAATGTCCTTCCATTAAGTTAAAAATGCATCATAAAGTACAATAAAATACAGATGAAGCATGAGATTATATAATTAACACTTTTAAAATAATAAAATGCTCAGATCAATTTGCTCAATGGTATACAGCAAACAGCTAAATATTTTCCCTAATTCTAATCACAATAACTGAGGAGGGAAGCTTCTGCAAAAAACAGTGCTGGGAGACATTGTTAACAGTGTGAAATACTGGCATCAAGTAACTTCCTGGAGTTCTTATAGAAACTTCAAAGCAGAGGAAACTGCAAAGTGCTTTGATATGTCACATTATCAAAGAGCATTGTGTAAGTCTGTATGTTGATGGCCACCAGAAGTAAATGATACCATGTAATGAATCAACCTGAACCTTAAGTCAATCACCTTACCTGTGGGATCATCACATGCAAAAGATATGGGTAAATTACAGATGGAAGCGAAATTACTGCACGCAACATCACCAATGGCTTTCCATGCTCAAACTGCATTCTAGTGTTCTCAGCATATTCCAAATATATTTGCTTAAAACTGTCCTTAGATGAAATAATTATAAGCTATGGGTTATTGAAGAACTCTCACATCCCCCTCTTATGGGGGTATGTCACAACCTTTTTCCAAAGACAAACAATTATTCAGTTTGGCTCTAATTAACCCAGCTCAGTTTTCACCCAGATGGCAGCCCATAAAAGTAGAGGTTTGATCTTTAACAGGTCCTCCACATATGGGACCAAAAACTCCTCATGACACACAAATACTAAGCAGCTCTGTGGTAATCCCAAAAGTCTGCAGAAAATATACCCATCATCCCGCCCCATATATGACCACAGATATGCACTTGGACTTATATATTGTCATCATTTGATATATCGGTTTCTGTCCCAACCTATTGGTGGTGAATCAAAACACTGCCTGTAATGCCCTAAGGAACTGTTGGTTGCTGACTTTATGTAGTAGTTCCTATGAGAAGGACCAGAAGGGGGGAGCTGAAAGAACTTACCTTAACTGCTGAGACCCGGTACACGCCGCCACTGCCAAGAGTCAAGGGGGTGTCTAAGACCCGCAACCCTAATCTTCCACGTCGCCGCCCCGGGACTCCAATTCCCGGCTGCCCCAGCGGCGGCGCGCTATTGCAACGCAGCGCCAGCGCCAGGAGGCGCCTATAACTTACGCTGCGGCCCGCTTCGCGGGACGCGCCGGGCGAAGCCCGGGCCCAGTGCGGGCCCGTTTGAGCCCGTTAGAGGACGTTTGAGGTCGGGTCGGGGCCCTCCCCTTGATCCCATCAATAAGGTCAGTCTTAATCAACTATCTACTTGGTGTCCCAAAATAAAAGGAATATAACTACCATTTGGTGTATCAGCAGCATCCCATAGCGTGTTTAGGGCCTCAAGCTAACTATAAACTTACATTTGCATAATGACCGCTGTTACTGATAAGGGCCGGAAGTCTATAGCCGGAACATTAGACCAATTCCTGGTGAGAGTATCATCTATCTTGGATAAGGAAATTGATTTTACCAAGAAACGCCTATCTCTGGAATCCTTGGTAGACAAACGTTCCTCTCTGGGCCATTTGACTCACGCACATTCCCCGGTCCACAACAACAATCAGGGATCCGATAATGATGTAAACTCTGCGTTATGTGTCCCAGAAAATAATTCTCCCCCTCATGAAAGATCTATCTATTGCCTTCCGGAGTCTGAAGGGGTTAATCTCAGTACTAGACCAAGAATGGGCAAAATAAACTTAACTCAAACCGCTGGCGTGTCCGAGAGTGTAAAGACTCGGTCCACCACAAATTCAAAGGGAAAAATACCACCTCCAAATAATAAGGGGAGCATGAAAACTCAAAGACCGAAAAGGAAACGCGGAGAACCGGCAAACGGAGGACAAATTGCAAAGGCTAGGCGAACTATTCCCGAGGATATCCCTGAGATGTCCCCTGTTCTCCCAGGAATAACCACAGTTGGCGAAAATGATGGAGCACCAATACTATCCCTACTAGCTCCACCTAATGAACTACAAGATGTAGGAGACGACTTTTGGGGAAAGATAGAGTCCATCTTCTACAAAACATGTCAACCAATATATGACAGACTGGATGGAATTGAAAATAGGTTGACCTGTTTGGAGTTGGTGTATTCGTCAGCACAGACTCGCCCAAAAAATGTTAGTCATTGTCAGGAGTGTGACAAGTTACCAGCTATGATCCCTGACAAAAGCACCACAACTGTTAATGTCGCCCCAACTCTCATTCCCACTGTAGCTAAATCCAACTCGCTGATAGTGGGGCAGGCAACTCGGGACACCACCAAGATTACTACATGTAATGTAGAGAGTATGGGGAGTGCATTGGCACCAGTATGTGGAAGCCCAGTAACAAAGCATCTGGGGAGGGAAGCACCCAGTACCCCAGCAACAAGAAAATTCCCAAGTATACACCTCCCACCAGAGTCCAGGCCCTATGTGATAATATTGGCAGGGGTGAAGCCTCTGGGCCTGGATAAAAGGGAGGATTATAGGGAACTGAAGAATAAATGTGTGTTCTGGTTAAACTCAAACCGCCCCTTACCCCAGCATGTCTCAACAGAAATTCTTTTTGCAAGACGAGTTAACTGGGTAGGCCCAAAGAGGAAAACAATAGAAGGAGACTGCATAATAATCAATTTTAGAGACATTAGGGCAGTGGAATATATCTGCAACTGGCAGAATTTAAAATTTTGTACTCCTATTCTTTCCCTGCCCCTGTCCTTCTTCTATTGTGATCTTCAACAGCCCAACCTAGTGGACTGTAGCCAGAGAGGTATAGATATTTGGCCCAGACACAATAGAGGTCCCAATGTACAGTATGAGGTTATCGGGTCCTCCGGATTAGAAGATTGTGATTGACGATTAAACCCTAATAGTAATAGCAATAAAACAACTAAACTAGTTATAACTTCCGCAGAAAAATGGGTGGATTGTACAATTGCAATTGAGGATGTTGAAACCAGTAATGAACCTGTTGGGATAATTACATCTGACCAGTATCAGACAGGAGAGAAAAACCGATTAACCATTGGGACAGGGGTGATATTCCCATCAAGTTGTGTTACTGATTTAGGAAGAGAATCAGAGCTTGGTGTTATAACTAACGTAAGTACTTTCAGTAAGGACAACCCGGCACACCCAGAAAGGGATAGTATAAGCCTTCTACCATGGAGCCCAGATTCTATCAAGGGAGGAAACAGAGAGAATGGCCTTATGTCCATAATATCTTGGAATATTGCAGGTCTAGGCCCCAAAGCTGTAGACCCTGATTGGTTGGGTTTCATATCTAAATTTGACATATGTCTCTTCCAAGAGACGTGGCTTATAGATCCCTTGCTATGCAATGGATTTCTTAACTTTCACATCCCAGCACTAAAAAACGTTAGAGGTCGCCCGTCTGGCGGGCTAACTATATGGCTAAAGCAAGACTTGGGGTGCCGAGTAACCCAAGGCCCCAGAATTAGTGACGATATTTTATCTGTAAGGATTGTTTCAAATTTTGGGATTAAGTTAGACATTTTTAATGTTTATGCACGAGATCTACCGGGGGGCAAAAAGTCTCCAGTCGTAAAGCTACTGGAAGAAGCAATAGACTCCTTGCCCCCGAACACTCTACCCCTTGTAGCAGGTGATTTTAATACATCCTTTGAGCCCCTGGATCATGATACATTACAGCTTACTGCAGAAGAAGATGCTAGCTGGGGAATTCCACTTCTTGAGACCGCCCCCTTAAAAAGATGGACTGAGGTGGCAATCCAGCTAAATGGACTGTGCTTAGGTAACCACATGAGAGCAGCCAACGGCAGAAGTTTGTCAGATAAATCTGGGACAAACACTTTTGATAATGGCCGTAGGGCAAGCAGAATAGATTATCTGCTTATCCATGTTACACTTTGGCCCCACTTTAGAGACATGAAGGTTGTCAACCGAATTGAGAGCGACCACCACCCATTAGCTTCATTATTCAATGTGTCCTTGTTCGGGAATCTACTACTCCCACAAGGTACACAGGAGTCTGAACACTCGCTGTCTAACAATATGCGTTATTTAAAATGGGACCGGATCGTAGACGATCCAAAGATTTTGGTAGCAATAAATGAAGAAGTAACTGGTGCACTAGAAGTACCAGGTATAGCAACAGAGGGTCAAAGCTCCTGTCAGATAGTGGTGGAAGTTCATAACAGGCTTTTTGAGGGCCTGAGAAAATATTTTGTGAAATCCATCTCTAAAAGAAATTTTAAATATCATAAAAAAGAGGGATGGTATAATTTTGATTGTAGGAAAGCCCGAGCTGAACTCGGTAGCGCACTTAAACGGAAAGATCCACTACTGGTAAAATCTGCCAGGTCACACTATGGAAAGACACTGAAGGAGGCAAAGGGAGTGTGGGACAACGAAATGTGGAAGGATCTCCTTGACGCTTGCAGGAACAAGAATAGCAAGGAATTCTGGGATACATATAAATGGGACAGGGGTGGTATAGCGGAGCGCCCTCAGAACAACGTGGCGCAGAGCGCATAGGTTGACTACTTTAAACCGCAGTATGCTGCACCCTGTGAAGTAACCCCTAGCGAGTCCTTTAGCCATGTTTATTATGGTAAGGCAATATTTTCATTAAAAGATGTAGATAGAGCCCTAGATAAAGTGGTTGGGGGAGAAGCTCCTGGTATGGACGGAATTCCTGCGGACGTGTTTATTAATGGCAGAAGCCTCTGGTCTAGCTATATTATGCGACTTGCTAACGCAATTGCCCAGGGAGCTGATATCCCCCCCTCGTGGAAGGGTGCAGAAATTGTCCCAGTATTCAAAAAGGGGGATAAATCAATTGCGAGTAATTACAGGCCAATTAGTCTAATAGATTCAATACAAAAGATCATAGGCCGTATGTTCCTCCACGAAATTCAAACATGGATAGAAGATGGGGATATCTTAAGGCCAATGCAGGCAGGGTTCCGATCCCAGACAAGCACAATATACCAAGTTTTCCGTTTTGTCAACTTGTATTGGAAGACGGTGGTTTTGGGGAATGGCGCCCTTTATGCGGTGTTTGGGGACTTAAAAGCAGCTTTCGACCTGGTACCACGTAGAAGGCTCTGGCAGGTTTTGAGGGAAATGGGTATTGCACCTGAACTTCTTACCGTGATCATCCGCTTACATGAGGGAAATGTTGCCCGGGTGCGGTGGGGGGGCGTGGGGGAGGTGACAGAGGACTTCCCGGTTGGCAGAGGCGTGCGGCAGGGGTGCGTTTTGGCGCCGACCCTGTTCTCGCTCTTTGCCAACGGGGTGGCCGGTCATCTCTCACTGACCCCCACCGACGCGCCGGCCTTGGCAGGAGTACGCATTCCCATCCTCATGTTCGCGGAAGACACGTTAATTATTTCCAAGACCCCAAGTGGCCTACAAAAGGCCCTCGGGTGTTTTGAAGAATTTTGCACAGCGAGGGGCTTGGAAGTTAACACGGGAAAAACGAAGTTCATGTCATTTAATGCCCACAAATCCTTTAAAGGAAAAATTTATATGAATAAGCTACCCCTGGAGGAGGTCTCCTCATTTACATACCTGGGCATAACACTACAGAAAGACATGCGCAGGGGCTGCCAGTTAGATCGCGCCGTGCTACAACACAAACAAAAATCAGGTGCTCTTCTGTCTAGATTAAAAACTTCATTCACAAAGCCAATCTCCCCAGCTTTAGAAATCTATGGGACGAAGGTCCTCAGCTCATGCCTCTATGGGGCTGAGCTCTGGGGCTTCGGTAATTTGAATAGCCTGAAGGTACTAGAAAATGCGTTTTTACGCAAGATCACAAATCTACCTTCTAGCACGCCATTGCGACCTTTACTATTGGACCTTGGCAAAAAACCACTTAAACATCTGGTGAAGCTTCGTCCAATACTATACTGGCGTCGGCTATGGTGTACAGACAAACTTGCCCATTACAGGAGTGGCTTCGTGGATATAATAGAATCTGATAGGTTCCACAAAATAACTTGGTTACAGGGAATTAAATCTCTTTTGGGTAGTATAGGCTTGATTGAACTTTGGAAAGATCCTGCAAATGCTGTTTTCCCATCCAAAGACAAGTTGAAAATAATGTATTGGGAATGGGTCTATAAGATGGAAATATTTCAAGGCTTTTCCACCCATCTATCATGCCGTTTTCTTGATTTAAAAGCCTATCCTTCCCTAGAAAAGTACTGGGATACTATTGAAAAATCTTTAGATCGTAAACTATATTTCCAGATACGGGTGGGCACTCTTCCCGTTGCAGAACTCACCTCTAGATGGGGGGTACAAGGAACCAAGAACGACAAATGTTATAGATGTGTTGAAGAATGCGAAACTGTAGGACATGTATTATTTTTCTGTCCAATGTATGCAGCACCCCGGGGAATATGGATAAAACCAATCTGTAGACTTCTGGGTATCAGAAGATATGCTATAGCCCTTCGCATTCTGTGCACAGATTCCGCACCCCCGATCTGTATAGCCGTGGCTAAATTTTTAGGGTGGGCCTGGGGCATAAGGTCAAAAGCTCTGAGGCACGCTGTAATTCCCCCCCCAAAACAAAACTGTACTCAGTTAAATTTACCTGAAGTAGTTATTATATGAAGGTAACCAAAGTAGTGTAACCACTTAGCTACAACATGTTAATACTTGTGTAATATAAGTGCTTACGGGCTGGCCCTACAAATTATGCTTTTTTCTCATTGTTTTAAAAAATAGCTTGTTTGACGGTTGTTTATAGATTTAATAGTAATCTTAATTTTTTTTAGGTAATTTATTAATTGTTTTATGCAATGTTTGTAAATGTGCTTTTATGACTTAATTGCCGAATAAAGCTTGATTGAATTGAGAAGGACCAATCTATTAAGATCCCAAAATAAGTGACTCTTGTAACTGAGCTCAGCCGAGTAAGTGAAGTTGGTGACCCCTATATTTAGGTATTTTCAGTCTGCAATTCATGGTGAAGGATTTAGTAAGATTTGTTGACGTACTCAGCTGGTACATAAAGATGTGAAATGAGTCCAACCATCTCTGCACCCCATTAGCAGTCCTTACCCTTCTAATGTATTCATCCTTTCCCATAGCTGCTTCTTTAAGATCTTAAACTTTTGGCTACAGATAGGGCTACAAATGGAACCATCTGGGACTGTACTTGGTTGCTGCTTCTGTGAACTCAGTTCTTAAGTTACCTTAAGTTATATCTCCAATGGTTCATTCCTAGCAGTAAAAAAAGCAAATATGCAATCACTTGGCTACAGAACATGACTGTTCATCCTAGTAATAAGATTCAAGTATCTTACACCAGGCAGTGAAAGGATTCAGAACAGGGGGATGAGATTGCATAACATGTAATGTCACCCATTATTACTGTCTAATGCCTAAATCCTTATTTGTTTGGCTTCTTGATATTATGTTTAAATTAACATATGTCCTATGCTTAATCTTGATTTACACATTTTAACCTTGGCCTGTATAATTTTGATAATATCACCCTGGTTATTGTATTTTTCTTTTTGCTATCTCCTGTTTCTTGCTTTCCCCATTATCTAAATGTTGAAACTTTACAAGCAGTTGTGAAAATAAAGGAATGTAGAAAGATCTGATAAAGGAATAAAGTTTTACAGAAGCCTCTCCTCTCCAAATCATATTGGGCCACTGAAGGGGCCATATCCTCAGGGCCTTGTTGTTTTAAAGAGGAGGGGGACCACATGACCCCCCTCCCCAAGCCTCGTTAGGCCCTGGGGACCCCACCCACAGGGGCATTTTTTTTAAGGTAGAGTAGGGCTGCGTCCTCGAGCCCATTATAGTCCTGGGAAACCCATCACCCACGAGCATTTTTTTTAGTGTGGAGGGGGTCTGTATCCACAAGCCTATTATGGTCCTGGGGAACCCATCACCCAAGGCTATATATTAGTTAAGACCTAGTTTCCATAGGAAAAGCATTTTTTGTTTTGCCAATAACTTTGGCGCCGTTTGACGAATCTTCACAAATTTTTCAAAACGAATATGACGCTTACTTCAGTTACTATCTTGAAAGTTTCGGGGTGATCCGTCAAGCAGGGGCTAACAACCAGGGGGAGTTAAAAGTGCGTTTTGCCCATTTTAATTCACATAGAACCTTTAGACACTGCTAGAGCCCGAAATGCCGAACGGAATTACACCAAATTTGCAGGAAAGTAGATGTTGTTTCAGGGATGTGTCTTTTTGTGATTTGGGTAAATTCGTTCAGTAGATGCGGAGAAATAAATAAAAAAAAATCCCAGTTGTATATATAGGGACGCGGTGGATCACCGACCCCTCCCAATCTCGTGCTAAGATCTGATTGGCTGCCAACACTTCAAACCAGGAAGTATTGGCAGCCATCTTCTGACTCGGTAGAACTGTGTCACAGGAAAAAGATAAAAAAAAGAAAAGGGGGCAGTGTAGAAACACCCTGACCCCCTAGGACTCTATGGACCTCTCAAGGCCAAAAATTAAAAAACAAAACAAATTTGGCGGAAGTCGCACTGGATCTGTGACTCCCGCTGAATTTTTTTTTTTAAATGAAGTGCAGACTACTGCGTTTCATTAAATATGGGCCCCCGGTTGAGTCAGGTCCTGGGGGCAGTTTTTATAGAAATGCGGGGGCCGACACCTCGCAGGGGCTTTTGAATAAAATGAATGCGGGGAAGCCCGTAGGGCCTCCCCACACCTCCAGTGCTGATCCCTCCCTGGGGCTAAATTTGACAAATGCAGGGGGCCATGCCACCCCCAGCAACCCAGTGACCACCACCTCCCTGGGGCTAAATGAAATATCAATGCATGGGGGCTCTGGCAGCCTGGAGCAGCCCTGGGGATTGACACCTTCCCAAGGAAACTCTTTAAAATGAAATAGGATGGCCATCTTCCCGGGGCTTAATTCACATTGAGCCCTGGATGGCCCTGGGGACCGCCACACCCCAGGGCCAGCTCCTGTAATGTCCCGGGGTGCCCACCCTCAGGACATTGATGTTTGCTATGGCTTGGTGGTAGCACCACTCCCACCAAGCGAGAGCAAACACTGCTCTGCTTCATTGAAGCGAGAGCATGTAAAAAGCAGAACTTCTTTTGGACAGAAGGAGCTGTATTTTAGCAGCTCATCTGTCCAAAAGCAATGCTGGCTCCTGCAGGGGGCTGGGAGCCAGCAGGGACCACGGTCCCCAATGTGAAAAAAAACTGGGTGCGCTGGGTGGAACTAGAGCACCCAGTAATGAGGCCAGGCTTTGGTCAGCCTAAGGAAGCATAAAAAAAAGAGAAAAGAAAGGGCAGGCCCTTGTGGATGGGGTCCCCAGAGCCAAAATAGGCCCAGGGAAGGGAAAAAAAGAAAGCACCAGGGGCATTGGGTACCCGTGGATGAAATAGTCTTGGGGAGGGGCGCCACACAGCCCCCCCTCCATTCTTAACCCCTTCAGTGCCCATGACGAGATAGTCTCGTCATGGAGCGCGGTTGCGCTGTGCCCATGACGAGACTATCTCGTCATGAACCCCGCCTGCTAATGAAACGCCCGGCACAGGGCATGGAAAGGGCGGGGCACTGAAGAGGTTAAAATGCCTGGCCCCGGGGATGGAGTTATGCAGACACCCTTCCCTTACAAAAAAAAAAAGGACCGGCAACTCCCCGGAGGCCCTGCTTCTTTCTCCATCACTTTGCAAACGTGCCTCTCTGTGCACTGCTGGTGGGGGGATGACGTTCCCTTGCCTCCTGAGGGCCCCAAGACTAAAGTGAACTTGTTCCTCTAAGCAGCAATGCACCAGGATGTACATTTGCAGAGAGGTGGATAAAGGGGTCGTGGCTTGTGACGACCTCTAAGCAATCTAGCTGTGTGGGTCTTACTGGAGGTACCAGAAGGGCTAGTTGACCCCCAAGGACCCACAATAGCCAAGGGGACTTCATCCCCCTAATAATAGTGTGCCAGGAGGAAGGTTTGCAGAGTGGTGGAAAAAGAGGGTGCAGCCTCTGACAACCTCTCAGCAATCCTGCTGTGTGGGACTTACTTAAGGTAACAGGAAGGGTAGTTAGCCCCCAAAGCACATCCCTAAGACCCACTCACAGACCCTAAAAACTATTCACACACCCACCCACAGACCCCCAGAGCTTTCACACACCCACTCACTCTCCCATTTAAATACCCACACAACACTCACATACCTATAGAGTCACTCACACACCCACTCACAAACCCTCAAAACCACTCACATACCCACACAAACTTTACACACATACTGACATACCCATCACAGACCCACTCAGACACTCACATACCCTCTCACAGACTGACTCAGAGACTCATGCAGCCACTCAGACACTCACACACACACACAGACCCACTCAGACAAAAAGGCCATGTGCAGTATGTGGCTGGATGCATGCGGGGTTTGGGGTTGGCTGCAGGGCCTGGCTGCAAGCTAGGCCCTACAGCCAACCCCCCCCCCCCGCCCCCACTGTGCACGTCTGAAGGCTGTGTGCAGTGTGGGATGGGCAGGGCAACCCCTGTTGCATTAAAAAAAACTACAGAAATTCACTGAAAAAACAAGGTAGAATTGACATTTATAAAACCTTAGAAATTCACTTAAAAAACCAAAGGTTCTAAATTTACATGTACAAAACCATAGAAATGCAGCTGTTATAGCTAGTTATTTAAAGTAATTATAACTTGTATCCTAAGGTAGCTATAACTCGTACCCTCACCATGCACAGCTATTTATCCCATATATTACATCATTGATGATATCTTCTATAGCATCATTGATATTATTACTACAACATTTACAGTGGAATTATTGATGCAGAAACTGTGCATGGCCAGGGTGTGAGTTATAGTTACTTTTATGGAACCAAAGCAAGATACAATGGTGAAGTGGTGAAGAGACTTAATAGATACAAATTAAGGCTGCTTGTATTATAGTACCTTTGTTTAGTTTTTATCTGTAGTAACAGAATATAGTCCTGCAATCTTTTATAAATTCCTTTCTTCCAGTTAAAAAAAGTATTTCATTTATAGCAACTTGCTGTAGACAATACCCCTAATAGGCCGAATAATGTCTCAGAAACTCATAATTCATATACATTTCAACACAATAACACATTTTGTTATCCTAAGTTGTCCTTAGAACTTTGGTTCTAGAAATAGCAGATAACAGTTTGTTCACTTTTTACGTAGTCTTGATGTCATTCCACTCTGTCCATCCTCTTTTACATATTTAATATATTGTGCAATGTGTAGAGGTTATATTAACTCCTTCATGAAATATGTTTGCTATAGTTGTGAAACTCCTTTGCAAAATGGAATTTTGTCCAGCTACAAAGTTTTTAATTTCAGTTTCTTATTTACTACCATCCACTCTGCATCATTGTAACATGACTATGACATATTTCCCATACGTTTGTACTATCAACATTCAAGTAAGTTCTAATCTGCAGTTTGTACAAGTCTTTTCTTAATGGGTGTTTTTGGTAAAATTTTTAAAGGCCACAGCTTTACAATCTGGTAACGTCAAGTACAGGAATTAATCCAAATTATTTCAGTGCCGTAGGTGAATTCACAATGTTCACATTTATTGTTCCATTTTGAACTTAAACTAAATAATTCATTGATATCCACATCCTCTTTCTCTCATAGTACTAGCATTGTCATTAAACATTATTGAGCATCCTGCTGACTATTCTGAGAAAACACTAACAAACCAGTACAGTTCTCTACCTTTTAGACCTTTCTTCAGCTCTGTAGGTGGTAACTTGTCTGTCTTTGGTGCCATATGGACTATAGCCTGAAATGGAAGTATACTTTGGATAAGAATTTACTCATAAGCATTTAAGCCTTGAAGTGGTTCTAGAATGGCAACCAGTACTAACTTGTTATGCACAGCTCCAGCACACATTTTATTATCAACTAATTTATTGTAGCAGTACTTACATATTTAAATCATCTTCAAGTCAATTAAATCTTCTTCAATTCAATTCATAATTCCTCTCCTTAGCCGTTCTCTGGTCATTTGTACTTGGGCAGCGCTGGGACGCCTTGGTGCTGCGGCAGCAATGCGCAATTTAAATCCTCTTCAATTCAATATAACTTGCTATGAGGACAAGTTAAAGCATTTCTCTACAAATAAGTACACAGCAAACTTTCCTCAGTTCTCATTATTTTCTTTTTCACCTTTTTAATACAAGCAGCAGTCCATATTTTAATCTTGTATTGAGTGTGTCAGCAACATATACAAACATACTCTGGTTTTTCAGAGCACATTGTGTTACATTTTTTAATCTCTTCTTCAAAGCTATCAACTATAATACCAGTGTCCTGTTCTGCAACTCCTCCTGTTATCAACTCTTCATTTACCTTAGAGTCCTGTTCTGGACAAAAGAAACGAAACTGCACATCATCACAAACCTTTTCTACCTCTTCCACAGTACTATACAAAAGTGCTCTATTAATTTCTCCTAAACATAAAGCAGGAATTTTCCCATAGTACAATCTCCAAACTGGAGTTTGGATTGTTGAGAGGTGTACAGCTTGCTTCCTGAAATGATGAAAGATACTGAGTGTCCCTCCAAATTTGTATGCTTTCTAACCTTGCATGGATCCAATTCTTGCAAAGTACTTATTTTGCGTTTCAAACTTCGTCTTGAAAAGATATGTAGAAATGTTCTTAGTACATCAATGGATTGTGGTTGAATACTACAAATACTACTACAATTCCATTTGTCCCAGAAATCGATAGAGCAAAATGGAAAGCGGTATTGTTGCTTTGTCGGCTTTCGGGCAGCTTTTGACTCTGTGGATCGTAATTGCCTCGGGTTAGATTTTAAAAAATATGGAATCCCGGATGGCATATTGATGATCCTAAAAGAGTTACATAGAGGAAATTGGGCCCGGGTAATTAGAGACCCAGAAGGGTCATTGACTCATAAGATAACTGTAGGGAATGGTCTTTGACAGGGGTGCGTTTTAGCCCCCTTATTATTTGCAATCTTCTTAGCAGACCTCCCTGCAGTATTAGAAGTAGAAAGAAGTGCAAGCCCTAGAATGAGTGGAAACAAAGTGTCCTGCCTTCTATACGCAGATGATCTTGTGAGCCTTGACCAAACAGAGCTAGGACTCCAAAGGAAACTAAATGTTTTTAAGAGCTATTGTGATAAAAAGTTTTTAACTGTAAATATGGAAAAAACAAAGGTTTTATGCTTTGGGAAGAGAGGTAAGAATTTTAACTGATTTTTAGGTCAAGACAAATTGGAGATAGTTAAAGAATAAAGATACTTGGGCCTCTGATTTGATAGTGCACTAAAATGGTGCACTCACCTGGAGGCTCAAAAAGCGAAAGCCTTCTCTTCAGTCTGAGGACTGAAAAAATGTATTAAAGAATATGGTAATATGTCACATAAACCTCTGTTAAAGGCATTTGAAGCAATGATCCCCCCGTAAGTATTGTATGGGGCAGAGGTTGTTTACCTTAGCGGTAAATGCGGGTGGGATCGTGAAGAAGGAAAGATCGTAAAAATGCTATTGTCATTACCAAGCTGCACAATGATCCAACCTATCAGAATGGAGCTAGGATTAACAGCATGGAGCATTCAATCTCAAATGTCTTTGGTAAGATTCTGGAAACGCCAGGACCCGGGTGGTGTGCAAAAGGTCTCACAATGGTGCAGAGAGGAGATTCAATCTAGTAGCCTTAAATGGGCAAAGGATGTAAGAAGAAATCTCCAGAAAATAGCAGTGCGCCTTAAGGTGAGACTTTCGCAGCAATCCCTTGAAGTAGATTTCACAAAGAGAATGCTTAGAGAGCAAGGGCAGATATATTAAAAATCATTGGACTTAGAATATATGAAAGTGAAAAAATCAGCCCAGTGGCTAAAAAGCTCATGGGCAAATGAAGTTTGGTTCCCGTACTTGGATATCTTGCCCAATCAATGAGTAAGACATGAAATTCTAAGGGTCCGAGTTGGTATTAATCCTTGGAAGACGGAAGAAAAAATAAAGGCAGCATTGATTCAAACAGATGGTATTTGTAAATGTGGGTTAGGAATAAGAAATGATATTTTGCAAATATTGCTGGATTGTACTTTGGTTGTACTCCTATCTATGTCATATATGAGGACTAAAATCTCTTTTTTAAATGGCTGCAAAGTAATATGGCAGAAATGATTCCCAGGCCCCCTCTTAGACTGGGGAAAGGTTCTGATGGGTGGTGGCCCACGGCACCATTTTTCCAGCCCAAGTATTTTGACCGCTTCCAGTTAGGGCACAGACAGCGGGGTCCTATCTATGCCATGAAACCATCTACTGATGGGAACTCCTCAGGGGTGGTCAACATGGCCTTGTGGGGAGGTAATTCCCAGGAGTAGAGGGCAGAACATGCCCTAGTGCCCCATAGTTTGAAGATGGACCCAGGGACTAAGCTGGTGAACCCTCAGTGTGCGAGTCATCACTTTCACAAGATCACCATGTATGTGGTCCCTGTCACTGCACTGAAGGAAACCAGTGCCAGCCAGACAATGATCAAGGAAAGGCTGGTTTCCCCAGAGAAGTGTCTGCCAGGACAGTTATGCAGGATAACTCATGCACATGTGCAGAACTTTGTCCAGCCTATGGATTGTGTCTCCCTGTAATAGAGGTGAGAGAATGGCCTAGATGAGGGTCATTGTCAGTCCCCTGATGCTCATTGACTGCATCTTGGCAAATAAACTACCGCCAGTGATAGACAAACTGAATGGGATGGCTTTCCAGGGCAATGCTACACAGACATGGGTGGACTTTGTGCATGCTTCTGTGAGGTCAGTGGAGGGCTAGATTAATGGTAACAAAGTGGAAACCTAGAAGGGGTTCTACAATTTAGTGGTAAAAGAGCACATATTTACTGAATGTACCTCAGAGAAGTTACACCAACATCTAATAGATTTTATGTTATCTAATCCTAGAGTGTTGGGCAAAGTAGCTGATGAGCGGGTATGCACTGGAGTGCCCAAGAGTCACATGGAGGTGATCCTAAGAAAGGGAGACAGGCTCCTGCTTCAGGGGAAAGAAGGGGGCAAGGATAAAAAGGAGACCCTAAAGAGTCCCGAAAGAATGCAAAACGGGGGAGCCCAGAGCCACATCACATTCCAAGGGGAGCGGATAACTTGGAAACAATTATGATCATTTAAAGGCTGGGGTGTGCTATGACAGTCAGAAGCCAGGGCACCTGAGGGTAGATGCTTTGTGCACCAAGAAGTTACCCACTGGTGGCCATTTCTAGGCCATTACCAGTGTATGGAGGGGTGGAAATTGTTCCTGGGAGTTCCAATAAGGTACTCTGAGGCCACCTTAGTTTCCCTGGGTAGGGAGGACATTGAACCCTGGCTCACTGGCCTCCAAGCATGGAAAAGAATAGTCAGTGGCCAATAATCAATGGGGTTGAAGTGAAGGCTCTGAGAGATACAGGTGCCAGCATAACCTTGGTCATATTTGCTTCCCCAAACTAAATAATTGCAGATGAGGCGCACCATATAGTCAACTCTGACAATGTTACATAGTCCCATTCCATGGCTATGGTCAACTTTGAGTGGGGAGGGGTTGCTAACCCAAAGAAGGTAGCTGTTTCCCCTGTCATCCCAGTGTAGTGTGTGTTAGGAAACCACTCACCTGAAAACCAGGTTGTTCCTTTGAGGGAATGAGACGCTGGCTCCCAATACCCCCAAGACCCTACCTCCACCAAAGTGATTAAAAACACTTTGGGCAAAGAAAGAATCCCAGGGGAAAGGGGAATTGGATAAAATAAAAAAGGGAGATAACAAACACAGCAATCTCTGGTTTGGTGCACTTCTGATGACCTGACAAGCTTCTTCTTTCTTCAGCACTGTCTGGCACTATTTGCATTACCGTATGTTTATCCAAACAACAAATGATATACAACTGTTCAGTTATATGTTCTATTTGCTATCATATTATACAACACACTAATCATCCAATGTCTATGATTTCTGTATACCTCTCAAAACAGTCTATGACCCTTTTAGACTGTATCTGCTTTTCCAAATATTGTTGGGATTATTCTTTAAATGAGATTTCTTAATTTACTCATGCACTAAAGAAAGAAACAAGAAAAATTTGCTCTAATCCTAACAACCAGTTTGTTCACATGTATTAGCTATCACAGGGTTAAATATTATTGCTTACTGTCTTTAACCAATGTTCTGATTCAATTAGAATTCCTGCTTTCTACAGACGGCAAGCATTACATGCCAAAAGAATAGTTCTGGTCCGTGAATTATTGTTCGTTCACAGAAGTCTCTACTGCATAAGATTTGAAGTTTAAAAAGTACCTGATTGTTCTTGGGATGGCATCAGCAAGACGCGAATACAAAAAGAAAAACCTTCATTTAACTTTGTCCTTTTTCTTTTTCCTTACAGCTCTCGCGGGAAACCAGGAAATGATGCGGGACTCTGGAAGGTTGTCCAGGCAACCGAAGTCAGCGAAGGCAGGAACTTGAGCTGTCTGGGAGGGGAAGAACGAAGCCAGGAACTGAAGCTGGAGAAGACAGGAGCCGAAGACCTTTACACGCTGGAATGATGTGGCGGAAGAAACAATGAGGCCAAGCGTTTCCGCTAGAGAGATGTTTCTTTTTATAGCTCTGGGAGGGGTGGGGTTTACTTGTGCAGGATGTATGACTCATCATCCACTGACAGGGTGCTGCACATGGAAAATGGGTGTGGCAGCACATGTGGAGAGAGTATGACTCATGATCAACTGACAGAGTGCTGCACATGGAAAACGGGTGTGACAGCACATGTGAAGAGAACTTGAAGGCCTTAGTCGTGCTTACAAATAAGTCTGTTTAGTAAACACAAGGCTTTAGTTATTCTTACAATTCACTTCCAATACACCAATGGTATTTAAGCATTTAGAAAAATAAAACAAACAAAACTATATATCCATTTTCTAATGTTTTGCACAACTTCAAGGTGTATGTGTGAGACCATAACCTCAACTCACAGGTCTTGCTTCCTGTCATTCTGTGGTTCCAGAATTGGTTAAGCTTCATGTGTAATTCCTAACAGTGTGTGCTGGAAAAGTACTGTGAATGTTCTGTGTGAACAGGGGTGGAGAGAAGGACTCATGGAGTACTGCTGGGTGTGTCTCCACTAAATCACAAAAGGCCTTGAAGAAAAGTCAAGGGACACTGGGACACTGGAGTCTGTAGGAATGACCCAGGAGATGTTAGTGGTACCCATAAGGT
Source organism: Triturus cristatus (assembly GCF_964204655.1). NCBI lineage: Eukaryota > Metazoa > Chordata > Amphibia > Caudata > Salamandridae > Triturus > Triturus cristatus. The sequence continues at coordinate 971,075,563 of NC_140589.1, forward strand.
GTATACTCAGTGGAGGGAGTCCTGTATAGAGAGGCAAGAGACCCCCAAACTGGGTGCTACGATGAGAGTAGTATTCCCCAAAGAATACACAGAATTTCTTCTTAACCCAGCCCATGACATCCCCTTAGCTGGTCATCTGGGGCAGACCAAAACTTTAGAAAGCTTAGTCAATCACTTTTACCGGCCCAGATGTCTGAGAAAGGGAAGGAGTTATGTCGCTCCTGTGTCACTTGTCAAGACAGCGGCAAGACAAAGGGCAAGCCAAAGGCTCCCCTGATACCACTTACTGTGGTTTAGGCTCATTAGAGAGTGTGGGTATTGATATTGGTAGCCCCCTAGACCCACAAACTGCACCTGGGGGCAGGTACATCCTAGTGGTAGTGAACCATGTCACTAGGTACCCAGAAGCAGCGCCACTCATGTCAGTGATTGCTGCTTCTATGGTTAGGGCCCTGCTGGGTATATCACCAGAGCTGAGTTCCCTAAAGAAGTCATCCCAGCCCGGGGGAACAATTTTATAGCTGCCTATCTGAAATCAATCTAGTTTGAGTGCGGTGTTAACTGTAAGTTCACCAGCCACAACCATCCCAATGGAAATGGTTTAATTGAAAGATTCAATAGGACCATGAAAGACATTATCATGGGTTTACCAGAGAAACTCAGAAGAAGATAAGATGTTCTCCTACTATGCCTGCTGTTTGCCTGTAGGGAGCAACCAAAAACAGGAGTGGGATTCAGTCCTTTGGGACCCCTCGTTGATAACCCTGTCTACTATGAGAAGAATGGGAGAGGTCCATCAAGGAACCTAAACAAGATATTGTGGAACGTGTACTGGTGTTTTGCTCAAGGATGGCAGCGTACATGAAGAAGGCAAACAAGAATTTGGAGGCCAGTCAGGAGCTTGTGAAGCACTGGTGTGACCAGAAGTCCTAAATCGTAGACTACATAACAGGACAGTTGGGTGTGTTTTAAAGCCTGTAGCTCCTAAAGTCCACCAAGACAAGTGTACTGGGTTCTACCCTATTTTGGAGAAGGTAAGTCACCTAACTGGTGGACTTAGGTACCTCAATGAACCCACATAGGGTTATCCATGTCAACAGGCTGATACTTCACCATGACAGAGCAGACATGACTATGCTCATGGTGACAGATGGAGGATATGAAGAGGAAAGTGAACCTCTCCCTGACCTCTGGTCAAGCAATGGTAACAATGGTTCAGTGGATGGAGTAGTCCTCTCCTCTACTCTAAGAGATGAGCAGAAAAAATATTGTACCAGGCTCCTGCAACAGTCTGCTGGCCTGTTTTCATTGACCCAAAGCCTGACAACTTGGTGTACCCACGATGTGGACACAGGTGACAGCATGCCTGTCAAAAGCAATATTTATATGTTGATGGACCAGGTCAAGGCTAGCATCAAAGCTGAGGTTGCTAAGATGCCAGAGTTTGGATGATAGAGCTGTCAAGTAATCCATGGGCCTGTGCAGTGGTACTGGTACCCAAGCCAAAAACCAAGGGGGTTAAACCTGAGATGAAGTTCTGTATGGACTACAGAGGCCAGGATGCAGTCACCAAGACTCATGCTCACCCCATTACCAGAGCTGATTAGCTCATAGATAAGCTAGGGGCTGCAAAGTTCTACAGTACATTTAACCTAACTTCAGCTTACTGGCAGATAGACCTCACCCAAGATGATAAGGAGAGCTCAGCCTTTTCAATTCATTAAGACCACTTTCAGATCAGAACCATTTGAGTTGAAAAATGCACATGCCACCTTCTAAAAGTTCTTTCAGGGTTGGAAAGTTTCAGTGTAACATATCTAGATAATATTGCTGTTTTTTGTTCCACCTGGGAAGATCACCTGGTCCACCTCATGGAAGTGCTTCAGACCTTGAAATAGGCAGGGCTGACTATCAAGGCAAGAAAGTGCTAGATAGGGCAAGGCCCAGTTTTGTACTTGAGCCCCCCAGTAGGTGGAAGCTGTGTACAACCTCTTCAGCCCAAGATCCAAACCATTCTGGCTTGGGAGGCTCCAAAGACACAGACTCAGGTCAGAACCTTTTTAAGCCTGCTTGGGTACTATTGGCAGTTTGTCAAAGGTCATGGTATCAATGTGGCACTGATGGAGCGGGTAAAATGTTTTTTTATATATACCCAATCCATTTCTATATGTTTATATTAAAATAACTAATGATTAATTATAATAATTAATAGAGTGATGTGAAAGTACTAAACCAACTGTATTAACAAAGAGAATATACGTGGGAATGCATTTGCATGGCTGAAATAATAAGTGAACTAAATTCATATGCATATTAAAACTATAAATGTTGCTTGAGCAAAGTTATTGTGATTTGCGCTTAAATAAACCAGCATTAACTGCTTTGGATGTCGCATATGGCTAGATAAATGCACACACATAAGGGTATTAGCAAGGGAATTACACTGTTTAATCATTTTCTGTGTATTAATTACAATTTTGTGTTTTCTTCGCTTAAGTTGACTATTCTGGCCTACCAAAAGATGGCCGCCGACTGAAGCCTAACTAAAGTACATTACTTCATCATTTGAACAATGGAGAAAGGCGCCTGCACTGACTTCATTCGTGTCCTTTGTGTGACCTGTCAGACCATGCCCATGAAGACTACTCTGGGCGAGGTGCCAATGCCCCTGAACGTGAAGCAAATGTTGCAAAAGAGGGAAAGTGAACTATCGAACCCAACCTGTTTCAACCAACTGATACATTTAGGATCATGAACATTCGTTCCATACATATGCTTGGAGACTTTTTCCCTATGAGAGAATTTGAAAATGTTTCTTAATGTACTGAGATGTAATTGAATTCGTCCAATCGGATTTCTGTAAAATGAGAAAATGTATCATTGATATGTAAATTTTGGTATAAATATTGGTAGACTAGAGAGGGCATTACCAGAAGCTACTGACGGAGAATCGATGATCAGAGATCCTTAAGCTGACGGAGAGGACGGTGACTTTATATGATAAAACTCTGACGAATTCATGGAGGACCAGTTCTGACTTAGAAAACGACAAATAGCCAGAATAGGTAAATATGACAAAAGATGATATTGCATTATTAGGATTTAACCTGCATATAATTTAGATAAAGAAAATCATTATTTGAATTACTATGTCGGGTGATTATTTCCACTAAAATGTTTATTGATTAAGAATTGAGAGTAAAGGGTCATTGAACAAATAAACAACTAAATGATTCAGTCGACCTCTTGATGGAGGAAGTATTGGGGTAATACAGGAGAAGTGGTTTTCCTCTATCAAAAGAATAAGTTGTAGTTCGGGATTGATGTCCCTTTGTAGGCACGGATAGTTTGAGAGAATGAATGTTGGTGTTATGGGCCCCACCAACGTGTGATGTGTGAATGTGCGTGTGACTGAGAAATCATTCTGTCTGTGGAAGCAGGGGGGAATTGAATGACCTGAACTGCACCAGCACCACTGACAGTCCTCACTTCTATTAAGCAATCCAAAAGAGCTATCTAGGCTGAGCAGTGCCAAAAGCCTTTGACACCTACAAAGAATCAGTGTGCTCAGCAACTGTTCTAAAGGTACCAGATTTTAGGAAAGAGATCATTGTCTAAACAGATGCTTCTCAACATGGGATTGGGGCAGTGTTGGCACAGGTACATGATGAGGGCCAAGATCAACCAGTTGCCTTTATTATAGGGCAGCTGGGGTACCCAAGGCCTGAAATTTAAAGTGCCCCTTATGGGCTGTAGCGTTTATTGTGCCACCATGAATGTGACAAAGTGAAACATGTCTTTCAGCCTGCGACTGCAGACTAGTGGAGCAGTTCTAAAACTACTAATTCGACTTTGCGATTTAAACTAATGAGAATGTGCAGACCTCCATTTTGAATATATATAAGTCAGCCCTAAGGTAAGTCTATCGAGTCCTAAGGCAGGGTGCTATATCTTAGAAAGTAGGACATATATTTCCATATGTCCTAAGAGAAAAAAAAACAAATTGGTGGCTAGCAGCCACATTAGCAAATACAGAGTTACATGATAACAGCTCATTTGTGATAACTCCTCCTGAATGAGACTACTAAAGTTGGTACTTCAAAGTATCAAAATATATTGTTATGTTAAACCCAACTTGATGCTCAAGTCGAATTTAAAGTAACTGTTGAATAAAAGGCAACTTTAGAATGCTGCCACTCTACTGTCCAAGTTTTCCAGTGGCCATTCACAGATGCTGGCCACAAGAAAGCCTTCTGCCCTCCTGGAAAGAACGACTCTCAGAAAAGGAAACAATAGAGGCTTGCCAGTGAAAGAGGTGCTATGTAGCCCTGTCAGGAAGCCACACAGTGTGTGGACCCAAAAAATAACCTTTAAAGGGGAAGCCGCCTTTGAAGGTCAAATGTTGGGCACACACAGGAGGCGTTGCTCTTTTGTTCTGGTAGACAGGTTGGCTTGGGGTATTAAGAGGGGAAAACAGTGGCCAAACCAGTTGTCCTGTGGGCGTGTAACCCTCAGGTAGCCACACCTCTGGGGTGGGCTACCAAGCTCCACACAGAAGAGGTTAAGCCATCATAAGAGTGGGCAGGATATTGCACTCTGGAATGGCAAGGTGCTGCACATTGCAGTAAGTTGTCATCAGCAGGAACATATCTGGTTGCCCATTGGTTAGTAGTCACCACATCCCCGAGAGCAAGTTGTGGGCATAAAACTGGTACCCCTGATACTCAGACTTTAGATCACATCTATATTGGAGCGAGGACCAAAGAAGGACTTACTGTTCTTTGGGCCTGGCCAAGACAGACTGGCCTGTACCTGCTGCTCCTGGGCTAGCAAAGAGAGGACTGTGACTGTGGTGCACTGCTCAAGGGAAAGTCGACCCCAAGCCCCAGACAGAGAGTTGAACTCCAAGATGCCATTGGCTGAATTCCTGTTTCAGCACCAGGGCTACAATAAGTGAAGAAGCTGTCTTGGCAGACTTGGTAGCCATAACCGCTTGTTCCCCACTAACCGTTGAAGCGCAGCCCAGGAGACAAAACCCTGACACCATAAAGTTGCACCCGAGTCTACTGGACAGCTGAGAGTCATCAAAGTGCAGTTTGGTCACCCAAGATGGACGCTAGCCGCAGTTAAAGGGAACCTTTGGTATCACTGAGACAGTAGACCAGTAGACCATTGGCAACTTTTTTTGGCTGGGCTTCACCTGGACTTTGAGGGATATCAAGCTCTGTTACCAAAGTTGCCGCACCATATTAGTGGACCAGAGGGGGGCAGAAAGGCACAGTTGACTGAATCAGCATCCTCTGCATCCTCAGCATCTTCAGCATCCTGAATCCCTTGCATAAGGACAAATCCAGTGAAGTCCATTGGAGTTGGCCCATAAAGCCAGGGAGTTGGACTGAAGATTGCTTCGACTGCAATGGCCACTCCATGTGTGTGCCATTCAGAATGATGTGTAGCTTAGTGTAATGAATGCTCGGGTCCATGCTGGAACTAGATGTCTGCATGGTTGCTTTTCTTTTGCATTTCCTACTTTGGGCAATTAACTTTTCCCCTAAAGTGTGTGAAAAAGTCGCACTCAGCATTAACTAACCATAATCCAGTTTTTTCAGGATTGGGTTTGGCTCCCCGAATTCAAAGGATACAGACACTTTGATTGGTTAGGACAGACCATAAGTGCTGGATGCCTTGTCCCGTACTTTGTTCCAGGAATAATTAATCACCCGAAAGATAAAGCTTCAGATCAATGTAGCTTTGAAGGACAATGGCCCATGGATAGAGCCTTGATTCCCCATTACAGGCTAGGACTATACCAAGAACAAAATCCCAAGATAAGTGTTGATCTGAACAATTTATGTGGAAACATTCATGATTGCCTGTGGAGAAGAAGAGAATTGCATCTTTCAGGAGAATAACTTGAAAGTCTGCAAAGTATACAGCCCAGCTGATTTAAAGTACATGGCTGGACTACAACTAGTGCAGGACATGAGGTCTTTATGTGGCAGGTGTTCAGGAAGACTGTAAACGTCTGGAAAGAGTTTGGAGGAGAGACTTTAGTAAGGAAAAGAAAGAAAAATATAAGCAAACAACAAGAATTTATCATAGAATGATACAGGAGGAAAAGAAGTCTTTTTTCATTCGAAAAATTGAATGTGCTGGGAATAAAAGTCGAGAACTCTTCAATATAGTGAAAAGTTTCTCGTCACCCAATGCGGGAGCCAACCATCCCTCCTTTACCGCGGATTGGATCAATCAGTTAGCTAGCTTTTTTTATTTTAAAATCACAGAGATCCAATCCTCTTTTGGATTGTCGGACGGATCAGTTAATAGGGATTCCTCCTTTGTAAACTGTCAAACTATGATAGGAAAGGTTTCTCTCTCTTGTTTCCCCCCTATCACTTTAGAATCCTCCTTAATAATAATGAAGGGCCTGAAGTACGGTTCCCCGTCTGACCCTTGCCCGGCCACATTTCTGGCCAAGATGGCAGAGATACTGAATCCAACAGTAAATGCCATCCTGAATCTGTCTCTGAGCTCGGGCCAGGTACCCGAGATATGGTGCAAAAGTGATTCCGTTACTGAAGAAACCCTCTGCAGATCAGACTATACTTTCCAACTATAGACCCATTTCCCTTCTCTCATTGTATGTTAAAATGCTGGAAAAATATGTACATTCAGTAGTTTCCAACTTTGCTGAAACTAAGGACCTCCTTCATGCAGGTCAATCAGGGTTGCGTTCTAGCTTCAGCACGGAGACGGCCTTACTAGAGGTCTCTGAGACCATTAAAGAAACCCTTGATAAGGGAGGAAAAGCTGTCCTGATTCTTTTAGATCTTTCGGCAGCTTTCGACACCGTGCCCCACAATCACCTGCTGCAGAGATTGCAGCAGTGTGGTTTTGGTGGCACGGTGCTGAAATGGTTTGCCTCCTTTTTAAAGGACAGAAAGCAGGAGGTTTGGTCTCCTCCCTTTGCCGCCAGGATCCCACTCCTAAATGTGGGGTTCCCCCAGGGCTCTATTTTGAGCCCTGTATTATTTAACCTGTATATGTCCCCCCTTGCAAAGTTGGCGGAGGCAGGAGAAGCAAAGATTATGTTCTATGCGGACGACACTCAGTTGTTGTTCACTTGTGGGAAGGGTGAAGACTTTAATGGTCAGAAGATTAGAGCCTGCCTGGCTTAAGTGTTCCTCTGGTTTCAATCCCACCAACTCAAATGCAATCCGGAGAAATCTGAGATCATTTTCTTCTGCTCCCCTCCGTCGGACATTTGGAAACATTGGTGGCCTGACGAAATGTCGCCACCCCAGACGGCTGTTAACATGGTTAAAAATCTGGGGGTGAAAATGGACGATATGTTATCAATGAAAACACAAGTCCAGACTGTAACTGGTACTTGTTTTGGTTTATTAAAAATGATCAGGAACTTTCTTTATCTCCTGCCAATGACACATAGAAAGGTGGTTGTGCAGGCCCTCATCACCTCTAGATTGGATTATGTTAACGTCCTGTATCTTGGCATACCAGAGGGCTTATTGAGCAGACTTCAGGTCGTGCAGAACTCCACGTCCAGAGCGGTCCTGAAGTTAGGAGCCAGAGAACGGATTTCGCCCCATTTGAAGAAATTACACTGGCTCCTGGTTCGGTGCAGGAACCTTTTCAAAGCACTAACCCTTGCTTTTAAAGCTTTGCACGGGTTAAGAGCTCATTACTTGCGTAAAAGAGTTCTTTATTACATCCCGCGCAGATCGCTTAGATCAGCCCACCAACATTTGATCTCGGCTCCAAGGTTCTATAGAGCACGTTGTGGAGGACGGTCTTTCCAGGTACAAGTAGCCCAGGTACTCTGCCTCTCCCCCTGAGACAGACTACCTCCCTTTTGGAGTTTAGAAAACAATTAGAAACCTGGATGTTTCAACAGCTAATCTAATCCACTTCCTCTCAGTCCAATTGTCTGGTTGCACAGCCTTTGCCTCTGACTTTACTGTCATAGCGCCGGGACACTCTGTTGAGTAGCTGAGCGCTCTATAAATCCCTGTTTAACATAACATAACATAACATTCGCCATCATAATTTGCTGCTGCACGTGACAATCTAGACCCAAAAAAGAGTTGTTGCCTTCTACCAGTAGACAAATTAACCTACTTTATCCCTCTCCCCTTCCCAATGAAGCAGTTAGCCTGTGTGCACACTATAGTAGGCTCCAAAGGTCCTGAAGTTTCCTTCGACTTTAATTCCTGTCCTAGGGCTTCATAGAGATAGCTTTGAGTGGTCACCCTGAGTCCAGCTCCACTGAATGAAATCCTTCTATGGGTAAACAAACGAAGGGACAACCCAGTGTCCCTAGTAACCGGGGTAAATACATGTCAACAAAAACAATGGTCACCTTGGGTGAAACTTGAGGCCGTGCTTCCTAGGCAAAGATAGGTACTTGTAGTCATGAGTTTGATTTGGAATTGACCATCGGTTTATTGGACGTCTGACATCAAAAGTACAGTTTTATCCAAGTCTAAGCACTGTCCTTCTCCAAAGAGGAATCTTCCCTAACGTTGTGATCCTGATAGATGCTGCTATTTCCCAGGAGTGCGCTTTACAGCACCCGACCAAAGATACTGATTGGCGTTGTGAAACTGATCGATTCAGAACAATAATCACTCATTCATTCTTACCCTTACAGTTTTTGAGGTATCTGCTTACCTTTTCCTGATGAAGACTCCATTTAAGTTGTACTTGTGGGTTTGAAACCTCGACGTGTTGTTCAGTAGATGTTTATCAACCTAAGTGCTATTGTTGTGGATGAACTCAGGGCTGCTTCATTTTTTGAAACTGTGTAACTGTAAGTCAACTGTATATGTTTTTTATCTCATCACTCACTCCTTGTTCACTGTATTTCTCACTAGTCACTACACTGAGACGTTTACCAAGAGCACCTACGTTCTTGTGTTTCACAATGTTTTGTGAAATATTTGAATGGAGCCATTGTTTTTGTTCACCCCAATCCTTGTATGACAGATGAATCTGGAAATATTCCAGTAAGCACTCCATGTCCCTACCACAGAAAGTACGTTGTCTCCAGTTCTGTCCTTGCTTGTTAGGTAGCTACTGATTTTTCTCCCAGACCTGTAGGCACTCTCCAACCATAGCATTGGGTGATTGCAATCAGTGGATACATACAGAGTTACAAGCAGCTAAACGTTGGTGCCATGTGAAGTGGGTATTTTGACATACTGGCACCACAGCAAGCTATTATCCCCAACTGAATAGCCGGTGTTAAGTACATCTCCAGTGCACTGTGCCCCATCCAATGGACACAGAACTGGCTTCCATATTCCCTTTTAGAGGGCTGCTACTTTTTCATAGACAGCTTGTGGGCACTTCGGGGCATATCAACAACAACCGGCGATAATTATCGCTAAGCACACTTAGCGCTAGGATAATTATCGCCGGCTAGCGTTGATTTTTATCGCTGAGATAGCGTGCTATTAGCAACGCTTATCTCAATAGCGATAAAAATCCTCACGCTAAGTGGCTAGCGTGAGATTATCGCTGGAAACCCAGCGATAATCTCACGTTAGCTTGTTGATAGGGACAGACAAACTTAGCCATGATATCCTCCTTCCATAGGATATCATGGCTAAGTCAGAAAAATACCAGACGTAAAAAAGCAGCGTTAACCGCGGTTAGCACTGCTTTTTTTGTCTCTTACAGGGTTAGCGATATTCTTGATAATAGGAGAAATGTCGCTTAGCGACATTTCTCCTATTATTTTACTCTGGAACGCCCCCTTTGCATCTCATTAGAGATGCAAGGGGAAGCGTAGAGCAAAAGTGTGCTAACATGCAAATTTGCATGTTAGCACCCTGTTGTTGATAGGGTGCTAGTTTTATCTCTGCTTTTTGGGCTTTTAAAGCCAAAAAAGCAGAGATAAAGCCCTTGTCGATATGCCCCTTCATTCTTTGAGGAGTTGTTTCGTGGGCAGTCTGGAGGGTCCAAATAAAATCCATGACAGGATTATCGAAACCTATTCATATTCCAGTAGATGAGACACACACATTTCCCCTTTGCATTGTGGCAATATCAACTCTTGCACTTTAGTTGCTGCAGTGGGAGACTGACACTTGGTGCTGCTGTTTTTTGATTCGCTGACTCTTTTGCAAGGATCTTGTCTGTCTCTGCTATCACTAAGTCACAAGATAAGGCTTTATGACGAGCTGCTATTCATAACAATGGTAAAGACCCACATGCTAAACCTTTTTTTTATTTGGCGGTAAAACAGAGAGTGGTGGTCTCCTTTGCTGATATTCCTTTTGTTGTGCGAGGCACGAGGAACTATGGACAGTTTGGAGACGTTTTGTGCGTCATCACTACCTGCGAGTGTAGAAAATCATGTAACTCCACTAGGCCGGCCGCCTTCCACTTCCTTCCAGAGAGCTAGGCCTCCAAATGTGCAATAACGTAATCAGACGCACTATTACAGCAGGAAGTGAATGCAGTGGAGAATATACTGTATCTCCAGGAAAATGAAGGCGCGTTAGCACCATTATGATGTTGTTCTACTTAATAGTTTAGTAGTTACACAAATCAGCAAAGGAACACTTAGGAGCTCCTTGTACAGCTCTAGACAGTGAAATCCATAAGAGTGTAAGGCAGCAACCTTAGGGGGACACCACCAGGAGGCTCCCACCGACATCAAAAGGCCGGGAAAATGGCCCCTTCATTAGCACATGTGGAGCGCATCACTGGCAAAAAGCCATTTTGTCTGGGGTGCTGAAAATGCAAGCCGAATTCCCGGATCTGGAAGTGCTTTTCTGGACAGGCCCTTCCAAGAAAGAATGGGATCGCTGGGCGTGACGGTTATCGGGGACTATCGTACAAATGCAATGCAATGAATTCGCCCAAGACAGATGCTGTTTGAGCCTTGAGCCTCTGAGGAAGTGTCCACGACACGAAACGCGTCAGGCAAGACTCTCTTATGCGGCGGAGGCACCTACCTTGCTCAAGTTGTTTTCCTCAATAAAATTTAAGGCAAGATTTACTCACCTGCGTGGGCTCCCTCTCTTCAGGCAAACTTTGCGATTGATGTTTGCGGCCGTGCCTGGGCCGCGAGGAGGGCCCTGCCGCACGCCAGTGTGGTCCTGCTGTTTCGCAAACCGGCGGAATAGTTGAAGGGGTAAGGTGACGCCATTGAGGGAAGTGAGATGACAACCTGCGCAATGTCAGTGCCTCAGCAACCCACTGGGGATTTTTAATGGCGAAAGAACTTTCTGCTGGGAGATTCACTCACTCGAGTTAACAGGCACTACATTAACCAACAGGCCACGCGGGTGGCCACGCCCACATGGGCGGGGACTATCGTACAAATGCAATGCCATGAATTCGCCCAAGACAGATGCTGTTTGAGCCTTGAGCCTCTGAGGAAGTGTCCACGACACGAAACGCGTCAGGCAAGACTCTCTTATGCGGCGGAGGCACCTACCTTGCTCAAGTTGTTTTCCTCAATAAAATTTAAGGCAAGATTTACTCACCTGCGTGGGCTCCCTCTCTTCAGGCAAACTTTGCGATTGATGTTTGCGGCCGTGCCTGGGCCGCGAGGAGGGCCCTGCCGCACGCCAGTGTGGTCCTGCTGTTTCGCAAACCGGCGGAATAGTTGAAGGGGTAAGGTGACGCCATTGAGGGAAGTGAGATGACAACCTGCGCAATGTCAGTGCCTCAGCAACCCACTGGGGATTTTTAATGGCGAAAGAACTTTCTGCTGGGAGATTCACTCACTCGAGTTAACAGGCACTACATTAACCAACAGGCCACGCGGGTGGCCACGCCCACATGGGCGGGTACTATCGTACAAATGCAATGCCATGAATTCGCCCAAGACAGATGCTGTTTGAGCCTTGAGCCTCTGAGGAAGTGTCCACGACACGAAACGCGTCAGGCAAGACTCTCTTATGCGGCGGAGGCACCTACCTTGCTCAAGTTGTTTTCCTCAATAAAATTTAAGGCAAGATTTACTCACCTGCGTGGGCTCCCTCTCTTCAGGCAAACTTTGCGATTGATGTTTGCGGCCGTGCCTGGGCCGCGAGGAGGGCCCTGCCGCACGCCAGTGTGGTCCTGCTGTTTCGCAAACCGGCGGAATAGTTGAAGGGGTAAGGTGACGCCATTGAGGGAAGTGAGATGACAACCTGCGCAATGTCAGTGCCTCAGCAACCCACTGGGGATTTTTAATGGCGAAAGAACTTTCTGCTGGGAGATTCACTCACTCGAGTTAACAGGCACTACATTAACCAACAGGCCACGCGGGTGGCCACGCCCACATGGTTGGGGACTATCGTACAAATGCAATGCCATGAATTCGCCCAAGACAGATGCTGTTTGAGCCTTGAGCCTCTGAGGAAGTGTCCACGACACGAAACGCGTCAGGCAAGACTCTCTTATGCGGCGGAGGCACCTACCTTGCTCAAGTTGTTTTCCTCAATAAAATTTAAGGCAAGATTTACTCACCTGCGTGGGCTCCCTCTCTTCAGGCAAACTTTGCGATTGATGTTTGCGGCCGTGCCTGGGCCGCGAGGAGGGCCCTGCCGCACGCCAGTGTGGTCCTGCTGTTTCGCAAACCGGCGGAATAGTTGAAGGGGTAAGGTGACGCCATTGAGGGAAGTGAGATGACAACCTGCGCAATGTCAGTGCCTCAGCAACCCACTGGGGATTTTTAATGGCGAAAGAACTTTCTGCTGGGAGATTCACTCACTCGAGTTAACAGGCACTACATTAACCAACAGGCCACGCGGGTGGCCACGCCCACATGGGCGGGGACTATCGTACAAATGCAATGCCATGAATTCGCCCAAGACAGATGCTGTTTGAGCCTTGAGCCTCTGAGGAAGTGTCCACGACACGAAACGCGTCAGGCAAGACTCTCTTATGCGGCGGAGGCACCTACCTTGCTCAAGTTGTTTTCCTCAATAAAATTTAAGGCAAGATTTACTCACCTGCGTGGGCTCCCTCTCTTCAGGCAAACTTTGTGATTGATGTTTGCGGCCGTGCCTGGGCCGCGAGGAGGGCCCTGCCGCACGCCAGTGTGGTCCTGCTGTTTCGCAAACCGGCGGAATAGTTGAAGGGGTAAGGTGACGCCATTGAGGGAAGTGAGATGACAACCTGCGCAATGTCAGTGCCTCAGCAACCCACTGGGGATTTTTAATGGCGAAAGAACTTTCTGCTGGGAGATTCACTCACTCGAGTTAACAGGCACTACATTAACCAACAGGCCACGCGGGTGGCCACGCCCACATGGGCGGGGACTATCGTACAAATGCAATGCCATGAATTCGCCCAAGACAGATGCTGTTTGAGCCTTGAGCCTCTGAGGAAGTGTCCACGACACGAAACGCGTCAGGCAAGACTCTCTTATGCGGCGGAGGCACCTACCTTGCTCAAGTTGTTTTCCTCAATAAAATTTAAGGCAAGATTTACTCACCTGCGTGGGCTCCCTCTCTTCAGGCAAACTTTGCGATTGATGTTTGCGGCCGTGCCTGGGCCGCGAGGAGGGCCCTGCTGCACGCCAGTGTGGTCCTGCTGTTTCGCAAACCGGCGGAATAGTTGAAGGGGTAAGGTGACGCCATTGAGGGAAGTGAGATGACAACCTGCGCAATGTCAGTGCCTCAGCAACCCACTGGGGATTTTTAATGGCGAAAGAACTTTCTGCTGGGAGATTCACTCACTCGAGTTAACAGGCACTACATTAACCAACAGGCCACGCGGGTGGCCACGCCCACATGGGCGGGGACTATCGTACAAATGCAATGCCATGAATTCGCCCAAGACAGATGCTGTTTGAGCCTTGAGCCTCTGAGGAAGTGTCCACGACACGAAACGCGTCAGGCAAGACTCTCTTATGCGGCGGAGGCACCTACCTTGCTCAAGTTGTTTTCCTCAATAAAATTTAAGGCAAGATTTACTCACCTGCGTGGGCTCCCTCTCTTCAGGCAAACTTTGCGATTGATGTTTGCGTCCGTGCCTGGGCCGCGAGGAGGGCCCTGCCGCACGCCAGTGTGGTCCTGCTGTTTCGCAAACCGGCGGAATAGTTGAAGGGGTAAGGTGACGCCATTGAGGGAAGTGAGATGACAACCTGCGCAATGTCAGTGCCTCAGCAACCCACTGGGGATTTTTAATGGCGAAAGAACTTTCTGCTGGGAGATTCACTCACTCGAGTTAACAGGCACTACATTAACCAACAGGCCACGCGGGTGGCCACGCCCACATGGGCGGGGACTATCGTACAAATGCAATGCCACGAATTCGCCCAAGACAGATGCTGTTTGAGCCTTGAGCCTCTGAGGAAGTGTCCACGACACGAAACGCGTCAGGCAAGACTCTCTTATGCGGCGGAGGCACCTACCTTGCTCAAGTTGTTTTCCTCAATAAAATTTAAGGCAAGATTTACTCACCTGCGTGGGCTCCCTCTCTTCAGGCAAACTTTGCGATTGATGTTTGCGGCCGTGCCTGGGCCGCGAGGAGGGCCCTGCCGCACGCCAGTGTGGTCCTGCTGTTTCGCAAACCGGCGGAATAGTTGAAGGGGTAAGGTGACGCCATTGAGGGAAGTGAGATGACAACCTGCGCAATGTCAGTGCCTCAGCAACCCACTGGGGATTTTTAATGGCGAAAGAACTTTCTGCTGGGAGATTCACTCACTCGAGTTAACAGGCACTACATTAACCAACAGGCCACGCGGGTGGCCACGCCCACATGGGCGGGGACTATCGTACAAATGCAATGCCATGAATTCGCCCAAGACAGATGCTGTTTGAGCCTTGAGCCTCTGAGGAAGTGTCGACGACACGAAACGCGTCAGGCAAGACTCTCTTTTGCGGCGGAGGCACCTACCTTGCTCAAGTTGTTTTCCTCAATAAAATTTAAGGCAAGATTTACTCACCTGCGTGGGCTCCCTCTCTTCAGGCAAACTTTGCGATTGATATATATATATATATATATATATTTCTTCTCTTTTTACCAATGGTGTTTTATTCTTGTCTATGTCTATGACTGCAAACGTTAAGTGATTCCCCCCATGTGACCTACCTTTTTACTTTAAATTTGTAACTTCACGAACTATTTGCTGTCATGTGATCAAGGCTCCACGGAGCCGAAACGTTATGGCCGTCGCTCTGGGCAAATAAAAGAAACCAGCACCAATTCCAGGCTCGTGTACTCTTTCCTTTGGCAGTTGAAGGATCTTCAAGGCTGTTGGAAGTTGTCTTCTTGATATATATATATATATATATATATATATATTCACTGAAAAAACCATAGGTTTCACACATGTTATAGTTAGCGGAAATTTTACTGATAAAAAAACAATGAAATTTCCCCGTTATAGTTACTGCAGGCAACTATAACTCACGCAACCGCAATCTGCTGATGCTAATACTGTATTTAGACACTTATTTGCCCATGTCTTCTTCCATACATTTTTAGCTATACATATATTACAAATATTTTTTTTTCATAAAGACACATATGTCATCAGCAGAAGATTGCGGTCGCGTGAGTTATAGTTGCCTGCAGTAACTATAACGGGGGAATTTCATTGGTTTTTTATCAGTAAAATTGCCGCTAACTATAACATGTGTGAAACCTATGGTTTTTTCAGTGAATTTGCAAGGTTTTTTAAATGCTAATTCCTAACTATAACGTGTGTGAAACCTATGGTTTTTTCAGTGAATTTGTACGGTTTTTTAAATGCTAAGCCATTCGTGGCGTGCGCGCCCACTTAACGCAGTTCGTTCTGTGCGCGCACGGTGCGCTTCGCGCACCGTGCGTGCACAGTGAGCACGCGGTGCGCTTCGCGCACCGCGCGCCCACTTTACGCAGTTAGTGCCATGCACGCACGGTGGGCACGCGGTGCGCTACGCGCACCGCATGCCCACGTTACGCTAGATGGGCCATGTACGCACGATGCGCTTCGCGCACCGTGCGCACATGGAGGACATATGATGCACTTCGTTTTGAAAGGTAATATTTTAATTTTTCGTATATTTTATAAGCCATGCACAAATGGTGCCCTTCGGGCACCATTTGCACACGGGGTGGAGAGAGTGTGGATAATTTTTTTTTAAATTTATTTATTTTCAATATTTTTGTTTATCTCAATAGTATGATAAGCCGTGCACAATTGGTGGCCTTCGGCCATCAATTGCACACGGGGTGGAGAGAGTGTGGATGATTTTTTTTTTTTTACTATTTATTACCGTACGCGTACGGTAAGCGTAATCGGCGAAATTACCGAACAAATAAAAATTCTGTTTTTGGCCTTGGGGGATCTTTGGGGACTCCCTCAACATGCCTATGTGTGTGGGAGCTGTCTAAACAGCCCCTTTACATGTTTTTGGGCTTTAAATTTTAAAAATCACTCTCAGTGCGAGAGAGAAAATGGCGGCCGCCGCTTCCTGGTTTCGGCCGATTCGAATGTTTACTAAGATCTAAGGGCCAATCAGAATCGCGCTCGCGCACGCCACCGTACGCGTACGGTAAGCGTACCGTAAGCGCGCCGTAAGCTGGCTCAGATATATATATTGATTTAAAGGCTATTTTCTCAGAATCTACTGAACAGATTTACACCAAACCTACAAAAGGCACTTCCTTGACCTGAGGACTACCTCTCTGCCAAATTTCTAGTAATTCTGTTCAGCCGTTCGGGCTGTAGCCCTGTCTAAAGGTCCTATGGAAAAATGCATGGGAAAAACGCGTTTTGGGACCCCCCTTTTATCTCAGCCCCCGCTTGACGAATCCCCCCGAGACTTTCAGGGTAGGAGCGGAGCGTAGCGCCCCACCTATTTTGAAAAATTCGCGAGGATTCGTCGACCGGCGCCAAAGTTATTCAAAATAGAATGTTGCGGATTTCCTATGGAAACGTGGTCCTAACTATAACTACCTACTGGCGACCGCCAGTAGGTAATATATATATATATATATATATATATATATATATATATATATATATATATATATATATATATATCCCCAAAACAACAGTCCCCGTTCTGGAGCCCAAGACCCTTCAAGGCGGACTCACACACTGGGCACGGAGCAGCCCAGCAAAACAACTCCTGTAAATGTAAAGACGTGAGGCCCAATACTGCACCAGAGGTTTAATATCCAAGTTTGGCAGCGCCTGCTTCCATATTCCGACGTTTCGGCATACTCGCCTTGTTCACAGATGGAAGTAACAACCACTCAGGTGCGCTCGGGCGTGCTCTTAAACAGATTAGATCCCGTGACTGTATTGACTTTACTTCAAATCCCACAGTGCAGTGTGCCAGTTCGTAAAATAGCTGGAAGTCCTCAGATGTTATTAGCCTAGTTGGTAATTTCCATAAAGCACACGCACTGATGTCAGTGTGGAATATTTATTTAAAGGCAGTCAAATGAATTGGTAAAGTTACACAATGTTCTCATTTAAGTGATGGCTTGAAATTAAAACACCATTAAGCAGCACGATCATGGCAGGATATCATCCTGCCTGAATCCTTTCCTCGCGTCATCCCTTTCTTTCGCTCCATTACCCTTTACCTTTGTAGGTAGGGTGCACGAGTAGGTCAGGCCCCTCAATTCAACTCCAAAACAACAGTCCCTGTTCTGGAGCCCAAGACCCTTCAAGGCGGCCTCACACACTGGGCACGGAGCAGTCCAGCAAAACAACTCCTGTAAACGTAAAGACGTGAGGCCCAATACGGCACCAGAGGTTTAATATCCAAGTTTGGCAGCGCCTGCTTCCATATTCCGACGTTTCGGCATACTCGCCTTGTTCACAGATGGAAGTAACAACCACTCAGGTGCGCTCCGGCGTGCTCTTAAACAGATTAGATCACGTGACTGTATTGACTTTACTTCAAATCCCACAGTGCAGTGTGCCAGTTCGTAAAATAGCTGGAAGTCCTCAGATGTTATTAGCCTTGTTGGTAATTTCCATAAAGCACACGCACTGATGTCAGTGTGGAATATTTATTTAAAGGCAGTCAAATGAATTGGTAAAGTTACACAATGTTCTCATTTAAGTGATGGCTTGAAATTAAAACACCATTAAGCAGCACGATCATGGCAGGATATCATCCTGCCTGAATCCTTTCCTCGCGTCATCCCTTTCTTTCGCTCCATTAGCCTTTACCTTTGTAGGTAGGGTGCACGAGTGGGTCAGGCCCCTCAATTCAACTCCAAAACAACAGTCTCCGTTCTGGAGCTCAAGACCCTTCAAGGCGGCCTCACACACTGGGCACGGAGCAGCCCAGCAAAACAACTCCTGTAAACGTAAAGACGTGAGGCCCAATACTGCACCAGAGGTTTAACATCCAAGTTTGGCAGCGCCTGCTTCCATATTCCGACGTTTCGGCATACTCGCCTTGTTCATAGATGGAAGTAACAACCACTCAGGTGCGCTCGGGCGTGCTCTGAAACAGATTAGATCACGTGACTGTATTGACTTTACTTCAAATCCCACAGTGCAGTGTGCCAGTTCGTAAAATAGCTGGAAGTCCTCAGATGTTATTAGCCTTGTTGGTAATTTCCATAAAGCACACGCACTGATGTCAGTGTGGAATATTTATTTAAAGGCAGTCAAATGAATTGGTAAAGTTACACAATGTTCTCATTTAAGTGATGGCTTGAAATTAAAACACCATTAAGCAGCACGATCATGGCAGGATATCATCCTGCCTGAATGCTTTCCTCGCGTCATCCCTTTCTTTCGCTCCATTAGCCTTTACCTTTGTAGGTAGGGTGCATGAGTGGGTCAGGCCCCTCAATTCAACTCCAAAACAACAGTCCCCGTTCTGGAGCCCAAGACCCTTCAAGGCGGCCTCACACACTGGGCACGGAGCAGCCCAACAAAACAACTCCTGTAAACGTAAAGACGTGAGGCCCAATACTGCACCAGAGGTTTAATATCCAAGTTTGGCAGCGCCTGCTTCCATATTCCGACGTTTCGGCATACTCGCCTTGTTCACAGATGGAAGTAACAACCACTCAGGTGGGTGTTGTCAAGTAAGTTGGTGCCAGATCACTGAGTTGGTGCCAGATCACTGACATAATATCAGAATCAGCAATATAGTGTCAAAGAAATATTGTGTCAAAAATATCGCACACAAGTATATCTATTTCCCATTCTTATAATTGTAAGTAAAGAAATATCGCGAAAAAAATATTGTTTCACACTAATATTGTTACAAAACATACAAAAATATTGTTTCTTTATATATATATATATATATATATATATCACGCTCCGTGGGGTGTCCAACAATAGAGCAGCACTTAAAAAACCATAGGTTTCAGGTATGTTATAGTTAGGAATTAGCATTTAAAAAACCTTAGAAATTCACTGAAAAAACCATAGGTATCAGGGGCGTTATAGTTAGCTGGACATTTCCCTCGTACAAAACCATTCAAATTCCCCTGTTATAGTTAGTTCAGCTAACTATAACTCGCGCCCCCGCAATGCACTGCTGATGACGTCACATATTACATCACTCATGACATGGTCAGTGACATCACTGATGACATCACTGATGAATACGTAGAATGGGAAATATTATGAACCACTCAAATCTGTTTTTTCGGAGGTCATATGATATCCTATGACAGAGCGATTCCAAACTACATTGGTATAAACAGGGTGTTTTGAAAAACGGATTAAAACTTTGTACCTTCTTGCAGATGTGCCCATTGTCCATATTAATACTTAGTTAAACTTACCTTCAAAGTATTAGAAATAAAAATGGTACAAATCTTTTTCAGTTTTTTTTTGTAATGTAAATTGTTGTAAATTGCTTATTTTACAATTAGGATCTGTGAAATAAAAGAAAAAATAGTAATAACATGCAATAATACATTTTTAACAACACAGCATAATTTAAACAAAATAATTTGTTTGCCTTTTTTGCTGTTCTCAGAATATATTGAATTTCACTAGAAATAGTGATTTCAATCGCACTTATCACATAACAGCGGGCAAAAAAAAACACATTCAAAAAGATTGTTTAAAAAAAAAAACAACACGCTATTCTCAGTAAAATACCAGAAAATACAAATCACACATATATAACATGCTTATTGCTAACAAAATTTTATAACTTTAAAATATAAAAACTGTAAATGTTGTCGCTTTAAAATATTCACCGAGTCAATGAGTAAGAAAAAGTCCATAATTCAAACATATACCTTTCCTTGAGGCAAAATGGTATTTTTGCACTGTTTTTTATGTAAATTGTCCAATGGTAATCCTAATAAATTATAATAATAAATTCCTCACAGAGTGACTTATCTTCCTAAAACTTTGGCTTTAAAACTATTAGGTAGGAATTTGGTAATTCACTAGGCAAACGTTGTTTGAAAATCAAAGAGACATCATTACAAAGTGTCCAGACTTTGTCCCATTTTAGATAGGCAGTGTAATGTCCATATGTTGTGGAATGACCATCATGGAAAATTATTGCAATTGCTACAAAAGTCCGTCCTGATATTGATAGTTGTGTTGCTACAAATTGCTTTATTAAAGTATCCAATTTTCTTACATCAGCTGTACAACGTTGCATCATTAAAATTATATATTGTCCATATTTTTTTTAAATAATGTGGATAACATTTCTGATTTACATTGGCTTTACTCCATGTTTTGATTTGCACCTTTAACTAATTTATTGAAAGACACTGATTTACAGTCCGGTAATGTTAAATATAAAAATCTTTCAGTGTCTACATTAGTGATAGATGTATACATGCAATTTTCAAAATGATGTTCCCATTTGTACCAAAGGCCAAAAATATTTTCTATTTCTACACCTTCATTTTCAAAAATGGCAAGCATATACATTAAAAATTCCTGAGCATCTTGTTGGATAGTTTGCGTAAATTGTGTAGAACCAGAACACACATCCAAAAGATTACGAACATCTGAAACAGTCTGTATTTTACTTGTATCTGTTGTCGATTTTTAATAAACTGAATGCAACAAGGAACAAAATATTTTTTCCCGATTCTGCATAATTTGTTCTTGCAAACCTTCAAGATAAAAAACAACATTGACCACTACATTAGCATAGCAGTTGACACCTGAACTATTTTCAAACTGATAACCAACAATCTCTTCAATAGTGTCCTTTTTCTTTTTACTTGCTATCACAACATTATCTTGTTCTTTTCCCTTCTCTACATCTTCAGTACAGATATTCTCAAACCTTCTTTTTCGACCAACCACACGCTTTTCAAATAAAGGAGATTGACCTAAATTGGGAGCATACGCCCTTCTTAACATATTATACTCTTTTGCAAAGTTTGCATCTGCAGTAACCTTTGTGTCATCAAAATCAATCAAAAACAAACCAGATAATGTTCTGACCCGCGACAAAGCAACATATGCCATTCCCTCATTAAACACAGTAGATCCAATGTTCACCAATACACTGTCTACACTTAATCCTTGAGATTTATGAATAGTCACTGCGTATGGCAGAGAAAATGGAAATTGTTTCCTACGGACATATAAATCTTTAACAAGCAAAAAACAAACTGAACAACAACCAATTTCTTTAACTTCTTCAATCTGATCAAATTTAATTTTTAAAAATTCAATTCCTTCTTTTTTCTGATAATTAACAAAATCCACCACTTTACCCATTGCTCCATTAACTAAACCCTTTTCTACATCCAAATTACGCCTTAAAATTACCCGACAGTTTACACATGCATATAGAGTCTTTTCTAAACCAGCAGTTTTTAGATATCTTTTTTTCTAAAGAATCCAGTTTTGTTTTCAATTTTCCCGTCAAAATAATAGTGATTCCTTCATGCTCTATTTTATCGATGGCTTCCATTTTTACAATTTCTTCATTTTCCAGTTTCAAGAGTTCTTCGTTGAATATAGAACACTCGCGCAGTGTTGGCATTAAGCAGATCACTGATTTATTTTCTGCAATTTTCATGTATACTTTCTCAGGAACTACATTTTCATTTGGAAACAAATTGGAAAGTAATCGACTCTGCAAACTTGTTTGCCATGTTCTGTCAGAAGTCCAATTCTTATATCTTGAAGAATACTTCCATATTCAGCATCATTTGCCTGTCGCATATTTTTCGTCAGTTCTTTGTACAAAATATGTCCAAATGTTCACGTTTCCAACACTACCCAGAGACTTTCTGGTATCTTCATGCGCAAGTGTTTTAAATACTGGTTGTCCTTTTACCAGAGTCAGTTGCAGTAGATCTCCAAAAACTATGACGTGTTTTCCTCCAAATAACACGTCATACTCTGTTTTAAGAATTTGCTGCTTTCCTAAATGCACAAAGGCAAGCATCAAGTTTGAGACCATGCTTACCTCACCAATAATGAGTAGTTTCATTTTCTTCAGGACTCTTGAAACTTCACAACAAGCTTCTCCAAATAGCTTGTGGTATTCCAATTTGTTCTCATGCTCTACTGGTAGCATTAGTAAATGATGTAAAGTAATTCCTTTGATGTTATTTGCTGTCAACCCAGTTGGAGCAGTGACAACACAAGACAAATG
The DNA here is from genome assembly GCF_964204655.1 of Triturus cristatus. Lineage (NCBI taxonomy): Eukaryota > Metazoa > Chordata > Amphibia > Caudata > Salamandridae > Triturus > Triturus cristatus. The sequence goes on from NC_140589.1 coordinate 971,098,098, forward strand.
TGACTCAGTTGTTCTCTGCAGATAACTTGTAATTACTTTAATTAAGAAACTTTTTCCTGTTCCAACTTGACCACTCACATACATTTAGATAGGTTGAAATGATGTACATGAGCACTCTTTCTTTTCATGAAGTAATCCATGGTCAATCTGTTCTTTCACTTGCTGATATATTTGTTTCTGTTCAACATTTAGTTGTTCTTCCAAGTTTCCTAACTGCATTACATCTTCTTGAGCTTGATGCATTGCTGTTTCCACCTCATTCATGGCAATTGCTGCTTCATTTTCAACAATTGGTTGTCCTAGTGGTTCTTGACTCAGTGCAACAGAACTTTGACTAGCTTGAGAACTGTCTCCAGCAATCTCAGCTGCAATTGTAGCTTCTTGATCAATTTCATCATTCAACATTTTCACATAATTTGCAAAAGCACTGCATTGTATGCTATCTTTACATGCATTAAATGAATCTTCATAGCTCTGAAAATTTCCAAGTAATTCCAGTTCTGAACACCATGGTTTGAACATTTGCAAAAGGGCTAAATAGTAAAATTCCCTTTTATCACCAGTGTCACAACTCAGTTTCCTGTGATTAATTAAATTTCCTTTCCTTTGTTTCACCAAACATCCTTCGGAACCAATCACTGCATATTTTCCATCATTGATGTTCTCTGTAGTATTTCATTTAAAAGTGCAGTTTTGCAGCACTTCATAGAGACACATGTTCTCAAGATGATGACTTCTGTTTGGGTAATATGTGTCCGACATATTCCTTTTCAAAATATCTGTACTTTCTGGCTCTTTTTCTGCTAAATATTCAATTTCTTGAACAGATTTCAGTACCCGATTTCGCATTGCTGCAAGACCAAGACTCACCCAAATGATTCTTCTACTTTTGGAGCATAGACTTGCAGATGATAACTGATCTGAGCATTCATATGCTCCAATTTCACGATGCGATAACATCTTCAAACTGAAACTGTATTATTTCTTACTTAGAGTCTTTTCGTGAGAAATCTCTTCCCACATTTCTTTCAATTCCATCTTTTCTGATTTAGTGATGTAGGACGTTACATATCGAGCAACAGCAATGGAATTGTCTGCAACATACTGAATATCCATGTTAGCATTCCACGTGGATAAAATAACTGGGTGTAGTCATTTATGTATTTTGACTCTTCGCTTCTTCTTAAGTTGTAGGTATTTTTCGGAGACTTTCTTGTGATGGTATGTCGCATAGCTGACATAAAACTGTTAACTCCTCCTTTGGATAATACAGGACGTGGAAATCCAAAATGACATTTGGTATAGAACTTATCCTTAGACTTGTACTTTCGTTGACAGTATTTCCCACATCTATGGCTTTGGAATCGTAAGACTTGTTGTTTTAAGTTTTTATCTTCTCTGCTATTGGGTACAGCACATGTGGCATAATCCTCAATGAAAGACAAAACAGTATCATCTGAATTTGTTCCAAATTTGGGGGCATCCTTGGTCCATAACAACATCTGTATATGAGGAGCACCTCTTGCTTGATACTCCTTTCTCCAAAAGAAATCCACAACTTCTCCAAGAGGAGGATTCTTTTTATTGCAGATGAGAGACATCATAGCTTCAAATCTATGATTGAAATATCTGCATACATTAACAGGATCCAAAGAGCACAATTCTCCAGGTGTCTTGTATTCAATATTTTTTATATTGGAATTTGCCTCTAGAAGAAATTCAAGTATATCATCCCAAGCATACTCAGCACAGCTTAGTGTAACGAACCATGTAGGAGTTCCTAAGTTCTGTAGCATACATTTGAGTTCTCCATGATGACGGTACCAATATTAATTAGTCCCACGCTGACATGCCATCAGATTAATCAACTGAGATTCTAAATGATCATCTCTCTGATGCACTTTATCCATAAAATCCTTTGCAGTTACATTTTGCAGATGCATTCCAGTTTTTAAAATGTTATTTACTGCATATGAAAGTCCAGACAAGTCACTTTCAAACAGAAGATGAAACATATAAGGGATACATTGTTGAAATCTTTGATCTTCTACATATAATCTTGTTGTCCGATATTCAGATGCAGGAATCTGCACAGGACGTTCATCATATCGTCCACCTTTTCGTGTTGGAAACAACTGCGGGAAACAACAAGCTTCCAAGCTCTCTTCCCATACACTCATGGGACTTCCTCTTGCTTTTTTCATTTGGAACAACTCAATCGTATTCCCCATCACCTCTTTGGAATGAAGTGGATGTACACTGTAATGTTCATAGTTTTCTTCACATCTGGACATGTCCACTTTTTCAATTTGTCCACGTAATGTTTCAGTATCTTCTGCTAAATCTATTTCTTCTTCTCCTACAAACACATTTCTATAGTACTCATTAGTTTTTTATCAGATACAATGATGCCTTTTGCACTTTTCTAACTTCCACTAACTCTTGCCAGATTTTCTTATTCTTAGTAGGAACACCATTAACTAGAATGACTAGTGGTTCATTTTCTGCATAGTCTACACCAATAGTTTCCATGTTTTTCTTTAAATCTAACGGTAAATACACAACTCTTCCTTTCAATCCTCTTTGTAACTCTGATGGAGGCAATTTACCTGTTTTAGGCTCCATACGAACAATAGCCTGAAACGTGTGCACACATTGAATGAGAATAGACTCATAGGTATTTAAATCTATCAGCTCTGGAGGAATAGCAACCAACTCTAGATTATTATGAACAGCTCTAGCAGGAATTTTATTCTCATCTAATTTGTTATAACAATATTTGCAAATACGCTGCTCAGATCCCAAGTCAAAGCAATGCTCTACCAACAAATAAGTTGCAAATTCCTTCCACTTATCATTATTTTCTGTTTCACTTTTTAAATACAGATTGACACTCCTAGTCTGATTTTTATAGTGAGTTTGCCGACAACAAATACAAGAAACAATTATTCTTTCACCTGAAATTACCTTAAACTTTGTGATTTGAACTTCAAAAATTTTTGTAATCATGGGTTCTACATTGTCTTCAACATGTTGTTGTACTAATGTGTCAGTTTCTGCACTCTCTTGCTGAGGACCAAGGTAACAGAAATCAATATCATCACAAACCTTCTTCACATTGGATACTGAGCCACGCAAAAGAGCACTGTTCAACTCATTTAACTTTAGTGCTGGACTTTTTGCATAATACAATTTTCTCACTAACTTCCGCATCTGAGTATGATGTACTGCCAACATCCTGAAATGGTGAAAAACACTTTGACTAACTTTCCAGAAAGACAAGCCAGAGAATTACCTTCCAAACCAGTATTTTTTCTCACTCTGCAAGGGTCTAGTCCTTGCAACACCTTAATCTTTTGTTTAATACTTTTTTTACTATCTGCTCGTAAGAAACTACATAATTTTTCAATAGATTCTTGTTGTACACTACAAATACTACAGCAATCCCATGTGTACACAGGGTGTTTAGGACGTCTCCCTAGAACTTCATCAGCTATCATTTCTTCTGCATTTCTTTCAACCATTTTCTCTTTGTCAATTGGACAACCATTTCTAACCTCATAACCTCGACCACTGGTGTCAACTGCATTCTATAAATTACTGCTCTGTAAATAACTCTCTCCATTAAAGAAAGGCTCTGAACTTGAACTGTGTTTCCATTCTCCCAAAAAAACATCACAAAAATGTTTTCTGTTAATTACTCTTTTCCTCCTACTTTTGGCCTTCATTAAATGGATTGGTTTATCTAGTGATCGAATTCTGTTTAATACTAAAATGAATAGTTTCCTTTTTACTTCAAAAGCCTTTTCAACAATGGTTTCAATATGCTTCTTCTTTTTATAAAATAGAGCTCTCTTTTTATATTTTTTCACATCTTTCAGCAAATTATGTACTACTCACTTGTAAAATATTTTTTGGCGTATTTCTTTATACTGATTTTGCCTTCTTTTACCATACTTCGTCTCCTTTGACTGTCCATTTGCTTTTTTGCTTTTCCTATTATTTTGAATATTTTTTCTAGTTGAAGCATTCTCAGAGGTTTCAGCATTCTGTACATTCTATCTATTCCTACAAACAATTTTATTAAATTGCTTTGTGATCTTACCAGAAGATTTTTTCTTTTTAGCCACATTATGTTGTTCATTCAATACTTGTGGTTGATTTTTCTTCAAGTAACTGTCCTTTTTCTGTTCTTTTCTTTTTCTTACTTTTTCCGGCATGATTTCTCTATTTTAATGGGGATTAACAGTATCTGTAAAACATAATCACAAATAAATGTATATTAATATCTTAAAATGTATACTTTTCTATTACTATACAAACACATTTTATATAAATATTGACTAAGAAATTATAGCCCTGAAGCACATGGTTAAACCACTACATGCATAGTGCATACTACTTTGAAGCAGTTCATGCCCTAAAGCCTGCCTCACTGAACGACCACATGCTAACTGACTGAATGATTACAGTACTATAAGGAGAGACACTGGGTGAATTCACAGTTGTTTGAATTTTACTTTATTGAATAGATCACTACATGCTACTGAAAGACTCACTATGGGTTTGCAACAGCAGTCACAGTGTGTTTGCTGGAGTATATGCATAGTGACTGTGGAAATGTAGCCCTGATGCACAAGTGTAAAACTGGTTAGACCACTACATACAAAGAGGATAGTTATTTCAAACAGTCCTTGTGAAAAGGCATGCTTCACTGCATGAGTACCTGCATACAGACTGAAACATTAGAGTAATGCTAGGATAGTACCTGAATGGATCTTTTAAGGGTTTGGGTTTTTGTGCAGTAAAGATTAGTTGATGGTGCCGGATGAGTCACTAGAGGAGAGCAAGGTGATTGACAGGGTGTCTGCTGGAAGTGTATGGATACTGACTGACGAATTGAAGGTATGAAAGACAAGTGTGTAGGTGGTTAGAGGCCTACATGCATAGTGGATAGGCGTTTGAATCAATCCATGTGCTAAGGCCTGCCTCACTCCATTAGTACTTGGGTACTGACTGAATGTTTAGAATATTGCAAGGAGAGTGCCTGCATGAGATTATAAGTGTTTTTTTTTGGCACAGTTAATGGATTACTTCATGGTACTGAATAAATCACTGGAGAAGTGCAAAGGGAGTGACAGGGTGTTAGCAAGAACTGTATGGATACTGACTGGGATATTGATGGTGTGAAAGACAAGTGTGTAGGTGGCTAGAGGCCTGCATGCATAGCGGATAGACGTTTGAAACAGTCCATGGTTTAACGCCTGGGTCACCGCATAACTACCTGGGTACTGACTGAATAATTAAAGTACTGCAAGGAGAGTGCCTGGGTGAATCTTTTTAAGTTTTGGGGTTTTGGCACAGTGAATAGATTAGTACATAGTGCCGAATGAGTCAGTGGAGGTGTGCAACTGGAGTGACAGGGTGTTTATTGGAGTTTATAGATACTGACTGGGAAATTGAAGGTCTGAAAGACAATTGTGTAGGTGGTTCGAGACCTCCATGCATAGTGGATATGCATTTGAATCAATCCATGTGCTTAGGCCTGCCTCACTCCACTAGTACTTGGATAATAACTGAATGTTTACAGTATTGCAAGAAGAGTGCCTGGGTGAATTTATAAGTGTTTGGGTTTTGGCGCAGTAAATGGATTACTACATGGTTCTGAATGAGTCACTGAAAGAGTGTATGGGGAGTGACAGGGTGTTTGCAGGAACTCTATGAATACTGTCTGGGGTATTGAAGGTGTGAAAGACAAGTGTGTAGGTGATTAGAGGCCTGCATACATAGTGCATAGACGTTTGATGCAGTGCATGTACTAAACCTGGGGTCAGTACATAAGTACCTCAAAACTGACTCAATCATTAGAGTACTTCAAAGAGAGTGCCTGGGTAAATTTATTACTGGTTGGGTTTTGGCACAGTGAATGCATTAGTATATACTGCTGAATGGGTCACTGGAGAAGTGTAAGGGGAGTGACAAGGTGTTTGCGGGAACTGTATGAATACTAACTGAGGTATTGAAGGTGTGAAAGACAAGTGTGTAGATCAGTGGTTCCCAAACTTTTGACTCCTGAGGACCCCCATTGAGTCACCACTGGAAGCCGGGGACCCCCAAGCAATTTGTAGGATTTAAATTTCAAACATTAAAACAGTAATTCGAAAACAATTAACAAACGTGTGCACACAAAACAAATACTCAAATTACTAAGGATTTTAGGGGCATATTTACAAGTCCCTATCGCCATGGCAACGTCACTTTTTGCGATGTTCCCGTGGCAATAGGGGCTTTGCCTTATTTACAAGGCAGTGTTAAGCCACTTATTGTGGCGTAACGCTGCCTTGTAAATAAGGACCCCTTTCACGCAATGCTTTGCGTGAAAAAGGTGGGCAGTGGGAGTTGCAGTGGGCGTTTTACTCCAACACCCATTGATTTTGACGCTGCCCTCTATTTACAAGGTCAACTTAAATAGGAGACAGCACCAGAATTAAGACCATGAAAAACCTGTTCTTAACTTGGAGAAATGCCTTATTTCTCCTCGTTTTTGCTTTTTCCAACGGAAAAAGCAAAACACCTTTGAATATTTATGTGCAGGATGGTGACCCTTCCTGCACAAACAATCTTTAATAAAAAAAATTGTTTTGAAACTTCCATGTGTGCTGCATTAGGCAGCACACATAGAAGTGACAAAAAGGCATTACAAAAGTGTTCATGTGAAGGAAGTGGGAACATAGCAGCATCCGGATAATGATAGAATGGGAATAAACATATGTTGCTAACTTTTACCATGCAGTTTGTAAGCAGCTCTTTGACAGTTTATAGGACACTGTGCTAGATTACAATTGTCCCTTATGAATTGCACTGTGACAAAAGAATCTCTGTGACAAAATTAGTAGCCCACTGACCTATGCAAATAAAATACTGTTTTTTAAAATGCATTGTACACGTTCTTTGCAGTAGGCATATTAACCCTCTGTGTCACATTGGATAAGTCAAAGCTGCCACTAGACAAAACTCTCATCTCTCTCCAGCAGGTACATTAATCACTGGCATTTTCTTGACACTTTTATAGTTGCTCGAAAACTGCTAATTTTACAAGGAACTTTGCAGTGCTTTTAAAACTGCTGCCTGCGGACCCCCTGGGAATGTGCCACGGACCCCTGGGGGTCCTCGGACCCCAGTTTGGGAAACACTGGTGTAGATGGTTAGAGGCCTGCATGCATAGTGGATAGGCGTTTGAATCAATTCATGTGCTAAGGCCTGCCTCACTCCATTACTACTTAGATTTTAACTGAATGTTTACAGTATTGCAAGGAGAGTGCCTGGGTGAATTTATAACTGTTTGGGTTTTGGCGCAGTAAATGGATTACTACATGGTGCTGAATGAGTCACTGGAGGAGTGTAAGAGGAGTGACAGGGTGTTTGAAGGAACTTATGAATACCGACTGGGGTATTGAAGGTGTGAAAGAAAAATGTGTAGGGGGTTAGAGGACTGCATGCATAGTGGATTGGGGTTTGTAGCAGTCTATGTGCTAAGGCCTGCCTCACTCCATTAGTACCTCTGTACTGACTGAATCATTAGAGTACTCCAAGGAGAGTGCCTGTATGAATCTTTTAAACTTTTTAAGTTTTGACGCAGTGAATAGATTAGTACATGGTGCCAGATGAGTCACTAGAGATGTGCAAGTTGACTGAAAGAGTGTTTATTGGAGTTTATAGATACTGACTGGCGAATTGAAGGTGTGAAAGACAAGTGTATAGGTGGTTAGAGGCCTGCATGCATAGTGGATAGGCGTTTGAATCAATCCATGTACTAAGGCCTGCCTCACTCCATTAGTACTTGGGTACTGACTGAATGTTTACAGTATTGCAAGGAGAGTGCCTGCATGAATTTATAAGTGTTTGTTTTTTGGCACAGTTAATGGATTACTTCATGGAACTGAATAAATCACTGGAGAAGTGGAAAGGGAGAGACAGGGTGTTTGCAATAACTGTATGGATACTGACTGGGATATTGATGGTGTGAAAGACAAATGTGTAGGTGGCTAGAGGCATGCATGCATAGTGGATAGACGTTTGAAAAAGTCCATGAGCTAAGGCCTGGGTCACTACGTAACTACCTGGGTACTGACTGAATCATTAAAGTACTGCAAGGAGAGTGCCTGGGTGAATATTTTCAAGTTTTGGTGTTTTGGCACAAGTGAATAGATTAGTACATAGTGCCGAATGAGCCAGTGGATGTGTGCCACTGGAGTAACAGGGTGTTTATTGGAGTTTAAAGATACTGACTGGGAAATTGACGGTCTGAAAGACAATTGTGTAGGTGGTTAGAGGCCTCCATGCATAGTGGATACGCGTTTGAATCAATCCATGTGCTAAGGCCTGCCTCACTCCATTAGTACTTCAATACTAACTGAATGTTTACAGTATTGCAGGAAGAGTGCCTGGGTGAATTTATAAGTGTTTGGGATTTGGCGCAGTAAATGAATTACTATATGGTGCTGAATGAGTCACTGAAAAAGTATATGGGGAGTCACAGGGTGTTTGCAGGAACTCTATGAATACTGTCTGAGGTATTGAAGGTGTGAAAGACAAGTGTGTAGGTGATTAGAGGCCTGCATACATAGTGCGTAGACGTTTGATGCAGTGCATGTACTAAACCTGGGTTCACTACATAAGTACCTCAATACTGACTCAATCATTAGAGTACTTCAAAGAGAATACCTGGGTAAATTTATTACTGGTTGGGTTTTGGCGCAGTGAATGCATTAGTAGATAGTGCTGAATGGGTCACTAGAGAAGTGTAAGGAAAGTGACAAGGTGTTTGCAGGAACTGTATGAATACTAACTGAGGTACTGAAGGTGTGAAAGATAAGTGTGTAGATGGTTAGAGGCCTGCATGCATAGTGGATAGGCGTTTTAATCAATCCATGTGCTAAGGCCTGCCTCACTTCATTAGTACTTGGATAGTAACTGAATGTTTAGAGTATTGCAAGGAGAGTGCAACGGTGAATTTATAAGTGTTTGGGTTTTAGCACAGTAAATGGATCACTACATGGTGCTGAATGAGTCACTGAAGGAGTGTAAGGGAAGTGACAAGGTGTTTGCAGGAACTGTATGAATACTAACTGAGGTATTGAAGGTGTGAAAGACAAGTGTGTAGATGGTTAGAGGCCTGCATGCATAGTGGATAGGCGTTTGAATCAATCCATGTGCTAAGGCCTGCCTCACTTCATTAGTACTTGGATAGTAACTGAATGTTTAGAGTATTGCAAGGAGAGTGCAAAGGTGAATTTATAAGTGTTTGGGTTTTAGCACAGTAAATGGATTACTACATGGTGCTGAATGAGTCACTGAAGGAGTGTAAGGGGAGTTACAGGCTGTTTGCAAGAACTGTATGAATACTATCTGGGTTATTGAAGGTGTGAAAGACAAGTGTGTAGGTAGTTAGAGGCCTGCATGCATACTGGATAGTCTTTTGAATAAATCCATATGCTAAGGCCTGTCTCACACCAATAGTACTTAGATAGTAACTAAATGTTTAGAGTTTCACCAGGAGAGTGCCTGGGTGAATTTATAAGTGTTTAGGTTTTGGCGCAGTAAATGGATTACTACATGGTGCTGAATGAGTCACTGAAGGAGTGTATGAGGAGTGACAGGGTGTTTGCAGGAACTGTATGAATACTGTCTGGGGTATTGAAGGTGTGAAAGACAAGTGTGTAGGTGACTAGAGGCCTGCATGCATAGTGGATAGACATTTAAGCAGTCCATGAGCTAAGGCCTCGGTCACTGCGTGATTACCTGGGTACTGACTGAATCATTACAGTACTGCAAGGAGAGTGCCTGGGTGAATATTTTTAAGTTTTTGGGTTTTGGCACAGTGAATAGATTAGTGCATAGTGCCGAATGAGTCAGTGGAGGTGTGCAACTGGAATTGACAGGGTGTTTATTGCAGTTTATAGATACTGACTGGGAAATTGAAGGTCTGAAAGACAATTGTGTAGGTGGTTAGAGGCCTCCATGCATAGTGGATACGCGTTTGAATCAATCCATGTGCTAAGGCCTGCCTCACTCCATTAGTACTTCGATACTAACTGAATGTTTACAGTATTGCAAGAAGAGTGCCTGGGTGAATTTATAAGTGTTTGCAATTTGGCACGGTAAATGAATTACTATATGGTGCTGAATGAGTCACTGAAAGAGTATATGGGGAGTCACAGGGTATTTGCAGGAACTCTATGAATACTGTCTGAGGTATTGAAGGTGTGAAAGACAAGTGTGTAGGTGATTAGAGGCCTGCATACATAGTGCGTAGACGTTTGATGCAGTGCATGTACTAAACCTGGGTTCCCTACATAAGCACCTCAATACTGACTCAATCATTAGAGTACTTCAAAGAGAATACCTGGGTAAATGTATTACTGCTTGGGTTTTGGCCCAGTGAATGCATTAGTACATAGTGCTGAATGGGTCACTAGAGAAGTGTAAGGGAAGTGACAAGGTGTGTGCAGGAACTGTATGAATACTAACTGAGGTATTGAAGGTGTGAAAGACAAGTGTGTAGATGGTTAGAGGCCTGCATGCATAGTGGATAGGCGTTTGAATCAATTCATATGCTAAGGCCTGCCTCACTCCATTACTACTTAGATTTTAACTGAATGTTTACAGTATTGCAAGGAGAGTGCCTGGGTGAATTTATAACTGTTTGGGTTTTGGCGCAGTAAATGGATTACTACATGGTGCTGAATGAGTCACTGGAGGAGTGTAAGAGGAGTGACAGGGTGTTTGAAGGAACTGTATGAATACCGACTGGGGTATTGAAGGTGTGAAAGAAAAATGTGTAGGTGGTTAGAGGACTGCATGTATAGTGGATTGGCGTTTGAATCAACCCATGTGCTAAGGCCTGCCTCACTTCATTAGTACTTGGATAGTAACTGAATGTTTAGAGTATTGCAAGGAGAGTGCAAAGGTGAATTTCTAAGTGTTTGGGTTTTAGCACAGTAAATAGATTACTACATGGTGCTGAATGAGTCACTGAAGGAGTGAAACGGGAGTGACAGGCTGCTTGCAAGAACTGTATGAATACTGTCTGGGGTATTGAAGGTGTGAAAGACAAGTGTGTAGGTGGTTAGAGGCCTGCATGCATACTGGATAGGCGTTTGAATCAATCCATATGCTAAGGCCTGTCTCACTTCATTAGTACTTAGATAGTAACTAAATGTTTAGAGTTTCACCAGGAGAGTGCCTGGGTGAATTTATAAGTGTTTGGGTTTTGGCGCAGTAAATGGATTACTACATGGTGCTGAATGAGTCACTGAAGGTGTGTATGAGGAGTGACAGGGTGTTTGCAGGAACTGTATGAATACTGTCTGGGGTATTGAAGGTGTGAAAGACAAGTGTGTAGGTGACTAGAGGCCTGCATGCATAGTGGATAGACGTTTAAGCAGTCCATGAGCTAAGGCCTCGGTCACTGCATGATTACCTGGGTACTGATTGAATCATTACAGTACTGCAGGGAGAGTGCCTGGGTTAATCTTTTTAAGTTTTTGGGTTTTGGCACAGTGAATAGATTAGTACATAGTGCCAGATGAGTCACTAGAGGTGTGCAAGTGGACTGAAAGAGTGTTTACTGGAGTTAATAGATACTGACTGGGAAATTGAAGGTTTGAAAGACAATTGTGTAGGTGGTTAGAGGCCTCCATGCATAGTGGATAGGCGTTTGAATATAATCCATGTGCTAAGGCCTGCCTATCTCCATTACTACTTGGATATTAACTGAATGTTTACAGTATTGCAAGGTAAGTGCCTGGGTGAATTTATAAGTGTTTAGGTTTTGGCGCAGTAAATGGATTACTACATGGTGCTGAATGAGTCACTTAAGGAGTGTAAGAGGAGTGCCAGGGTGTTTGAAGGAATTATATGAATATCGACTGGGGCATTGAAGGTGTGAAAGACAAATGTGTAGGTGGTTAGAGGACTGCATGCATAGTGGATAGGCGTTTGAATCAATCCATGTGCTAAGGCCTGCCTCACTCCATTACCACTTGGATATTAACTGAATGTGATTCTAGAAACGCAACACTATCCCTTGGAGTTTACCAAAACTCATTCACTACTCTGGAAGGGGTAAGGGGACTGCACACAATCTACATATTTCAGTACTGCACTTTAGTGTCAAAGCCTGACTCATTTTATGAATGCATAAGCAATGACTGGCTTCTAATGCTACTAAAACTTGACAACGTGACATTTTTTAAAACAGTTATCTGTCAGCAAATACACAATGTTACCAAATGCTTCTCTCACAATGGTTACCCAAATGCACACAGACTCACAGTGTGATTCTAGACAAGCAACACTATCCCCTGTACTTTACCAAAACACATTGACTACTCTGGAAGAGGTAAAGTAACTGCACACATTCTACATATTTCAGTATTGCACTTTAGTGTCAAATGTTGACTAATTTTCCGAATACATAAGCACTGACTGGCTTCTAATTCTACCAAAACCTGAGAACAGGAAAGGTTTTTAAGCAGTTATGTGTATGCAAAGATATGAAGTACCCACATGCTTCTCTCACAGTGGTTCCCAAATACACACAGACTCACAGTGTGATTCTAGACAAGTAACACTCTTCCTTGTACTTTACCAAGACACAATCACTAGTCTAGAAGGGGTAAGGTGACTGCACACATTCTACATATTTCAATACTGTACTGCACACTACTGTGAAAGCCTGACTCATTTTGCAATTGCATAAGCAATGACTGGCCTCTAATGCTACTAAAACCTGACAACAAAACAGTTTTTAAAGCATTTATCTGCCAGCAAATACATATTACCAAATGCTTTTCTGACAATAGTTGCCCAAATGCACATAGACTAACAGTGTAATTGTAGACAACCAACTATCCCTTGTAAAAAATACATTTACTAGTCTACAAGATGTAAGGTGACTGCACACATTGCAGAAAATGTTCTAATACACATTAGTACTAAAATGTTTCTCTCAAAATGATTCCTAAATGCACACAGACTCACTGTGTGATTCTAGACGAACAACACTATCCCTTACACTGTACCAAAACACATTTCTTAATCTAGAAGGAGTACTCCATTTCAGTGTAGAAACATGACTCATTTTCAAATACATAAACAATGACTGGTTTCTAATTCTACCAAAACATAAAAACAGCACAGTTATCTGTCTGCAAACACATGAAAAACACAAATGCTTATCACCGAATGGTTTGTACATGTATACACACTGTCAATAAGATTATAGACAAAAAAAGTACTCCCTGCACTTTAGCAGGCGAAATACATTAGTCTGATTAAAATCAAAATAGACCACATACATCCCCTCACAATTAAAAAACTCACCTTTCAAGTTGTTTTGTAGATTAAGAAGTATGTCACTCACACACCAGATTTTCTTATTCAGAATCTCTGCACTGTGCACCTGTCAGCAAAACCAAAGAATGGCAAAGTTTCCCTCTCATTTTGCACACATATACATGTAAACATCAAATCACATTCCTTCCCACATTAATTCAAAAGCTAACACATATTTCTATTGGTTTAATATTTCAACCCTTTCCAAACGACATAAATTTGAACCCTACCCCCAATCTGCCTTCTGCCTGTTACCATAGAAACAGGTCATGGAACACTTAACTGAGCACACAGGTCACAAGTTCAGCACACAATGTTGCTAATCAAAACAGAAAGTCTGCTTGACTTTTCAACATATCAGTTTATTATATATAATGTTCCTTTCAATCAGTTTTTGTTAACCAATAAGAATCATGCTTTTAAAAAACAGAAACATGCACCCTAGTTTTCAGTGTAGAAGGTTGTCAAACAACCAATCATTTCTTTTCTTTTTTCAAAACTGCATCTTAGCCACCATTTTAGAAAAATCTTACTTTTCAAACTGCCATTTCATTTACAGAGACCATCTGAGTGCATCCAGACCTCCCTTCAAGATGCTTAGAGTGTGGATTGTGGGACACAGCTATATTTTCTGGAGCCAAAGGTATGCAGAAACAAAGGCATTCACAAAGACCTAGGTTTGCCAAATGTAGACATTAAATGGATTGGACAGAGAGGGTTAAAGTGACACCAATTGTTGCCGTTGGTAAAATCCTTTATGCATCTCCAAAACCCTGACCTCATAATAGTGCACTGTGGTGGCAATGACCTAGGCACTTTGACTGGGGTAGGTCTGGAAATGATTATGAAGGACACTTTGGCAGAATTGATTTAACTTTTTCCCAAAACTGCCTTTGTGTATTCTAACATATGCCAAAGGCAGAAATGTAACTGGTCCAATCATTTTTGTCCACAGATTGAGAAAGCTAGGAAACATGTGAATAAATCTCTTTCTGCTTTTCTCCGAGACTATAGAATGGGGTCCATTTACAATAAAAATCTGCGTTTTCATATGCAAGAGATGTATAGGAGAGATATAGTACACTTTACTGATGAAGGAAACAGAGTCTTCCTCAACAACTTTAGACTCTGTATAGGTACTTACTTATAAGTAACAAAAACTCTCAATGAACACAGCGGCTCTTTTTAGAGCCACTCAAGAACGAAACACATAAGCTTAATGTTTATCTCCAAAAAATTTCAGGTTTTTTTGCTTGGAGTTGCGCACCCAACGCGTTAGGAACTGTGCACCCTATGCGAGAGAAATCGTGCACCCAACACGATAGGATGCGCGACTTCTAATTTTACAGAAAAAAAAAATAGCCCCGATCACTAATTTTTATTATCCCCGGGGACCCCATCCCCTGGGGCTTATAAAACTTTTTGGGGACCGTGGGGGTAGCCCCAATGCCCCCACGGTCCCAGCCAGCTCCCCGCGTCTTTCGGGAGCCGGCATTGCTTTTCCACATGCGGAGCTGCTGACATGCAGCTCCCCGTGTAGAAAAGCAATATCATTTGGATTTTGAAAGAGAGAGCAGGGTTCCCTGCTCTCTCTTTCAAAATCCAAACGAAGTTTGCTAAGGGAGAGCGGGAGACTCCCGCCCTCTCATAGCAAACAACAGTGTCCTGGGGGTGGGCACCCCAGGACACTGTAGGAGCCAGCCCTGGGGGATGGCGGGCCGCAGGGCCCTCGAGGGCTCCAGGAGGGGGCCACGCAGCTCCCCTCCCTCAATAAATAAAACCCCGGGTGGTGGTCCCTGGGACTTGGGGGGGCCGTTTAGCCCCCCACCCTATTTATTTTATATCCCCGGGGAGTAGTGGTCCCGGGGGGGCTGGAGGGCCCTCCTAGACTGCCCATAAATTTTTCATGCATTTTGTCCCCGGGATTTGGCCCCCTCGGGGGCTATTTATTAAGGAAGCGCGGAAGCCCGCGCTTCCTTTTTTCTTTTTGTTTACGGCTGGATCCGTGCACCCTGCGTGCATTTTGCCGTTAAAAAAAAGGGGCCCTGGGAGTCCTTCTGGGACCCCCTAAGCAACTCTAGAGGGTCAGAATATTTCTACCCTGCCCCCTTTATATCTTTCACACACTTATTTCCCTTACTTCTTCAGCCTCGCTTCTACCGAGGCACAAAATGGCTGCCAACAGTTCCTGGTTTTGAATGTTCACAGACACATGACAGCCAATTAGCATTCAGCGCGTAATCGGGAGGGTGCGTGCACGGTGCGTAGAGGGTGCGCTTAGGGTGCGCATAGGGTGCGTGGATCCTCCGAGGCCATAGATATATATGTAATTTTAACTCTAATATTCTCAGGAACTACTGAACGAATTTACACCATTTAAGCAAAAGGCACGAGCCTGAACTGAGGACTACCTGTTTGCCAAATTTGGTGCAATTCCGTTCAGCAGTTCGGGCTGTAGCTGCGTCTAAAGGTCCTATGGGAAAACGTGTTTTGGGACCCCCCTTTTTTCTCAGCCCCCGCTTGACGAATCACTCCGAAACTTTCAGGATAGGAGCGGACCGGAGCTGGCCAAAAGTTTGGAAAATTTCGCAAAGATTCGTCAACCGGTGCCAGACTTATTGGGAATAGAATGTTGCGGATTTCCTATGGAAAATAGGTCCTAACTATAACTACCCACTGGCAACCGCCAGTAGGTATATATATATATATATATATATATATATTCACTTAAAAAACCATAGGTTTCAGACATGTTATAGTTAGGTGGATATTTCACTCGTGAAAAACCAATGAAATTCCCCCGTTATAGTTACTTCAGATAACTATAACTCGCGCGACCGCTACTCTATCACAAGGATGATGTCATCAGTGATGTCAAGAGTGATGCCACTGACCATGTCATGAGTGATGTAATATGTGACGTCATGAGCACAGGATTGCGGGCGCGCGAGTTATAGTTATCTGAAGTAACTATAACGGGGGAATTTCATTGGTTTTTCACGAGTGAAATATCCACCTAACTATAACATGTGTGAAACCTATGGTTTTTTAAGTGAATTTGCAAGGTTTTTTAAATGCTAATTCCTAACTATAACGTGTGTGAAACCTATGGTTTTTTCAGTGAATTTGCAAGGTTTTTTAAATGCTAAGTTATGTATGTATTATTTTTTTTTATATATTTATTTTACAATAAACTACGTATTAAAAATTATTTTTATTTTTTTTGGTTTTCACCCTGCGATTTAAAAAAAAAAAAAAAATTTGGGGGGGGGGTTTTCAAGGTGCGCGCACTGTGCGCGCACCCCCGCGATTTAAAAAAAAAAAAAAATGTTTTTGCCTTCGGGGTCCTTCAGGGACCCCCTGACAAAGGCTAGGGGGTCAGGAACTCTCTACCCTGCCCCCTTTTCACGTTCGCCACCTTCCTTTTTCACTCTCGCACTGAAAACAAACAAAATGGCGTCCAACACTTCCTGATTTCGACCGATTCGAACGTTGACTAACATGTAACCACCAATCAGAATTACGCTCGCGCACGTTAGGGTGCTCGCACGGTGCTCGCACGGTGCGCCCACCCTGCGCGCGTATAGATATATATATGCTTTTAAATGCTATTTTCTCCGGAAATACTGAACAGATTTACACCAGACCTGCAAAAGGCACTTCCTTGACCTTATGGCTACCTCTCTGCCAAATTTCAAGTAATTCTGTTCAGCCGTTCGGGCTGTAGCTGCGACTAAAGGTCCTATGGAAAAATGCATGGGGAAAACGCGTTTTGGGACCCCCCTTTTTTCTCGGCCCCCGCTTGACGAATCACCCCGAGACTTTCAGGGTAGGAGCTGAACGGAGCGCCCCATTCGTTTTGAAAATTTCGCGAGGATTTGTCAACCGGCACCAAAGTTATTCAAAATAGAATTTTGAGATTTCCTATGGAAACACGGTCCTAACTATAACTATCTACTGGCGACCGCCAGTAGATAATATATATATATATATATATATATATATATATATATATGTAATCAAACTTTTGTCCGCTGCATTAGATACGCACTCAATGAAGAAGCAGGGCCCCGTTCTTTGTAACAGAGTCCTTTAATAAAGCACAAAGCCGGCATGCATTCCCAGATTCAATCCAAATAAGCCCTACGCGTTTCGCAGCTCCTGCCGCTTGTTCACGGGCTGGCATACAGATTCAGGCAGATTTTACGAGAGTGCGTGCAAACAAGTCCATTAAATACCCAATTACCGCCCCCTGGTGGGCTGCTCGCAATGACATCTGGGATTTGCAGTTTACTCTCGTACATATTTACACCCTCCAGTGGGTTCCGCCCTTCACAGTTATTACGTGCATATTTCTACCCTCCAGTGGGTATCTGTAAAAAACAGCCGGTTTTCAATTACGCTGTTAACTTCTCATTCTGCAATTGCGATGGTGTCTGTACCTCGCAGCAGTCCACATACTGTTTCGTGGTGGTGCAGTCTCCCCGACCAGGACTGGCCGTATTTATATAATCAAACTTTTGTCCGCTGCATTAGAGACGCACTCAATGAAGAAGCAGGGCCCCGTTCTTTGTAACAGAGTCCTTTAATAAAGCACAAAGCCGGCATGCATTCCCAGATTCAATCCAAATAAGCCCTACGCGTTTCGCAGCTCCTGCCGCTTGTTCACGGGCTGGCATACAGATTCAGGCAGATTTTACGAGAGTGCGTGCAAACAAGTCCATTAAATTCCCAATTACCGCCCCCTGGTGGGCTGCTCGCAATGACATCTGGGATTTGCAGTTTACTCTCGTACATATTTACACCCTCCAGTGGGTTCCGCCCTTCACAGTTATTACGTGCATATTTCTACCCTCCAGTGGGTCTCTGTAAAAAACAGCCGGTTTTCAATTACGCTGTTAACTTCTCATTATGCAATTGCGATGGTGTCTGTACCTCGCAGCATATATATATATATATTTATATTATCTACTGGCGGTCACCAGTAGATAGTTATAGTTAGGACCGAGTTCCCATAGGAAATCTGAAAATTCTATATTGAATAACTTTGGCGCTGGTTGACTTATCTTCGTGAAATTTTCAAAACTAATGGGGAGCTCTGCTCAGCTCCTACCCTGAAAGTCTCGGGGTGATTCGTCCAGCGGGGGCTGAGAAAAAAGGGGGGTCCCAAAACGCGTTTTCCCCATGCATTTTCCCATAGGACCTTTAGTCGAAGGTACAGCCCGAACGGCTGAACAGAATTACTTAAAATTTGGCACAGAGGTAGTCCTCAGGTCAGGCATGTGCCTTTTGCTTAAATGGTGTAAATCCGTTCAGTAGTTCCTGAGAAAATCAAAAGTAAAATCACATATATATCTGGGCGGAGCCTAACCACACATCTCATCGTGAGATCTGATTGGCTGTCAGCACTTCATCCAAGAACTGTTGGCAGCCATCTTGGGACCAATATACACGATAGCACCTCATTAAAAAGCATTGCAGTTAATAGAAGGTTTTAAGACTTTAGTTACATTATAAATCATTTGTTGATGGTACCATACTCATTTTAGGAATTGTGGTGTGTTTTACGGTGATTTTACCATGTGAAAAAGCCTTCTGCTGTGATATCATGAATCATGTTTGAGAGAAAACTATTTTCTCATGCTTTTCCCACAGAGGTTTGGAAGGTGATCTATAAGCTAACTGAGAGCATATTTTCTGTAAATTCACATTATCATTCTCAGTCATGTAAGAATGAAGTCTGACATTCTCAGTAAAACATGTACATCCAACAAGGGCAGAGACTGTCAGTTGATTCCTTTGTGTTCAACTGCAGCTTCCCAGAGTGTTCTAAAGAACAACTAGAGCGCTAACAGTCCTACTTATGACAAACGTATGGCAGACCTGAAGCCATCTTGGTTGGAATAAAGTGGTAATTCTTAAAACATTTAATTTAAAAAGGAACAAAATGAGGGGATTCATTTTGCCATGGAAAGTATGATTGGTGCTGCAGAAAGAAAAATTAGGGCACATTTTGAGTGACTTCTCAAATCCTCTTCTATTTCATTAAGAAATTCTGACATACAGACTGAAACATGCACTTTCAATACCAGCAGCAGACTTCCCTGGTGAGCAGTAGCTTTAATACAGTGATCTAATAAGCAACTAGAGTGCTAACATTCTGAATTTATGGCAAGTTTGTGACACATCTGAATGCCTTCTTGATGGAATCAAAGTAAAAAACTGAAAGTATTTCCTACTGGCAGACTGTAGTAAATGAGGAAATTAGGAAACATCATAACAAATAAGTCTCCCAAAATGGCCACCAGAGACAAAAGAGCCCAAATGTAGCCCAAATATCACCCAGATGTAGCCCAAGTATAGCCCAATGACAGAATGTCCCAGAGTGTTCTAACGAACAACTAGAGGGCTAACAGTCTTACTTATGACAAAAGTATGGCACACCTGAAGCTATCTTGAATGGAATAAAGTGGTAACACTTAAAACATTTAATTTACAAAGGAACACAATGAGGGGATTCATTTTGCCATAGAAATTATGATTAGTGCTGCAGAAAGAAAAATTAGGGCACATTTTGACTTCTCAAATCCTCTTCTATGTCATAAAAAAATTCTGACATGCAGACTTAAACATGCACTCTGAATACCAGCAGCAGACTTCCCTGGTGAGCAGTAGCTTTACTACAGTGATCTAATGAGCAACTAGAGTGCTAACATTCAGAATTTATGGCAAATGTGTGACACATCTGAATGCCTTCTTGATGGAACCAAGTAAAAAACTGAAAGTATTTCCTACTGAGGAGACTGCAGTAAATTAGGAAATTAGGAAACTTCATAACAAATAAATCTCCCAAGATGGCCACCGGAGACAAAAGAGCCCAAATGTAGCCCAAATATCACCCAGATGTAGCCCAAGTATAGCCCAATGACAGAATGTCCCAGTGTTCTATCGAACAACTCGCGCGCTAACAGTCTTACTTATGACAAAAGTATGGCACACCTGAAGCCATCTTGATTGGAATAAAGTGGTAACACTTAAAAGTGTAATTTACAAAGGCACAAAATGAGAGGGTTCATTTTGCCATGGAGATTATGATTCGTTCTGCAGAAAGAAAAATTAGGGCACATTTTGACTTCTCAAATCCTCGTCTATTTCATAAACAAATTCTGACATGCAGACTGAAACATGCACTTTGAATACCAGCAGCAGACTTCCCTGGTGAGCAGTAGTTTTACTACAGTGATCTAACGAGCAACTAGAGTGCTAACATTCAGAATTTATGGCAAATGTGTGACACATCTGAATGCCTTCTTGATGGAACCAAAATAAACAACTGAAAGTATTCCCACTGAGGAGACTGCAGTAAATGAGGAAATTAGGAAACTTCATAACAAATAAATCTCCCACGATGGCCACCAGAGACAAAAGAGCCCAAATGTAGCCCAAATATCACCCAGATGTAGCCGAAGTATAGCCTAATGACAGAATGTCCCAGAGTGTTCTTAAGAACAACTAGAGCGCTTACTGTCTTACTCATGACAAAAGTATGGCACACCTGAAGCCATCTTGATTGGAATAAACTGGTAACACTTAAAACATTTAATTTAAAAAGGAACACAATGAGGGGGTTCATTTTGCCATAGAAATTATGATTAGTGCTGAAGAAAGAAAAATTAGGGCACATTTTGAGTGACTTCTAAAATCCTCTTCTATTTCATTAAAAAATTCTGATATGCAGACTGAAACATGCACTTTTAATACCAGCAGCAGACTTCCGTGGTGAGCAGTAGCTTTACTACAGTGATCTAATGAGCAACTAGAGTGCTAACATTCAGAATTTATGGCAAATGTGTGACATATCTAAATACCTTCTTGATGGACTCAAAGTAAAAAACTGAAAGCATTTCCTACTGAGGAGACTGCAGTAAATGAGGAAATTAGGAAACTTCATGACAAATAAATCTCCCAAGATGGCCATCAGACACAAAAGAGCCTAAATGCAGCACAAATATCACCCAGATGTAGCCCACATGTAGCCCAATGACAGAAGTGTGCAAAACACTTATTTTTTGTGTAGTTGCAGTTTTATATAGTGCAGACTTGTCAGGTATTGGAATGCTTTACATGAGCATTGGTTACATCACACAAGATCAAATTCATTTTAGTTGTAGACATGGGGAGATTAAGTGATTTGACCACAATCACAGAATGTTGAGCTGAAGCAGAAACTCCAACCTGGTTCTCCAGTTGCAAAGTCTGCAGCTCTGGAAGTAACACCACAACCTCTCGCCAAGGTGCAACATTTAATCAAGTGGTCAACTGGATAAAAAAACATAAAGATTACAAATAATTTAAAAGTTCTTTGTCGCTATTTGAAAACTCAGAAAATATGTCCTCATTTTAGTTTTTTAGAGCACTAACCATAATTATGATGCAAATAAGACCCTCTCAGATATGTAATTTCTAAAGGAAATACTCTAGGTATTACAGTTTTGATTACATCAAGATGACGTCAGGCATTCCACACTTTTGTAATAAATATAGAATGTTAGCAATCTAGTTGTTCATTGGGATACTGTTGAGAGGCAGAGGCCAGGGGCACGGACTCTGAAAATTGAAGGCAGGTGGGAGAGTGCAGAGGCAACAATTTGACCACACTGGGCAGGCAGGAAGGGCAGTGGCAGCACAACAGACTATGGAGGGCAGTGGAAAGGGGGGCAGGGGCAACAAACCAACAATACAGGACTGGCAAGAGAGGCTGTGGCAATATAATAGACCATTGTGGGCAGAAGGAAGAGGCAGTGGTAGTACAACCATACATGCCAACAGACCCGTTTCAGCCAGGAAACATCCAATGTTTTTAAGCTCAAATGGTCTTTATTTGATCTGTCTCCTGTCTACAATCTCCTCTTTTTCAATGTAACTCTAAGGGGAAAATCAATACCCCAATTTTTTTTCAAAATCTCCCTCTTACCAAGTTCAAAATGTTCGCAAGTATGGTACATTGAATCATGGTAGGCAGGAGGAATTGGGGTAGGGACATGGACTCGGATAACAGAGGACAGGAGGGACATGGAGAGGTGCACCAAACTGACCCTACAGGGCAGGCATCAGGGTTTGCAGCAGCACAATACACCACACAGCGCATGCGGGACGGGATTGCAGCACAACAATCCATAGAAAGCAATAGGGAGGGGACAGGACCATGCACATGGACAACAGAGAACAGATGGGAAAGAGGCAATGGTAGCTAGCTGACCATAATGGACAGACAGGAGAGAAAGCTGCAGCATTACAGACCATAAAGGGCAGGAGGGACGGATCAGGGGCATTACAATGGAACAGACAAACCAGGAGGGAGGGAATAGGGGGTCTGCACATGGAAACAGAGGGCTGGGGCAAGGGGGCAGGGCAGGAGCAGCAAGATGACCATGGAGGTCAGGCAGGATGGGCACTAGAAACAGGACACACCATGAAGAGCAACAGTGAGACTGTGATGGCATACACACAGACCATGGAGGGAAGGTGGGAGGGGGTCAGGGGCAGCTAGCTGACCACACATGGAAGGTGGGAGGGGCCATGGCAGCACAGAAGACCATGCATGGCAAGCGGGATGGTTAGTGGCAGCACAATGGCTATGATGGGCAAGAAGGAGGGTGCAGGGGCATGCACAAAGGACCATGGAGGATAGAAGGGAGGGTCAGGACCTGGGCACAGACAAGAGAGTTCAGGGGAAGGGGCCTCACAACAGATCACGCGGGACAGGCAGGTGGAGCAGTTGCAGCACAACAGATCAGGGAGGGCAGAAGGGTGTGGCAGTAAAATGGACCATGGAGGACAGGAGGAAGGGGATAGGGGCATGGCATGTGGACAGGCAGGGTGGAGGTGGCAGGGACAGGTTACAGTCATCTGACAATGCTAGGCAGGTGGGAGGGGAGTGGCAGCTCAACAGAACACTCAGAGTAGATAGGAGTAGCAGGTCCATGGAACATAGTGGGCAAAAAGGATGGAGCAGGGGCATGCACAAAGACATCGGAGGGCAGGGGGAAGGAGAATAGATGCAGCAAGCTAAGCACAGAGGCTAAGCAAGAGGTCAATGATGGGCCATAGAATTGGGCAATGGAGGGCAGGAGGAGTGGACTGGTACATCATGCTAAGTGGAGGGCAGTGGCAGCACATCAGACCATGCATGGCAGGAGGGAGGAGGCTAGTCCATGGATTCAGACAACAGAGGATAGGGAGGAGGTGGATGGGGCAGCAAGCTAACTGTTCAGAGAAGGTGGGTATTAGGAACTTTATTGTTTTTAAAATGTGTGTCTGTGCGAACTACTTAAAATGTGAACAAGTATGCAGCATAATCTCACTTTTATTCAGGAAGAAGAGGACGTTTGTGACTGTGGCTCCGGGCTCACTTGGCAGAAACACCCCCTGACCCTCCAACCCCATCGCAAAATGTAATGCCCGTGAAAAGGGTAGGTGGACGCAGTGTTATATAGAACATAGTCCTGAGAGCACGATTGAAAATGAAAACTAGATGTAGTATATGGTATAAACTATGCACCAAAAAGTGTGATATAAGATGAACTGGGGCGTGAAATATAATATGCAATACATTGTGCGCAATGACAGATTCATTGGAGAGCGCGAGATAGCACAGGCACTAGTGCGTGCTATGCGATATGCGCCTTGGAGTGTAATATGCACAGGGCAGTGTTGTGTAACATAACTAGTCTCTAAAGTTGTAATATAAAATATGTGCTGGGGAGTGTAACGTTGCATATGCACTGTGACAAAGATATGGATCCCAGATTGTAATATGTATGGCATAGTGCAGTGCGTTATAACATACACATCGAGGAAGGCACGTTAGATGGGGCAATATAACCCGTGCGAAGGCAAGTGTGGCATGACATATTCACGGGGTGGTGTCACAGTGCACATGGGCTAGAGAGTGTCATAGCATACGCACTAGCTGGTGGAATACAACACAGAGGTGTGAGGCAATCGGCGGGCACTGGTGAGTGTAACACAGCATTGGGCTCAGCCAGGAGCACGCTGTGACTCTCAAGTGAGGTTTGTCTCCTTTCCAGAGAGTAAAATAAAAAGTATTACACATCCGGCGGTGGATGTGTTTTTTTATTAACCGTGAGGGGGTTTCTTGCATAGTTTGGTCGAATTTTTGTCGAATCCCCTTTGAATGGCTTGGTGTGCGTGTATATTAAATGTGCCCGTCAATAGCTACCCATGTTTGTATAAATAAACGACAAGGGTGTCTACTTGGAGAGTACCCACCGGCGGGGGCGCCGGGATTAGGTACGGTAGGGCGTCAGACACGTCAGAGCTTCACTAGGGGTGTAAATGCATTCCATGTGGATTCAGTCTATGCATAGTCGCCTTTTAATGAATATCACGCAAATCGTTATGGTGATAGGTACATACGGTTTGTCCAGCATGTCCTAGGTGTTTCTATAAATATATATATTTTTAAAATAATAAAAAACAAAGTTCGGCCCCGGGGGAGGGGGTCCCCGGAGCCATAACTGGCCTGAGGAGGGGGGCAACGCAGCCCCCTCCTAAAGAATTTAAATTAAAAAAAGGCCATGACCCGGGGGTTGGGGTCCCCGGCGCCAATTGAGGCCTTGGGAGGACCAAATTTATTTTTTTCAACAACAAAAAATTAGGGTGCAGGCCCTGGGGGATGGGGTCCCCAGGGCCAGTAAATTAGAAGAACAAGGGGGGCCACACAGCCCTCCTTCTTAAAAAAATAAAATAAATAAAAGACCGGCATCGCGCTGGAAGCCACGCCCCCTCCTTGCAGCACTCTGCAAACGCGCCCCCTGGCCAGTTGTAAGTTGAGGAATTAATTCCCCTTCAATACTGAGGGTCCCTGAGGGCCAACTAGCCCAACAGGTATCTCCAGTGTGCGCCAGGGAGCTGTGTTGCAGACAGGTGTTCTGAGGCCATGCCCCTTTTTACACCTCTATGCAACGCAGCTCTGTGGTGCTTACTGGAGGTACCTAGTGGGCTAGTTTGACCCTAGGGACCCTTAGGATTCAAGGGGACTTAATCTCTCAACTTAGAACGGCCACAGGCGCGTTTACACAGTGGAGAAGAGAGGGGACGGGGCCTGAGGTGACGTGTGCAAACACGCCTTGTGGCGCGTTTTAAGTTGGGGAAATAATTCCCTTTCAATCTTGAGGGACCCTGGGGGCCAACTAGCCCACCAGGTGCTTCCAGTAAGTGCCACTGCTCTGCGTTGCAGAGAGGTGGTGGAGGCCGTGCCCCTTTTTACACCTCTCTGCAATGGAGCTTACTGGACGTACCTAGTGGGCTATTTTGCCCCTAGGGATCCTCAGGATTCAAGGGGACTTAATCTCCCAACTTAAAAAACCGGCCACAGGGCATGTTTACACAGCGGGGAAGGAAGGGGACGGGGCCTGAGGTGACATGTGAAAACACGCCCTATGGCGCGTTTTAAGTTGGGGAAATAATTCCCCTTCAATCCTGACGGCCCCTGGGGGCTAACTAGCCCACCAGGTGCTTCCAGTAAGCACCACTGAGCTGCGTTGCAGAGAGGTGGTCCAGGCTGTGCCACTTTTTACACCTCTCTGCAACGCAGCTCTGTGGCGCATACTGGAGGTACCTAGTGGGCTAGTTGGACCCTAGGGACCCTCAGGATTCAAATTAACTTAATCTCCCAACTAAAAATGGCCACAGGGCGTGTTTACACAGTGGTGAAGGGAGGGGACGGGGCCTGAGTTAACGTGTGCAAACAAGCCCTGTGGGGTGTTTTAAGTTGGGGAAATAATTCCCCTTCAATCCTGAGGGCCCCTGGGGGCTAACTAGCCCACCAGGTGCTTCCAGTAAGCGCCACTGAGCTGCATTGCAGAGAGGTGGTCCAGGCCGTGCCACTTTTTACACCTCTCTGCAACGCAGCTCTGTGGCGCATACTGAAGGTACCTAGTGGACTAGTTGGACCCTAGGGACCCTCAGGATTCAAATGAACTTAATCTCCCAACTAATAACGGCCACAGGGCGTGTTTACACAGTGGTGAAGGGAGGGGACAGGGCCTGAGTTAACGTGTGCAAACAAGCCCTGTGGCGCGTTTCAAGTTGGGGAAATAATTCCCCTTCAATCCTGAGGGACCCTGGGGGCCAACTAGCCCACCAGATGCTTCCAGTAAGCACCACTCCGCTGCGTTGCAGAGAGGTGGTCTAGGCCGTGCCCCTTTTTACATCTCTCTGCAAAGCAGCTCTGTGGCGCTTACTGGAGGTACCTAGTGGTCTAGTTGGACCCTAGGGACCCTCAGAATTCAAGGGGACTTAATCTCCCAACTTAAAATGGCCACAGGGCGTGTTTACACAGTGGGGAAGTGAGGGGACGGGGCCTGAGGTGATGTGTGCAAACACGCCCTGTGGCGCGTTTTAAGAGGTAGTTTTAATCCCCTGCCCTATTATATACTAGGGGCTTACAGAGGAGGTCATGCTGATCACAGGGGGACCCCAACGCATAGTGTTCCCTAATGTATGTAGGTGTTTTCACTGTATTCTGAGTGTCCTTTAACATAGCACTGGCTCTAGGACTGGTTAGTCAGACTCAGTTACCACCAGTATCCGTCTGAAAAAGTTGAGGGTACAGGATGATTTTGCAACAAGGCTTCTTTCTGCTCTTCTGTTTGTTCTTTCTGCACGTTATCCTTCTTCCTGCACTTTTCTTCGTCTTTGAGGACTTCTGTTGCTTCTTTCTGCATTTCTTTTTTTTCTTTCTGTGGGTTTTTTCTTCTTTCTTCACATGTCCTATCTCTGTAGGCATAGTTAGAAATTAGCATTTAAAAAACCTTTGAAATTCACTGAAAAAACCATAGGTTTCAGGCACGTTATATTTAGGAATTAGCATTTAAAAAACCTTAGAAATTCACTGAAAAAACCATAGGTTTCAGGGGCGTTATAGTTAGCTGGACTTTTCACTCGTACAAAACCATTGAAATTCCCCCGTTATAGTTAGTTCAGCTAATTATAACTCGCGCGCCCGCAATGCACTGCTGATGACGTCACATATTACATCACTCATGACATGGTCAGTGACATCACTCATGACATCACTGATGACATCTCAAATGACATCACTAATGACATCACTGATGACATCATCCTTGTGATAGAGTGGCAGACCTCCTCTTCCCCTAATATAACCTTTGATACACACATTCAAAAATAGAAACTACAATGTTCAAAACAATGGACATACCAATACCAGTTACAACAACCTATTCAGTAATTCTAAGATCCACATACACATCCACTCATTCACCAACAGTCCTATACAGTCACTCATACATGTACTCACTCATCATATGTACTCACACACCTATAGATCCTGTTACACAATGCCGCTCATCCATAGAGTTACTCACACACATAGTCACTCATGCTAATAAAGAATCAAACATCCATTTACTTGCATATACAGTTATACACACACCACCACACTTACTTCTACAGAAACTTACACATACTTAGTCTTTTAACCCCTTCGCCGCGGCGCGAAATCCGCCGCGGCGCTGGGGGGGTTTTTCGGTGAGCGCGGCGCCGCTGTGCTCATGACGGAACCACGCCGTCATGAGTCACGGGCGAGCTGTGCTCATGACGGAGTGGTTCCGTCATGGTGCCGCCCACTTACGTTACACGCCCGCACAGGCGGGGAAAAGGCGCCGCGTGGGCGGAGCGGCTGCCAACGGCCGCAGCATGACGGAACCACTCCATCATGAGCACAGCGTGACCGTGGCTCATGACGGAGTGGTTCCGTCATGAGCAGGGAAGGGGTTAAACAATCACTTATAGAAACACATACTTATTCATACAGGAACTCTTTCAATCTCTCACTCTCACATATACTCACTTATATACACCAATAGTCACTTATACTAGTTTAAAACATATGTAGTTACTCATAAAGACACTATTGAGACAGTCTATCACTCACTAACACACCCATGCACACACTCATCCACCCATACAGTCCTGCATACATGCTGTCTTCAAAACATACAAACAGTGAGTCACTCATTCATGCACCTATGCACTACCCCCCACCGAACCATACAGACACTCAGACACTCATACTGATACTCAAAAAACCAACTAATAACCTATATAGACACTCATGTAGCTACTCACCAACCCATGCAGCCACTTATACACAAAGTGAGAGACTGATACAGATATTTACACATTTAAACATTACTCACTAAGGGCCTCATGTAGGTAGCTAAATACCGGTTGGCAACGGCCGAAATTCGGTAAATATCCCGTTACCGACCGGTATTTAGGCATTTGAGATGTAGGAGTCCAAAAAAAAGGATTCGGTAAACATGAATCGGTAAATACCGATCCATCTCTACCGAATTCTAAATTACCGATTCTAAATTACCGAATTCATATTTACCGATTTGGTAAATATGAAATGGTAAAATGACACAAGAGATGTAGGTAAAGTGGAAATTACCGAATTCCATGAAATTCGGTATTTAAGAGTCGGTAATTAAAACTGAGAGAAAGCAGGTGGTAATCAGCCACAGTGCATAAATGCAATCCCAAAATGCAACAGCGTGGACACCATGGCCGCTCTGTATGTGATTGCAAGGCGCCTACATCTACAGGCAGCAGGTCTGAGGATTTGGAGACGGGAGGAGCGCATTTACAGACAGCGCATCACACTCTTTCAACTGACTGAGTCTAAGATACATGAAAGGTACAGGCTATACCCCCAAACCATCATGGACCTGATAAGGGACCTGCACCCACTCCTGGACCATCCAACAACAAGGGCGCATGCCATACCACCACATGTGCAGGTGCTCTGTAGCCTACATCTACTTGCATCTGGCAGTTACCAGGGGGTGATAGCTGCGGTAGGCGGGGTATCCCAGAGTTGCCTGTCCCGTTTCTTCAGGAAGTTCCTGGATGCCATGATGCTGAGAATGCACCACTACATCAGCTTCCCAAACACACAGGCTGAACTGCAGAAAACAAAGACCGACTTCTACCAGATGGTACAGTTCCCGCATGTCATAGGCTGTATTGATGGCACACACATTCCAATCTGCCCACCAGCAGCCACTGAGCACATCTAGAGTAACAGAAAGTCCACCCACTCCATAAATGTGCAGGTAATCTGCGATGCTGCCAACATAATCACCGATATCGTAGCTAAGTTCCCTGGGAGCACCGACGACTCATTCATCTTCCAGAACAGTGGGATCTACACACGACTGGTTGCCGGCGACTTTGGAGAAGGATACCTGCTAGGTAAATAATTGTGACACTCCCTACTACTAATCGCAAATGAATGTGTATTGAGGCATGTGACTAATGGTACTCTCTTACTCACCTAGGCGATAGTGCATATGCGGTGCGGTCATTCATCCTCACTCCCTACCTACACCCATCAACCCTGAGTGAGAGACGATATAATGTGGCACACGAATCAACACGCAACGTGGTGGAGCGCACGTTTGGACTATTGAAAAGCAGGTTCCGCTGCCTCCACAAAAGTGGAGGTGCACGCCAGTACACACCCATCATCTGCTGCAAGATCATTGCCACTTGTGCAATGTTGCACAACCTTGCCACGAAGAGAGGTACAGAGGTGGAAATAACTGATTTTGAGGACAATGATGATGAGTCTGCACAGCCAGAGGCCAACGCAGCAGGAGTGGCAACAGCAACAGATGGGAGATAGAGACGGGCAGAGATCACATACAACTATTTCTAAGTAAGTAAGGGGACACAGCCAGTAGTTGGATGCGGCACTACGCCACAACACAAAGGAAAAACTGTCCTATCAATTTTGTGCAATCAATAGTTGTAAGTCAAGGGTTACTTCAGACAATTGTCTCCTGCAATTGTGTGCAGCATCAGTGTCTGCGCCCACGCACTACAGTGCGGGATGCCATTGATTGTGTGTCCTCACTGGCTGTGGGACCAGTGGCAGCCCCATGCCGTCTGCTGCTCTTCCGTGTGTCTGGGACAGGGGGGTAATGCTGCTCCTACTGGTGGTTTCTTCGCTGTCCCCAGCATCCGCAGCACCAGTTGTGGCAGACTGGCTTGTTAGCAGCACCTCAAGTGCACTGGTGACCCTCACCATCCCCCTTGACACGTCATTGCTGCAGTGCGCAAGCCCCTCCTGCATTGCCACGGAGCGCCTGCAGAGCAGCGAAGTGGCAGTTGCCAGCCGGTTCACTGCCCTTGTGTGATGATCTTTTTTCTGCCGTTCCCGGCGCCGTGCTGCTCTGTCCACATGTCCCGCATGCCCGCAGCCATCTCCCTCATGCCCTCAGCCATTGCGCTTATGCCCCTGTCAATGTTCCCCATTTTGTCGTTAAGGCCCTTCATTTGGCGCTGTACTGACAAGATTGCCTTGCCTTGTAGGCGCTGTATCTTGACCATGGTGGCCTCCAGCCCTGAGAAAACTCCATGGCTCTCACCCTGTGGAGGTGGACTTTGCACCTGAGCCCTGCGGCAACGTCTGGCACCTGTGTGTGCTCCCTCAGAGGCGCAGGGCACACTGGCATGGCTACCATCCAGTGGCACAGTGGATGTTTCCGCCCCCCTCGAGTCTTCAGATGAGGACTCTGAGACATTTAACCTGGAAGCAGCACGCCTCCTCGACCTGAGTAATGCAGGTGGTGTTGATGCCGGTGACTCCAGCAGGAGTGGCGATGCTGGCTGGGGTGGCGATGCTGGCTGTGGTGGTGAGGCTGGCTATGGTGGTGAGGCTGGCTGTGGTGCTGATCTCTGCCCAGAATTTGTGGTGGCCTTCTCTGAGCTGTCCTTCCGGGGTGCCCTCTCTCCCTTCTCATGTGCAGTCCTGCGCAAAGTATCGTCTGTGGACAGAAATGCAACATCAGCTCAGTGTACCTGAAGCCCTGCATTGCTAGCATCACAATACATTTCTAAAACACTCTCTCATTGTCCTCTGCCTGCTTTTCGCTAATGTGTGTAACATGCCTTGTTGTTCTGTGCTATTCTTCTCATGTTTGGGGTTTCTGAGACTACATCTCCCATAATGCATTGCTAGTATGCACTAACACCTGTACTGGAGTTGGATTCTCATTGCCCAATTGGGGAGTTGGGATAGGGGTAGGGGGGGCCACATTGCTGTGCATGCGTCTTACCTTGTTTGGTGGCGGCTCTGGCAGAGCTGTCTGCATCCCCAATCCCCACGACACTCTCGGGCTCAATTGTTGACTCCACGAGCTCCTCAAGTTCTGTCAGGGCAGGTGCCCTGTTCCTTCCCCCTCCTGTCCGGCTGGCCTCTTTCTTCAGTTCCGCCATCTTCCTCTTCGTGACGATACGGATGTCGTACCACCGCTTCTTCAGCACGTCTATGTCCCGGGGGGTCACTCCTATTGCATTCACCTGCGCCTGGATTCCCAGCCAGATTTTCCTTTTCTAGGACTCAGCCACTTGCAGAGACTGCTTTCCGAACAGCTTCTGGTACTGCTTGACCACCTCCTCCACAAGTACCTGCAGTTCCTTTGGGCTGAATTTTTGTTTTCTCCTCCTTTCCCCTCCATCTCTCTCTGTCTCCTGGCTGGACATTGTGTCAGTTTGTTGTTCACAATCAGGAACTGGCTCTGTTGCTCTGCTCTGCACTACCAGCCTCTCCAGAGTCTGATGATTGTGTGCACCTGCCTGGGTGTGGCCACTACCTGGTTGGGTGGGGTTGGCCTTGCACAGGATTGGCTGATTCCTCAAGTGATGTATATTTGAATTACCGATTCGGTAAAATCCAATTCGGTATTTACAGAATCGGTAAATACCACTTCATGATTCCGGCCGGTATTGTGTATTCGGTATTCATTTACCGAATTTTACCGATTCGGTAATTGATACCGAATGTTTACCTACATACTATTTACCGATTCACAAATACCGATTTGGTAAAATTCGGTATTTATGAATCGGTAAATATAATTTATCTACATATGGCCCTAAGCCATGTATTCACTAAGATACACTTAATCAGTCAGCTATACAATCAATTTTTCAAAAACAAATCATCCATTTAGACACTTATATACCCATTTATTCTTCCATCGACCTTGAGATATACATATATAAAACATATGTAATTTTCAGAAAAACACACATTCACTGGATGATGTCATCAGTGATGTCATTTGAGATGTTATCAGTGATGTCATGAGTGATGTCACTGACCATGTCATGAGTGATGTAATATGTGACGTCATCAGCAGTGCATTGCGGGCGCGCGAGTTATAGTTAGCTGAACTAACTATAATGGGGGAATTTCAATGGTTTTGTACGAGTGAAAAGTCCAGCTAACTATAACGCCCCTGAAACCTATGGTTTTTTCAGTGAATATATATATACCTACTGGCGGTTGCCAGTGGGTAGTTATAGTTAGGACCTAGTTTCCATAGGAAAAGCATTTTTTTGTTTTCTCAATATCTTTGGCGCCGGTTGACGAATCTTCGTGAAATGTTCAAAACTAGTGGCCTGCTCCGGTCAGCTCCTGTCTTGGAAGTTTCTGGGTGACTCAACAAGCGGGGGCCGAGAAAAAAGGGGGGTCCCAAAACGTGTTTTTCCCATGTCATTTTCCATAGGAAACTTTAGACACAGCTACAGAACAAAATGCTGAATGGAATTACACCAAATAGGTAGGTCTTGTTTCAGAGAGAGCCCTTTTTGTTAAATCGTGTAAATCCGTTTCAGAAATTTGAAAAAGAAAAAGTTTCGATATATAGGGACGCGGTGGATTCGTGAACCCTCCCGGGCTCGAGCTTCACTGGGATTGGCTGCCAACCCTCCAAACCAGGAAGTGTTGGCAGCCATCTTGTGAACCGAGTCATATGAAAACAGTCAAACAAAGATAAAAAACAAGAAAAGGGAGCAGGGTAGAAACACGCTGACTCCCTAGGCCTACTCAGGGGGTCCCACAAGGACCCCCAGGGCCAAAAAAGCTTTTTTTAAAAAACAAAATCTGCGAAATTCACGCTGGGGTCGTGAATCCCAACGGAACTTTTAAAAGAAATGAAGCGTGGGCTCCCGGCGTTCATTTAATTGAGGCCCCCGGGTGGGCCAGGTCCCGGGGGCATTGCCAAAAAGTGTAGCAGGGGCCAGCGAGGGCCCCCGCAGCCCCAGGGACCGCCACCTCCCAGGCTATGTTGATAATATGCAAGAGGGCACGCAGCCCTCGTGCAGCCCTGGGGACCGCCACCCCCGAGGCTTGTTTAATGTGTGGGGGTACTCCAAGGCCCCTCCAAGTCCCAGGGGGTGGCCACCCCCCCCGGGGCTTTTGTCAAATATTTGCAAGGGGCACACATCCCCACAACCCCCCACATGCCCTTGGGACCACCACCTCCACGGGACACTAATCATGTAAATTTGCGGGTCTGTTATGGACCCCCGAGCCCCGGGGACCACCACCTCCTCGGCGAGGTGCTCTAGATGGGGCCCCCCTCCTGGAGCCCTCGATGGCCTTGTGGACCACCACCCCTAAGGCTGGCTCCTGCAGTGTCCACCCCCGGGACACTGCTGTTTGCAATGACAGGGCGAGAGTCATGTGGCTCCCGCCCTGTCATTGCAAACTCTTTTTGGGATTTTGGAAGCGAGAGCAGTTTTACTGCTCTCGCTTCCAAAATTCAAAGCAGATTGCTTTCCCATACGGGGAGCTG
Source organism: Triturus cristatus (assembly GCF_964204655.1). Lineage (NCBI taxonomy): Eukaryota > Metazoa > Chordata > Amphibia > Caudata > Salamandridae > Triturus > Triturus cristatus. The sequence continues at coordinate 971,132,198 of NC_140589.1, forward strand.
CATGTCAGCAGCTCCCCGTGTCGAAAAGCAACGCCGGATCCCGCAGGAGGCGGGGAGCCAGCGGGACCGTGGGGGCATTGGGGCTCCCCCCATGGTCCCCAATGGATAGGGCCGGCCCCAGGGATGGGGTCCCCGGAGCTAGAAGTGGCCCGGGAGGAAGGCCACACGGCCCCCCTCCTCCCAAAACAAGAATGAAAGAAAGGCCGGCCCTGGTGGATGGGGTTCCCGGGGCCAATAGAGGCCTCAGGAGGGGGGCCACGCAGCCCCCTCCTTAAAAAGAAATATATGGGGCCAAGACCCGCGGGTTGGGGTCCCCAGGGCTGGAATTGGCCACGGGAGGGGGCCCACATGGCCCCCTTCCCATTTAGATGATTTTTTTTTAAAAGGGGTCAGGCCCTGGGGGATGGGGCCCAAAAAAAGGAAAAAGAAGGGGGGCAACACAGCCCCCCTTCTACATTTTTTTTTTTTAAAAGACAGCATCATGTCGGAGGCCCCGCCCCCCTCCCAGCAACACTCTGCAAATGTGCCATGTGGCGCGTTCTAAGTTGGGGAATTAATTCCCCTTCAGTACTGGGGGTCCCTGGGGGCCAACTAGCCCACCAGGTACCTCCAGTATGCGCCACAGGGCTGCCTTGCAAAGAGGTGGTCCGAGGCCACGCCCCTTTTTACACCTCTCTGCAACCCAGCTCTGTGGCACTTACTGGAGGTACATCGTGGGCTAGTTGGACCCCAGGGACCCTCAGGACTCAAGGGGATTTAATACCCCAATTTACAATGCACCTGGGGGCGCGTTTGCACAGTGGTGTGCCAACTGTGGTGTTGACGAGTAAGTGCCGCCATCGCCCGGATGAGATAGTGGCCTGTGACAGAAACTGGAGGTGCAGCCTAGGGTGGGGCCTTCAGCGAAGCAGCCCCAAAGTAACGCTGGGATCGCGTCATGCAGCCACTGCCACAAGTGCAAGAGCAGATGACCCTTCCTCATTGTTGGTTGTGCACCACCCTGGAGGACTAACTGCTGCCTCCTGAGTGAGAGCGCATCTGGTCAGCACAGCTAGGGCAACGTGAGGACTCATAAGAATGCGCCAAACCCAGCGGACTGCCTGGGAAGAGGGGAAAGCGGACGGGAGCTCTTCCCATGATCCTACTGGACTATCCTGTCAGCTGACTGCTGCTCCCTGAGTGGGGTCTCTCTTGCTGGCCTCAACCTGAGCTCTAGTTGGTATCCCAGGGGTGCACTTCACAAGGTGTATGCCCCCTGCGCTACTCTGTGCTCGCATCAAAGGTCTCAATGAGAAGTGGCGATGCAAAATCACCCCTAAGCGACTGCTGAATTGGCCCTGATTCCTGCACAGTACCAGACACTAACACTTGGCTGAAGGGCACTGTGGCACCCATGACACACACATACACATCATTGACCAGTGGGCCCGAAGGAGGAGTGTGGCACTGCACGGCTCCGTAGTAAACGTGAAAGCGGTAAGTTCTTCATAATAGTGTTTCTCGTTTCTGGCCCTACAAACCTTTCGCTCTGCTTCTAGATCCTCCTGGTGCTCTGTGCCTGCCCTGCCCTGCATTATACCCTTGGTTCAGCTGGGAGCGGCGTGGCCTCTGAAATGCCATACCCATAACTTCTCCAGGGGACTCAATTGCATGGAACTGACTGTGGTCGTACTGCAGGGGACGCTGCCTGCTCACACCTCACGGAATGCGGAGCTATATAATGAGTAGCTCGACTATTGGACATTGCTTGCCCCAATCCAAATGCCTGATTCCCTGAACTTTGCTCACTGAAGTAGTAGTACTGTATTAAAGAAGTATACATTAACTGATCCCGGCTTCAGGTTTACAGTCCGCACTATGATCTTGCCTTCACAAGCTCGTATAGTGCCCCGGACTGCACTGCTAGACCACAAAGCAAATGACTACTGTATACTCTTCAGCTTGATACACCCATTGATGCATAGCTCACTGTCTCAAGCACCAGAAACGGCCTAGAGTCTTGCAAACATCACTTCCTGATGGGGGCGCCAGGGGTCTGGAGCGAGAGGAGAGGCCAATGTTATAACTATGACTGGAGACAACCTGGGCATTGACATTGGCAAATAAATAAGGAGTTCTACTACCTACTCTACTACTACAGAGCTGTGAGTGTATGCCACAGTAGAATGTGATAACTCAATGACTCTACTGCCCCCTCCTTATTACCAAGGGATCATACTGTGAGGAAATAATGATAGTAAAACTGAAGACCACAAAGATTTTGCCCCATAGTCTCAATGAGACAACACCATCCTCTGTTCCTGAAGACCAGACCCTGGAAACACTGAATCATCTTGAGGCTACACTACACACCCACTCCACTCAGTTTGAAAAAGTGCTGCAGGCTATCCTGGACACTAACACCTCCCTGGAAGCCTGGGTTGACACCGTCCCTCTGGATGTGAGTCTGCTGAGGGGCGACCATAGTAAGTTGGCTGACCAGGTGGATGAAGCAGAGTCCACCCTGACTGCGATGAGGCCCACAGTACAGGAACTGCAGGCACAGCTGAAGGCGATGCTGGAAGAGGTAGCCTCTCTACATCGCAGAGCAGAGGACACCAAAGGGCACTCTAGGTGCAATAATATTCAGCCACTAGGATTCCCTGAATGATCAGAAGGCCTCAGTATGGAACAGTTTATCGAAACCTGGCTGATGGCGATGGAGCTGGCAGCCAAAGTACTTAGATTTTTCACCACATAAAGAGTGTATCTGTTACCGGGCAAATGCCCTGCCCCCCTCCCCTGGGATGGCCCACCAGGTCTCAATATTGCTCAACTTTTCAATTATTGGGTCTATGACTTGCTGCTACAACATTTCTGAGCTAAAGGCTCCTGGCAGTACGAGAATGGAGTGATCATGGAGTACCCTGACTACACAATGGAGGTGCAGCGACTGCTTTGCTCCTACACAAGGGTCAAACGATGAGTCCGTGAGCTGAACTGCTAGCATGCACTTCTATTTCCAGTGCGACCAAGATTGGTTGAGGCAACCCACATTTTCTCCACCCCGGAGGATATGTGGATTTGACTGCTTGCCAAGGGTCTGGCACAGGTCCCTCCTGAGGACTCGAGTGCCGGGGAACGGTTGGTGCCCCGACAACGAAAGTAGAGATCAATCAGAACAAAACCATCCCGGGACCAAGTGACAGCGGAGTAGGCGCAGGCTGTGATGGAGGCCTAACAACACAGCATAAACTCCATTGCTCTTCTGCGTACCGAGCGTCCATCGGAGTCTGGCTTGGACACAGGTAGATCTGTATCATTGATGGCTGGCTTCTACCAGGGCCCAAAAATTACCCCAATGTCAGCAGATGACTTGCAGTACATGTCTTGCTGGACCCAGAAAGAACACACCTGTGTATCTTGACTGCTAGTGCACCTGGGCATTTCTAAGGTAAGCTGTCAAGCTTGGTAAGGCTGAATGCTGAATCCTCCAAATCGGGCTTAAGCAAGAGGGACAGTAGACACTTGTAATTCCATGTTCCACAGAGAGACTCCAAAGTGGCCATTTGTTGGCCATTAAACACTTTCTTTAATATATGGTTTTGATTAGGGTCATATGGCCGGGGACTCAAATGTCACTTGACCTGGGGGAACATAATTGCAGTGTTATGTTTGTTGTTTCATGTTTGTTTATATAGAACCTTTTTATGCATCCCAACGTATGTGGAATACATATTGGTGGGAGAGAGGGTTGCGTTATCTTGGTGTGAGCTGTCATGCTTATAGGACGTATGGCACCTTGGGAACACGGCTCATCACCTGGCACACACACTATCCTTATATACCATGGGAATATGTACAGACAATCTTACCCCACAAAATGATAATGAGGTAACCTGGAATGTGTGCGAAATGGCAATCCCTACTAAACAATATTGAATATATGCATACCTTAAGCCAGTAGCGTAGCTAGACATATTGGCTCCTGGGGCATTTCCTGAGTTTGCCGCCCAGTGCAGGTAAGAGCGGGGATTAAAGTGGCTGGCGGTCAACAGATAACTAGTCGTGGGGGTGGCAGAGGTTGACAGACAACTTGTTCTCGGTGAGTGGTAGTCGACAGACGACTTGCTCGCCTCCGCTGCCCCCAAATAGAGTGCAGCCTGTGGCAGACTGTCCCTGCCTCCCCCAAGCAAGACCACTGCCTCAAGCGCCGTCATACTCATATTACCATGCTTCAAGAAACACATCTCATGGCCACAAACTCCAGAAGGTCCACGCAAAATGGCAAGGACAAGTCTATGTCACATCCTCCTTGGCGTTCCCATGTGCTGTGCTGATATGGATCGCACCAGGGGTCCCAAAGGTGGTGGATCGTCACAGCAAGGATGCAGGAGACAGACATGGGTCCTGGTGGGACATTTAAATGAGGCCCAACTAACACTTGTAGGGATCCATGCACCCAATTCCAATCAATCAGCATTCTTTGATATTCTTACTCTGGCCCTTTCCGAGATCCAGTGACACCGGGCCTCTGGGATGGGGGCTTTAATTGGGTGCCGAAAGTTGTTTGGGACCATTTTCTTCCACCCTTGCAAGGTATGGCAGGTGTCAGGACAATGCGTAACTTCCAAAATTTGTCTAACACAAAGGCACCTGTGGGATGTGTGGTGCCTGGGACACCCGACTTACCATGAATATTCATTCTATTCTGTGGTTCATAAACTCCACACCAAGCGGCATCTTATTCTTGGTATACACCAGCTCTTTTCACTGGCTACCCAATCAGAATATCTAGCCAGCACTCTTTCTGGACATTGTCTACTGCAAATAGTTCTGTAATTGGGTTGGTTACGCCTGCAAATTTCTACCTGGAGGTCCAGACTAAACCTCAGCTTGATTCCCCTTTTCAAGAAGACCCCTCTAAATGCATCAATCAGTACTTTTACCTTAACAAGGGATCTACCCCCTGTAGGGTTACAGAATGGGATGCGCAAAGTAGTAGTACAGGATCACTGCATGGCGGCCACATGGGAAGTCTGACCTGTATTGTAACATGAATTACTATTGGTGAAGAGGGAACTGCACTCCTTTGAGAGAGCAATGGCTGCTCTTGAGATGGGGGTTGAGTGTCCCTGACACCTCTGTAGGCAGTATAGAGGGGCAAAAACATGACTGAGTTGGCACAATTATAAACTTTGCCTGGCCATGTTAAACATGGGAGTTGATCGATTGGGCAGACTATTGGCACGGTTGGTAAAGGAAGACAAATAAAGCACCCCAACTGGAGCTATCAGAGATGATAACAGCTCAGTGGCCTCTACGCAAGCTTACATTAACAATGCATTTAGAGATTATTACCGCACTCTGTATGTAGCTGTGGGTACCCCTGCCTAAAAATTGCCACATAGATTTTTGAGTGGCCCGACACTGCCTCGTCTGTCCCCACTCCACAAAATGCCGATCTGGAATAACCTATTTGATTGGACAACATCGCAGTGGCCATAGCTCAAATACTCCAAAATAAAACTCTGGGCACGGATGGGCTCCCAGTTAAATATTATGCCACAGTTCCCGCTTTACTAACCTAGCGCCTACTGGAGGTTTCAATGAAGCCAAATTGCATGGCTATCTCCCAGACTCGCAATACGATTTGCGACGTGATCCCTTGGATGTATGGTCATTTTGTCCGTTGTCTCTCCTCAACCTTGACAGCAAAGTCCTAGTGAAGGTGCTTGCGAAGAGAATCCTCTGATTTATCAGGCACACTGGTCATCTTGAGCAACATTGGGGCTTCTCTTCCAAATTTGATGCACTTATCAGATAACTTCAGGGTTGTTTCTGGCCTCACTGTAAACTGGCCCAAGTCTTGTCTGCCTCCTCTTAATCCAATCTCTGAACCAGCCAGAGGTGCTTTTCCAGTATACTGATTTAAATGGTGATGTGACACGTTTAACTATTTGGAGGTCCATATATACCACATCGATAGGGTCCTTCAATTGGGTAACGTGGCTTGAGCATTACAATCGATACATGGATTCCTCCCTTTTTGGTGTTCGCTGCCCCTATCCTGCGCAGTGGCTGGGAGCGATTGTTATGATGCTAGTACCCCCCGAACTGCTGCATTTTGTTTCTACACTTCCAATCGTGCTCCCTGAGTGCTTTTTTTGGGAGTTGAACAGTCTCCTACTGGACCTGATATGGGGGTAGGTTGCAGACGAGTGTCTCTTGCCACAGCGCAGTGACCACTTTTCAAGATAGGGCTAGGAGTGCCTATCTTCAAAATGTATTAAGCAGCGGCATAGCTACAATGGCCGCTGCACTGGCTGGACGTGACCCCTAGTGCTGAACGGACGGCCTTCCGGGTGATGCTGGGTGGGACAGGTGTTTACACTTGGCTGACAGATCGCAATTGTCCACTACAAAGAGGTTCAAGCCTTATGATGACAGCATGGGTGTGCTGGTGTCAATTTGCACACAGTCAGAATCACACCATCCCCTATTCACCATTAATAACTCTGTAACAACTACCAGGCATGCAAGAAGTGGCTGGATGACATGATGCCATGGAGAGCGGCAGGGATTTTTAATTTGAAGGATCTCTTTCATGAGGGAGTCCTCATATCCTTTCAAGCCTTAATTGACACAAATGCAATGGGTGCAGGTGCAGGTCACTTCCTGACATACCACACCATCCAGCACACAGTGAGACCTACCTGGGAAGCTGGGGAGGCAGAGTGCCCCATCACCCATCCTGCATGCGCTCCTCACACACGGCGGCACGCATCTAATTATTTCCACACTATATGTAGCGTTGACATCTAATAGTTTGGTGGATATGGGGAAGGCGCTGTCCCGATGGGAAGATGCTGTTTCACAACCATTGATGGACAAGGTGTGGAAGCGGGCACTTAAACACATAAAGGAGGTGTCCAGAATCCCCAGATTCCACTTTCAGCAATTCAACTACACCACATAATGCATACATTTCCCCCCAACACATCAAGCACATGTTCCCCATGTTGACACCTGAGTGTCTGCAGTGTAGGCTCAGGGTGGAGGAGTTCTATCACATGGTCTGGGAGTACCCACCCCTAGAATCGACATGAATGGAAATCAAGGGGCAACCACAGATGAATTGGCGAGACATGCTTTGACACCTACCCCTGAATCTTGCCTCCTTGGCCTTCCCTCCAAGACCAAGGGAGATAAGCATCTACACAGGTTCATTGGCCATGTGTTTGTACTTTTCAAATGACAAATTCCAATGCGGTGGAAAGCACTCTCAGGCCTGGACACCCAGAGGTGGCTAAATATGCTACTACAATGAGCATGCGCGAGAGCGAGCATACTGACGTTGAGCGCTAAGGGAGTAGCAAATGTGGGGGGAGGGATATGGGACACCTACATCACAAATATTTAAGCCAAAAATGACACCCGCTCACCTTGAAGGGAACACCACAAGACTACCAGGAGTACTGATATACATGGGCAACACAATAGACCTCAAGCTTCCTTGTATTGTTGAGTCACAGCGTGAACTTGACATTACCACCCTTCATTGATAGCCACATAGCTAGGACCACATTGCTCACAGACACTGTTTCTTAAGCGTTCGCTCATCCCTTATTTGTACATGATACACTGCAGGGTTCACACACTTTTTGATATGTGGCTCTTATTGCCCTCCCTGCACCATGATTGCCTCTACAATGTCCGTATCCGTTTTTTCTGACCGTATTTTGTGATATACTTATGCACAGTATATAAATAGATCTGAGTTGCAAGCAGTTTCAAAGGCTTTATTCTAAGGAGAGGATGCGGCCTTACTGCTAGAGCGGTCGAACTCGGAGTGGGGAACCAGGTTTAAGTCTCGGCAAGGACGCTCACCATCCTGTGATGCTGGGCAAATCACTTAATTTCCCCATGCCTCACAAAAAAATGAATGTGTCCTTCTGTAACACAACTGGTGCTCATGTAAAGTGTTCTGATACCTTCAGGTCTAGTTTGTGCTATATAAAACAAAAACAAAAAATGTTTTAATTGCTATAAAAAAAAAATTAAATGATATATATCTTACTGATATTTAACACTATATATAAATATATACTTATATATATTACAGCGACAAAATAAGCCAGAGTTCAAGGATTATGGATGCAGCAGTCTGAGCTGGGCTCCGGTAGCCCAATATGTAGAACAGCACAAAATCCTCCAGTCAAGGATAACTCAGACTCTCCTGGATTGAATTGCAGATTATTTATTGTGGCAAATAAGTCCTCTCCAATGCATTTCGGCCAAAACATGTTGGAGAGGAATTAATTGTCACAATAAACAATCTGCATTTCAGTCCAGGAGAGTTCAAGTTATCCTTGACTTGAGTATTTTGTGCTGTTTCAGATATATATAGGAAAAGCGTTTTTTGTTGTGCCAATAACTTTGGCATGCTTGACAAATCTCCACAAAATTTTCACGAAACATCCCCTTTTTGGTTCAGCTGCTGTGTTGAAAGATATGTGGTGATCCACCAAGCATGGGCGACAAAAAACAGGGGTCCAAAAATGCGTTTTCCTCATGTTAAGTTTATGGTTTGTTTTTTTTAGAAGTCATCAGTAATGTTATCAGTGATGTCATTAACCATGTCATGAGTGATGCAATTTGTGAGGTCATAAGCAGTGCAATGTGGTGGGCTTGAATTATAGTTGGCTCTGCTAACTATAATTGCTGAATTTCACTAGTTTTGTACGAGTGAAACCTGAGACTAAATATAACGTCCTTGTAACCGATGTTTTTTCAATGAATTTCTATAAATTTTTGTTCTATTTCTGAACTATAACATTCCTGTAACCTTTGTTTTTTTTTTCATTGAATTTCGAAGGTTTTTTAAATGCTAATTCCTAACTATACCTTCCCTGTAGCCTTTGTTTTTTTCAGTGAATATACATATATATTACATGATAAACGAAAAACATTAACAATTCAATTCCAAAAATAAATCACTGAACAATAAAAATATAAAAGATTAAGAAAACAAATAAACACAGTATATATATGTATATATATATATATAAAATTCACTTAAAAAACCATAGGTTTCACACATGTTATAGTTAGGTGGACATTTGACTCGTAAAAAACCAATGAAATTCCCCGTTATAGTTAGATCAGATAACTATAACTCACGCGCCCGCAATCCACTGCTCATGACGTCACATATTACATCACTCATGACATGGTCAGTGGCATCACTCAAGACATCACTGATGACATCATCCTTTTGATAGAGTGGCGGTCGCGCGAGTTATAGTTATCTGATCTAACTATAACGGGGGAATTTCATTGGTTTTTTACGAGTGAAATGTCCACCTAACTATAACATGTGTGAAACCTATGGTTTTTTAAGTGAATTTGCAAGGTTTTTTAAATGCTAATTCCTAACTATAACGTGTGTGAAACCTATGGTTTTTTCAGTGAATTTGTACGGTTTTTTAAATGCTAAGTTATGTATTTTTTATTATATTTTTTCTATATTTATTTGACAATAAAGTACGTATTAATTTTTTTTTTTAATGGTTTTTCACCGTGCGCGCACCGTGCGGGAACCGTGCGTGCAATCAGCGATTAAAAAAAATATATATATATGTTTTTTTCTGCCTTCGGGGTCCTTCAGGGACCCCCTGACAAAGGCTAGGGGGTCAGGAACTCTCTACCCTACCCCCTTTTCACGTTCGCCACCTTCCTTTTTCACTCTCACACTCAAAACAAAGAAAATGCCGGCCGACACTTCCTGATTTCGACCGATTCGAATATATAGATATTTATGTACTTTAATTGCAATTTTCTCAGGAACTACTGAACAGATTGACTCCATATATGCAAAAGGCACATTCCTGACCTGAGGACTACCTCTTTGCCAAATTTCAAGTAATTCTGTTCAGCCGTTCGGGCTGTACCTTCGACTAAAGGTCCTATGGGAAAATGCATGGGGAAAATGCGTTTTGGGACCCCCCTGTTTTCTCGGCCCCCGCTTGACGAATCCCCCCGAGACTTTCAGGGTAGGAGCTGAGCAGAGCGCCCCATTAGTTTTGAAAATTTCACGAGGATTCGTTATCTGGCGCCAAAGTTATTCAAAATAGAATTTTGAGATTTCCTATGGAAACACGGTCCTAACTATAACTATCTACTGGCGACCGCCAGTAGATAATATATATATATATATATATATTATATATATCGCCACAACTCGCCCACAATCCGTATACTGGAAAGACGAGGCGAACCCAGATTCCGTGACTGAAGATTTTATTTCGTGCCCAGCACCGCCGCCATTACGCGTTTCAGCTCTACAAGAGCCTTGATCACATGATACACCACATGATAGTCATTACACCTTTTAAGGAGACAGTACACTGAAAGGGACGGCTGATTCTGCCGCGTCATGGTAATAGACATAGAAGACATCTTTTACTGATATCTCGCAATTCCCTTAATAACTGTATAAATACATGTTTGTTATTTTTGAAAATACAGTTTTTTGTGTAATGTAAACATAGTACTACTTGTGCAAAATACTGCTGAGTGCAAAAGAGTGCAAGTGTTATGGTTTGAATACCAAAACGCAATTCATGGTCAGATGAGATATGAATAAATAAATAAATATATAAATATATTCATAAAAAATTCACATATGGTTAAAAGACAGGATTTTAAAAACAGGGTTTAAGTAAACACTCATATTTTTAAAAAAAATCCTAATACATAAGGTAGTGGTTTTGAAAAAACCATCTATATATAACCTCATTGACACATGATTGAAAACAAGCTACATTGTTATAGTGTTAGTTTCCATAATGGATAATTACACATAGCGAAACACTAGTAGCACATTAAAATTGGAATCTACCTGATGTCATCTTTAAAAGGTGTGAGGTAACCTAAAAGTGCAAAATTGTGCAATAAATAACATGAATCATAACATTGTATGTGTAAAGTAAAGAAGAAAAAAAAATGTTTTCATAAGTTTATCATAGGTTAAAAAGGAACACAGAGAAGGGGGAGCGCTAGTGATTCAGTGGTCAGTAGACAGTAGGATTGAATGTTGATAAAAATCAATATTCATAGGTGAGTATAAAAATCCTCACTGAAGTTCAATCCATTTGGGATCTTACTGTCTAATTGAATTATGTATCGTGTTTCAAGTTTCCTTAATAAAGAATCACGATTACCACCTCTCCTTAGAGGAGGGACTGAGTCAATCAAAAAATATTTAAGTTCACTAGATCTCCTAGAATGTGTTTCATCAAAATGACGGGCTACTGGATAACTGGTATCACCATGGTTGATGGCTCGAATATGCTGCAGAATTCTTTTATGTGCTTGTAGTTTTGTACTGCCCACGTAGCGTAAGCCACAAGGGCATTCCAGTACATAAATAACAAATTCTGTTTTGCAGGTGAGTTTTTTATTAATTCTAGTCATCCTCTCACTCCATGGTGTGGTGTATTCAGATTTGTTGATCCCATGTTTACAAGCCTTGCAACTGGCACACTTAATGAAACCTTTGCTAGATGATAACCACGATGTGTTTTCTACCAATTCAGGGCTGCTGCTGACCAATTGATCCCTCATAGAGCGTGCCTTCCTAAAAGTCAAATTAGGTGATCGACACAATGTGTCTCCCAAAATGGGGTCACTTTTGACCAACGCCCAATTTCTAGTTACAATTCTTCTTATAGTCTGCTGTTGTTGGCTATATGTCAGAATTAGTCTAGGTGATTCTGAGGTACTAGGGTCAATAATCTGATCCCTAGATGGTTTTTTGGTTAGAGCCTTAGTCCTGCCCTGATTATTGGCTTTAGATATAGCTGTATTTATCATTTTCGTGGTATATCCCTGATTCATGAACCGTTCTCGGCATTCTGATTGTGCCTTGAAACAATCCAAATCAGTGTTACATATTCTTCTGATGCGCAGCATCTCCCCAAAGGGGATACTGTGAATCAGGTGTGCAGGGTGATGGCTAGTTGCATGTAGAAGGGAGTTTCCAGCAGTCATTTTCCTATGGAGTCTAGAATGTAGGTGGTTATCAAAGACAAATAGCTCAACATCAAGGAAGCAAATACTTTCGCTACTTATTTGACCTGAAAATTCAAGATTCAAATCATTGTTGTTTATGTCATCAATAAATTGGAGAGCCCCAATCTCCGGGCCCTTCCAAATGATCAAAAGATCGTCAATGTACCTATACCAACGGATTAAGTGGTTGTGAACAACCTCTTGAAACGATGCCATGAGGACCCGCTCCTCCCAAAGTCCCATATGCAAACAAGCATAGCTCGGGGAGAAACAGGCCCCCATCGCAACGCCTCTAATCTGCTGGTAGACAATTTTCTGAAATAAAAAATAGTTGTTTTCTAGGCACATAGAAATAATTGACATCAGCATTTTGTTATGTTCAGTAAAACAAATGGGGCGTTTGTTCAAATAAAACTCTACAGCTTTAAGACCATCTCTATGGTTGATGCTAGTATATAGCGAAGAGACATCCAAAGAGATGAGTAGATAATCCTCATGCCATACAATATCCTCCAACTTGCACAGGAGATCACCCGTATCTAAGATAAATGAAGGTAACTGTCTCATAAAATCCTGTAGGAAAAAATCAACATATTTACTTGCATTCTCTAAGATACTGTTGCGGGCTGATATGATTGGCCTCCCAGGTGGTACAAGGGCGTTTTTGTGTACCTTCGGTATAAAGTACAAGACTGGCATGACAGGGTTGTCATTTTTAAGGAATCGGAATTCATCCAATGTTAGTAGTCCCTTGCTTTTCCATGCCAGTAGGTTTGAATAAAATACTCTCCAAAAGGCTTTGACCGTGATCATATCACTCCTTCTGTAACAATCGGTTACATTAAGTTGGTTAAGTGCCTCTGTCATGTACATACTGCGTGGCCAAAGAACGATGTTACCACCCTTGTCTGATTGTCGGATGATTATATCCTTATTGTCCTTGAGTTTTTTTACTAGACAATAATATTGGTTGTCTTGTGCAGTGTACTTCTTTTTGATGGACCCCTGCTTTTTATACAGACATTTCAGTTCCTGTGTGACCTTGTCATGGAATAGGTCGATATTGTCCTTGATCATGATGGGGCAAAATGTTGATTTAGGTTTGAATGTTGTTAGAGCCCCCACATCCCGTCGCATTATTTCTTGGCTGAATGATGATATGCCATCGCCAGACTCTTGTTGCAGATCGTATAAGTCCCGCATCAGATCACTGTCACCCACTGTTAAGGCCTGTGTGTTGTTGTCAGAGGCTCCAACAGGTCTGTTTTTTGCAGGTTGTAGTAAATGAAACTTACGCAGTTTCAATTTGCGTACAAATTTAAACATGTCAATACGACATTCTGCATAGTTGAAGTCACTCCTGGGACTAAAAGACAACCCCAAGGACAATATAGATCGCTCGTTGTTAGTTAGAGGAACGCTGGAGAGATTAATGATAGTTTGGTCATCCTTGTCAGTAATTACTTGCGCACCCATTGTTTCTTTGCCTTCTTGTTGTAGTGCTTTTTCCCTGCGTTGTTTGCACTTCTTTCGTCTTTCCCCTCTTTTGAAGTTACGTCCGGACCGTCTTTGGCATTTTGAGCACGAGGGCGTATGGTTTGTCTTCTGTCTTGGCGTAGACAGTCCAATTCCTGCCCCAGAGAAAATTTCTGAAACCCCGACCTCTGAACCCTCGTAAGTTCATTGTCGGACTCGCTGTCAACAGCCGAACTTAGGTCAGAGATTGAGGTCGAGGGAGCCGGGTCATTAGTTGCACTACTAGGGGCTGATACTGGTAGTGCTACCCTTTTGTTTCTTGCTTTCACGTTATCATATCTTTTGGCGAACGTGAATACCTGACCATGTTCGTAATCAAGCTTATCCCTCTGAAATTTATAAGTTTTCCTTTTCTTTATTGTCTCTTCCTCTCGTGCAAGTCTGCCAATCATATCCTCTCTATACTTTGTAATGATGTCCGTCACCTCTATTTTGTTGATCTCCATATTAAGCAAGTCAATCTCTTTCTGGATTCTTTCACGATCACTCTCTGCATATTTCACCAAGAGAATAACCAACCTTCGTGAAGATTCAAGATTGCACTCAGCCCATTCGGAAAGCATTTTAGGATCAGGGTTCTCATAGCTAGGGGTAAGAATTATACGAAGCCCCCTCGGTATGCGTCCTACTTCAAGATATCTACTGAGGGATTTGTGCTCCCACCATTTTGATTGTTCTGATTTCATCAGCTTCTCTAATTTTTTTAAAAGCTCTCGTACATTGTTGCTCTCATTAGATGTATTGTGAGCCACAAGTCTTGGTACAGGTTCACTGCTTGGTGAGTCATTGAACATATCACAAGCCGCAGCCTCTCTGCTCCGTAGTGTATCAGCGGACATGGTGCAAACTTAACTGGGGCAAAATTACGTTGTGCCTGGAGGTACGTGATTAAATGTCACTTGCCTTTAAGCACCACACACTCCTTCACCGGACACTGTGTCAGCTCCTGGTACTGCTTGGCCTCGGAGCCGGATTCGTCCGATTCCCTGCTCCTAGCTGCGTTACCGTAAGTGCTCCTGTTTCGCCGTCCGGGGGTGCCGCGGTATCTCCTCGCTGAAGACTGTGTAAATCCCGCCAAAAGTCGGGATAATAGCTTCCTGCCGCTTGACCCAGAAATGAAGAAGGGGTTCGCCAATACCGATGAAGCCACTCGGTAAAATATCGCCACAACTCGCCCACAATCCGTATACTGGAAAGACGAGGCGACTTAATCAGTCAGTTATACAATCAATTTTTCAAAAACAAATCATCCATTTAGACACTTATATACCCATTTATTCTTCCATCGACCTTGAGATATACATATATAAAACATATGTAATTTTCAGAAAAACACACATTCACTGGATGATGTCATCAGTGATGTCATCAGTGATGTCATTTGAGATGTCATCAGTTATGTCATAAGTGATGTCACTGACCATGTCATAAGTGATGTAATATGTGACGTCATCAGCAGTGCATTGCGGGCACGCGAGTTATAGTTAGCTGAACTAACTATAACGGGGGAATTTCAATGGTTTTGTACGAGTGAAAAGTCCAGCTAACTATAACGCCCCTGAAACCTATGGTTTTTTCAGTGAATTTCTAAGGTTTTTTAAATGCTAATTCCTAACTATAACATGCCTGAAACCTATGGTTTTTTCAGTGAATTTCAAAGCTTTATAAATGCTAATTTCTAACTATGCCTACAGAGATAGGACATGTGAAGAAAGAAGAAAAAACGCACAGAAAGAAAAAAAATAAATGCAGAAAGAAGCAACAGAAGTCCTCAAAGACGAAGAAAAGTGCAGGAAGAAGGATAACGTGCAGAAAGAACAAACAGAAAAGCAGAAAGAAGCCTTGTTGCAAAATCATCCTGTACCCTCAACTTTTTCAGATGGATACTGGTGGTAACTGAGTCTGACTAACCAGTCCTAGAGCCAGTGCTATGTTAAAAGACACTCAGAATACAGTGAAAACACCTACATGCACTAGGGAACACTATGCGTTGGGGTCCCCCTGTGATCAGCATGACCTCCTCTCTAAGCCCCTAGTATGTAATAGGCTAGGGGATTAAAACTACCTCTTAAAACGCGCCACAGAGCGTGTTTGCGCACGTCACCTCAGGCCCTGTCCCCTCACTTCCCCACTGTGTAAACACGCCCTGTGGCCGTTTTAAGTTGGGAGATTAAGTCCCCTTGAATCCTGAGGGTCCCTAGGGTCCAACTAGACCACTAGGTACCTCCAGTAAGCGCCGCAGAGCTGCGTTATAGAGAGATGTAAAAAGGGGCACGGCCTAGACCACCTCTCTGCAACGCAGCGCAGTGGCGCTTACTGGAAGCACCTGGTGGGCTCGTTAGCCCCCAGGGGCCCTCAGGATTGAAGGGGAATTGTTTCCTCAACTTAAAATGTGCCATACGGCGTGTTTGCACACGTCACCTCAGGCCCCGTCCCCTCCCTTCCCCACTGTGTAAACACGCCCTGTGGCCATTTTTTAAGTTGGGAGATTAAGTCCCCTTGAATCCTGAGGATCCCTAGGGGCAAACTAGCCCACTAGGTACCTCCAGTAAGCGCCACAGAGCTGCGTTGCATAGAGGTGTAAAAAGGGGCGTGGCCTCAGAACACCTGTCTGCAACGCAGCTTTCTGGCACATACTGGAGATACCTGTTGGGCTAGTTGGCCCTCAGGGGCCCTCAGTATTGAAGGGGAATTAATTCCCCAACTTACAACTGGCCAGGGGGGGTGTTTGCAGAGTGCTGCAAGGAGGGGGTGTGGCCTCCGGCGCAATGACGGTCTTTTATTTATTTTAATATTTTTAAGAAGGAAGGCTGTGTGGTCCCCCTTCTTTTTCTAATTTACTGGCCCTGGGGACCCCATCCCCCAGGGCCTGCACCCTAATTTTTTTTGTTGGAAAAAAAAAATTGCCCTCCCAAGGCCTTAATAAGCCCCGGGGACCACAACCCCCAGGTCATGGCCTTTTTAAAAAAAAATCTTTAGGAGGGGGCTGCGTTGCCCCCCTCCTCAGGCCACTTATGGCCCCGGGGACCCCATCCCCCGGGGCCGGCCTTTGTTTTTATTATTTAAAAAAAAAATGTATTTATAGAAAAACCTAGGACATGCTGGACAAACCGTATGTACCTATCACCATGACGATTTGCGTGATATTCATTAAAAGGCGACTATGCATACAATGAATCCACATGGAATGTATTTACACCGCTAGTGAAGCTCTGACGTGTCTGACGCCCTACCGTGCCTAATCCCGGTGCTCCCGCCGGTGGGTACTCTCCAAGTAGACACCCTTGTCGTTTATTTATACAAACATGGGTAGCTATTGACGGGCACATTTAATATACACGCACACCAAGCCATTCAAAGGGGAGTCGTCAAAAATTTGACCAAACTATGCAAGAAACCCCCCTCACGGTTAATAAAACACACATCCACCGCCGGATGTGTAATACTTTTTATTTTACTCTCTGGAAAGGAGACGAACCTCACTTGAGAGTCACAGCGTTCTCCTGGCTGAGCCCAATGCTGTGTTGTATTCCACCAGCTAGTGCGTATGCTATGACACTCTCTAGCCCATGTGCACTGTAACACCACCCCGTGAATATGTCATGCCACACTTACCTTCGCACGGGTTATATTGCCCCGTGCCTTCCTCGATGCCTATGTTATAACGCACAGCGCTATGCCATACATATTACAATCTGGGATCCATATCTGTGTCACAGTGCATATGCAACGTTACACTCCCCAGCACATATTTTATATTACAACTTTAGAGACTAGTTAGGTTACACCACACTGCCCTGTGCATATTACACTCCAAGGCGCATATCGCATATCGCATATCGCATAGCACGCGCCAGTGCCTGTGCTATCTCGAGCTCTCCAATGAATCTGTCAGTGCGCACAATGTATTGCATATTATATTTCACGCCCCGGTTCATCTTATATCACACTTTTTGGTGCATAGTTTATACCACAAATTATATCTGAATGAGTGTATGTGTATGTGGATCTTAGAATTACTGAATAGGTTGTTGTAACTGATATTGGTATGTCCATTGTTTTGAAAATTTTAGTTTCTATTTTTGAATGTGTGTATCAAAGGTTATATTGGGGGAGAGGAGGTCTGCCACTCTATCACAAGGATGATGTCATCAGTGATGTCATTTGAGATGTCATCAGTTATGTCATGAGTGATGTCACTGACCATGTCATAAGTGATGTAATATGTGACGTCATCAGCAGTGCATTGCGGGCACGCGAGTTATAGTTAGCTGAACTAACTATAACGGGGGAATTTCAATGGTTTTGTACGAGTGAAAAGTCCAGCTAACTATAACGCCCCTGAAACCTATGTTTTTTTCAGTGAATTTCTAAGGTTTTTTAAATGCTAATTCCTAACTATAATATGCCTGAAACCTATGGTTTTTTCAGTGAATTTCAAAGCTTTTTAAATGCTAATTTCTAACTATGCCTACAGAGATAGGACATGTGAAGAAAGAAGAAAAAACGCACAGAAAGAAAATGCAGAAAGAAGCAACAGAAGTCCTCAAAGACGAAGAAAAGTGCAGGAAGAAGGATAACGTGCTGAAAGAACAAAAAGAAGAGCAGAAAGAAGCCTTGTTGCAAAATCATCCTGTACCCTCAACTTTTTCAGATGGATACTGGTGGTAACTGAGTCTGACTAACCAGTCCTAGAGCCAGTGCTATGTTAAAAGACACTCAGAATACAGTGAAAACACCTACATGCACTAGGGAACACTATGCATTGGGGTCCCCCTGTGATCAGCATGACCTCCTCTCTAAGCCCCTAGTATATAATAGGGCAGGGGATTAAAACTACCTCTTAAAACGCGCCACAGGGCGTGTTTGCACACGTCACCTCAGGCCCTGTCCCCTCACTTCCCCACTGTGTAAACACGCCCTGTGGCCGTTTTAAGTTGGGAGATTAAGTCCCCTTGAATCCTGAGGGTCCCTAGGGTCCAACTAGACCACTAGGTACCTCCAGTAAGCGCCGCAGAGCTGTGTTATAGAGAGATGTAAAAAGGGGCACGGCCTAGACCACCTCTCTGCAACGCAGCGCAGTGGCGCTTACTGGAAGCACCTGGTGGGCTCGTTAGCCCCCAGGGGCCCTCAGGATTGAAGGGGAATTGTTTCCTCAACTTAAAACGTGCCATACGGCGTGTTTGCAAACGTCACCTCAGGCCCCGTCCCCTCCCTTCCCCACTGTGTAAACACGCCCTGTGGCCGTTTTTTAAGTTGGGAGATTAAGTCCCCTTGAATCCTGAGGATCCCTAGGGGCAAACTAGCCCACTAGGTACCTCCAGTAAGCGCCACAGAGCTGCGTTGCATAGAGGTGTAAAAAGGGGCGTGGCCTCAGAACACCTGTCTGCAACGCAGCTTTCTGGCACATACTGGAGATACCTGTTGGGCTAGTTGGCCCTCAGGGGCCCTCAGGATTGAAGGGGAATTAATTCCCCAACTTACAACTGGCCAGGGGGGGTGTTTGCAGAGTGCTGCAAGGAGGGGGTGTGGCCTCCGGCGCAATGACGGTCTTTTATTTATTTTAATATTTTTAAGAAGGAAGGCTGTGTGGCCCCCCTTCTTTTTCTAATTTACTGGCCCTGGGGACCCCATCCCCCAGGGCCTGCACCCTAATTTTTTTTGTTGAAGAAAAAAAAATTGCCCTCCCAAGGCCTTAATCGGCCCCGGGGACCACAACCCCCAGGTCATGGCCTTTTTAAAAAAAAATCTTTAGGAGGGGGCTGCGTTGCCCCCCTCCTCAGGCCACTTATGGCCCCGGGGACCCCATCCCCCGGGGCCGGCCTTTGTTTTTATTATTTAAAAAAAAAATGTATTTATAGAAAAACCTAGGACATGCTGGACAAACCGTATGTACCTATCACCATGACGATTTGCGTGATATTCATTAAAAGGCGACTATGCATACAATGAATCCACATGGAATGTATTTACACCGCTAGTGAAGCTCTGACGTGTCTGACGCCCTACCGTGCCTAATCCCGGTGCTCCCGCCGGTGGGTACTCTCCAAGTAGACACCCTTGTCGTTTATTTATACAAACATGGGTAGCTATTGACGGGCACATTTAATATACACGCACACCAAGCCATTCAAAGGGGATTCGACAAAAATTTGACCAAACTATGCAAGAAACCCCCCTCACGGTTAATAAAACACACATCCACCGCCGGATGTGTAATACTTTTTATTTTACTCTCTGGAAAGGAGACGAACCTCACTTGAGAGTCACAGCGTTCTCCTGGCTGAGCCCAATGCTGTGTTGTATTCCACCAGCTAGTGCGTATGCTATGACACTCTCTAGCCCATGTGCACTGTAACACCACCCCGTGAATATGTCATGCCACACTTACCTTCGCACGGGTTATATTGCCCCGTGCCTTCCTCGATGCCTATGTTATAACGCACAGCGCTATGCCATACATATTACAATCTGGGATCCATATCTGTGTCACAGTGCATATGCAACGTTACACTCCCCAGCACATATTTTATATTACAACTTTAGAGACTAGTTAGGTTACACCACACTGCCCTGTGCATATTACACTCCAAGGCGCATATCGCATATCGCATAGCACGCGCTAGTGCCTGTGCTATCTCGAGCTCTCCAATGAATCTGTCAGTGCGCACAATGTATTGCATATTATATTTCACGCCCCGGTTCATCTTATATCACACTTTTTGGTGCATAGTTTATACCACATACTATATCTAGTTTTCATTTTCAATCGTGCTCTCAGAACTATGTTCTATATAAAATGCGTCCACCTACCCTTTTCACGGGCATTACATTTTGCGATGGGGGGTGGAGGGTCAGGGGGTGCTTCTGCCAAGTGAGCCCGGAGTCACAGTCACCAACGTCCTCTTATTCCTGAATAAAAGTGAGATTATGCTGCATACTTGTTCATATTTTAAGTAGTTTGCAAAGACACACATTTTAAAAACAATAAAGTTCCTAATACCCACCTTCTCCGAACAGTTAGCTTGCTGCCCCATCCACCTCTTCCCTATCCTCTGTTGTTTGAATCCATGGACTAGCCTCCTCCCTCCTGCCATGCATGGTCTGATGTGCTGCCACTTCCCTCCATTTAGCATGATGTACCAGTCCACTCCTCCTGCCCTCCATTGCCCAATTCTATGGCCCATCATTGACCTCCTGCTTAGCCTCTGTGCTTAGCTTGCTGCCCCTATTCTCCTTCCCCCTGCCCTCCGATGTCTTTGTGCATGCCCCTGCTCCATCCTTTTTGCCCACCATGTTCCATGGACCTGCCAAGCCTAACTACTATGAGTGTTCTGTTGAACTGCCACTCCCCCCCACCTGCCTAGCATTGTCAGATGACTGTAACCTGTCCCTGCCACCTCCACCCTGCCTGTCCACATGCCATGCCCCTATCCCCTTCCTCCTGTCCTCCATGGTCCATTTTACTGCCACACCCTTCTGCCCTCCCTGGTCTGTTGTGCTGCAACTGCCCTTCCTGCCTGCCCCGCTGGGTCTGTTGTGAGGCCCCTTCCCCTGAACTCTCTTGTCTGTGCCCAGGTCCTGACCCTCCCTTCTATCCTCCATGGTCCTTTGTGCATGCCCCTGCACCCTCCTTCTTGCCCATCATAGCCATTGTGCTGCCACTAACCCTCCTGCTTGCCATGCATGGTCTTCTGTGCTGCCATGGCCCCTCTCACCTTCCCTGTGTGGTCAGCTAGCTGCCCCTGACCCCCTCCCACCTTCCCTCCATGGACTGTGTGTATGCCATCATAGTCTCATTGTTGCTCTCCATGGTGTATCTTGTTTTTAGTGCCCATCCTGCCTGACCTCCATGGTCATCTTGCTGCTCCTGCCCTGCCCCCTTGCCCCAGCCCTCTGTTTCCATGTGCAGACCCCTATTCCCTCCCTCCTGGCCTGTCTGTTCCATTGTAATGCCCCTGATCCGTCCCTCCTGCCCTTTATGGTCTGTTATGCTGCGGCTTTCTCTCCTGTCTGTCCATTATGGTCAGCTAGCTACCATTGCCTCTTTCCCCTCTGTTCACTGTTGTCCATGTGCATGGTCCTGTCCCCTCCCTATTGCTTTCTATGGATTGTTGTGCTGCACTCCTGTCCCGCATGCGCTGTGTGGTGTATTGTGCTGCTGCAAACCCTGATGCCTGCCCTGTAGGGTCAGTTTGGTGCACCTCTCCATGTCCTCCTGTCCTCTGTTATCCGAGTCCATGCCCCTACCCCAATTCCTCCTGCCTACCATGATCCAATGTACCATACTAGCGAACATTTTGAACTTGGTAAGAGGGAGATTTTGAAAAAAAACTGGAGAATTGATTTTCCCCTTTGAGTTACATTGAAAAAGAGGGGATTGGAGATAGGAGACAGATCAAATAAAGCCCATTTGAGCTTAAAAACATTGGACGTTTCCTGGCTGAAACGGGTCTGTTGGCATCTACGGTTGTACTACCTCTGCCTCTTCCTTCTGCCCACAATGGTCTATTATATTGCCACAGCCTCTCTTGCCAGGCCTGTATTGTTGGTTTGTTACCCCTGCCCCCCTTTCCACTGCCCTCCATAGTCTGTTGTGCTGCCACTGCCCTTCCTGCCTGCCCAGTGTGGTCAAATTGGTGCATCTGCACTCTCCTACCTGCCTTCAATTTTCAGAGTCCGTGCCCCTGGCCTCTGCCTCTCAACAGTATCCCAATGAACAACTAGATTACTAACATTCTATATTAATTACAAAAGTGTGGAACACCTGACGTCATCTTGATGTAATCAAAACTGTAATACCTAGAGTATTTCCTTTAGAAATTACATATATGAGAGGGTCTTATTTGCATCAAAATTATGGTTAGTGCTCTAAAAAACTAAAATGAGGACATATATTCTGAGTTTTCAAATAGCGACAAAGAACTTTCAAATTATTTGTAATCTTTATGTTTTTTTATCCAGTTGACCACTTGCACCTAGGGGAGATGATGTGGTGTTACTTCCAGAGCTGCAGACTTTGCAATTGGGGAACCAGGTTGAAGTTTCTGCGTCAGCTAAACATTCTGTGATTCTGGTCAAATCACTTAATCTCCCCATGTCTACAACCAAAATGAATTTGATCTTGTGTGATGTAACCAATGCTCATGTAAAGCACTCCAATACCTGACAAGTTTGCACTATATAAAACTGCAAATACACAAAAAATAAATGTTTTGCACACTTCTGTCATTGGGCTACATGTGGGCTACATCTGGGTGATAGTTGGGCTACATTTGGGCTCTTTTGTCTCTGGTGGCCATCTTGGGAGATTTATTTGTTATGAAGTTTCCTAATTTCCTCATTTACTGCAGTCTCCTCTTCGGGAATACTTTTAGTTTTTTATTTTGGTTCCATCAAGAAGGCATTCAGATGTGTCACACATTTGCCATAAATTCTGAATTTTAGCACTGTAGTTGCTCATTAGATCACTGTAGTAAAACTACTGCTCACCAGGGAAGTCTGCTGCTGGTATTCAAAGTGCATGTTTCAGTCTGCATGTCAGATTTTTTTTTTAGGAAATAGAAGAGGATTTGAGAAGTCAAAATGTGCCCTAATTTTTCTTTCTGCAGAACTAATCATAATTTCTATGGCAAAATGAACCCCCTCATTTTGTTTCTTTGTAAATTAAATGTTTTAAGTGTTACCACTTTATTCCAATCAAGATAGCTTCAGGTGTGCCATACTTTTGTCATAAGTAAGACTGTTAGCCCTCTAGTTGTTCGTCAGAACACTCTGGGACATTCTGTCATTGGGCTATACCTGGGTTACATCTGGGTGATATTTGGGCTACATTTGGGCTCTTTTGTCGCTAGAGGCCATTTTGGGAGACTTATTTGTTATGATGTTTCCTAATTTCCTCATTTACTACAGTCTCCTCAGTAGGAAATACTTTCAGTTTTTCACTTTGATTCCAACAAGAAGGCATTCAGATGTGTCACACTTTGCCATAAATTCAGAATGTTAGCACTCTAGTTGCTTATTAGATCACTGTAGTAAAGCTACTGCTCACCAGGGAAGTCTGCTGCTGGTATTGAAAGTGCATGTTTCAGTCTGCATGTCAGAATTTTTTAATGAAATAGAAGAGGATTTGAGAAGTCACTCAAAATGTGCCCTAGTTTTTCTTTCTGCAGCACTAATCATACTTTCTATGGCAAAATGAACCCCTCATTTTGTACCTTTTAAAATTAAATGTTTTAAGAGTTACCACTTTATTCCAACCAAGATGGCTTCAGGTGTGCCATACGTTTGTCATAAGTAGGACTGTTCGCGCTCTAGTTGTTCTTTAAAACACTCTGGGAAGCAGCAGTAGAACACAAAGGAATCAACTGACAGTCTCTGCCCTTGTTGGATGTACATGTTTTACTGAGAATGTCAGACTTCATTCTCACATGACTGAGAAAGATAATGTGAATTTACAGAAAATATGCTCTCAGTTTAGCTTATAGATCACCTTCCAAACCTCTGTGGGAAAAGCACGAGAAAATAGTTTTCTCTCAAACATGATTCATGATATCACAGCAGTAGGCTTTTTCACATGGTAAAATCACCTTAGAACACACCACAATTCCTAAAATGAGGATGGTACCATCAACAAATGATTTATAATGTAACTAAAGTCTTAAAACCTTCTATTAACTGCAATGCTTTTTAATGAGGTGCTATCATGTATATTGGTCCCAAGATGGCTGCCAACACTTCTTGGATGATGTGCTGACAGCCAATCAGATCTCACGATGAGATGTGTGGTTAGGCTCCGCCCAGATATATATGTGAATTTACTTTTGATTTTCTCAGGAACTACTGAACAGATTTACACCATTTAAGCAAAAGGCATGAGTCAGAACTGAGGACTACCTCTTTGCCAAATTTGGTGTAATTCCATTCAGCACTTTGGGCTGTAGCTGCGTCAACAGGTCCTATGGGAAAATGCATGGGGAAAATGCGTTTTTGGGTCCCCCTTTTTTCTCGGCCCCCGCTTGACGAATCACCGTGAAATTTTCAGGATAGGAGCGGACAAGAGCTGGGCAAAAGTTGGGAAAATTTTGCGAAGATTCATCAATCGACGCCAACGTTATTCCAAATAGAATGTTGTGGATTTCCTATGGAAAATAGGTCCTAACTATAACTACCTACTGGCAACTGCCAGTAGGTAATATATACACTATATATATATATTTATATATATATATATATATATATATATATATATATATATATATATATATATATACATATATATATATATATATATATACATATATATATATATATATATTACCTACTGGCGGTCGCCAGTAGGTAGTTATAGTTAGGACCACGTTTCCATAGGAAATCCGCAATATTCTATTTTGAATAACTTTGGCGCCGGTCGACGAATCCTCGCGAATTTTTCAAAATAGGTGGGGCGCTACGCTACGCTCCTACCCTGAAAGTCTCGGGGGGATTCGTCAAGCGGGGGCTGAGATAAAAGGGGGGTCCCAAAACGCGTTTTTCCCATGCATTTTTCCATAGGACCTTTAGACAGGGCTACAGCCCGAACGGCTGAACAGAATTACTAGAAATTTGGCAGAGAGATAGTCCTCAGGTCAAGGAAGTGCCTTTTGTAGGTTTGGTGTAAATCTGTTCAGTAGATTCTGAGAAAATAGCCTTTAAATCAATATATATATCTGAGCCAGCTTACGGTGTGCTTACGGTACGCTTACCGTACGCGTACGGTGGCGTGCACGAGCGCGATTCTGATTGGCTCTTAGATCTTAGTAAACATTCGAATCGGCCGAAACCAGGAAGCGGCGGCCGCCATTTTCTCTCTCGCACTGAGAGTAATGTTCAAAATATAAAGCACAAAAACATGTAAAGGGGCTGTTTAGACAGCTCCCACACACATAGCCTTGTTGAGGGAGTCCCCAAAGATCCCCCAAGGCCAAAAACGGAATTTTTATTTTTTCGCTAATTTCGCCGATTACGCTTACCGTACGGGTACGGTAAAAAATTACTAAAAAAAAAAAAATTATCCACACTCTCCCCACCCCGTGTGCAATTTGTGCCTGAAGGGCACCAATTGTGCATGGCTTATTAGAAATGTGAAAAACTAAAATATTAAAAAAAAAAATATTTAAAAAAAAAATTATCAACACTCTCTCCACCCCGTGTGCAAATGGTGCCCGAAGGCCACCATTTGTGCATGGCTTATAACTTATAAGAAAAATTAAAATATTACCTTTCAAAACGAAGTGCATCATATGTCCTCCATGTGCGCACGGTGCGCGAAGCGCATCGTGCGTACATGGCCCATCTAGCGTAACGTGGGCACGCGGTGCGCGTAGCGCACCGCGTGCCCACCGTGCGTGCAAGGCACTAACTGCGTAAAGTGGGTGCGCGGTGCGCGAAGCGCACCGTGTGCGCACGGAACGAACTGCGTTAAGTGGGCGCACACGCCACGAATGGCGTAAAGTAACTTAGCATTTAAAAAAACGTACAAATTCACTGAAAAAAACATAGGTTTCACACACGTTATAGTTAGGAATTAGCATTTAAAAAACCTTGCAAATTCACTGAAAAAACCATAGGTTTCACACATGTTATAGTTAGCGGAAATTTTACTGATAAAAAACCAATGAAATCCCCCTGTTATAGTTAGTGCAGGCAACTATAACTCACGCGACCGCAATCTTCTGCTGATGACATATGTGTCTTTAGGAAAAAAAAATATTTGTAATATATGTATAGCTAAAAATGTATGGAAGAAGACATGGGCAAATAAGTGTCTAAATACAGTATTAGCATCAGCAGAGGATTGCGGTCGCGTGAGTTATAGTTGCCTGCACTAACTATAACGGGGGAATTTCATTGGTTTTTTATCAGTAAAATTTCCGCTAACTATAACATGTGTGAAACCTATGGTTTTTTCAGTGAATATATATATATATATATATATATATATATACATATATACATATATACATATATACATATACATATATATATATATATGAATGAATTTTTTGCATTATTTATAAATGTGAAGTTGGATTTATCCAGGAATTTTCACATTGCCGATATGTATTTATTACATTGGTCATATCCACGGAGTCTGTTTTCTATGTTCTTCATTAACTTTCGTAACATGTGACTATTGTGGGAAGGGCATATTATTTAAAAATGGCGAAATCAATTGCAGCTTTTAAGTGAACAAGGGCGCTTGAGCCCGAAACGCGTCATCTGCCGACTGCTGCTAGGTATGAAATAAAACATCTTGCCTGAGAAAACAAGTGGTTCGTATCTCTTTCTTCGCTGCCGAGGTAGAGGTGGAAGGAGTATTTTTTGCAATTTGGGATTCACGGAGGTCCGACTTTCTTCCGTTTGACGAACCCTCTCACCCGGAAGTGGCTGCCGCCTTGAAGTCGAAGGAATTGGAAGTTCGTGGTGAAACATTGGGCGCAGCCCCCTCGAGCCGCCACACGTTGCATGAAAAGAAAAGGATACTGGTCAGCGAGTAAAACCGAACAAGTTTGAAGTTGAAGCGGAACCGTATCCGGTGAGTGACGAAGGCATTGTGGCAGAGGTGGGGAGATAGCAGGCACTTACCAATTAACCCGAAACACGATTCGAGTTACAATTGTAATATATACCTAGCAGTCAGCATGACAGACGAGGCTGTACGCCAGCGTGAAGCGGCAGCGGAAGAATTGTTTTGCAAAAGACCAGCAGCAAACGCAAACACTGTACCCATAGCAAGCACATCGGCAAGGGTGGATGAAAATGAAAAGACTCTATTAAAAGACCTAGAAAAGTACAAACGCCTGGAAATCACCAAGTGGTGGGAACACTGCTCGTTAACCAAATATGCAGAAGTTGGACGGGTCCCGAGGGGTCTCCGTATCCTTTTGGCCCCAAGTTACGATAACCCCAACCCTGCTATGTTAAAGGAATGGGCGCAAAATAACCTGGAAGCCTCCATGACCTCAGTCCGTATTTTGATTAAATACGCAGCAATAGATCGGGTGGATATTATTAAAAAAATAGAAAATATCGAAGAGGAGCTAAAAAAATCTGCTAAGATTGATTACATCAAAAGTGCAAGAAACGCCATTGAGGAGAGACTGCGTAAACATGAAGACAAAATAAAACAACGTAAAGCACATAAATTTGCCAGGGATGAAGCAGACTATAATAATGGGCAAATCTTCACATTCGCCCGGAAATACAACAATGAAAACCGTAAAAAATTCGGGGAACAGAGGAGTAAAAACAATATGGAGACCAATGTGCAGAAATCAACTATAACGGAAGAAGCAGCAGCAGACAGCGCTAGCTATGATTCAATCTCTACCTCAAGCGATATAAGCGTGGAAAGCGGAGAGAGGCCCATACCAGCTATAGTACTTGATGCAGGAGAAGAATTGGATTTTTTAGTAGCAGAGAGACTGCGATCACTGAGACCGAGAACAGAAAGCATGCAACAGCAAAAAACACAAAAAGAAAAAATAGACGAAGGAAAGAACGAAGAAAGATCAGCAAACAAAAAAGGAAACAACAACAGAAAACGCAATTGGAATCGGAAGAAGTAGATTTGGATAAAACCATAATCAACCTGTCCAAAGTGCCTTTGTCGAATGCTGAAAAAATGCTGCTATCCTTAGGTCTTAATTTTTGCCCCGGCCAACCTTTCAACTACAGCTCCACGAGGATCGATGTCTTCAAATTCGTCAGAAAACTCAAATTGAAAAAACATTTCTCTTTGAAAAATGTAAAAGAAAAAGACGAAGAGTTGCAACATGGAGTCAATAACCATGATGAAAGTCTTGGCATCAGGGCAGCGGATATTCCAATCTATTTAGACCTACATGATTTAAATACTGGTGAGGCAGCATGTGACGAGGTCGATGATGATCTTTTAACTCAAACTAGACTCAAAAACATCAATCTGCTGCAAAAGGGTGCTGGGATCAGCCCCTTCAAGAAAAAATCCAAATACATCCCCATGATGCCAAGAGACGCATTAGATACGTTCCACGACTGTGTGGTGGAAGACATTAAAAAAATTCAAACAAAGAAAACAAGTTGAAAAAAAGAAAAAAGACTATGCCCAGTTAATGAAAAAACTAAGTGAAAACAACGAAATCATCATTAAGAAATCAGACAAGGGGGGCAATCTAGTAATCTGGCCCCGAGAAGATTACATCAAGGAGGCAAAACGCCAACTAAATAATAGTGATTGCTACGAGCCATCCAACATCAAACATTATAAAGGGGCCACAGATTCTCTTAAGAAACTGTTAGTACAACTTCGTAGTGATGGCCTCATTTCCAATGATGAGTTTAAATTCATGCATAATGAGAACCCTATTGTACCCGTGCTATATTTAATACCGAAAGTGCATAAAGGTGTCTCTCCTATTCCGGGTAGGCCCATCATTTCAGCTATAGGAAGTGTGGCTGAACAGGTGGGCCAGTACATCGACTTTTTTCTGCAAAATCATGTAAAAACACTGCCTAGCTACATCAAGGATACGGGTGATTTTTTGAGTAAGATTAAGAACATACATTGGTCAGATGGGATGTATCTAATTTCATTGGATATTGAATCCTTGTATACCAGTATAGATCACCAGGCAGGACTGTCAGCTGTAAAATTCTTTTTGGACCAAAGAGCGTGCGAATTCTATCAGCACAATAAGGCCCTAGTGAATATGATGAGTTGGTGTCTCAACAACAACTTCTTTCTATTTGGAAAGGAGCTGTTTAAGCAATTAAGGGGCGTGGCCATGGGTGCTTGCTTTTCCCCCAGCTACGCGTGCTTGCACGTAGGCTGGTGGGAAGAGCAGGTACTTAAAAGGAACTATTCTTCCATCTTTAAAGAAAACATAGTGCACTACTACAGGTTCATCGATGATATTTTCATCGTGTGGCATGGTAATAAAGAAAAAGCATTGGAATGCATTGAAAGCATTAATGTTAATAATCTGAATCTCCACTTTACCCACCACATAGACAATTCCAGCTTGGAATTTCTGGATTTCAAACTGTATGTAGCAAATGACAGAATAGAAAGTACCCTTTTTAGGAAACCCACTGCTGGCAATGTCACACTTCATGCCTCCAGTGCCCACCCTAAACACCTGATTGCGAGCATTCCCTACGGGGAATTGTTACGCCTGAAAAGGATATGCAGCACGGATGCAGAATTTAACATTTGTGCTTCAGAATCCATGCATCGCATGAAAGCTAGAGGCTATTCAGATGAGATTTTGACTAAAGCTCTAACTAAGACATCATCTGGATCTAGAGCGAGTTTACTTCCGGCTCCAACAGCAGTCTTGGAGGTTTTATTTGATTCACCAGCTACTCCTGAGACGACAGTTAAAACTCAATGTCCTAGACTAATCACAGCATACAGTGAGAACGAACGCAAAATTAGATCCATTGTTAACAAAAACTGGGGAATAGTACTTACCGATCCTGTCTTAAGAATGAGTCTGCCATCCAGCCCCACTATAACATTCAGTAGAGCTAGAAATATGGGGGCTAAATTAGATCTTACTAGCCCCGAAATAAGAACCAAATCCAATTGGTTAAAACCAAAGGATGGTTTTTACAAATGCTCATCGTGCCGGGCGTGCAAGTTCGGGGTCAACACAACAGAATACTATACTCCATTCAGCCCTATACCACACAAGATAATGGGAAACTATAACTGTAAGACTGATTTTGCAGTTTATGTTCTCACTTGTACCTGTGGGCTTCATTACATCGGAAGCACCAAACTACAGGTACATGAGAGAATCCTTCAACATCTACGTGCCATTCTGCATAGTGATCCCAATTACCCAGTGGCGCGCCATTTCAAACAAGTTCATGGTAATGATTTATCTTGTTTAAAATATTATGTGGTAGCTGCTATTCCTAAACCACGCAGAGGAGGAAACAGAGAGGCTTTGCTAAGGAGATTAGAAACTAAATTCATTCTTAACTTCGATAGCAAATGCCCAAATGGTCTGAATAATACCGAAGATATGTACACATGTTTGTGAACAGTTATTCTGTATGTTACCTGGATTATTGTATTTTTATGTGGTACAGACTTTTTGAGTTTGTTTTTTTGATTTGATTTTAGACAATTTATTGTTCAAATTTTGTGAGTATTGGTGAAACTTGTGATTACGGGAGAAGGATAAAAAGTATATAAAAAATGGTTGGTACTTTTGTACTCACAATTTTTAGCGGTGATAAATTTACACTGTGGCAGAGATTTAGTATCATGATGGCATCCATTGTTCTTTTTTGTTTAAAAAAAACATTCAAATAGAAGCTGGGGCTATCTTGTAATAATACATATTATATTTGGAATTGTGTCTCAGCCGAGTGTAGATTGCTGATAAATGTGTATATATATTATATTTGTATATATTTTGTTCTATCCTTGTGGCCATTTTTGCAACCAATATTCTTCACATTTAATATCACATTAATTTGCACATGACTTATTTGGAATATAAATTCTTCAATCAACTCTGCTATGCACTTTAAACACACAAACAAAAAATTATTTTGCACATTGCCTTCCCAAAGTTACAAGTTTGTTAATGATTGTATGCATTTATGCAGTTACAATGAATGAATTTTTTGCATTATTTATAAATGTGAAGTTGGATTTATCCAGGAATTTTCACATTGCCGATATGTATTTATTACATTGGTCATATCCACGGAGTCTGTTTTCTATGTTCTTCATTAACTTTCGTAACATGTGACTATTGTGGGAAGGGCATATTATTTAAAAATGGCGAAATCAATTGCAGCTTTTATGTGAACAAGGGCGCTTGAGCCCGAAACGCGTCATCTGCCGACTGCTGCTAGGTATGAAATAAAACATCTTGCCTGAGAAAACAAGTGGTTCGTATCTCTTTCTTCGCTGCCGAGGTAGAGGTGGAAGGGGTATTTTTTGCAAATCGCCAGTAGGTAGTTATAGTTAGGACCCTGTTTCCATAGGAAAACCGCAACATTCTATTTGGAATAACTTTGGCGCCGGTCGACGAATCCTCGCGAAATTTTCAAAATAGGTGGGGCGCTACGCTCCGCTCCTACCCTGAAAGTCTCGGGGGGATTCGTCAAGCGGGGGCTGAGATAAAAGGGGGGTCCCAAAACGCGTTTTTCCCATGCATTTTTCCATAGGACCTTTAGACACAGCTACAGCCCGAACGGCTGAACAGAGTTCCTTGAAATTTGGCAGAGAGGTAGTCCTCAGGTCAAGGAAGTGCCTTTTGTAGGTCTGGTGTAAATCTGTTCAGTAGATTCTGAGAAAATAGCCTTTAAATCAATATATATATCTGAGCCAGCTTACGGTGCGCTTACCGTACGCGTACGGTGACGTGCGCGAGCGCGATTCTGATTGGCTGTTAGATCTTAGTAAACATTCAAATCGGTCGAAACCAGGAAGCGGCGGCCGCCATTTTCTCTCTCGCACTCTTAAGCGGAGAGGAAAAACAAAGGCAAAAAACATGTAAAGGGACTGTTTAGACAGCTCCTTACCACCTAGCCTTGATTAATGGGTCCCCACAGTTCCCCCAAGGTCAAAAATTTCAGTTTTTTTTTTACGAAAAATCGCCGATTACGCGTACAGTTAAAAAAAAAAAAATAAAAAAAAAAAATTATCCACACTCTCCCCACATTACATATGTAGAAAATGTAAAAGCTTGCATTTCACAGCGAAGCGCATAATATGTCCTGCATGTGCGCACGGTGCGCGAAGCGCATCGTGCGTACATGGCCCATCCACGGCACTAACTGCGTAAAGCGGGCGCGCGGTGCGCGAAGCGCACCTCGTGCTCACTGTGCGCGCACGGTGCGCGAAGCGCACCATGCGCGCACGGAACGAACTGCGTTAAGTGGGCGCCACCCCATGTGCAAATGGTGCCCGAAGGGCACCATTTATGCATGGCATATCATTGTTGTAAAAAATGTAAAAGCTTACCTTTCACAGCGAAGCGCATAATATGTCCTCCATGTGCGCACGGTGCGCGAAGCGCATCGTGCGTACATGGCCCATCCACGGCACTAACTGCGTAAAGTGGGCGCGCGGTGCGCACGGAACGAACTGCGTTAAGTGGGCGCACACGCCACGAATGGCGTAAAGTAACTTAGCATTTAAAAAACCGTACAAATTCACTGAAAAAACCATAGGTTTCACACACGTTATAGTTAGGAATTAGCATTTAAAAAACCTTGCAAATTCAATGAAAAAACCATAGGTTTCACACATGTTATAGTTAGCTGGACATTTTACTGATAAAAAACCAATGAAATTCCCCCGTTATAGTTAGTGCAGGCAACTATAACTCACGTGACCACAATCCTCTGCTGATGACATATGTGTCTTTATGAAAAAAAAATATTTGTAATATATGTATAGCTAAAATTTAATGGAAGAAGACATGGGCAAATAAGTGTCTAAATACAGTATTAGCATCAGCAGAGGATTGCGGTCACGTGAGTTATAGTTGCCTGCACTAACTATAACGGGGGAATATATATATATATATATATATATATATATATATATATATATATATCCCAACACAAAAGAAGCAAAGGGGCACTCTCTGGGTTCAAGTAATCCAATTTATTGCGCCACAGACGCGTTTCAGCAACATGCCTTTCTCAATGTGATTGCGCAAAACAAGATGATAGTCACCTGACCAGTTTAAATACGTCTCAGTGCACTCTCATTGAAGGTGAGTGATGGCTGTAGAAAGCGGACTTCTAATTCACCCTGAAGCGTTGTCAAACATTGTGCCGCCATCATTGTGTGTCAATTTCCATCAGTTTGCTTTATGGCTGACTCCCGTTTTATTTCACCTGAGTGGATGTTTAAAGTCATAGTGAATATGGTTCAGCTTATTGTTTAACACACTTGGTAAACACAATGTGCAGTCGCATCCATTTCTTCACGTTAAATCAAGAGTGTGCATTCATATTTAAAAGTCAGTATTTCACTGGATATAATATCCCTCGTTTACCGCAAATGCCTTTTTGAACAGTACAAACCCACAGCGTACCGGTTTGGT
Source organism: Triturus cristatus (assembly GCF_964204655.1). Taxonomy (NCBI): domain Eukaryota; kingdom Metazoa; phylum Chordata; class Amphibia; order Caudata; family Salamandridae; genus Triturus; species Triturus cristatus. The sequence continues at coordinate 971,165,893 of NC_140589.1, forward strand.
AACCAGGACTCCCACATTGTAGTAACGTGTGACTAGTCGTCAGCAGGCATGGCGTTCTCTTAGGCAGCGGTGGTTCAGGCATTTGTCCATAATACAGTTCCCCAAATTCCACTGTGGAATTTGGGGAACTATATATATATATATATATATATATATATATATATATATATATATATATATATATATATATATATATATATATATATATATATATTCAGTGAAAAAAACATAGGTTTCACACACGTTATAGTTAGCTGGACATTTCACTCGTAAAAAACCAATGAAATTTTCCCGTTATAGTTAGTTAAGCTAACTATAACTCGCGCGCCCGCAATGCACTGCTGATGACGTCACATATTACATCACTCATGACATGGTCAGTGACATCACTCATGACATCACTGATGACATCTCAAATGACATCACTGATGACATCACTGATGACATCACTGATGACATCATCCATGTGATAGAGTGGCAGACCTCCTCTCAACCTAATATAACCTTTGATACACACATTCAAAAATAGAGACTGAAATTTTCAAAAAAATGGACATACCAATACCAATTACAACAACCTCTTCAATAATTCTAAGAACCACATAAACATCCACTCATTCACCAACAGTCCTGTACAGTCACTCATTCGTGTACTCACACATCATATGTACTCATACACCAATACATCCTGTTACACAATGCCACTCATCCACAGAGTTACTGACACACATAGTCACTCATGAAAAAAAGAAAGAAACATACATTTACTTGCATATACAGTTATACACACACCACCACACTTACTTCTACAGAAACTTACACATACTTAGTCTTTTAAACAATCAGTTATAGAAACACATACTTATTCATACAGGAACTCTTTCAATCTCTCACTCTCACATATACTCACTTATATACACCAATAGTCACATATACTAGTTTAAAACATATGTAGTTACTCATAAAGACACTATTGAGACAGCCATTCACTCACTAACACACCCATACACACACTCTTCCACCCATACAGTCCTGCACATATGCCGTCTTCAACACATACAAACAGTGAGTCACTCATTCATGCACCTATGCACTACGTAATACCCCCCACCGAACCATATAGACACTGATACTCAAAAAACCAACTAATAACCTATATAGACACTCATGTAGCTACTCACCAACCCATGCAGCCACTTATACACAAAGTGAGAGACTGATACAGATATTTACATATTTAAACATTACTCACTAAGCCATGTATTCACTAAGATACACTTAATCAGTCAGTTACACAATCAATTTTTAAAAAACAAATCATCCATTTAGACACTTATATACCCATTTATTCTTCCATCGACCTTGAGATATACATATATAAAACATATTTAATTTTCAGAAAAACACACATTCACTGGATGATGTCATTAGTGATGTCATCAGTGATGTCATTTGAGATGTCATCAGTGATGTCATGAGTGATGTCACTGACCATGTCATGAGTGATGTAATATGTGACGTCATCAGCAGTGCATTGCGGGCGCGCGAGTTATAGTTAGCTTAACTAACTATAACGGGAAAATTTCATTGGTTTTTTACGAGTGAAATGTCCAGCTAACTATAACGTGTGTGAAACCTATGGTTTTTTCACTGAATTTGCAAGGTTTTTTAAATGCTAATTCCTAACTATAACATGTGTGAAACCTATGGTTTTTTCAGTGAATTTGCAAGGTTTTTTAAATGCTAATCCCTAACTATAGCATGTGTGAAACCTATGGTTTTTTCAGTGAATTTGCAAGGTTTTTTAAATGCTAATTTCTAACTATAACGTGTGTGAAACCCATGGTTTTTTCAGTGAATTTGTATGGTTTTTAAATGCTAATTCTTACCTATAACATATGTGATTCCCATATTTTTTTTTATTGATTTTGTATGATTTTTTTATTATAAATTCTTATCTTAAATGTGTTTTTTTTTAAAAAAAACAAGTTTTTTTTTAACTTTTTATTCTCTTAAAACACTATGTTTTTTTAAAAAAAAAAATATGCAATATAACAAGTTTTCTCTTTTTTTTTTACCAAACAGGTAAGATATATTAGTATAACATAGAAAATATTATTTTTTAAGTGCGCGTACGGTAAGCGTACGGTAAGCTTACGGTTTACCCAATGTTTGTAATTTATCTACTCTGTTTGCGTATAGTTACGCAATTTGCGTAGCCGCGCGTACTGTGCGTGGGGCGCATAGGCGTGCACGCTACACGCGCACGTTACGCGTAAGTGTTGTAGAGTGACTGTTTTGCACATGCGCGCGAGCGCGTGTCTTTTTTACGCGCATGCGCACTTTTACCGTAAGCGCACCGTAAGCGCACCGTAAGCGTAACGTAAGCGTAACGTACGCGCACGGTGGGTCATGTGATCATGAAACACAACTTTTGATTGGTTGAAACTACTTTCAGTTCTAGAACTCTCCTACACCACACCCATTCCCCTCATTTCTGCTTGTGATCCCTTAGGAGAAGGAGCTGACTTGTCTTTGTGATACGATGGCAGAACAGCACTCTTCTGCTGAGAGTGAGGCTAGCAGCACCACCATCAGGCAGAGAAAGAGGAAACAGAAGGGCTCTTTCATATGGGAGTATTTCAGTTTTCCAGAGGGTGAGAAAAAAGTCAATGCTGCCTTGGTGACTTGCAAGCTGTGCCAGCGTGTACTTTCGCGAGGTAATCCCAACAAGAAGTATTCCTTTGGGAATCACACTATGTTGAGACACCTTGAGGATGTGCATCCTAGGACACATGCACGACATACTAGGGGCAACCCTTCAGTAAGTCGAGCAAGCACATCCACAGCAGCTCAGCCGAGTCCTTCTTCGGAAGCTCAGCAGAGCCCTTCATCTGTGGGGGCACAATCACCTTTTTCTGAACCTCTGGAAATGAACCCTCGGTTTGGTAGGGTTACTATGCGGTGTTCATTTTGCCATGATCTAATTGTTCACAGGGAGACCAGTGTTTCCCTCATTAACAACAGAATAGATCAGCACAAATGTCCAACCAGCTAATGTTCCCATACTTCCTTTCCTCTGTCCCTGCATGAACACAACGGCTCTTTTAAGAGCCAACCTTACCTCTCAACTTTTTTTTATTTTTTCTTTAACCCCTTCGCTGCTAGGCCTTTTCCCCTCCTGTGCTAAGCCTTTTTTGGGCTATTTGAGGTAGTGCGCGCTTAGGCCCCTGTAACTTTTTGACCACATTAGGTATCCACGCCAAATTTGCGTCCTTTTCTTCCAACATCTTGGGGATTCTAAAGGTACCCAGGGTTTGTGGATTCTCCTAGAGGGTTCCCAGAAATTAGTCAAAATACAGCAATTTTTTTTTTTTTTGTGAAAAATGTGAAAAACGGGCTGCAAATGAAAGCTTCTGGGTTTTTCTCTGCAAATGGTATCAAAAAAGGGTTTGTGGGGCTGAAATCACAATTTCTCCAGCTTTTAGGGAATGACAGAATTTTGTTAGAAAACCAACATTTTTTACACAGTTTTGGCATTTTTCTGGGACATACCCTATTTTTGCTATTTTTTGTGCTTTCAACCTCCTTCCAGTTAACGGTAGAAATGGGTACAAAAACAATAATGGATCCTGGAAAGCTATACATTTTTGAAAAGTAGACAAAATTCTGAATTCAGCAAGGGGTCATTTGTGTAGATCCATCAAGGTTTCTTTATAGAAATGTACAGGCAAATATAGGAAAAATTAAAAATTTGTTGAAAAAAGCAGCCTTTTGAGTCAACGTTTTTACCTGTAACTTCTTCGAATTATGACATCTCTTTGAAAGCAATGTACCGTTACATCCGGTAGACCTTCCTGGTTGTGGGGACATATAGGACTTGTAGGTTCACCAAGAGCCCAACGAACCCAGAGTAGAAAAATGAGCAGCATTTTGTAATGTTTTTTTTTTTTGGTCCGGGTATATAGCAATTATTGTGGGAAAATGTATACATGGAAAAATCGGTATGAAAGTCACCTATGTATTTCTGAAATGGGAACAAATTACAGAGTTCAGAAACAGTGCATATTTGCACATTTTCGAAATTGGGAATACTCATATTTGCATGACAATTATTGGTCATTTTTCAAAATGACTTTTTTTTACACAATGTCTTTCATTTGGAAGGGAGAAATGCATCAAAAATCAATAGGTAATAACAGTTGCTTTACAAATTTGAACTACCCTAAGTCTCCCGATAAAAATGGTACCTCACTTGTGTGGGTAGGCATAGTGCCCACGACAGGAAGTGGCTCAAAACCTAAGGTGAACACACCACATTTTCACACTGAAAATTTACACTTTTTTTGCAAAGAGTCTAGCTGTAGTTTTTGAACCCTAGCCCTGCCGGCACCTAGGGAAACCTAGCAAACCTATACATTTTTGAAAACTAGACACCCAGGGGAATCCAGGATGGGGTGACTTGACTGCCTCCCACCATGGTCTGTTACCCAGAATCCCTTGCAAACGTAAAAAATTGACAAAAAAAACACATTTTCCCCACATTTCTGTGATGGAAAGTTCTGGAATCTGCGTGGATCCACAAATTTCCACCCACCCCGCGTTCCCCAAAGTCCTACGAGAAAAATGGTACCTCACTTGTGTGGGTCGGCCTAGTGCCTGCGACAGGAAACGGCGCAAAACGCAACGTGGTTTTGCAGTGAAAAATGACCCTTTTTTTGGCAAAGTGACTAGCTGTAGATTTTGAACCCTAGCCCTGCAAGCACCTAGGGAAAACTAGCAAACCTATACATTTTTGAAAACTAGACACCCAGGGGAATCCAGGATGGGGTGACTTGACTGCCTCCCACCATGGTCTGTTACCCAGAATCCCTTGCAAACGTAAACAATTGACAAAAAAAACACATTTTCCCCACATTTCTGTGATGGAAAGTTCTGGAATCTGCGTGGATCCACAAATTTCCACCCACCCCGCATGCCCCAAAGTCCTACGAGAAAAATGGTACCTCACTTGTGCGGGTCGGCATAGTGCCCGTGACAGGAAACGGTGCAAAACGCAACGTGGTTTTGCAGTGCAAAATGACCCTTTTTTGGCAAAGTGACTAGCTGTAGATTTTGAACCCTAGCCCTGCCGGCACCTAGGGAAACCTAGCAAACCTATACATTTTTGAAAACTAGACACCCAGGGGAATCCAGGATGGGGTGGCTTGACTGCCTCCCACCATGGTCTGTTACCCAGAATCCCTTGCAAACGTAAAAAATTGACAAAAAAAACACATTTTCCCCACATTTCTGTGATGGAAAGTTCTGGAATCTGCGTGGATCCACAAATTTCCACCCACCCCGCGTTCCCCAAAGTCCTACGAGAAAAATGGTACCTCACTTGTGCGGGTCGGCCTAGTGCCCGCGACAGGAAACGGCGCGAAACGCAACGTGGTTTTGCAGTGAAAAATGACCCTTTTTTTGGCAAAGTGACTAGCTGTAGATTTTGAACCCTAGCCCTGCAAGCACCTAGGGAAAACTAGCAAACCTATACATTTTTGAAAACTAGACACACAGGGGAATCCAGGATGGGGTGACTTGACTGCCTCCCACCATGGTCTGTTACCCAGAATCCCTTGCAAACGTAAAAAATTGACAAAAAAAACACATTTTCCCCACATTTCTGTGATGGAAAGTTCTGGAATCTGCGCGGATCCACAAATTTCCACCCACCCCGCGTTCCCCAAAGTCCTACGAGAAAAATGGTACCTCACTTGTGCGGGTCGGCATAGTGCCCGCGACAGGAAACGGTGCAAAACGCAACGTGGTTTTGCAGTGCAAAATGACCCTTTTTTTGGCAAAGTGACTAGCTGTAGATTTTGAACCCTAGCCCTGCCGGCACCTAGGGAAACCTAGCAAACCTATACATTTTTGAAAACTAGACACCCAGGGGAATCCAGGATGGGGTGGCTTGACTGCCTCCCACCATGGTCTGTTACCCAGAATCCCTTGCAAACGTAAAAAATTGACAAAAAAAACACATTTTCCCCACATTTCTGTGATGGAAAGTTCTGGAATCTGCGTGGATCCACAAATTTCCACCCACCCCGCGTTCCCCAAAGTCCTACGAGAAAAATGGTACCTCACTTGTGCGGGTCGGCCTAGTGCCCGCGACAGGAAACGGCGCAAAACGCAACGTGGTTTTGCAGTGAAAAATGACCCTTTTTTTGGCAAAGTGACTAGCTGTAGATTTTGAACCCTAGCCCTGCAAGCACCTAGGGAAAACTAGCAAACCTATACATTTTTGAAAACTAGACACCCAGGGGAATCCAGGATGGGGTGACTTGACTGCCTCCCACCATGGTCTGTTACCCAGAATCCCTTGCAAACGTAAAAAATTGACAAAAAAAACACATTTTCCCCACATTTCTGTGATGGAAAGTTCTGGAATCTGCGTGGATCCACAAATTTCCACCCACCCCGCGTTCCCCAAAGTCCTACGAGAAAAATGGTACCTCACTTGTGCGGGTCGGCATAGTGCCCGCGACAGGAAACGGTGCAAAACGCAACGTGGTTTTGCAGTGCAAAATGACCCTTTTTTTGGCAAAGTGACTAGCTGTAGATTTTGAACCCTAGCCCTGCCGGCACCTAGGGAAACCTAGCAAACCTATACATTTTTGAAAACTAGACACCCAGGGGAATCCAGGATGGGGTGGCTTGACTGCCTCCCACCATGGTCTGTTACCCAGAATCCCTTGCAAACGTAAAAAATTGACAAAAAAACACATTTTCCCCACATTTCTGTGATGGAAAGTTCTGGAATCTGCGTGGATCCACAAATTTCCACCCACCCCGCGTTCCCCAAAGTCCTACGAGAAAAATGGTACCTCACTTGTGTGGGTCGGCCTAGTGCCCGCGACAGGAAACGGCGCAAAACGCAACGTGGTTTTGCAGTGAAAAATGACCCTTTTTTTGGCAAAGTGACTAGCTGTAGATTTTGTACCCTAGCCCTGCCGGCACCTAGGGAAACCTAGCAAACCTATACATTTTTCAAAACTAGACACCCAGGGGAATCCAGGATGGGGTGACTTGACTGCCTCCCACCATGGTCTGTTACCCAGAATCCCTTGCAAACGTAAAAAATTGACAAAAAAAACACATTTTCCCCACATTTCTGTGATGGAAAGTTCTGGAATCTGCGTGGATCCACAAATTTCCACCCACCCCGCGTTCCCCAAAGTCCTACAAGAAAAATGGTACCTCACTTGTGCTGGTCGGCCTAGTGCCCGTGACAGGAAACGGCGCAAAATGCAACGTGGTTTTGCCGTGAAAAATGACCCTTTTTTTGGCAAAGTGACTAGCTGTAGATTTTGTACCCTAGCCCTGCCGGCACCTAGGGAAACCTAGCAAACCTATACATTTTTGAAAACTAGACACCCAGGGGAATCCAGGATGGGGTGACTTGACTGCCTCCCACCATGGTCTGTTACCCAGAATCCCTTGCAAACGTAAAAAATTGACAAAAAAAACACATTTTCCCCACATTTCTGTGATGGAAAGTTCTGGAATCTGCGTGGATCCACAAATTTCCACTCACCCCGCGTTCCCCAAAGTCCTACGAGAAAAATGGTACCTCACTTGTGCGGGTCGGCCTAGTGCCCGCGACAGGAAACGGCGCAAAACGCAACGTGGTTTTGCAGTGAAAAATGACCCTTTTTTTGGCAAAGTGACTAGCTGTAGATGTTGTACCCTAGCCCTGCCGGCACCTAGGGAAACCTAGCAAACCTATACATTTTTGAAAACTAGACACCCAGGGGAATCCAGGATGGGGTGACTTGACTGCCTCCCACCATGGTCTGTTACCCAGAATCCCTTGCAAACGTCAAAAATTGACAAAAAAAACACATTTTCACCACATTTCTGTGATGGAAAGTTCTGGAATCTGCGTGGATCCACAAATTTCCACCCACCCCGCGTTCCCCAAAGTCCTACGAGAAAAATGGTACCTCACTTGTGCGGGTCGGCATAGTGCCCGCCACAGGAAACGGTGCAAAACACAACGTGGTTTTGCAGTGCAAAATGACCCTTTTTTTGGCAAAGTGACTAGCTGTAGATTTTGAACCCTAGCCCTGCCGGCACCTAGGGAAACCTAGCAAACCTATACATTTTTGAAAACTAGACACCCAGGGGAATCCAGGATGGGGTGGCTTGACTGCCTCCCACCATGGTCTGTTACCCAGAATCCCTTGCAAACGTATAAAATTGACAAAAAAAACACATTTTCCCCACATTTCTGTGATGGAAAGTTCTGGAATCTGCGTGGATCCACAAATTTCCACCCACCCCGCGTTCCCCAAAGTCCTACGAGAAAAATGGTACCTCACTTGTGCGGGTCGGCCTAGTGCCCGCGACAGGAAATGGCGCAAAACGCAACGTGGTTTTGCAGTGAAAAATGACCCTTTTTTTGGCAAAGTGACTAGCTGTAGATTTTGTACCCTAGCCCTGCCGGCACCTAAGGAAACCTAGCAAACCTATACATTTTTGAAAACTAGACACCCAGGGGAATCCAGGATGGGGTGACTTGACTTGCTCCCACCATGGTCTGTTACCCAGAATCCCTTGCAAACGTAAAAAATTGACAAAAAAAACACATTTTCCCCACATTTCTGTGATGGAAAGTTCTGGAATCTGCGTGGATCCACAAATTTCCACCCATCCCGCGTTCCCCAAAGTCCTACGAGAAAAATGGTACGTCACTTGTGCGGGTCGGCCTAGTGCCCGCGACAGGAAACGGCGCAAAACGCAACGTGGTTTTGCAGTGAAAATTGACCCTTTTTTTGGCAAAGTGACTAGCTGTAGATTTTGTACCCTAGCCCTGCAGGCACCTAGGGAAACCTAGCAAACCTATACATTTTTCAAAACTAGACACCCAGGGGAATCCAGGATGGGGTGGCTTGACTGCCTCCCACCATGGTCTGTTACCCAGAATCCCTTGCAAACGTAAAAAATTGACAAAAAAAACACATTTTCCCCACATTTCTGTGATGGAAAGTTCTGGAATCTGCGTGGATCCACAAATTTCCACCCACCCCGCGTTCCCCAAAGTCCTACGAGAAAAATGGTACCTCACTTGTGCGGGTTGGCCTAGTGCCCGCGACAGGAAACGGCGCAAAACACAACGTGGTTTTGCAGTGAAAAATGACCCTTTTTTTGGCAAAGTGACTAGCTGTAGATTTTGTACCCTAGCCCTGCCGGCACCTAGGGAAACCTAGCAAACCTATACATTTTTGAAAACTAGACACCCAGGGAAATCCAGGATGGGGTGACTTGACTGCCTCCCACCATGGTCTGTTACCCAGAATCCCTTGCAAACGTAAAAAATTGACAAAAAAAACACATTTTCACCACATTTCTGTGATGGAAAGTTCTGGAATCTGCGTGGATCCACAAATTTCCACCCACCCCGCGTTCCCCAAAGTCCTACGAGAAAAATGGTACCTCACTTGTGCGGGTCGGCCTAGTGCCCGCGACAGGAAACGGCGCAAAACGCAACGTGGTTTTGTAGCGAAAAATGACCCTTTTTTTGGCAAAGTGACTAGCTGTAGATTTTGAACCCTAGCCCTGCCGGCACCTAGGGAAACCTAGCAAACCCACGCATTTCTGAAAACTAGACACCCGGCGGCTTCCAGGGAGGTATGGCTTGCGTGGATCCCCCAACGTTTCCGTACCCAGAATCCCCTGCAAACCTCATTTTTTGCTCAAAAAATCACTATTTTCACACATTTTGGGGTGGGAAAGTAGTGGCATCACCGGGCTCACACAAATTTACCACCACCCAGCGTTCCCCCAGGTCTCCCGGTAAAAATGGTGCCTCACTTGTGTGGGAGGCCCAAGTACCCGCGGCAGGCAAGGACAACAAACGTAGTGAGGCGACATCAAAATGGCCTATCGCCAAACCACCTGGTTTTGCAAGGGGGGTCACTTTGGTTTTTGGCCCGGTGCGCGGCGGCCATCTAGGGAAACCTACCAAACCCAGGCATTTCTGAAAACTAGACACCCGGCGGCTTCCAGGGAGGTATGGCTTGCGTGGATCCCCCAACGTTTCCTTACCCAGAATCCCCTGCAAACCTCATTTTTTGCTCAAAAAATCACTTTTTTCACACATTTTGGGGTGGGAAAGTAGTGGCATCACCGGGCTCACACAAATTTACCACCACCCAGCGTTCCCCCAGGTCTCCCGGTAAAAATGGTGCCTCACTTGTGTGGGAGGCCCAAGTACCCGCGGCAGGCAAGGGCCCCAAACGTAGTGAGGCGACATCAAAATGGCCTATCGCCAAACCACCTGGTTTTGCAAGGGGGGTCACTTTGGTTTTTGGCCCGGTGCGCGGCGGCCATCTAGGGAAACCTACCAAACCCAGGCATTTCTGAAAACTAGACACCCGGCGGCTTCCAGGGAGGTATGGCTTGCGTGGATCCCCCAACGTTTCCTTACCCAGAATCCCCTGCAAACCTCATTTTTTGCTCAAAAAATCACTTTTTTCACACATTTTGGGGTGGGAAAGTAGTGGCATCACCGGGCTCACACAAATTTACCACCACCCAGCGTTCCCCCAGGTCTCCCGGTAAAAATAGTGCCTCACTTGTGTGTGAGGCCCAAGTACCCGCGGCAGGCAAGGGCCCCAAACGTAGTGAGGCGACATCAAAATGGCCTATCGCCAAACCACCTGGTTTTGCAAGGGGGGTCACTTTGGTTTTTGGCCCGGTGCGCGGCGGCCATCTAGGGAAACCTACCAAACCCAGGCATTTTTGAAAACTAGACACCCGGCGGCTTCCAGGGAGGTATGGCTTGCGTGGATCCCCCAACGTTTCCGTACCCAGAATCCCCTGCAAACCTCATTTTTTGCTCAAAAAATCACTTTTTTCACACATTTTGGGGTGGGAAAGTAGTGGCATCACCGGGCTCACACAAATTTACCACCACCCAGCGTTCCCCCAGGTCTCCCGGTAAAAATGGTGCCTCACTTGTGTGGGAGGCCCAAGTACCCGCGGCAGGCAAGGACAACAAACGTAGTGAGGCGACATCAAAATGGCCTATCGCCAAACCACCTGGTTTTGCAAGGGGGGTCACTTTGGTTTTTGGCCCGGTGCGCGGCGGCCATCTAGGGAAACATACCAAACCCAGGAATTTCTGAAAACTAGACACCCGGCGGCTTCCAGGGAGGTATGGCTTGCGTGGATCCCCCAACGCTTCCTTACCCAGAATCCCCTGCAAACCTCATTTTTTGCTCAAAAAATCACTTTTTTCACACATTTTGGGGTGGGAAAGTAGGCCATTTTGATGTCGCCTCACTACGTTTGGGGCCCTTGCCTGCCGCGGGTACTTGGGCCTCCCACACAAGTGAGGCACCATTTTTACCGGGAGACCTGGGGGAACGCTGGGTGGTGGTAAATTTGTGTGAGCCCGGTGATGCCACTACTTTCCCACCCCAAAATGTGTGAAAAAAGTGATTTTTTGAGCAAAAAATGAGGTTTGCAGGGGATTCTGGGTAAGGAAACGTTGGGGTATCCACGCAAGCCATACCTCCCTGGAAGCCGCCGGGTGTCTAGTTTTCAAAAAGGCCTGGGTTTGGTAGGTTTCCCTAGATGGCTGCCGCGCAACAGGCCAAAAACCAAAGAGACCCCCCTTGAAAAACCAGGTGGTTTGGCGATAGGCCATCTTGATGTCGCCTCACTACGTTTGTTGTCCTTGCCTGCCGCGGGTACTTGGGCCTCCCACACAAGTGAGGCACCATTTTTACCGGGAGACCTGGGGGAACGCTGGGTGGTGGTAAATTTGTGTGAGCCCGGTGATGCCACTACTTTCCCACCCCAAAATGTGTGAAAAAAGTGATTTTTTGAGCAAAAAATGAGGTTTGCAGGGGATTCTGGGTAAGGAAACGTTGGGGGATCCACGCAAGCCATACCTCCCTGGAAGCCGCCGGGTGTCTAGTTTTCAAAAATGCCTGGGTTTGGTAGGAATCCCTAGATGGCCGCCGCGCACCGGGCCAAAAACCAAAGTGACCCCCCTTGCAAAACCAGGTGGTTTGGCGATAGGCCATTTTGATGTCGCCTCACTACGTTTGGGGCCCTTGCCTGCCGCGGGTACTTGGGCCTCCCACACAAGTGAGGCACCATTTTTACCGGGAGACCTGGGGGAACGCTGGGTGGTGGTAAATTTGTGTGAGACCGGTGATGCCACTACTTTCCCACCCCAAAATGTGTGAAAAAAGTGATTTTTTGAGCAAAAAATGAGGTTTGCAGGGGATTCTGGGTAAGGAAACGTTGGGGGATCCACGCAAGCCACACCTCCCTGGAAGCCGCCGGGTGTCTAGTTTTCAAAAATGCCTGGGTTTGGTAGGTTTCCCTAGATGGCCGCCGCGCACCGGGCCAAAAACCAAAGTGACCCCCCTTGCAAAACCAGGTGGTTTGGCGATAGGCCATTTTGATGTCGCCTCACTACGTTTGGGGCCCTTGCCTGCCGCGGGTACTTGGGCCTCCCACACAAGTGAGGCACCATTTTTACCGGGAGACCTGGGGGAACGCTGGGTGGTGGTAAATTTGTGTGAGCCCGGTGATGCCACTACTTTCCCACCCCAAAATGTGTGAAAAAAGTGATTTTTTGAGCAAAAAATGAGGTTTGCAGGGGATTCTGGGTAAGGAAACGTTGAGGGATCCACGCAAGCCATACCTCCCTGGAAGCCGCCGGGTGTCTAGTTTTCAAAAATGCCTGGGTTTGGTAGGTTTCCCTAGATGGCCGCCGCGCACCGGGCCAAAAAGCAAAGTGACCCCCCTTGCAAAACCAGGTGGTTTGGCGAAAGGCCATTTTGATGTCGCCTCACTACGTTTGGGGCCCTTTCCTGACGCGGGTACTTGGGCCTCCCACACAAGTGAGGCACCATTTTTACCGGGAGACCTGGGGGAACGCTGGGTGGTGGTAAATTTGTGTGAGCCCGGTGATGCCACTACTTTCCCACCCCAAAATGTGTAAAAAAAGTGATTTTTTGAGCAAACAATGAGGTTTGCAGGGGATTCTGGGTAAGGAAACGTTGGGGGATCCACGCAAGCCATACCTCCCTGGAAGCCGCCGGGTGTCTAGTTTTCAAAAATGCCTGGGTTTGGTAGGTTTCCCTAGATGGCCGCCGCGCACCAGGCCAAAAACCAAAGAGACCCCCCTTGAAAAACCAGGTGGTTTGGCGATAGGCCATCTTGATGTCGCCTCACTACGTTTGTTGTCCTTGCCTGCCGCGGGTACTTGGGCCTCCCACACAAGTGAGGCACCATTTTTACCGGGAGACCTGGGGGAACGCTGGGTGGTGGTAAATTTGTGTGAGCCCGGTGATGCCACTACTTTCCCACCCCAAAATGTGTGAAAAAAGTGATTTTTTGAGCAAAAAATGAGGTTTGCAGGGGATTCTGGGTAAGGAAACGTTGGGGGATCCACGCAAGCCATACCTCCCTGGAAGCCGCCGGGTGTCTAGTTTTCAAAAATGCCTGGGTTTGGTAGGTTTCCCTAGATGGCCGCCGCGCACCGGGCCAAAAACCAAAGTGACCCCCCTTGCAAAACCAGGTGGTTTGGCGATAGGCCATTTTGATGTCGCCTCACTACGTTTGGGGCCCTTGCCTGCCGCGGGTACTTGGGCCTCCCACACAAGTGAGGCACCATTTTTACCGGGAGACCTGGGGGAACGCTGGGTGGTGGTAAATTTGTGTGAGCCCGGTGATGCCACTACTTTCCCACCCCAAAATGTGTGAAAAAAGTGATTTTTTGAGCAAAAAATGAGGTTTGCAGGGGATTCTGGGTAAGGAAACGTTGGGGGATCCACGCAAGCCATACCTCCCTGGAAGCCGCCGGGTGTCTAGTTTTCAGAAATGCCTGGGTTTGGTAGGTTTTCCTAGATGGCCGCCGCGCACCGGGCCAAAAACCAAAGTGACCCCCCTTGCAAAACCAGGTGGTTTGGCGATAGGCCATTTTGATGTCGCCTCACTACGTTTGGGGCCCTTGCCTGCCGCGGGTACTTGGGCCTCCCACACAAGTGAGGCACCATTTTTACTGGGAGACCTGGGGGAACGCTGGGTGGTGGTAAATTTGTGTGAGCCCGGTGATGCCACTACTTTCCCACCCCAAAATGTGTGAAAAAAGTGATTTTTTGAGCAAACATTGAGGTTTGCAGGGGATTCTGGGTAAGGAAACGTTGGGGGATCCACGCAAGCCATACCTCCCTGGAAGCCGCCGGGTGTCTAGTTTTCAGAAATGCGTGGGTTTGCTAGGTTTCCCTAGATGGCCGCCGCGCACCAGGCCAAAAACCAAAGAGACCCCCCTTGAAAAACCAGGTGGTTTGGCGATAGGCCATCTTGATGTCGCCTCACTGCGTTTTAGGCCCTTGCCTGCCGCGGGTACTTGGGCCTCCCACACAAGTGAGGGACCATTTTTACCGGGAGACCTGGGGGAACGCTGGGTGGTGGTAAATTTGTGTGAGCCCGGTGATGCCACTACTTTCCCACCCCAAAATGTGTGAAAAAAGTGATTTTTTGGGCAAAAATTTAGGTTTGCAGGGGATTCTGGGTAAGGAAACGTTGGGGGATCCACGCAAGCCATACCTCCCTGGAAGCCGCCGGGTGTCTAGTTTTCAGAAATGCGTGGGTTTGAAAGGTTTCCCTAGATGGCCGCCGAGCCCTGGGCAAAAAACCAAAGTAACCCCCCTTGCAAAACCAGATTAACTATTGTTACTACAGCGTGAGAATTTAGGAATAATACTGCAAAGAAAATGTGGCAGACAGTTTGAGGTTTACAGGACAATGGGGATAAAAAATATTTTTCAATTCACTAGAGAGACATCACCATGAACTCCCAAGGGTTTTCGACAATATCTACAGTTGGTGGGTTATTCTTACATGGAAAGTGTACCTTGGCAGAGAAACTAAAGACAAAGATTCCTGCACAACCATCTATTCCTCAAACACACACACATACTGGTTGGATTTGGCACGAGGGCGAGTCATGGTTCAGTGTATTAAATTTTATTAACAAGAGATTTCACAAAAATGAAATGCACTGTCAATAATTAAATTCACAAAAAACCAAACCAATGACTTGCAGCTCGTGAGCTGTAAAGCCACGTCAAGGCACCAACCACTTTACAGGCCATTCACACACCTTTCATACGTGATACAAACAAGACCATTCGCACCACCAGGTACAAAAGCAACACAGTACAAAAATCACCAAAAAGGGACAAGGTACACCCTGCTTCAGAAAGACAAATATTACTGCACAGCCATCTAACCCGCAAGCACACACACATACTGGTTGGATTTGGCACGAGGGTGAGTGATGGTTCAGTAGATAAAATTGTATTACCAAGTGATTTCACAAAACATGAAATGCACTGGTAATAATTGAAAGGGCAAGAAACTGAACCATTGACTCACAGCTCGTGAGCTGTAAAGCCACGACAAGGCACCAACCTCTTTACAGGCCATTCATACACCTTTCATACGTGTGAGACATACAAAACCATTCACACCGCCAGCCGCGGGCCCATCACATAACAAAACTCACACCAGCACACAGCGCCATTCAAGGGCCCATCACTTTCACACGCCCACAATCCAGACACAGCAACTACACAGGCTGAAGGATTGCGTGGAGTGGCACTCAGCTAGCAGTGTGTGTAGTGACCAGCAGAAAGTCACTACTCACACACAGCCAGCCAAGCACCAGTCGACACACACCGCTAGCCAAACGCCAGTCCACGCACACCGCTAGCCAAGCGCCAGTCCAGGCACACCGCCATCCAATCGCCAGTCCAGGCACACCGGCAGCCAATCGCCAATCCACCTACACCGCCAGCCAAGCTCCAGTCCACGGACACCACCAGACAAGCACCAGTCCGCACACACCACCAGTCCACGCACACCGCCAGCCAAGTACCAGTCCACGCACACCGCCAGCCAAGCACCATTCCACGCACACCGCCAGCCAAGCTCCAGTCCACACACACCACCAGACAAGCTCCAGTCCACGGACACCACCAGCCAAGCTCCAGTCCACGGACACCACCAGCCAAACACCAGTCCGCACACACCACCAGTCCACACACACCGCCAGCCAAGTACCAGTCCATGCACACCGCCAGCCAAGCACCATTCCACGCACACCGCCAGCCAAGCACCATTCCACGCACACCGCCAGCCAAGCACCATTCCACGCACACCACCAGCCACGCACCAGTCCACGCACACCGCCAGTCCATGCACACCGCCAGTCCACGCACACCGTCAGCCAAGCACCATTCCACGCACACCACCAACCAAGTGCCAGTCCACACACACCAACAGCCAAGCGCAAGCCTACACACACCGCCATCACATTTTGGATTTTTTTAGAAAAAAATAAAAACACAAACAAATTGCAAATAGATACAAATCTTCTAACAGAAAATCAGCAACTAAATACATTGCACTAACACCAACCTTGAAATAGAATCATATTTTCCAAAGAATACAGACCAGCCAGTTCACTTTACCACTCATGAATGTTCCCAAAAGTTTTTTCGCGTGTGGTACGCTCTGAAACAAGCAGGGAGACACAGTGCAGGATGAGAGGGACAATCGGGGCAGTACATACGACTCTCCTTCCGCAAACCTCTTCGCCAACAGACTCTACATCTCCTACTGGGAAAATCTTTTGCGGGTGTGGGAGGAATGTGATCTGGAAAGTGGCGTTCTTTCAATCTAGCAACATCCTCCACCAGTCCAACTCTAGGAACACTTGCCTGTTCCACTACAACAAGGCTGCCTATTGCAGACTCCTGAAACTTAGCAAAAGTCATCTTTGACTCAGGGCAAGAATCCTGGAACACAACAAAAGCATTAAACATTGCCAAGTGGAAAAGATGGATAGCCAACTTCTTGTACCAAATGTAAGCCTTACGAAGAGCAGCGTAAGGTTCCAACCTCTGATCTACTCTGTCAACACCACCCATGGGCCTATTATAGTCTAAAACGCACACAGGTTTGCGCACTTCAGCGACCTGACCCCAAACAGTCACAGGTGCAGTGCTTTCATCATGGATGGAAGTCAGCATGTAGACATCTCTCCTGTCTGTAAACTTCACAGCAAGAAGCTCCTGGCAACGCAACGCACTGCACTGTCCCCGCACAAGCTTTTGACAAACAAGTTCTTTTGGAAAACCTTTACGGTTACAGCGGATTGTGCCACAAGCAAAAGTGTCCACTTTGGCCAATTCCCTGAACAACCGCACACCAGTGTAGAAGTTATCTACATATAAATGGTGGCCTTTGTTAAAAAATCCTCTACCAAGTTCCCAAACAATTTTCTCAGTCACTCCAAAAGTGGACGGACAACCAGGGAGGTTAAACCTAGATTCCTTACCGGTGTACACCCTGAAATTAGAGACATATCCAGTCCTGCTGTCACACAGCATATACAGCTTTATTCCATAGCGTGCCCTCTTACTAGGAATGTATTGCCTAAAAACCAAGCGGCCCTTGAACAACACCAAAGACTCATCCACTGCAATTTCTCTACCAGGGGCATAAATCTCAGAAAATCTATCAACAAAGTGATCAAGGACAGGCCTAATCTTAAAAAGACGGTCACAATCAGGGTGATCTCGTGGCAACGCTAAACCATTATCAACAAAGTGCATCATCCGAAGCAGAAGCAAATACCTGTCACGAGTCATGACTGCCGGAAAAATAGACGTTGCCATCAAGGGACTGCTAGACCAATATGAAGCCAATGATGGCTTCCTTAGCAAGCCCATCAAAAAAGTTAAACCCAAGAACTTCTTCATCTCTTCAACATTTGTGGGAGTCCACCGGGTAGCTCTAGAGTGTGGCTTAAGACTGGCACTGTTGTCCCTCAAAAACTGTTCGGCATACAAATTAGTCTGCTCAACAATCTCTGCCAAAAACACATCGTCCATAAACAACTGAAAAAAATTTACAGGCAAAAAGTTCTCAGTATTCACTCTAGACCCTGGAACACCAGTAAACTCTGGAAATTCAGGCTGCACCATGCCAGGGGCAACCCAGAGGTCATCACTTTCAACGGGAAGACTTGCAGCCCCAGCCTGCAGCCCAGATGTCTCTTGCCGCACTACACCAACGGAAAGGCTTGCAGCCCCAGCCTGCAGCCCAGATGCCTCTTGCCGCACTACACCAACGGGAAGCCTTGCAGCCCCAGCCTGCAGCCCAGATGTCTCTTGCCGCACTACACCAACGGAAAGGCTTGCAGCCCCAGCCTGCAGCCCAGATGCCTCTTGCCGCACTACACCAACGGGAAGCCTTGCAGTCCCAGCCTGCAGCCCAGATGTCTCTTGCCGCACTACACCAACGGGAAGCCTTGCAGCCGCAGGCTGCAGCCCAGATGCCTCTTGCCGCACTATCGGCACATCAGTCTCCTCCTCTAACACAGGCACTTCATCCGCACTAAGAGTATCTTCATCATCCGATGACCCCATACGGAGAGAAAACTCACTGCCAGAATCGTCCCCTGCCTCCTCTCCCTGAGAAGCAGAGTCAGTCTCTGACCCAATATCAGAGGAAGACTCAAACAGCAAACCAACAACCTGCTGAGCAGTCATCCTGCGGCTAGCCATTATACTTACTAAGATAGAAGACTGCACAAACAAGTCAACAACAACCAACAATGTGCAAACCAAGTAAGTAAAGAAATGTGTACCTTTTATCACAAAGATCAATGTACTCAAAAACTATACAATCCAATTACAAGAGACAGCTGCACTCACCAGAAACAAACTCTTCAGTGACACAGCAAAGACCAACGATATCAAACTAGAAAGAAGAAAAAAAAACAAATTACTCACAAGACAACAAAATACACATCGAGCACCAATGCAAAAAGTTTTTGACACTCAAAAACCAAACATACTGCTATTATTACACCATTTGCAAAAAAAAACAGGCAGAGAAATCAAACACATTTGCATTGTACAAAAAAACAGTCTCTTACCAAACTACACAAACAGCAGAACCACCAGTACCAAAACGTCAACGTGAACAGAAGAAAAGCCTTCACCTAGAACAAAAAAGTAAACAAAAAAAACATTACAATTGGAAATCACAAAAAATATAACAATAAACATTATAACATGCCATGTCACTACCCAAATGGTCAATCGGTTTGTGTGCCAGGTGGGGCAGAAAACAGCAGGAAAAAAAAGGTTACTCAGTCCCGGGGTGGGTGAGCCAAATACATATAACAAATTGCACCCTGGAAGCGAGGGGTCACTTCTATTTCTAATTGAACTAATTCCCTGGTGTCTAGTGGGCTTTTCTGCCCCCAATGGGAGCAGAAACGGCAAAAAAATAAAACCGATCTGCCCCCAGAGGGGGCAGAAAAGTCTTCAAAAAATTTAGGGGCCCAAGGAAGCGACCCTTGCCCAAGGGGTCGCTTCCTACAATAATATTTATATCCCTGGTGTCTAGTGGGCTTTTCTGCCCCCCCCCAGGAGCAGAAACGGACAGAAAGATGACCAATCTGCCCCCAGGGGGGGCAGAAAAGTATTCTAAATAATTAGGCCGCAAAGGAAGCGACCCTTGCCCAAGGGGTCGCTTCCTACATAAAGAAAAAGACATCCCTGGTGTCTAGTGGGCTTTTCTGCCCCCCCTGGGGGCAGAAACGGGCAGAAAGACGACCGATCTGCCCCCAGGGGGGGCAGAAAAGTCTTCTAAATATTTTACCACCCTAGGAAGTGACCCTTGCCCAAGGGGTCACTTCCTACATAACATAAAAGACATCCCTGGTGTCTAGTGGGCTTTTCTGCCCCCCCTGGGGGCAGAAACGGGCAGAAAGAAGACCGATCTGCCCCCAGGGGGGGCAGAAAAGTCTTAAAATTATTGGGCCCCCCAAGGAAGCGACCCCTGCCTAAGGGGTCGCTTCCTACATAGCATAAACGACATCCCTGGTGTCTAGTGGGCTTTTCTGCCCCCCCTGGGGGCAGAAACGCGCAGAAAGCGGACCGATCTGCCCCCAGGGGGGGGCAGAAAAGACTTCCAAAAATTTTGCCCCCAAGGAAGCGACCCTTGCCTAAGGGGTCGCTTCCTACATAGCATAAACGACATCCCTGGTGTCTAGTGGGCTTTTCTGCCCCCCCTGGGGGCAGAAACGCGCAGAAAGCGGACCGATCTGCCCCCAGGGGGGGCAGAAAAGACTTCGACAAATTTTTCCCCCAAGGAAGCGACCCTTGCCTAAGGGGTCGCTTCCCAAATTCGAAAAAACAAATCCCTGGTGTCTAGTGGGGCATCCCTACTCCACGATCGCGACGCTGTGCGCGATCGTGGAGCAGGAATGCCCTGTATTGAGACATCGGGGGAGAGGAAATACTCTTTCCTCTCCCCCGATGCCTCAATACTACAAATTTCACCGCCGCGGCCCCCACCGGACAAGAAAACCTACCTCTACCCCCTTGGACGCGCTGGAAGAAATGGATTCCAGCGCGTCCAACGCTTCCTGATGACGCCGGCGCGCGCTGTGCGCGCTGACATCATCAGAAAGCGTAGGGGGGCTCGGGGGGGCTCGGGGGTGGCAGCGGAAGCTCTTCCGCTGCCACCCCCGTAAAGGGGGGCAAGATCGCTGCACAAGGGGGGGAGCGCCAGCGCTTCCCTCGGGGGCTGTCCTCATGACGGAACGGTTCCGTCATGAGCACAGCCCAACCAATGCTCATGACGGAACCGTTCCGTCATGAGCATCGAAGGGGTTAAAACTTTTTTTTTTTTTTACCGTACGCGTACGGTAAGCGTATTTTTTTTTTTTTTTTTTTAAATACTAAAAATCAATTACCACATCTCAAGATTTTTGAGGAATTAATAACTAAATACTAAAAATCTTTTTGAGATAAAGTGGAAGAAAGAGACCTTCTAATTTCTCAGTTACCTGTCCCACCCAACAATTTAATTTTTAATTAAAATGTAATTGAAATTACTTGAAAAAATGGTTGGTTTTTTTTGAAAATTGTCTTTCACAATCTGAAAAAAAAGAAAAAAGTATTAATATTTAATAAATCAATATATTACACAGTACACGTATTTACATGTTTTTCCCCAAAAAATTTTTGCCTTTTTTTTGCTGTTTTCAGAATATATTGCATTTCACTATAAATTGTGAAAGCAATTGCATTCATCATTTAACAGCGGGCAAAAAAAAAATAACAATCTCAAAGATTGTATAAAAAAAGCCCAGAATCTCTTTTAACTTAAACATAACATTATAGAAATGCATAATATTCTAAAAAATATGAACTAATATCAATACTTATTTCTTTAAAATACCGTCTGACATTTTTGTTTCAGAAGTATAATCACAAAAATATATCTCAAATAACTCCACAATACATCTGGTTCCATTTCCTTTAGGCCAAATAGTAATTTTAAAATTCTTTTTTGATTAAATTTCCAATGGTAATCCAATAAAATTCTAAAGTTTAAATTGTACAGATCTCACCGATTCTCTGTAACATTTTGGTTTCCGAAAGATTAATTAATAATTAAATAAGTCCACAATACAATTGTTTACCTTTCCTCATGGCCAAATAGTAATTTTAAAAATCTTTTTTGAATAAATTTCCAATGGCAATCCAATAACATTCCAAAATTTAAATTGTGCAGATGTTAGCGATTTTGTCTAAATTTTTGGTTTTCCAAAGTTTCATTAAAAATTTAAAAAGTCCACATTACAATTGGTTACCTTTCCATTAGGCCAAATGATAATTTGAAAAATCATTTTGTTTGAAAATTCCAATGGTAATCCAATAAAATGGTAAAATTGTTTTGTACACATCTTGCCAAGTCTCTTTAAAATTTAGGTTTCAGGAAGATTAGATAGGAATTTGCTAAATCAAAAGGCAAACGTTGCTTGAAAATCAATTGGGAATCATTACACAGTGTCCAGCCTTTTTCACATTTAAGATAAACTGTGTAATGTCCAGAAGTAACAGTAGGTCCTTCATGGGAAATTATTGCAACTGTTACAAAAGTTTTTCCTGAAATTGATAATTGCTGTCCTGTAAACTTCTTTATTAAAGTATCCAATTTTGAACCATCAGCTTTACATCGTTGCATCATTAAAATTACATATTGTCCGTATTCCTTTAAAAGTAACGTTGAAAACATTTCAGATTGACACTCACTGCATTCCATGTTATGATTAGCATCTTTAACTAATTTAGCAAAAGTGACTGTTTTACTTTCTGGCAATGTTAAATAAATAAACCTTTCAGAATCAACATTAGAGCCACATGTATTGAAACAGTTTTCACAACTATGTTCCCATTTATAAGAGAGACCAAACAAATTTTCAATGGGAACCCCTTCTTCTTCCCGTACCTGAAGAAAAAACATCAAGAATTCCTGTGCGTCTTGCTGTACATTTTGAGAAAACTGTGTTCGTCCTGAACATACATCTAAAAGTGTTCTAATTTCAGTAGCACTTTCTATTTGAGTTTTATCATTACTCAGCTTTTGAAAAAGGAGACTCAACTCAGAACAGAATCTTTTTGTCTGATTTACTATTATCTGCTCTTGCACACTTTCCAGATAAAATGCAACATTCAGCACTACATTAGTGTAGCAGTTGACACCAGAGCTATTTTCAAAATGACATCCTACAACCTCTTCTTCATTTTCCTTTTTCTTTTTGCTTGCAATTACATCACTCCTCTTTTTTTTCCTCCTCTCTACATCTTCATTACAGATATTCTCATTTCTCCTTTTACGAGAAACTACACGTTTCTCCAACACAGGATACTGACCTAAATGAGGAGCATAGGTTCTTCGTAATCTATTATACTCCTTTACACAATTTGTATCAGCACTAACTTTTGAGTCATCAAAGTCTATCATGAATAAACCAGATAATGTTTTCACTCGTGACAAAGCTACATAAGCCATACCTTCTTTGAACACAGTTGAACCAATGTTCACAAAAGCACAATCTACAGTCAATCCTTGAGACTTGTGAATAGTTACAGCATATGCTAGCAAAAACGGAAACTGCTTCCTACGTACATATAAGTCTTTCACAAGCATGAAACGAACTGAACAACGACAAATGTCTTTAACTTCTTCTATCTGATCAAATTTTATTTTTAAACATTCAATTCCATCTTTTTTCTGATAATTAATAAAACCCACAACTCTTCCCATAGCTCCATTAACTAAACCTTTTTCAACATCCGAATTTCTCCTTAAAAATACTCTACAGTTCATGCAAACATATAGATTTTTTTCTAATCCAGCTGTTTTGGAAATGTTCTTCTCTAGTGAATCCAATTTATTTTTCAGTGTGCCTGTTAATGTGATAGTAATTCTTCCATCCTCAATTTTGTCCACTGCTTCCAATTTCCTGATATCTTCCTTTTCCAATTTCAAAAGCTCCTCATTGAATATTGAGCATTCACGTAGAGTTGGCATTAAGCAGATGACACTTTTCTTTTCTGCAATGTTCTTGTATATCTTCTCCGCAACTATTTCTTCCTTTGGAAATAAATTATGTAGCAGCCGACTCTGTAATGCTTTTTTGCCAACTTCTGTGAGTAGTCCAATTCTGATATCTTTCAGAATACTTCCATATTCTTCATCGTTTGCTTGCCTCATATTAGTAGTAAGTTCCTTGTACTCAAAGAAGGACCAAATATTTGCATTACCGATGCTTCCCAATGACTTCTTTGTGTCTTCATGTGTCACAGTATTAAACACTGGTTGTCCTTTAACTGGAGTAAGTTGTAGAAGATCCCCAAAAACTATGACATGTTTTCCACCAAATAACACGTCATAGTCTGTCCTTAGAATTTGCTGCATTCTTAAATGCACAAAGGCAAGCATTAAGTTTGATACCATGCTCACCTCATCAATAATGAGAACTTGCATCTTCTTCAATACTCTTGAAACTTCCAAGCATGCTTCTCCAGTTAGCTTGTTGTATTGTATTTTGTTCTCATGCTCCACTGGTAACATTAGCAAACGATGTAAGGTGATTCCTTTTATGTTATAGGCTGCTAACCCAGTTGGAGCAGTAACCACACACGACAAAGTAGAATCCGTTTTTTGCTGTAGGTAGCTTCTGATGACTTTTATTAAGAAACTTTTTCCAGTTCCAGCTTGTCCACTTACATACATCCTGATTGGATGAAATGATGTGCATGAGCACTCTTTTTTTTCATGTTGAAATCCGTGATCAATTTTGCTTCTGATCTCTTCATAAATTTGTTGCTGCTCTTCATTCAGTTGTCTTTCCAAATTTTGTAAGTCTATAAATTCTTCTTGAGCTTGATTCATAGCCGTTTCCACTTCATTCATGGCTATTGATGCTTCATTTTCAACGATTGGTTGTCCTAGGGGATCTTGACTGAGTGTTCCTGAACTTTGGCTGTCTTGAGAACTGTCTCTAGCTACTTCAGCTGCAATTGTAGTTTCCTGTTCAATTTCTTCATTTAACATTTGCAGATAAGTTGAGAATGTACTGCATTGTATGCTGTCTTTGCAAGCATTAAAAGAATCTTCATAGCTTTGAAATTCTCCCAGTAGTTCATCCTCTGTACGCCATGGTTTAAACAGCTGTAAAAGAGCCAAGTAGTAAAATTCCTTTTTGTCAGTAGTGTCGCAACTCAGCTTCCTGTGATTTATCAAACTTCCTTTTGTTTGCTTCACCAAACATCCTTCCTCACCAATGACTTTATATTTTCCATTGTTGATGTTTTCTGCGGCTTTCCGTGAATAAATGTAGTTCTGCAGCACTTCATAGAGACACATGTTCTCCAGATGATGACTTCTTTTTGGATAATATGTGTCCAACATGTTTGATTTCAAAATATCTGTACTTTCTGGGTCATTCTCGGCCAAATATTCAATTTCTCCAACAGATTTCAGTACCCGACTTCTCATTGCTGCAAGGCCTAAACTTGCCCAAATTATTCTTCTTGATTTCGAGTAGAGACTTGCAGAAGATAACCTATCTGAACATTCGTAGGATCCAATTTCTCGATGCGATAACATCTTTAAACTGAAACTGTACAGCTTCTTACTGACAGTCTTCTCGTAAGAAATCTCTTCCCACATTTCTTTCAATTCAGTTTTTTCAGATTTAGTAATGTAAGACGTTACATATCGAGCAACAGCAATGGAATTGTCAGCTACATACAGTATATCCATGTTAGCATTCCACATGGATAAAATGACTGGGTTGTAGTCATTTATATTTTTTGATTCTTCTTTTCTTTTTAGGTTGTAGGTATTCTTAGGTGATTTTCTTGTGATAGTATGTCTCACAGATGACATAAAACTGTTTACTCTTCCATTTGAAAGAACAGGTCTAGGAAATCCAAATCGACATTTAGTGTAGTATTTTTCTTTGCTCTTGTATTTCCGTCGACAGTATTTTCCACACCGATGACTTTGGAAACGTAAAACTTGCTCCTTTAACTTTTTCTCTTCTGTGCTTTTTGGTATAGCACATGTTGCATATTCTTCAATGTAAGATAACACTGCTTCATCAGCATCTGTTCCAAACTTTGGGGCATCCTTGATCCACAACAGCATATGAATATGAGGAGCACCTCTTGCCTGGTACTCTTTTCTCCAAAAGAAATCCACTACTTCTCCTAGAGGTGGATTTTTTTTATTGCAGATGAAGGACATCATAGCCTCAAATCTATGATTGAAATATCTGCAAACATTAACCGGATCCAATGAGCACAGTTCTCCTGCTGTCTTGTATTCGATGTTTTTAATGTTTGAATTTGCCTCTCGTAGAAAATCAAGTAAATCATCCCAAGCGTACTCAGCACAGCTTAGGGTAAGGAACCATGTTGGTGTTCCTAAATTCCGTAACATGCATTTTAATTCACCATGGCGTCGGTACCAATATTCATTTGTCCCACGCTGACAAGCCATCAGATTGATCAGTTGTGTTTCCAAATGATCATCTCGGTGCTGCACTTTCTCCATAAAATCCTTAGCAGACACATTTTGTAAATATACTCCACTTTTTAAAATGTGATTTACTGCATAAGACAGTGCAGACAAGTCGCTTTCAAATAAAAGATGGAACAAATAAGGAATACTTTGTCGAAATCTGGGATCTTCAGCATATAGTCTTGTAGTCCGATACTCAGAAGCTGGAATCTGTTCTGGACGTTCATCGTATCGTCCTCCTTTTCCTTTAGGAAACAGCTGGGGAAAACATCGAGCTTCCAAGCTCTCCTCCCATACACTCACGGGAGTTCCTTTTGCTTTCTTCATCTGAAACAGATCAATATTGTCTCCCATAACTTCTTTTGAATGAAGAGGATGTATGCTAAAATGTTCATAAATTTCTTCTTCCTTTGACTTGTCCACTTTTTCAATTTGTCCAGTTGGTGTTTCTGTGTCTTCTTGTAAATCTTCTTCTTCTTCTTCTATATAAATTGATTCATACCATTTGTTATTCCTTTTCAAATACAAATTTGCTCTTTGTACTTTCCGTACATCTACCAGCTCCTGCCAAATCTTCTTATTCTTTGTAGGTACACCATTAACCAGAATAATTAATGGTTCAGTTTCCAAAGTATCCGCATCAATAGTTTCAATATTTTTTTTCAAATCCAAGGGCAAATACACCACTCTACCTTTTAAACCTCTCAGTAAATCTGAAGGAGGTAATTTACCAGTTTTGGGCTCCATACGTACTATGGTCTGGAACGGATGAACACATTGAATAAGTATAGACTCATATGTATTTAATTCAGAAAGTTCAGCAGGAATAGCATCCAATTCTAAATTATTATGTACAGCTCTGGTCGGCATTCTATTTTCCTCTAACTTGTTGTAACAGTATTGACAAATACGCTGATCTTCACCCAATTCAAAACAATTTTCTAGAAATATATATGTGGCAAAATCCTTCCACTTATAATTATCTTCATTTTCACTCTTTCTGTAGAGATCAACATTCCTAGTTTGTTTTCTATAATGAGTTCTGCGGCAACAAATACAAGTAATATTTGGTCTTTCATTAGAGATTATTGCAAATTTTGTTATGTGATCATTAAATGTCTTACTTACAGAGGGTTCTACATTCTCTTCCACTTCTTCCTCATTTACTGTGTCCTTTTCTGCACTGTTTTGTTCAGGACCAAAGTAACAAAACTGAATTTCATCAACAACCTTCTCTACATCTGATACCGATCCACGGAACAGAGCCCTATTCAATTCATCTAACTTTATTGCTGGACTTTTAGCAAAATACAACCGTCTCACAAACTTTCTCATTTCAGTATGATGAACAGCCAGCATCCTAAAATGATGGAAAACACTATTACACACTTTTCTAGATAGACAAGCCAGAGAATGACCCTGCAAACCAGTATTCTCTCTCACTCTGCATGGATCTAGACTTTGAAGCACCTTAATCTTCTGTTTTACACTTTTTTTACTATATTCTCTTAAAAACTCACGAAATTTATCAATAGATTCCTGACGCACAGTGCAAATACTACTACAATTCCAAGTGTACACTGGGGATTTAGGACGTCTCCCCATAGCCTCATCCGCCATCACTTGTACCTCATCTCTTGGAACCATTATCTCCTTCTCCATTATGCAACCATTTTTCACTTCATAAGCACGACCTCTGGTGTCAACTGCATGCAGAAAACTATTACTTTGAAAATAGCTCTCTTCATTAAAAAAAGGTTCACTACTTGAACTATGCATCCATTTTCCTAAAAACACTTTACAAAAGTTTGTTCTGTTCACTACTCTTTTCCTTTTGCTTTGTGATTTCAGTACATTAACCATTTTATCTAATGTACGCATCCTATTCAAAATTAAAATGAACAGTTTCCTTTTTAATTCTAATGCCTTTGCTGCAATGGCTTCAATTTCTTTTTTTCTCTTGTAATATTTTGCCTTTTGCTTATATTTCTTCACATCCTTTATCAAATTGGACATAACTCTTCTCTGAAACATTTTTCTACGTATCTCTTTAGACGCTGTTTTTCTGTTTAAGTTAATCTTTATTGTTGCAGAAGGTATATTTGCATTAACTAAATTCTCAATTTTTTCCTGTTTTTTTCTATTGAAAACATTCTTTCCACTACAGACATTTTGTACATTTTTCCTTTTTTTGAATATGTTCTTTAAAAAATCTTTTGTCTGCTTACCAGAAGATTTTTTCTTTTTCCCAACATGAGCATCTCCAACTAACTTAGGTCCTCCAGTTGTCTTCAAATATAGGTTTTTTTGTGGTCTTTCTTTAGTCTGGAATTTGTAGGCATCTTAAATTTTGTTCACTGCTCTTCAGCAATACCTGAAAAAAACTAAAAAAAAATTCCTTTTTTTTATTTAAATATATTACTACATTTTTTATGATCTTTAGAAATCTTAAAATACTATAAACCCCTTTCCTATAAATGAAAATCACAATAACACCTTCACAAATTAAATATCTAAAAATAATTCCTGTGTGCACACAAAGTCATGCTTTGAAATTAGGCAGAAAACGAAATTTCTTTGCCAATTGCAAAGCATAATTTCTACTACTTTTTAGGCAAGTGATAAGTACTTTTACACACTGACACATTTTGAATCCACTTTTCAGATTCTTAAAAAAGCACATGTCCAAACTGCTTTTTCAGACCAGCACCATGTGTAACCTGGGTGACTGACTACACTCCAGCAAGGGCAACCAGCCTTAGTGATGCTGAAAGTATTTGCATTACTGACTGAAACCTCAAACCCCACTCGGTTGTGAATACTGTGCATGATTCCACAGGATAAGCAGCTGGGTGTGTGCTAAGAGTCTGCTTCTGCACAAAAAAATGGCTCCCCCTTTCCATCTAATGCAAATGTGAAATCACCAGAGCAATACGCAATAAATCTATGCTTGTAATTCCTATTTACACACAGAGTCATGTTTTCACATTAGGCCCTTAAACGAAATTTCTTTGCCAATTTGAAAGCACACTTACTACTCTTTTTTTTGGCAAGTGATAAACACTTTTACAGACTGACACATTTTGAATCCACTTTTCAGATTCTTAAAAAAGCACATGTCCAAACTGCTTTTTCAGACCAGCACCATGTGTAACCTGGGTGACTGACTACACTCCAGCAAGGGCAACCAGCCTTAGTGATGCTGAATGTATTTGCATTACTGACTGAAACCTCAAACCCCACTCGGTTGTGAATACTGTGCATGATTCCACAGGATAAGCAGCTGGGTGTGTGCTAAGAGTCTGCTTCTGCACAAAAAAATGGCTCCCCCTTTCTATCTAATGCAAATGTGAAATCACCAGAGCAATACGCAATAAATCTCTGCCTGTAATTCCTATTTGCACACAGAGTCATGTTTTCACATTAGTCACAAAACGAAATTTCTTTGCCAATTTGAAAGCACACTTACTACTCTTTTTTTTGGCAAGTGATAAACACTTTTACAGACTGACACATTTTGAATCCACTTTTCAGATTCTTAAAAAAGCACATGTCCAAACTGCTTTTTCAGACCAGCACCATGTGTAACCTGGGTGACTGACTACACTCCAGCAAGGGCAACCAGCCTTAGTGATGCTGAATGTATTTGCATTACTGACTGAAACCTCAAACCCCACTCGGTTGTGAATACTGTGCATGATTCCACAGGATAAGCAGCTGGGTGTGTGCTAAGAGTCTGCTTCTGCACAAAAAAATGGCTCCCCCTTTCCATCTAATGCAAATGTGAAATCTCCAGAGCAATACGCAATAAATCTCTGCCTGTAATTCCTATTTGCACACAGAGTCATGTTTTCACATTAGTCACAAAACGAAATTTCTTTGCCAATTTGAAAGCACACTTACTACTCTTTTTTTTGGCAAGTGATAAACACTTTTACAGACTGACACATTTTGAATCCACTTTTCAGATTCTTAAAAAAGCACATGTCCAAACTGCTTTTTCAGACCCGCACCATGTGTAACCTGGGTGACAGACTACACTCCAGCAAGGGCAACCAGCCTTAGTGATGCTGAATGTATTTGCATTACTGACTGAAACCTCAAACCCCACTCGGTTGTGAATACTGTGCATGATTCCACAGGATAAGCAGCTGGGTGTGTGCTAAGAGTCTGCTTCTGCACAAAAAAATGGCTCCCCCTTTCCATCTAATGCAAATGTAAAATCACCAGAACAATACGCAATAAATCTCTGCCTGTAATTCCTATTTGCACACAGAGTCATGTTTTCACATTAGTCACAAAACGAAATTTCTTTGCCAATTTGAAAGCACACTTACTACTCTTTTTTTTTGGCAAGTGATAAACACTTTTACAGACTGACACATTTTGAATCCACTTTTCAGATTCTTAAAAAAGCACATGTCCAAACTGCTTTTTCAGACCAGCACCATGTGTAACCTGGGTGACTGACTACACTCCAGCAAGGGCAACCAGCCTTAGTGATGCTGAATGTATTTGCATTACTGACTGAAACCTCAAACCCCACTCGGTTGTGAATACTGTGCATGATTCCACATGATAAACAGCTGGGTGTGTGCTAAGAGTCTGCTTCTGCACAAAAAAAATGGCTCCCCCTTTCCATCTAATGCAAATGTAAAATCTCCAGAGCAATACGCAATAAATCTCTGCCTGTAATTCCTATTTGCACACAGAGTCATGTTTTCACATTAGTCACAAAACGAAATTTCTTTGCCATTTTGAAAGCACACTTACTACTCTTTTTTTTGGCAAGTGATAAACACTTTTACAGACTGACACATTTTGAATCCACTTTTCAGATTCTTAAAAAAGCACATGTCCAAACTGCTTTTTCAGACCAGCACCATGTGTAACCTGGGTGACTGACTACACTCCAGCAAGGGCAACCAGCCTTAGTGATGCTGAATGTATTTGCATTACTGACTGAAACCTCAAACCGCACTCGGTTGTGAATACTGTGCATGATTCCACAGGATAAGCAGCTAGGTGTGTGCTAAGAGTCTGCTTCTGCACAAAAAAATGGCTCCCCCTTTCCATCTAATGCAAATGTAAAATCACCAGAACAATACGCAATAAATCTCTGCCTGTAATTCCTATTTGCACACAGAGTCATGTTTTCACATTAGTCACAAAACGAAATTTCTTTGCCAATTTGAAAGCACACTTACTACTCTTTTTTTTGGCAAGTGATAAGTACTTTTACAGACTGACACATTTTGAATCCACTTTTCAGATTCTTAAAAAAGCACATGTCCAAACTGCTTTTTCAGACCAGCACCATGTGTAACCTGGGTGACTGACTACACTCCAGCAAGGGCAACCAGCCTTAGTGATGCTGAATGTATTTGCATTACTGACTGAAACCTCAAACCCCACTCGGTTGTGAATACTGTGCATGATTCCACAGGATAAGCAGCTGGGTGTGTGCTAAGAGTCTGCTTCTACACAAAAAAAATGCTCCCCCTTTCCATCTAATGCAAATGTGAAATCTCCAGAGCAATACGCAATAAATCTCTGCCTGTAATTCCTATTTGCACACTGTGTCATGTTTTCACATTAGTCACAAAACGAAATTTCTATGCCAATTTGAAAGCACACTTACTTCTCTTTTTTTTGGCAAGTGATAAACACTTTTACAGACTGACACATTTTGAATCCACTTTTCAGATTCTGAAAACAGCACATGTCCAAACTGCTTTTTCAAACCAGCACCATGTGTAACCTGGGTGACTGCCTACACTCCAGCAAGGGCAACCAGCCTTACTGATGCTGTATGTATTTGCATTACTGAGTGCAACCTCAAACCCTTAAAGTATTCCTTATTTTTACCAGTACACCTTAATTTATCGTGAAAACATAGTCCATATTATTTTCCATGTTCCTCACATTTAAATTTCTCCCAAAACAGAAAATAATAAACACAACTTCAACAAAAGGAATTCCATTTCTATTATTCATTTCTTAATTTACCATATACATCCCCTCTCAAACTCTAAACTCACCTTTAAAATTAGTTAGTTGTGAAAGAAATGTGGCACTCAAACAGCAGATTATCAGAGCCAGGATCTCTGTTCTTTACACCTCTCTCCTCTCAGCAGAACCAGATAATGGCAAACTTTCCCTCTCTTTTTCCTCACATATACATGTTAATTTCAAATCTCAGTGCTTCCCCCTTTTTTTCAAATGTAATCACACATTTCTATTGGTTGAAAACCAACCCTTTTCCAAAAGTACCCTTCCCCCAACTTGACTTCTGCCTAGTACCCTTCCCCCAACTTGACTTCTGCCTGCTACCATAGCAACAGCTCATGGAACACTGCTGTGTGGAGTTAGGTCAGAAGTTCGCCACACAATGTTTCATTTCCAAAGAGCAGGAGTGCTTGACTTTTCAAACCTAACAGCAAATCCAAAGTACTGTTCTTTAGTAACACATTTTTCTGTACCAATACAAAACATGCTTTTATTAATTTACACATACAGCCTAGTTTTTATTCTAGAATGGTATGAAACAGCCAATCAGTTCTTTTTTTTATAAAAAAAATATGTATGCCTCCATTCCCAAACTGTCTTTCATTTCTTTTTACCATTCTACTGAATTACACCTCCTGAGTGCATCCAGTTCTCCTTTGAAGATGTTCACAGTGTGGATTGTAGGGCACAGCTATGTCTTCTGGAGTGAAAAGTATGCAGAGAAAACAGATATGGTGAGAGACCTTGCTTTGCCAAATGTAGACATTAAATGGATTGGTCAGAGAGGGTTAAAGTGGCACCAATTGATGCCATTGGTGAAATCCTTCATGCAAATCCAACACCCTGACCTCATAATAGTGCACTGTGGTGGCAATGACCTAGGCACTTTGACTGGGGTAGGTCTGGAAATGCTTATGAAGGACACCTTTGCACAACTGTTTTCACTTTTCCCTAAAACTGCCTTTGTGTTTTCTAACATATGCCAAAGGCAAAAATGGAACTGGTCCAATCATTTTTGTCCGCAGATTGACAAAGCAAGAAAGCACGTCAACAAATCTGTTTCTGCTTTCCTCCGTGACTATGGTATGGGTTCCATTTACCACAACAACTTGCGTTACGACATGCAAGACATTTATAGAGGAGATGGTGTGCACTTCAATGATGAAGGGAACAGAGTCTTCCTCTTGAACCTTAGATTCTGCATCGGTACTTACTTGTAGGTACCACTAAAAAATCACTTCATAAACACAACGGCTCTTTTTAGAGCCCCCTAATATCTAAACACTTAAATCTGAATTTTATTTCTTTTTTTATTTTTTTTTCTACCGTACGCGTACGGTAAGCTTACCGTAAGCTTACCGTACGCGTACCCCGCGATTTTTTTTAAAAATTAATAAATGTTTTTTTTGTACTTTTCTGTCCTTCTTT
This sequence comes from Triturus cristatus, assembly GCF_964204655.1. Classification (NCBI taxonomy): domain Eukaryota; kingdom Metazoa; phylum Chordata; class Amphibia; order Caudata; family Salamandridae; genus Triturus; species Triturus cristatus. The sequence goes on from NC_140589.1 coordinate 971,199,307, forward strand.
GACCCCCTTTCAAATGTTAGGGGGTCTGTAACTCTCCTCCTTGCCCCCTTTTCAAGTTATCACCCTTTTTTTTTCTGTGTGAAACACACAAAATGGCGGCCGCCGCTTCCTGGTTTCGACCGATTCGAATGTTTACTAAGATCTAACAGCCAATCAGAATCGCGCTCGCGCACGTCACCGTACGCGTACGGTAAGCTTACCGTAAGCTGCCACAGATATATATATTGATTTAAATGCTATTTTCTCAGGAACTACTGAACAGATTTACACCAGACCTACAAAAGGCACTTCCTTGACCTGCGGACTACCTCTCTGCCAAATTTCAAGTAATTCTGTTCAGCCGTTCGGGCTGTAGCTGTGTCTAAATGTCCTATGGAAAAATGCATGGGGAAAACGTGTTTTGGGACCCCCCTTTTATCTCAGCCCCCGCTTGACAAATCCCCCCGAGACTTTCAGGGTAGGAGCGGAGCGTAGCGCCCCACCTATTTTGAAAAATTCGCGAGGATTCGTTAACCGGCGCCAAAGTTATTCAAAATAGAATGTTGCGGATTTCCTATGGAAACGTGGTCCTAACTATAACTACCTACTGGCGACCGCCAGTAGGTAATATATATATATATATATATATATATATATATATATATATATATATATATATATATATATATATATATATATATATATATATATATATATATATATCAGGCTCTGTGGGGATGTCCAAAAAGCGAGCTGCACTCGGACACAAGACAGCTTCTCCCCAACACAAAGCTTCATTCAGGTATGGACAGTCACTCTCACCAGTTCTTTAAAAGCACTTGACTGCACCCGACGCGTTTCGAGAAAATCTCTTTTTCAAGGGTGATGCGGTCCCAGAGCGCATGCGTGTCCACAGCTTCCTATTCGGCGATATCACACGCCATTGGTTGATCAAAGGTGCGTTGCTTTCTGGGAGCTGTAGTATATAATTTTTTCCTGGATGGATGTGCTCCAATTTAATTGCTAATTCAAAGCTCTCACATGAGCTCCGGTGCAGGGCAAATGTCCTCAATCCAAGTCTTGTGTCCCACTTCACGAGCCTTGTGTATCCAGGCTCCGTGGCCCCCTGTATTTCTTGGGTGGTGCAGGCTCAGCGGCAGAACGGCCGCTATTAACATCAGGCTCTGTGGGGATGTCCAAAAAGCGAGCTGCACTCGGACACAAGACAGCTTCTCCCCAACACAAAGCTTTATTCAGGTATGGACAGTCACTCTCACCAGTTCTTTAAAAGCACTTGACTGCACCCGACGCGTTTCGAGAAAATCTCTTTTTCAAGGGTGATGCGGTCCCAGAGCGCATGCGTGTCCACAGCTTCCTATTCGGCGATATCGCAAGCCATTGGTTGATCAAAGGTGCGTTGCTTTCTGGGAGCTGTAGTATATAATTTTTTCCTGGATGGATGTGCTCCGATTTAATTGCTAATTCAAAGCTCTCACATGAGCCCCTGTGCAGGGCAAATGTCCTCAATCCAAGTCTTGTGTCCCACTTCACGAGCCTTGTGTATCCAGGCTCCGTGGCCCCCTGTATTTCTTGGGTGGTGCAGGCTCAGCGGCAGGACGGCCGCTATTAACATCAGGCTCTGTGGGGATGTCCAAAAAGCGAGCTGCACTCGGACACAAGACAGCTTCTCCCCAACACAAAGCTTCATTCAGGTATGGACAGTCACTCTCACCAGTTCTTTAAAAGCACTTGACTGCACCCGACGCATTTCGAGAAAATCTCTTTTTCAAGGGTGATGCGGTCCCAGAGCGCATGCGTGTCCACAGCTTCCTATTCGGCGATATCGCACGCCATTGGTTGATCAAAGGTGCGTTGCTTTCTGGGAGCTGAGGTATATAATTTTTTCCTGGATGGATGTGCTCTGATTTAATTGCTAATTCAAAGCTCTCACATGAGCCCCGGTGCAGGGCAAATGTCCTCAATCCAAGTCTTGTGTCCCACTTCATGAGCCTTGTGTATCCAGGCTCCGTGGCCTCCTGTATTTCTTGGGTGGTGCAGCCTCAGCAGCAGGACGGCCGCTATTAACATCAGGCTCTGTGGGGATGTCCAAAAAGCGAGCTGCACTCGGACACAAGACAGCTTCTCCCCAACACAAAGCTTTATTCAGGTATGGACAGTCACTCTCACCAGTTCTTTAAAAGCACTTGACTGCACCCAACGCGTTTCGAGAAAATCTCTTTTTCAAGGGTGATGCGGTCCCAGAGCGCATGCGTGTCCACAGCTTCCTATTCGGCGATATCGCACGCCATTGGTTGATCAAAGGTGCGTTGCTTTCTGGGAGCTGTAGTATATAATTTTTTCCTGGATGGATGTGCTCCGATTTAATTGCTAATTCAAAGCTCTCACATGAGCCCCGGTGCAGGGCAAATGTCCTCAATCCAAGTCTTGTGTCCCACTTCACGAGCCTTGTGTATCCAGGCTCCGTGGCCCCCTGTATTTCTTGGGTGGTGCAGGCTCAGCGGCAGGACGGCCGCTATTAACATCAGGCTCTGTTGGGATGTCCAAAAAGCGAGCTGCACTCGGACACAAGACAGCTTCTCCCCAACACAAAGCTTTATTCAGGTATGGACAGTCACTCTCACCAGTTCTTTAAAAGCACTTGACTGCACCCGACGCGTTTCGAGAAAATCTCTTTTTCAAGGGTAATGCGGTCCCAGAGCGCATGCGTGTCCACAGCTTCCTATTCGGCGATATCGCACGCCATTGGTTGATCAAAGGTGCGTCGCTTTCTGGGAGCTGTAGTATATCATTTTTTCCTGGATGGATGTGCTCCGATTTCATTGCTAATTCAAAGCTCTCACATGAGCCCCGGTGCAGGGCAAATGTTCTCAATCCAAGTCTTGTGTCCCACTTCACGAGCCTTGTGTATCCAGGCTTCGTGGCCCCCTGTATTTCTTGGGTGGTGCAGGCTCAGCGGCAGGACGGCCGCTATTAACATCAGGCTCTGTGGGGATGTCCAAAAAGCGAGCTGCACTCGGACACAAGACAGCTTCTCCCCAACACAAAGCTTTATTCAGGTATGGACAGTCACTCTCACCAGTTCTTTAAAAGCACTTGACTGCACCCGACGCGTTTCGAGAAAATCTCTTTTTCATATATATATATATATATATATCTCAAAACCAGACATCCTTCCCCTTCTTGAAAGGATGTCAGCCCACACAGGTAAGTGAAAGTTCCTCCTTTTATTGCAGTGCAAAAACGATCGGCATGATGCATTTCAGCCTAATAGCCTTCCTCAGATGCCTTTCATCGAATGATGTTTCACTGTTCACTTTTTAAAGCGCCTCACTCCGATTGGTAGAGACACTCCCACATGATTTCAGGGGCGGGTATTCAAACCAATGTCCGAACCTCCACAGCTGCAGCACCACCTGCGTAAGTACTTGCCCCAGTGGGCGGTGTCCGCAGCTACACCACTGAATCCTGGATCTTGTAGTGAAAAGAACGAAACTTTCATTCCTTCATCCAGCCGCAAATCACCACAGCGAGCCCAGACATCCATCGCTGCAGTGAGCATGAACGTAGCCACGCAGTCATGGCCCAGCAGTTCCTGGCTTTGCAACTCACTGCGGAGTGTGGCGGTTCGGCGTTTCCCAAGCGCCTTGAGATCTTCCACACGTTTGCCACTGACCACCGAACTCCTATGGACGGGGGCTTAAAAGAGCTTGTGGCTAGCTCCTAACACCAAAACCAGACGTCCTTCCCCTTCTTGAAAGGATGTTAGCCCACACAGGTGAGTGAAAGTTCCTCCTTTTATTGCAGTGCAAAAATGATCGGCATGATGCATTTCAGCCTAATAGCCTTCCTCAGATGCCTTTCATCGAATGATGATTCACTGTTCACTTTTTAATATATGTATATATATATATATGCATATATGAAAAAGAAAGAGTTACCCATGTGGCTGGCACTCACGGGCAGATAGGATAAAGGCCCCTTGTCAAGCTAGCAGTGATCAGCATAATCGCCCCCTCATCCGTGCTGATCCGACGCATTTCGGGAAACAATCCCTTAATCATGGATCTCAAAAGAAATTGAGCGGCAAGAAATAGGGCTACATGCAGTCCATCTTTTATTTTGTGATAAACCAGGAAGTCCAGCTCATGTGGGCCATAAAGCAGCCTGGGACAGATAGTCCATAATCATAACCTCCTACGTGGGATGCCTGTCACACAGCAACTGCGCAAAAAATGGGTCTTAAAAAAGAGGGGGAAGGAGCCGATGAACATCGCTGATAGCCGCTTCCTAAGGCAACCTCCAGGCCACCCGTACCGCTATTCCACCAAGTGGAACACAAGCAGTTCTTCAAAGATCGTGTAGCGGTGCCATGCCGTGACCGGGTGAAGCCACAATTTACAAAAAAGAAAGAGTTACCCATGTGGCTGGCACTCACGGGCAGATAGGATAAAGGCCCCTTGTCAAGCTAGCAGTGATCAGCATAATTGTCCCCTCCTCTGTGCTGATCCGACGCGTTTCGGGAAACAATCCCTTAATCATTGATCTCAAAAGAAACTGAGCGGCAAGCAATAGGGCTACATACAGTCCATCTTTTATTTCGTGATAAACCAGGAAGTCCAGCTCATGTGAGCCATAAAGCAGCCCGGGACAGGTAGTCCATAATCATAATCTCCCAAGTGGGCTGCCTGCCGCACAGCAACTTCACAAAAATAGGTCTTAAAAAAGGGGGGGAAGAAGCTGATGAACACAGCTGATAGCCGTTTCCAAAGGCAGCCCCCAGGCCACCCTACCACTATTCCGCCAAGTAGAACTGAAGTGGTTCTTCAAAGATCCTGTAGCGGTACCATGCCGTGACCAGGTGAAGACACAATTTACGAAAAAGAAAGAGTTACCCATGTGGCTGGCACTCACGGGCAGATATTATAAAGGCCCCTTGTCAAGCTAGCAATGATCAGCATAATCGCCCCCTCCTCCGTGCTTATCCGACGCGTTTCGGGAAACAATCCCTTAATCACGGATCTCAAAAGAAACTGAGCGGCAAGCAATAGGGCTACATACAGTCCATCTTTTATTTCGTGATAAACCAGGAAGTCCAGCTCATGTGAGCCATAAAGCAGCCTGGGACATGTAGTCCATAATCATAACCTCCCAAGTGGGATGCCTGCCGCACAGCAACTTTGCAAAAAATGGGTCTTAAAAAAGGGGGGGAAGGAACCGATGAACACGCTGAAAGCCATTTCCCAAGGAAGCCCCCAGGCCACCTGTACAGATATTCCGCCAAGAGGAACAGAAGCGGTTCTTCAAAAATCCTGCAGTGGTGCCATGCCGTGACCGGGTGAAGCCACAATTTACAAAAAAGAAAGAGTTACCCATGTGGCTGGCACTCACGGGCAGATAGGATAAAGTCCCCTTGTCAAGCTAGCAGTGATCAGCATAATCGCCCCCTCCTCCGTGCTGATCCGACGTGTTTCGGGAAACAATCCCTTAATCATGGATCTCAAAAGAAACTGGGCGGCAAGCAATAGGGCTACAAATAGTCCATCTTTTATTTCGTGATAAACCAGGAAGTCCAGCTCATGTGAGCCATAAAGCAGCCCGGGAGAGGTAGTTCATAACCATAATCTCCCAAGTGGGATGCCTGCCGCACAGCAACTTCGCAAAAAATAGGTCTTAAAAAAGGGGGGGAAGAAGCCGATGTACACCGCTGATAGCTGTTTCCAAAGGCAGCCCCCAGGCCACCTGTACCGCTATTCCGCCAACTGGAACAGAAACGGTTCTTCAAAGATCCTGTAGCGGTGCCATGCGGTGACCGGGTGAAGCCACAATTTACAAAAAAGAAAGTGTTACCCATGTGGCTGGCACTCACGGGCAGATAGGATAAAGGCCCCTTGTCAAGCTAGCAATGATCAGCATAATCGCCCCCTCATCCATGCTGATCCGACGCGTTTCGGAAAACAATCCCTTAATCATGGATCTAAAAAAAAACTGAGCAGCAAGCAATAGGGCTACACACAGTCCATCTTTTATTTCGTGATAAACCAGGAAGTGCAGCTCATGTGAGCCATAAAGCAGCCTGGGACAGGTAGTCCATAATCATAACCTCCTAAGTGGGATGCCTGTCGCAGAGCAACTTCATAAAAAATGGGTCTTAAAAAAGGGGGGGAAGGAGCCGATGAACACCGCTGATAGCCGTTTCTCCAGGCCACCAGTACTGCTACTCTGCCAAGTGGAACAGAGGCGGTTCTTCAAAGATCCTGTAGCGGTGCCAAGCCGTGACCGGGTGAAGCCACAATTTACGAAAAAGAAAGAGTTACCCATGTGGCTGGCACTCACGGGAAGATCCTATCCTATCCTATCCGCCCGTGAGTGCCAGCCACATGGGTAACTCTTTCTTTTTCATATATATATATATATATATATTACCTACTGGTGGTCGCCAGTAGGTAGTTATAGTAAGGACCTATTTTCCATAGGAAATCTGCAACATTCTATTCCCAATAAGTCTGGCGGCGGTTGACGAATCTTTGCGAAATTTTCCAAGCTGTTGGCCAGCTCCAGTCCGCTCCTATCCTGAAAGTTTTGGGGTGATTCGTCAAGCGGGAGCCAAGAAAAAAGGGGGGTCCCAAAACACATTTTCTCCATGCATCTTCCCATAGGACCTTTAGCCGCAGCTACAGCCTGAACTGCTGAACGGAACTACACCAAATTTGGCAAAAAGGTAGTCCTCAGTTCAAACTCGTGCCTTTTGCTTAAATGGTGTAAATCCGTTCAATAGTAGTTCCTGAGAAAATTAGAGTTAAAAGTACATATATATCTATGTATATATCTATGGCCTCAGAGAATCCGGGCACCCTATGCGCACCCTAAGCGCACCCTCTGCGCACCGTGCACCCACCCTCACGATCACGCACTGAATGCTGATTGGCTGTCAAGTGTCTATGAACATCCGAAACCAGGAACTGTTGGCAGCCATTTAGTGCCTCGGTAGAAGCGAGGCTGAAGAAGTAAGGGAAATAAGTGTGTGAAAGATATAAAGGGGTCAGGGTAGAAATACTCTGACCCTCTAGAGTTATTTAACGGCAAAATGCACGCAGGTTGCGTGACCCGGCCATAAAAAAAAAAAAAAATACCCGCGGCCTTCTGCGCTTCCTTAACAATTAGCCCCCAGGGGTGCCAAATCCCGGGGCAAAATGCATAAAAAATTAATGGGGCCCAAGGGGTGCACTCCAGCCGCGGGGACCGCAACCCCTGTAGCTAGAAAATAAATTGGGTGGGGGCTGAATGGCCCCCGCAAGCCCCGGGGACTACCAACCCCCGGGGCTTTATTTATTGAGGGAGAGGGGCTGCGTGGTCCCCCTCCTGGAGCCCTCGAGGGCCCTTGGGACCGCCACCCCCCAGGGCCAGCTCCTACAGTGTCCTGGGGTGCCCACCCCCAGGACACTGTTGTTTGCTATGAGAGGGCGGGAGTCTCCCGCCCTCCCATGGCAAACTTCTTTTGGATTTTGAAAGCGAGAGCAGGGAAACCTGCTCTCTCTTTCAAAATACAAACCATATTGATTTTCCACACAGGGAGCTGCATGTCAGCAGCTCCCCATGTGGAAAAGCAATGCCGGCTCCCGAAGGACGCGGGGAGCTGGCTGGGACCGTGGGGCCATTGGGGCACCCCCCACGGTCCCCAACGTTTTTTATAAGCCCCGGTGGATGGGGTCCCCGGGGAGAATAAAAATTAGTGATAGGGGCTATTTTTTTTTAATGGTAAAATTAGGATTCGCGCATCCTATCGCGTTGGGTGCACGATTTCTCTCGCGTAGGGTGCGCGGTTCCTAACACGTTGGGTGCGGGACTCCAAGCAAAAAAAACTGACATTTTTTGGAGATAAACATCAAGCCTATGTGTTTCGTTCTAGAGTGGCTCTAACAAGAGCCGTTGTGTTCATTGAGAGTTTTTGGTACTTATAAGTAAGTACCTATACAGAGTCTAAAGTTGTTGAGGAAGACTGTTTCCTTCATCAGTAAAGTGTACTCCATCTCCCCTATACATCTCTTGCATATGAAAACGCAGATTGTTATTGTAAATGCACCCTATTCTATAGTCTCAGAGAAAAGAAGAAACATATTTATTCACATGTTTCCTAGCTTTCTCAATCTGTGGACACAAATTATTGGACCTGTTCCATTTCTGCATTTGGCATATGTTAGAATACACAAAGGCAGTTTGGGGAAAAAGTGAAATCAATTCTGCAAAGGTGTCCTTCATAAGCATTTCCAGACCTACCCCAGTCAAAGTGCCTAGGTCATTGCCACCACAGTGCACTATTATGAGGTCAGGGTGTTGGAGATGCATAAAGGATTTTACCAATGGCATCAATTTATGCCACTTTAACCCTCTCTGTCCAATCCATTTAATGTCTACATTTGGCAAACCTAGGTCTTTGTGAATGCCTTTGTTTTCTGCATAACTTTGGCTCCAGAAAATATAGCTGTGTCCCACAATCCACACTCTAAGCATCTTGAAGGGAGGTCTGGATGCACTCAGATGGTCTCTGTAAATGAAATGCAGTTTGAAAAGTAAGATTTTTCTAAAATGGTGGATAAGATGCAGTTTTGAAAAAAGAAAAGAAATGATTGGTTGTTTGACAACCTTCTAGACTGAAAACTAGGGTGCATGTTTCTGTTTTTTAAACGCATGATTCTTATTGGTTAACAAAAACTGATTGAAAGGAACATTATATATGATAAGCTGATATGTTGAAAAGTCAAGCAGACTTGCTGTTTTGATTAGCAACATTGTGTGCTGAACTTGTGACCTGTGTGCTCAGTTAAGTGTTCCATGACCTGTTTCTATGGTAACAGGCAGAAGGCAGATTGGGGGTATGGTTCAAATTTATGTCATTTGGAAAGGGTTGAAATGTTTAACCAATAGAAATGTATGTTAGCTTTTGAATTAATGTGGGAAGGAATGTGATTTGATGTTTACATATATATGTGTGCAAAATGAGAGGGAAACTTTGCCATTCTTTGGTTTTGCTGACAGGTGCACAGTGCAGAGATTCTGTATAAGAAAATCTGGTGTGTGAGTGACATACTTCTTAATCTACAAACCAACTTGAAAGGTGAGTTATTTAATTGTGAGGGGATGTATGTGGTCTATTTTGATTTTAATCAGACTAATGTATTTCGCCTGCTAAAGTGCAGGGAGTACTTTTTTTTGTCTACAATCTTATTGACAGTGTGTGTGCATGTACAAACCATTCTATGATAAGCATTTGTGTTTTTCATGTGTTTGCAGACAGATAACTGTGCTGTTTTTGTTTTGGAAGAATTAGAAACCAGTCATTGTTTATGTATTTGCAAAATGAGTCATGTTTCCTCACTAAATGGAGTACTCCTTCTAGATTAAGAAATGTGTTTTGGTACAGTGCAAGGGATAGTGTTGTTTGTCTAGAATCACACAGTGAGTCTGTGTGCATTTAGGAATCATTTTGAGAGAAACATTTTGGTACTAATGTGTAGTAGAACATTTTCTGCAATGTGTGCAGTCACCTTACATCTTGTAGACTAGTAAATGTATTTTTTACAAGGGATAGTTGGTTGTCTACAATTACACTGTGAGTCTAAGTGCATTTGGGCAACTATTGTGAGAAACGCATTTGGTAATATAATGTATTTGCTGTCAGATAACTGCTTTAAAACCTGTTTTGTTGTCAAGTTTTAGTAGCATTAGAGGCCAGTCATTGCTTATGCAATTGCAAAATGAGTCAGACTTTCACAGTAGTGTGCAGTATTGAAATATGTAGAATGTGTGCAGTCACCTTACCCCTTCTAGACTAGTGATTGTGTCTTGGTAAAGTACAAGGAAGAGTGTTGCTTGTCTAGAATCACACTGTGAGTCTGTGTGCATTTGGGAACCACTGTGAGAGAAGCATTCGGGTACTTCATATCTTTGCATACACATAACCGCTTAAAAACCTTTCCTGTTCTCAAGTTTTGGTAGAATTAGAAGCCAGTCATTGCTTATCTATTCAGAAAATGAGTCAAGATTTGACACTAAAGTGCAGTACTGAAATATGTAGAATGTGTGCAGTCCCCTTACCCCTTCCAGAGTAGTGAATGAGTGTTGGTAAACTCCAAGGGATAGTGTTGCTTGTCTAGAATCACACTGTGAGTCTGTGTGCATTTGGGTAACTATTGTGAGAGAAGCATTTGGTAACATTGTGTATTTGCTGACAGATAACTGTTTTAAAACCTGTCATGTTGTCAAGTTTTAGTAGCATTAGAAGCGAGTCATTGCTTATGCATTCATAAAAAGAGTCAGGCTTTGACACTAAAGTGCAGTATTGAAATATGAAGATTGTGTCCAGTCCCCTTACTCCTTCTAGAGTACTGAATGTGTTTTGGTAAAGTCCAAGGAATTTTGTTGCTTGTCTAGAATCACACTGTGAGTCTGTGTGCATTTGGGTAACCATTGTGAGAGAAGCATTTGGTTACATCATTTATTTGCTGAGAGATAATGGCTTAAAAACCTGTAATGTTGTCAAGTTTTAGTAGTATTAGAAGCCAATGATTGCTTATGCATTCACAAAATTAGTCAGGCTTTGACACTAAAGTGCAGTACTGAAATATGTAGATTGTGTGCAGTCCCCTTACCCCTTCCAGAGTACTCAATGAGTTTTGGTAAACTCCAAGGGATAGTGTTGCTTGTCTAGAATCACACTGTGAGTCTGTGTGCATTTGGGTAACCATTGTGAGAGAAGCATTTGGTAACATCGTGTATTTGCTGACAGATAACTGTTTTAAAACCTGTCATGTTGTCAAGTTTTAGTAGCATTAGAAGCCAGTCATTGCTTATGCATTCAAAAAATGAGTCAGGCTTTGACACTAAAGTGCAGTACCGAAATATGTAGATTGTGTGCAGTCCCCTTACTCCTTTCAGAGTAGTGAATGTGTTTTGGTAAAGTCTAAGGGATAGTGTTGCTTGTCTAGAATCACACTGTTAGTCTGTGTGCATTTGGGCAACCATTGTGAGAGAAGCATTTGGTTACATCATGTATTTGCTGATAGATAATGGCTTAAAAACCTGTCATGTTGTCAAGTTTTAGTAGTATTAGAAGCCAGTGATTGCTTATGCATTCACAAAATGAGTCAGGCTTTGACACTAAAGTGCAGTACTGAAATATGTAGATTGTGTGGGTCACCTTACCCCTTCCAGAGTAGTGAATGAGTTTTGATAAACTCCAAGGGATAGTTTTGCTTGTCTAGAATCACACTGTGAGTCTGTGTGCATTTGGGTAACCATTGTGAGAGAAGCATTTGGTAACATTGTGTATTTGCTGACAGATAACTGTTTTAAAACCTGTCATGTTGTCAGGTTTTAGTAGCATTAGAAGCCAGTCATTGCTTATGCATTCATAAAATGAGTCAGGTTTTGACACTAAAGTGCAGTACTGAAATATGTAGATTGTGTGCAGTCCCCTTACCCCTTCCAGAGTAGTGAATGAGTTTTGGTAAACTCCAAGGGATTATGTTGCTTGTCACATTCAGTTAATATCCAAGTAGTAAAGGAGTGATTCAAACGCATATCCACTATGCATGCAGTCCTCTAACCACCTACACATTTGTCTTTCACACCTTCAATACCCCAGTTGGTATTCATATAGTTCATTCAAACACCCTATCACTCCTTCAGTGACTCATTCAGCAACATGTAGTAATCCATTTACTGCACCAAAACCGAAACAGTTATAAATTCACCCAGGCACTCTCCTTGCAATACTGTAAACATTCAGTTAAAATCTAAGTGGTAATGGAGTGAGGCAGGCCTTAGCACATGGATTGATTCAAACACCTATCCACTATGCATGCAGGCCTCTAACCATCTACACACTTGTCTTTCACACCTTCAATACCTCAGTTAGTATTCATACAGTTCCTGCAAACACCTTGTCACTCCCCTTACACTTCTCCAGTGACCCATTCAGCACCATGTAGTAATCCATTCAGCAGTATGTACTAATGCATTCACTGTGCCAAAACCCAACCAGTAATACATTTACCCAGGCACTCTCTTTGAAGTACTCTAATGATTGAGTCAGTATTGAGGTACTTATGTACTGAACCCAGGTTTAGTACATGCACTGCATCAAACGTCTACGCACTATGTATGCAGGCCTCTAATCACCTACACACTTGTCTTTCACACCTTCAATACCCCAGACAGTATTCCTAGCGTTCCTGCAAACACCCTGTCACTCCCCATACACTCTTTCAGTGACTCATTCAGCACCATGTAGTAATCCATTTACTGCGCCAAAACCCAAACACATATAAATTCACCCAGGCACTCTTCTTGCAATACTGTAAACATTCATTTAGTATCCAAGTACTAATGGAGTGAGGCAGGCCTTAGCACATGGATTGATTCAAATGCGTATCCACTATGCATGGAGGTCTCTCAGAACCTACACAATTGTCTTTCAAACCTTCAATTTCCCAGTCAGTATCTATGAACTCCAATAAACACCGACACTCCACTTGCACACCTCCACTGACTCATTCAGCACTATGTACTAATCTATTCACTGCGCCAAAACCCAAAAACGTTAAAAGATTCACCCAGGCACTCTCCTTGCAGTACTTTAATGATTCAGTCAGTACCCAGGTAGTTATGCATTGAACCAGGCATTAGCCCATGGACTGTTTCAAACGTCTATCCACTATGCATGCAGGCCTCTAGCCACCTACACACTTGTTTTTCACACCATCAATATCCTAGTCAGTATCCATACAGTTCTTGCAAACACCCTGTCCCATTGCATTTATTCAGTACCATGAAGTAATTTATTAACTGTGCCAAAAAACAAACACTTATAAATTCATGCAGGCACTCTCCTTGCAATATTCTAAACATTCAGTCAGTACTAATGGAGTGAGGCAGGCCTTAGCACATGGATTGATTCAAACGCCTAACCACTATGCATGTAGGCCTCTAACCACCTACACACTTGTCTTTCACACCTTCAATTCGCCAGTCAGTATCCATACACTTCCAGGAGACACCCTGTCAATCCCCTTGCTCTCCTCTAGTGACTCATCCGGCACCATGTACTAATCTTTACTGCACAAAAACCCAAACCCTTAAAAGATCCATTCAGGTACTATCCTAGCATTACTCTTATTTTTCAGTCAGTATGCAGGTACTCATGCAGTGAAGCATGCCTTTTCACAAGGACTGTTTGAAATAACTATCCACTATGTATGTAGTGGTCTAACCAGTTTTACACTTGTGCATCAGGCCTACATTTCCACAGTCACTATGCATACACTCCAGCAAACACACTGTGACTGCTGTTGCAAACCCATAGTGAGTCTTTCAGTAGCATGTAGTGATCTATTCAATGAAGTAAAATTCAAACAACTGTGAATTCACCCAGTGTCTCTCCTTATAGTACTGCAATCATTCAGTCAGTTAGAATGTAGTCTTTCAGTGAAGCAGGCTTTAGGGCATGAACCGCTCCAAAGTAGTATGCACTATGCATGTAGTGGTTTAACCATCGTCACACTTGTGCTTCAGGGCTATAATTTCTTAGTCAGTATTTATATAAAATGTGTTTATATATTAATAGAAAAGTATAAATTATAAAGATATTAATATACATTTATTTGTGATTATTTTTTACAGATACTGTTAATCACCATTAAAATAGAGAAATCATGCCGGAAAAAGTAAGAAAAAAAAAGAACAGAAAAAGGACAGTGACTTGAAGAAAAATCAACCACAAGTATTGAATGAACAACATAATGTGGCTAAAAAGAAAACATATTCTGGTAAGATCACAAAGCAATTTATTAAAAATGTTTGTAGGACCAGACAGAATGTACAGAATGCTGAAACCTCTGAGAATGCATCAACTAGAAAAAATATTCAAAATAATAGGAAAAGCAAAAAAGCAAATGGACAGTAAAGGAGACGAAGTATGGTAAAAGAAGGCAAAATCAGTATAAAGAAGTACGCAAAAAAATATTTTACAAGAGAGTAGTACATAATTTGCTGAAAGATGTGAAGAAAATAAAAAGAGAGCTCTATTTTATAAAAAGAAGAAGCATATTGAAACCATTGTTGAAAAGGCTTTTGCGGTAAAAAGGAAACTATTCATTTTAGTATTAAACAGAATTCGATCACTTTTTGGGAGAATGGAAACACAGTTCAAGTTCAGAGCCTTTCTTTAATGAAGAGAGTTATTTACAGAGCAATAATTTATTGCATGCAGTTGACACCAGTGGTCGAGGGTATGAGGTTAGAAATGGTTGTCCAATTGACAAAGATAAAATTGTTGAAAGAAATGCAGAAGAAATGATAGCTGATGAAGTTCTAGGGAGACGTCCTAAACACCCTGTGTACACTTAGGATTGCTGTAGCATTTGTAGTGTACGACAAGAATCTATTGAAAAATTATGTAGTTTTTTACGAGCATATAGTAAAAAAATTATTAAACAAAAGATTAAGGTGTTGCAAGGACTAGACCCTTGCAGAGTGAGAAAAAATACTGGTTTGCAAGGTCATTCTCTGGCTTGTCTTTCTAGGAAAGTTTGTCAAAGTGTTTTTCACCATTTCAGGATGTTGGCAGTACATCATACTCAAATGCGGAAGTTCGTGAGAAAGTTGTATTATGCAAAAAGTCCAGCACTAAAGTTAAATGAGTTGAACAGTGCTCTTTTGCATGGGTCAGTATCAGATGTGAAGAAGGTTTGTGATGATATTGAGTTTTGTTACTTTGGTCCTCAGCAAGAGAGTGCAGAGACTGACACATTAGTAGAACAAAATGTTGATGACAATGTAGAACCCATGATTACAAACATTTTTGAAGATCAAATCACAAAGTTTAAGGTAATTTCAGGTGAAAGACCAAATGTTTCTTGTATTTGTTGTCGCAAACTCACTATAAAAATCAGACTAGGAGTGTCAGTCTGTATTTAAAAAGTGAAACAGAAAATAATGATAAGTGGAAGGAATTTGCAACTTATTTGTTGGTAGAGGATTGTTTTGATTTGGGATCTGAGCAGTGTATTTGCAAATATTGTTATAACAAATTAGATGAGAATAAAATGCCTACTAGAGCTGTTCATAATAATCTAGAGTCGGTTGCTATTCCTCCAGAGCTGATAGATTTAAATACCTATGAGTCTATTCTCATTCAATGTGTGCACCCGTTTCAGGCTATTGTTCGTATGGAGCCTAAAACAGGTAAACTGCCTCCATCAGAGTTACAAAGAGGACTGAAAGGAAGAGTTGTGTATTTACCGTTAGATTTAAAGAAAAACATTGAAACTATTGGTGTAGACTATGCAGAAAATGAACCACTAGTCATTCTAGTTAATGGCGTTCCTACTAAGAATGAGAAAATCTGGCAAGAGTTAGTGGATGTTAGAAAAGTGCAAAAGGCATCATTGTATCTGATAAAAAATAATGAGTACTATAGAAATGTGTTTGTAGGAGAAGAAGAAATAGATTTAGCAGAAGATACTGAAACATTAAGTGGACAAATTGATAAAGTGGACATGTCCAGATGTGAAGAAATCTATGAACATTACAGTGTACATCCACTTCATTCCAAAGAGGTGATGGGGAATACAATTGAGTTGTTTCAAATGAAAAAAGCAAGAGCAAGTCCCATGAGTGTATGGGAAGAGAGCTTGGAAGCTCGTTGTTTCCCGCAGTTGTTTCCAACAGGAAAAGGTGGACGATATGATGAACGTCCTGTGCAGATTCCTGCATCTGAATATCGGCCAACAAGATTATATGCAGGAAGATCCAAGATTTCGACAATGTATCCCTTATATGTTTCATCTTCTGTTTGAAAGTGACTTGTCTGGACTTTCATATGCAGTAAATCACATTTTAAAAACTGGAATGCATCTGCAAAATGTAACTGCAAAGGATTTTATGGATGAAGTGCATCAGAGAGATGATCATTTAGAATCTCAGTTGATTAATCTGATGGCATGTCAGCGTGGGACTAATGAATATTGGCACCGTCGTCATGGAGAACTGAAATGTATGCTACAGAACTTAGGAACTCCTACATGGTTTGTTACACTAAGCTGTGCTGAGTATGCTTGGGATGATTTACTTGAATTTCTTCGAGAGGCAAATTCCAAAATAAAAAATATTGAATACAAGACACCTGGAGAATTGTGCTCTTTGGATCCTGTTAATGTATGCAGATATTTCAATCATAGATTTGAAGCTATGATGTCGCTCATCTGCAATAAAAAGAATCCTCCTCTTGGAGAAGTTGTGGATTTCTTTTGGAGAAAGGAGTATCAAGCAAGAGGTGCTCCTCATATACATATGTTGTTATGGATCAAGGATGCCCTCAAATTTGGAACAGATTCAGATGATACTGTTTTGTCTTTCATTGAAGATTATGCCACATGTGCTGTACCCAATAGCAGAGAAGATAAAAGTTTAAAACAACAAGTCTTACGATTCCAAAGCTATAGATGTGGGAAATACTGTCGACGAAAGTACAAGTCTAAGGATAAGTGCTATACCAAATGTCATTTTGGATTTCCACGTCCTGTATTATCCAAAGGAAGAGTGAACAGTTTTATGTCAGCTATGTGACATACCATCAGAAGAAAGTCTCCGAAAAATACCTACAACTTAAGAAGAAGCGAAGAGTCAAAATACATAAAGGACTACAATCCAGTTATTTTATCCATGTGGAATGCTAACATGGATATTCAGTATGTTGCGGACAATTCCATTGCTGTTGCTCGATATATAACGTCCTACATTACTAAATCAGAAAAGACGGAATTGAAAGAAATGTGGGAAGAGATTTCTCACGAGAAGACTCTAAGTAAGAAATTATACAGTTTCAGTTTGAAGATGTTATCGCATCGTGAAATTGGAGCATATGAATGCTCAGATTGGTTATCATCTGTAAGTTTATACTCCAAAAGTAGAAGAATCATTTGGCTGAGTCTAGGTCTTGCAGCAATGCGAAATCGGGTACTGAAATCTGTTCAAGAAATTTAATATTTAGCAGAAAAAGAACCAGAAAGTACAGATATTTTGTAAACGAATATGTTGGACACATATTACTCAAACAGAAGTCATCATCTTGAGAACATGTGTCTCTATGAAGTGCTGCTAAGCTACACTTTTAAACGAAATACTACAGAGAACATCAATGATGCAAAATTTGCAGTGATCGGTTCCGAAGGATGTTTGGTGAAACAAAGGAAAGGAAATGTAATCAATCACAGGAAACTGAGTTGCGACACTGCTGATAAAAGGAAATTTTACTATTTTATTTAGCCCTTTTGCAAATGTTCAAACCATGGCGTTCAGAACTGGAATTACTTGGAGATTTTCAGAGCTATGAAGATTCATTTAATGCTTGTAAAGATAGCATACAATGCAGTGCTTTTGCAAATTATGTGAAAATGTTGAATGATGAAATTGATCAAGAAGCTACAATTGCAGCTGAGATTGCTAGAGACAGTTCTCAAGACAGTCAAAGTTCTGCTGCACTGAGTCAAGATCCACTAGGACAACCAATTGTTGAAAATGAAGCAGCAATTGCCATGAATGAGGTGGAAACAGCAATGCATCAAGCTCAAGAAGATGTAATGCAGTTAGGAAACTTGGAAGAACAACTAAGGTGCCGATTTAGATCCGTTAAAAATAATTTGCGTACGACCCGTATCCGTATTTTTTTACGTACGAGTCGTGCAAGTACCGTACAAACGGCCAAGTACGATTCATACGAAAAAATAACTACGAATAGCGTCGGGAAAAGTGTACGAGAGGGCGTCGGAAATTTTTTACGGCCGAATATCGTCAGGAAAAGTGGACGAGAGTGAGCCGGACATTTTTACGTGCAAATTGTAAAACACAAGTACGAGCGCGCAAGTACGATCCCGACCGTCCGTCCGAATACACAATCGCACGTAAAAGGGCACGTACGGAGCCAACGCAGTAGCACACATGTACACGGGTAAACTTATGCCCGTGTACGAGCCGTACAGCCCCCCACCCCCAATATGTCAGCACCGTACACCACCCTGTCCGCACTGTATCCCAGCCCATAACTGTATGCGCCGTACCCCCATGTACGTGCCGTACCCCCCCATGTATGCGCCTTACCCCACCTGTCCGCACTGTACCCCAGCCCCGCACCTGTATGCGCCGTACCCCCATGTACACGCCGCACCCCCCCATGAACGCGCCTTCCCCCCCATTTACGCGCCGTACCCCCGCATGTATGCGCCGTACCTCCGCATGTATGTGCCGTACCCCAGGCCTGCACCTGTACGCGCCGTACCCCCCATGTACGCGCCTTACCCCCGCATGAACACGCCGTACCTCCGCATGTACGCGCCGTTCCCCAGGCCCGCACCTGTACGTGCCGTACCCCCCCATGTACGCGACTCACCCCCGCATGTACGTGCCGTACCTCCGCATGTACGCGCCGTACCCCAGGCCCGCACCTGTACGCGAGGTACCCCCCCTATATACGCGCCTTACACCTGCATGGACGCGCCGTACCTCCGCATGTACGTGCCGTACACTAGGCCCGCACGTGTACGCACTGTCTTCCCACCGCATGTACACGCCGCACTCCAACACCGTTCCCCAGCACCCTCACCCAGCATCGCGTATGTACGGACCGTACCTACGCGGAAAAGACTCTTACAGAACCAGGACACTGTAAAACAGCACAAGGAGGGTCAATTCGACTCGCACAACTCCACAAAAGACGTCTACATGACAAAATACATCTCAATGACTGACCTGGCACATCCAAACAGGCAAACAGAGGCCCTAAATCACAACCACCTCTTATAACACACCCACCTAAATTAAAAAACAGCCACACCCAAAAATGGACCAATAAAAAGGGCCCACACACGCAACCCATGAGCCTTTGCAACAGACCCACTGCTGCCAGACCCCACAGAGAAACTACTCTACATTACTGATACCTTTACTACACCTTCACTCACACACCTTCACACAACCTCCTTCACAAACATCCCCCTCTTCACATTCACACACACACCGTCACATTCACACCCACAACCATCTACACCCACACCCACACCCCACACCATGCCCACAGACAAGAATCCAAAGTTCACAACGGCGGAGCTGGACCTCCTTGTCAACAAAGTCATCAGAGTCGAGCCACAGCTGTTTGGAACATTGCTCAGACAGACCAGCATAGCTGAAAAATCTGCCATGTGGCAGAGGATTGTCGATAAGGTGAATGCTGTTGCGCCCATCCGAAGGACCAGGCATGAATGCCAAGCCAGGTGGTACGATCTGCGCAGGGCGGTCAAGAGGAAAATGAACAAAGAATATGCCGATAGTAACATCACTGGAGGTGGGCCGCCCCGCAGACCCGTACACTACCATCCCTGGGAGGAGAAGGTGATGGCCCTGCTACCGCCGGTGGGAGTACACGGAATCGAAGGAGTCGCAGAGCCTGGTGAGTACACAAACAACT
Source organism: Triturus cristatus (assembly GCF_964204655.1). Taxonomy (NCBI): domain Eukaryota; kingdom Metazoa; phylum Chordata; class Amphibia; order Caudata; family Salamandridae; genus Triturus; species Triturus cristatus. The sequence goes on from NC_140589.1 coordinate 971,218,823, forward strand.
TACGTAACATGGGGGCAATGGGGTCCACACCACATATACACCAAATGCACGCAACTTCCCCCAAGCACTCACCGCACACAACCACACTCAAAAACCACGCTCATGCCACTAACGTCTCCATGCACCCTTCACAAGGCCATGTCTAAGGCTACAACAACCACAAACACAAGACTGGATGTCCGGGAGGCTGGGAGGGTGGGCCCCACACAACACATTGTGAAAATGAGACGCAGACACCAATGCCCTCAGCCCATATGGCATAGGTACATACCCATGCACAATGCACAGGGACTGGCAAAGTACTGACAAGGTAGCTGACTCTTGGCCCTGCTGTATGCAGCACAAGGCCCTCCTGGGACCACTGTACGCTCAAACACCAACTCCACAAGCACAGGTATCTAGCACAGGAACTCACACTCACTGTCATGCCAGCATGCACCATGAGGGGACAGACACATCACCTGGGAGACCCAATGACAACTCACACTACACACAACAGCAGGCCCGGTCACACCCCCCCCTAACACAAGCACACACCCTCGGGGCAGGCAACGGATTTACACACTCCCACAATGGACATGTGACACAACAAGACCAATCCATAGCCAAATAAGCATCATAGCCAACAATCTACAGGTCAAACACTCAGGAGAACATCCCAATCTGTCCCCCGCAACATACCCATCCCCAAGTGGACATTGAGAGGAATGCTAGGCCCATCCAACTACCTGGAGGAACTGTGTCAACTTGAATATGTATGAAACATAGATGTCGCATGAAACACCATTAACATTGTCTCTCTCTCACACACAGGGCAACGTCGTCGATCTCCCCCAACACTGGGGGGGAATAATCACAGTCCCAGGCTCCGCGTGAAGATGATCCCACCGGCAGCGACGACTCTCACCACTCCGTGGATGACCCCGACCAACCTGGACCCTCTGGTGCCCAAGCCCCTGCAGCACCTGCATCAGGTACATCTGTGCCAACCACCCCCCCATTCCTGCCACATCCCAGGACACGCCCAGGAGCCCTGCTCGCACTGAACAACAGAGCCAGTCTGACCAGGAGGGACAAGGTTCTCCGGGCACCCAGGAGGAGGCAGGCAACCCTGCAAATGCCATCCCCCAGGGGTCCCGTAGACCTGATGTGCCCACAAGGGCAGGCCAGGCTCATGTGGGCAGGGGGGGTGGGAGTGGAGGCAGGCTGAGGCGCCAACCTGACCAGCCAGCTCAGGACACTGGTATGTCACACATACGCAACATCCTGGACACATACCGGCGTGACACCAGAGGCATCAACCAGGTCGTGTCGAGACTCTCAGAGATGCAGGGGACCCGCGATGAGATAAAGAACCTGCAGGTCGAGCATCATGCCAGTCATCAACAACACCGAGGACGGATGGAGGCAAGACTGGCTGAGCTCCTGGCGGTGCACAGGGACATGAGCCAATCACTCCGTCAGATCGCCCAAAGCATGGGCAACCCTCCCTGTGCTACCAGGCGTAGACCAGCACCAGACACAGGGAGGGAGGAGGAGGAGGAGGAGGATTTGTCTGACGGAGCGTCCCAAACATCGTCAAGGCCTGCATCTGAGGGTCCCCGGAGGAAGGTGGGCCGTCCACGGAAAAGACCGTGAGAGTCAGCGGACCATCCACATCTCCCAGGTCACCTGGCCTGGCACCTGGCCCTCTGGCGCAACAGCAGCACCTCATCCAATGACATTCTCTGCCACATGGACTTGCTGGTCACAGGTTGACCAATGATGACCAACGCTGTGCCCTGGACTCTGATGACTTCCAATGCCAAGGATACCATCTCCCCCTGTGAACTTTAAATTCTATTCCCCTGGTAGAGCACCTAATTTCATCTACCAAAACACGTACCCCACCGCAAATAAATATATTACTATGGTCATGAGACGTTCCTGTCATTTTGCATTATTCAACAACATATGTGTGTGGAAATGTCAAACTATGCCTGAGTGTTGAACTAACTCCAGCCTTCCATACCCTGGGATCAGAGTCTGGTACAGGACACACATGGGTCACAAGGTATCATTCAATGTAGGCATGGAGCACAACACTCACCTGTGATGGCCTCTGGCTGCTGAGGGGGGGCTTGCTAAACTGTGCGGACAGACCTATTTGGGAGATTATCATCAAGGTTTAGAGGTCATGGCTCATGTGGAGGTTCCCGGGGAGGAAGTCCCAGGTATGTGTGGCCAGGTGGGAGAACAATGTCATGTATGCTGGAGTATGGTGGATGTGAAGAACGGTGGCCAGGGCAAGGTTGGATGCACGGAGATGGCCCAACGGGATCTAGGATGACAGACGTACAAGGTTGGTTTGGGGTCGGGTTGTGGACTGCCTCCTGAGTGTGGGTGGGGAGTGTGGAGGTCATCCTGCAGCAGACAGTGATCCATTGCAGCTATCTATGGTGTACGGTGAGGTGGCTGGGGCGCAGGGTGTTGAAGCTGAGGTGTGCAGATGCACCCTGGATGTGGACAAGTTTCCTGGGAGTTTGGATGTACTTGCTCCGTAGAGGGCAGGGCAGTATTTGACATGGATGTTGTCATGGACCTGGGGGATGGTCTGTCTTTTCTTGGAGTGGATCTATCTGTGGATCATGTGCATAATGCAGAGGGCGTTGCAGCATGAGGTACAGATGCTGTGGACTAGCATGGCAAATGTGAGCGAGCCAAACATGATGCACACCATCTTGTGTGTGTAGCCACTGGGTGCTTGTGCAGGGCTCTTGCGGGTGGGACACAAGCACTTGACCCAGCTGGAAGGGGACAATCCTCAGATGATCACCTCAGTCCTGTACAAGTCCAGCCTCAGGTGGCTCGTGTTCAGCCATTCATCAATGGATCTCATGCATACTTGAATGATGGAACTGCCAATGTCTGTGTCTTTGTTGAGGGTGAGGAGCACCTGGCTGTCAATGGCATACGAGCTGATGATGAGGTGCTGTGCGCATGTGATGGTGGAGAGGGGGGTCCTGGACACTCTGTAGATTGACATGCTGAGAGATGATACCTGTGCCATGTCCCAGACGATGACACCATACTAAATGCTGAAGCCTTGAGTCCCACTCCCATGCCCTTGCTGGGCTACAGAGCCGGTGGGGAGTATTAGGGACGTGACCTGGTTGGTGTGACAGGGCCTGGAAGGCGGGGCAGCGCAGTGTAGGCAGTTGGAGTTGCACACTCAGCATGCAAAGGTGTCGTGTGTGTGCCCAGGGTATGTCTGACAGCAGGCGTTAGATGTGCGGATGGACATAGCTCGGAGTGTGGCTGCTACATCAGACTCTAGTGTGATGTGGGTTATGCAAGGACAGGATGGTGGTGCAATGTGCACCTTGCATCGGCTGATGGTCCAGCCTTTGGCACCGCGTGGCGGCAACAGTGGCATAGACAAGCTGAGGATAGCCAAATGAATGGGTGGAGGGAGGAAGTGAGGAGCATCTTGGAGGCGTGTGTGTGTTGCCAAATCTGGATACTCTGTGGGCCCTTGCTGCAGGGGCCGCAGCAGCAGGCGGCATCTCCTTGCAAAATGCCAGAATTTGCACACAAAGACTAGGATGTCAGAAGGACAACTGCAACAGGCGCGTGTGTAAAGTAAGGAGAGTCCAGTGTCACATGGCACACCCAGAGACAATGCATGCACAATCACCAAAGAAGCATGACACCGGATCAGGAAACTGAAGGCCGACCTGTGCACAGGAGACACACCCTCAGCAGGTGTTGATGGCCCATTGTGTGGACCAACATGTCAAAAAACATACACGACCATGTACTTCATGCCCAATAGGGAGCCTAATCCATGAGCAACTGCATGCATGTTGCTAAACTACACATGGACTCCTATGCATAATCTTCCACAACTATGCCAGATATGCCGCATGCAAAGTGGCAAGAGACCTGCATTGACAGAGATGAGGCACCTTGGAGTGTGACAAACACCTTTATTACTCAGCCTCACACTAAGGGAAATGCATCAATTGGAACAGACTCACAGGTAATTTGGCTGACCATGTGTGACCTACACTGGACACCCCCTTCAACACACAGATGTGGAAAATCCTACTGAGCTGGCACACCAGTGAAGGGGTTGAGCCTAACACCCCTTGCTGCACACGGAGAGTCTGCAATTCCCCATTGAGTCTCATATGGGGATGTCCCACACTATGTCCATCATTAGCCTCCCATATGTTACTGAGGGACGTTATACACACAGTGATGCCTTCATCAGAATCCACAAACCATTACAGATGACTGTCAGGAAGGGTGACTATTAATTCATGGGAGCCATGCAACACGTCATGTGCCCCATGGTGAGTCGACATGTAAGCATGGTAACACAACATGCACAGGAGCAGTCCCCACATATCACAAACACGTACCACCTACAAAATGCCTCGCTGCACTCCTTACCCAAAATGACTTTTCACCATGTCTGTGCACGTAACTCTGATCCAGCACACGTTGCAATACTCATGAGGAATAGCAGGAGGGCAATGATGACATGAGCAGACGACAGCCGCAAGAACCTGGGGAGGACAGACACACAACAAGTCAGCGAAGAGCTAGTAATCCACAGACATGTACATGTACTCTACAGGAATGATGTTGTCAACATGCTCTTAAAAAATGTAGTGTCCCAGCTAAAATGCGTGGAATGACATCATCACTTGAATGACACATCAGAACACACCTCCAAGTCACTTAGCACACAGTCAGCTGGACACACACATTGCAACACATGCCACACAAGGCTCAAAGCGTGCACACTCAGACACATGGACTCACCATTATGAGAAGAAGTTGCGGATAAGCTGACTCCGGATGTCCTCATCCTCATCCTCACTTGCCCCGTGCCCAAGCCCTTCATCCTCCACGGGTGGATGATCCTGCTCATCCGGATCAAGGATGAGTGGCACGGCCTTCTCCACTGCCATGTTGTGCAGCATGCAGCACACAATGAAGATTTTGCAGACCTTCACCGGGGCATATGGGAGGGCGCCACCGGTCTTGTGTAGGCACCGGAATTTGCTCTTCAGGAGTCCAAACGTCCTCTCAATCACGCGCCTCGTCTGCCCATGGGTGTCGTTGTACCGGTGTTCTGCGGCTGTTCTGGGGTTGCAGAGAGGCGTCATCAGCCATGGCATGTTGGGATAGCCAGAGTCCCCTACATGGAAACATCATGTGAAGAAGTGGGTCAGGAGATGCCGTAAGATACAAAGATAGCGCGAAACACAGGACTAACAGAGTATACCCACCAACAAGACATGCTCGTTCCGCGTGCAGCTGCAGCATCATTTCTGGCACCCTGCTACACCTCATGATGTAGGCATCGTGTACGGACCCTGGAAAACGGGCACAGACATGGGAAATCAGCATGTTAGCAAGACACACCACAAGGGCATTGATAGAGTGATAATGTTTGCGGTTCCGAGAGGCTACCTCCTGTGCCTGTGGTGGTACCAAAGCCACATGTGTCCCATCAATGGCCCCAATTACGTGAGGCATCCCTCCCAGGGCATAGAACTCACCCTTGACACGTGTCAACTGCTCACGAGTGGGAAAATGGATGAATTCATCCAGGTGCACCAACATGGCTTCTAAAACATCATGCAGGACACGGCTGAACATTGTCTGGGACATGCCACCAACATCAGCTATGGTCAATTGAAACGTGCCGGTGGCAAAAAAATGTAGGGCTGCCATCACCTTCATCTTGGGGATCAGAGCTGTAGTATACCTGTGTTGTGGTTGGAGGTGTAGTTCAAGCCGGCGGGTCAAGTTCTCTATCAACTCTTGTGAGAAGCGGTATCTGCGTATGCAGTCATGTTCACGCATGGCATCCAGGTCTGGCATTTGTCTGGGGAGAGGCGGTGCCCTGCAGAGATTTGGAAGGAATAACGAAGAGTGAGTACATTACCACACCAATGTCACTGATGTGAGCACATGTTCAACAGCTAATACACATCTGCTTAATAAAGAGTCTGGTCTGTGCACTACATCCAGGACACGTAGGCCAGCCAGGTGATACTCCTACGAAGAGCCAGCCACAATAGTTGCATGGCAATGTTGACGTGACATGCCATTAAAATAGCTGTGGGCCAGTGTAAGTGACCAGCCAGACACATTACATGAGTGACAGACATCCACATATCAGCATTTGAAGGATGTTATCTCATACAGACAGCTGGCGGGAGTCTAGACGCACAGGTCACATGTCATCTGAAAAAGGACAGATAACACACATTTCCATGAAGGGGTACATGTCAAAAACTGATGACACAGACATTGAGACAACGCAAATATTGCCTCATGTCAGGAGGTCATCTTCGAACCATCATGACACATGTAACATGTGAGTCCACATGTGGCATGGTGTGCGTATATGTGTGTCATGCACATATGCACACAGACACATGTTGGATGCTGCAAGAGCAGATGGAGTTGACAGAACACCAACGGCAAGCTCATGGGAACACATGACACACACATGACATAGTCACATTGTGGCATGCTGGTAGTCACATGTCAGGTGTAATTATCCATGTACCTGGCATCAGGGGACAGTTGCGGGTGTTGGTGACTGTGCCATACCAGTGATGCAGTGCTTGACACGTGTGTCCTACATGCACACATGTGCAAAGTGTGAAGGGGAAGTGTGCCACGTAGAGCCCCATCACACATGACATGTGTAAACAGCCATCACACATCTATTGTGCCACAACATGATGAGACATGTGCCACATCACTGCCTGACACACCTAGGCCCTGCACATGAAGGACTGCACTGACAATGACTTGATGTCCAGCCTTGTGCGAGTCTTACACCTCCATTCCTTTCGTGTGCGCCTCCTATCACCAGTGTAAGCTGTGAAACACAGTACACACGCTCAGAGGGCGTGTGTATGGGCCGTACTCACGCGTGAGTACGTACCGTACATGCGTGAGTACGTGCCTATCACTATAGTTGTGTTACTGTAGGTTCGAGTGATACAGCACGTACTCACGCGTGTACGGCCCGTACACGCGTGAGTACGTGCCTATCACTATAGTTGTGTAACCGTAGGCCCTAGTGATATGGCACGTACTCACGCGTGTACGGCCCGTACACGCGTGAGTACGTGCCTATCACTATAGTTGGGGACCGTAGGCCCTAGTGATATGGCCCGTACTCATGCGTGTACGGCCCATACACGCGTGAGTACGTGCCTATCACTATAGTTGTGTTACTGTAGGTCCGAGTGAAACGGCACGTACTCACGCGTGTATGGCCCGTACACGCGTGAGTACATGCCTAACACTGTACTTGGGGTACCGTAGGCCCTAGTGATACGGGCCGTACTCATGCGTGTATGACCCGTACACACGTGAGTACGTGCCTATCACTATAGTTGTGTTACCGTAGGCCCTAGTGATACGGCACGTACTCACGTGTGTACGACCCATACTCACGCGTGTACGGGTCGTACACGCGTGAGTACGTGCCTATCACAATAGTTGGGGTACCGTAGGCACTAGTGATACGGCACGTACTCACGCGTGTACGGCCCGTACACGCATGAGTACGTGCCTATCACTATAGTTGGGGTACCGTAGGCCCTAGTGATACGGCCCGTACTCACGCGTGTACGGCCCATACACGCGTGAGTACATGCCTATCACTATAGTTGTGTTACTGTAGGTCCGAGTGATACGGCACGTACTCATGCGTGTACGGCCCGTACACGCGTGAGTATGTGCCTATCACTATAGTTGGGGTACCGTAGGCCCTAGTGATACGGCACGTACTCACATGTGTAGGGCCCGTACACGCGTGAGTACGGCCCGTATCACTGTAGTGATGGTGCCCTGGGGTACGTGTGAAACGCGCCATACCTATGTGGGGATTTAAGAATTACAATGGGGACACATGAGGGACAAGTATTAGGGCCTAAATGCATGCTGGTTGTCATGGATACCGAGTTTCAAGTTCAAAATTTAACATCATGTGGTCTGGAAAAAGCAGTTGGCCACATTATACATTGTTGCAAAGTGGTTGTTGACTTGACATGATGCTGCAAATTCGAAAGATGCTAAGGCTGTCACTGGTGTATGTTTAAAGGGATTGGAGGAAACGTAGGATGCAAATGAGTCTGACCAATCACTCTGTACTCCTGTAAATGAAACAGGCCAGCAAGGCAGATATAAGGCAGGCAGAACCCATGGGAGGGCACTTGCCTGCACAACATGTCAGTCGATACCACTGCTGCTGTATTGTCTCCCTCTGGCACCATGTCAAGGACTGTGGAGAGGGCCCAGCCTTTCACCCAGGAGGAGAATGAGGCTCTGCTGGATGTGATCCTCCCACGGTACCCCATGCTGTATGGTCGACCAGGGGAGCAGGTGAGTGCTGACTCCACTACCTTTGCCTGTGCACCTTTTTTGTGTCTGTCACTTCTGGCATTGTGTCCAGTTGTGACAGACATGCAATGTTGGTTGGAGTGGGTCCCGGGGGGAGGGGGGTGGATGGGTTGTGTCTCTCATGCAGGGCTTGATGTAGTTAATTTGTGCACACCTCACTTGCATTGTGCTTACTGTGACATTCACTGCATAGTGCACATGAAGGATTGCACTGACAATGACTTGATGTCCAGCCTTGTGCGAGTCTGACACCTCCATTCCTTTCGTGAGCGCCTCCTATCACCAGTGTAAGCTGTGAAATGCAGTACACACGCTCTGAGGGCGTGTGTATGGGCCGTACTCACACGTGAGTACGTGCCGTACATGCGTGAGTACGTGCCTATCACTATAGTTGTGTTACTGTAGGTCCGAGTGATACAGCACGTACTCAAGCGTGTACGGCCCGTACACGCGTGAGTATGTGCCTATCACTATAGTTGTGTTACCGTAGGCCCTAGTGATATGCACGTACTCACGAGTGTACGGCCCGTACACGCGTGAGTACGTGCCTATCACTATAGTTGTGTTACTGTAGGTCCAAGTGATACGACACGTACTCACGCGTGTACGGCCCGTACACACGTGAGTACGTGCCTATCACTATACTTGGGGTACCGTAGGCCCTAGTGATACGGGCCGTACTCACGCGTGTATGACCCGTACACGCGTGAGTACGTGCCTATCACTATAGTTGTGTTACCGTAGGCCCTAGTGATACGGCACGTACTCACGCGTGTACGGCCCATACTCACGCGTGTACAGGCCGTACACGCGTGAGTACGTGCCTATCACTATAGTTGGGGTACCATAGGCACTAGTGATACGGCCCGTACTCACGCGTGTACGGCCCGTACACGCGTGAGTACGTGCCCATCACTATAGTTGTGTTACTGTAGGTCCGAGTGATACGGCCCGTACTCACGCGTGTACGGCCAGTACACGCGTGAGTACGTGCCTATCACTATAGTTGGGGTACCGTAGGCCCTAGTGATACAGCCCGTACTCACGCGTGTACGGCCCGTACACGCGTGAGTACGTGCCCATCACTATAGTTGTGTTACTGTAGGTCCGAGTGATACGGCACGTACTCACGCGTGTACGGCCCGTACACACGTGAGTACGTGCCTATCACTATAATTGGGGTACCGTAGGCCCTAGTGATACGGCACGTACTCACGCGTGTACGGCCCGTACACGCCTGAGTACGTGCCTATCACTATAGTTGTGTTACCATAGGCCCTAGTGATACGGCACGTACTCACGTGTGTACGGCACGTACACGCGTGAGTACGGCCCATATCACTGTAGTGATGGTGCCCTAGGGGTACGTGTGAAACGCGCCGTACCTATGTGGGGATTTAAGAATTACAATGGGGACACATGAGGGACAAGTATTAGGGCCTAAATGCATGCTGGTTGTCATGGATACCGAGTTTCAAGTTCAAAATTTAACATCATGTGGTCTGGAAAAAGCAGTTGGCCACATTATACATTGTTGCAAAGTGGTTGTTGACTTGACATGATGCTGCAAATTCGAAAGATGCTAAGGCTGTCACTGGTGTATGTTTAAAGGGATTGGAGGAAACGTAGGATGCAAATGAGTCTGACCAATCACTCTGTACTCCTGTAAATGAAATAGGCCAGCAAGGCAGATATAAGGCAGGCAGAACCCATGGGAGGGCACTTGCCTGCACAACATGTCAGTCGATACCACTGCTGCTGTATTGTCTCCCTCTGGCACCATGTCAAGGACTGTGGAGAGGGCCCAGCCTTTCACCCAGGAGGAGAATGAGGCCCTGCTGGATGTGATCCTCCCACGGTACCCCATGCTGTATGGTCGACCAGGGGAGCAGGTGAGTGCTGACTCCACTACCTTTGCCTGTGCACCTTTTTTGTGTCTGTCACTTCTGGCATTGTGTCCAGGTGTGACAGACATGCAATGTTGGTTGGAGTGGGTCCCGAGGGGGGGGGGGGGGGGGTGGATGGCTTATGTCTCTCATGCAGGGCTTGATGTAGTTCATGAGTGCACTCCTCACTTGCATTGTGCTTACTGTGACATTCACTGCATAGTGCATGGCACATTCAGCCAGCCTAATCCTCTTGGGCATTCTTGTTCTATTGTCCTGCAGTGATTCAGTGGTCACCCCGGTGTGACAGGTGACTGCACCCACAGATGTGTGTGAGAGTTGAGTGGAGCTATGGTGAGAGTGGTGAGAGTGTCCAAATGATGTGTTACGCCCCCTGGACATTGATGTGTGTGAATGTTTCTTGTCATGTGGGTGAGTGTCTATGTGGAGTGTTGCACCACAGCTGCATGGAGGAGGCAACTGCTCAATCCATCTGATGTGAGAAGTAAGCCGTGCTGTGTGTCTGACTTCCTGAGCTAGCCCCACACCTGTGACCCCCCCCCCCCCCCCGGCAAGTGGCACATGTGCAGAGTGAGGTTTGCATCCGCTGTTGCCAATGGCAGGTGATTGATTTGTGCCTGTGTGTGTCTGTGTACTCTGCTAAGGTTTTGTCAGTGGCCTGGGGCATGTGACTGCTTTGCGGTGCTATCCATCAGCCTTGTGTTTCTTGGGATGCACAGTGTGTGCCATGATCAGGGATTGTTTCGCACCCCTCATGCCACCTGTGTACTTACTATGCCATGTAGTGCATTGGTGCGCCCACAGTGGAAAAAGTCCCTATGACTAAGGTGCTATTACTTGCCAGCATACTATGCCCTGTTCAACAAATCAAAGATGTTCAAATGTGTGTCTCTGTGACATGGTGCAGGTGTAGTGATGTCCCACTTTGTCATCCACACAGGTAACCGCCTACCACAAGGGGAAGATCTGGAAGGATGCCGTTAAGGCCGTGCAATCGGTGGAGGGTCGCAGTCGGCGCCTGCCACAAGTGAGGAAGAGATGGCAGGACATCCGGTGCTGGACCCGGAGGATCGCCCGGGTCATGCTGAAGGAGGAGGCTCCTCGCAAGCATGGCGGGCACCGGCACCTGACCCGCCAGATGAAGCGTGTCCTGGCGGTGGTCTTCCCTGACCTGGATAGGCAGATACAGGAGTTAAAGCAGCAGGAAGGGGGTAGGTACATGTGTGTTTGTTGTGTGTCGCCAGCTTTTGTAGCTGCTCAGTCACCAGGATACACTGCCAGGGTATATATGTGCAGTGCAAATCCTGTTCCCCCAAGTCAACCTGTGCTGTTTTTCCTCCCTTCCCCTCCTTGACATGTGTTACCTGGTCTGTGTGTTATCACTATTGCACATGGTCATCTAGGCTGCCAGTTAATCAAGGTGCACACTGCTTTCAGCATCATGTGTGGGGGTGGTCTGCCTGTGCCCTGTTCTGTTCAGTCATTTGGGGGTGCATAATTGTTGGCACTGATGCTGAGTCTCAACATAGGAGTGTGAGGTTTCAAATGAACAGACTTGCAGCATGCATTACCCATGTTGTGGCCTCAGACATGATGTGCATGAGTGGGATATATGCATAGTGCCAGGACGGTTGCTCCTGTTACAGTCAGCTCATTCCAGGACCATGGAGCAGTGTGCCCACTATAGTCCCCTGACACAGCCTGCCCTCCTACTCATGTGTGTCATCCAACACTGTGCACATTCACTGTGGGTTCAGCATGGCTCTGCCTCTGTGGCATTGTTCCCTGGCCTAGGTAGTATTTTTCACATGTGTGATACATTTGTCCACTGGACAGGGATACACCAGTTTGCTTGTACATACTCACACTGGGCAGTGCCTGTGTGGCTATTCACAACAATCTGTTGATGTTTGTTTGTGACCAATATGTTTTGGCAGCCCTACAAGGTGATGTCGTGTTAATGAAGCTAGTTTTCAAGCACAGTTATTGTAACCCTGAATAAGAGGTGTCACTTCTTAATCGGTATCAGTCACATTGACTCAGGTATGGGTGGGCGTGTGCGGGAGGGGTGTACATGTTCAACACTGATGTTTCATTGCCAGTTCTGACTTGTGTGTGATGATTCGCAGTACAGAAAGTCATCGTGCAGTGCCCCCGTGATGTTGGCCAGTGCTTAATGTTCATGCTTCGTAGCCTGTGTCAGTTTTTGACAATCATGTAACCTGCTTGTACATTTTTGGCACCTGTGTGTGGTTCAGATGCTACACAGTTGTGACTTTGTGTGCTGATATCTGTGGGTACATTCTGGCTTGCCATGAGGGGGAACCCACAGTACAGCTAGGCTCTTTTGCTAAACAATTGCAGGCCCATTAGCTTATGCATTGTCCTGGGTGTGGACATGTGTGCCACTCCAGATGACAGTCAGTAGGTCATATGTGTAGCCAACTGTGTGATCAGGTGACGGATAGCCATGTGACAAATGACATTATTCAAGTTGTTACTCAGAGAAAATGTCCATTGGCACTCACTACACCCGTCAACTTGTCTCAATGTTTCATATGCTTGACCTTGTTGTTTTGTTGTGAAGGACAATGATGTGCCTGCATGACAGATGTCTTCCAAGGAAGTGCACAAGACACCACCTTTACACTTTCCAGGGACACGCTGGCACATTTTAAAGTAAGGCACAGTTTGAACAAAACTTGTTTGGAGTTCATACATATACATGTACCCACAGTGTGGTAGCATTTGGGTTAGTCCTTGGTTGTTGCTGATACCAACTTACGAGTGTCAAGTCATCCAGACCACCGTGGTGCTATGTATATGTACTTACTGATACGCCATTTCTGCCTAACAGTGGCTGATTTGAATGAGTCTGGTAGCTCAGACAATGACTGTGTACATGTAGTTTGGTGTCCTTGTGTGACTTCTGCTATACAGACACATGTGTGTTGTGTTCACAGAGTGCCACATTCACACATTCTAGACATGTCCATTGTGTAAAGGGTTGTGATTCTCCAGGAGTCACAATGTATTTCTTTGGGGTTTCAAAAGTACTCACAAGGTCTCTGAGTGTGGGGACACCTTCTGCATTGGCATGTGGTATTTCACCTTGGGTGCGACAATACTGTTTGGTTCACAGTGAACAAGAGGTGGCATGCCTTCATAGTCTTGTTGTGCTCAACTGATCCCAGACACTAGCTTCTCATGATCTTGTGATTTCAAGTTATTTGCTGTTGTGTCCTAATTTTCATTGTTTCCAAGTGGCATGGTGGGTCAACCAACTGGGGAGTGCAGGGCTTACATATGTGGGGAGTATTCTAGATGTTACTCATGATGCCTTTCCTGATATGCATTGTTGCCTATTTTGTTTGGACTCATGTGTCAGATGTATACAGGTGACTGATTTTTTCCTGTCTCTTCACCTTGCCCACAGCATCATCGGAGGACACCGAGGGAGACACCGGCACGGACGTGGAGGAGGGATCGAGCAGTGGTGCCACCACTGCTGAGGAGTCGGCGGACTCAAGTGGCACTGAGGGCGAGGGGAGTGAGGCGGAGGACCTGCCCAGTACCAACACTGACTACGAGGCTGACGGGTCCGAGGCTGAACTCCCTGAGGGGGCGGAGGCTGCTCCAACAGCTGGCAGCAGCACTTCATCCGTACCCGCCCCCTCCATTCCCATCACCGCCCTCCCACTTGCTCAGGTCCCTTCTGTCCGTGCTAGGCCACACCGTGTCTCCTTCGTGCCAGGCACCGCACCCCCTGCCCCTGTCCCCCCTGATGCCCTCACTGCCAAGTCTGTGGACATTCAGCGGCAGTTGCAAGTTGGGCAGACATCGATCCTGACTGTCCTCCATGGCCACACCAGACTACTGACCCAGATGGTGTCGTACATGGAGGGCATGTCTTCAGCAATGTCTGACCAATGGATGTTGCTGAGGTCCCTGGACTCGTCACTGACGGCAGTAGTGAGTCACCTGCAGCGCTGCGTCCCCCCTACCTCTGCCCCATCCACAAGTCCCACACCCATGCCTGTCGCAAGCACACCAAGATATCCACACACACGCACCCCACCACACAAGCAGCACACCACTACGTAAGGGCAAGCGCACACCTCCTGACACGCACACTCAGGGGGAAGCAGGCACACCCACTGGGTCTGGGGCACACAGGCAGGCACGCAGCCACAGTCCTCATCCACATGACTCACTCCCCAGTCCCTCCGACGTCACTCCCCTTGGCTCCCCTGCCCCAGATTCGGAGAAGGAGGCCTACTTTGCTGGGCTGGGCCTCAGCCCCACTAGTTCACCTGGCCGGAAACGGTCAAGGCACTCCACGGGTAGGGGATTAAGTCCCCCAGCCTGTCCACCACCTCCCCCAGTAGCGCTGCAACCCATCCCTCCGACCCCCCCCCTCCTTGGGGCCTGTTGTATCTCCGGGTGCAGGGGAGACGCTTGAAGAACTGGCAAAAGTGTGCAGCGCCGAGCTCACCTCCACCTTTGGCGCTGCCCCACCCCCTGTGGTTGAGTCGTCTGTCCCTGCACCCACCACACCTACCCTTCCCCCTCCTGTCCCTGCAGTGCCTGGTCCTTCCCCACATGATGCCCCCCCCCAGTCGACGACACAGAGTCTTCTGATGTGCAGACAAGCTAGGGGAGACGCATGGCCATGTGTCCCCCCCCCCCAAGGACTAATGATATGGACTGGCCATTGGCCTTTGTGAATAGTCTTGTTTACACATTATTATTTTCATGCTGAATAAAGCATTTTCTATTTTTGTTAGTCTTGCATTTCAGGTATTGATGTTGATGCTGATGCTACAGGAGTTGGGGTTGTGGGCATGTGTTATGTTTCAGGGAAATGTTGTAGTCTGCTGCTCATGGGGTGGAACCTGGTATCTTCGTGCCATCACAAGGTCTCTGCAAAGATTCTTTGTCGTGTATGCTCTTTGTGTTTTGAGACATTGTCCCAAGGAGTGTTCCTTCCTCTGTGGCACCTGACATCTTCCCTGCAGAGAGTTGCACAATTGTTGTGTTGACCTGTGTCTACATTTCCTTTGTTGGTGATGGATCCCTTCAACTCTGGCCATGCCTGCTCAGGAAGGTCTCCGGCTGCATCGTCTGTGCCATCCTTGGTACTCACTGTACTTGTGTATAGAGTATTTTGCCATGCCTTCATGGAGAAATTGTCCCTTTTCCGCACAATGCATGTGTGTAATCCCAGCCTAGCACACATATGGTACTTGTTCTGCTGGGTATTTGAACACCTGACTCACAATTGTGGGCATTGTATCTGTGGGAACTCCACCCTATTCCTTCCATGACAGACAACATCTTGGTGGCTGGCCCAGCACCTGAACATTCCTATAAGTCCTGGGATGTGCGTGACAGTGTGTGTTCTCTTTGACTCTCTTAGTTTAGTAGGCAGTGACATGACTATACAGTCTTGTGGCATGATCTCAGTGTGTGTATTGTGCTGCATCTGCCAGGGGTGGGTATGCATGTGTTATTTGTCCTCACACCCACATGTGGTGTGTCATGCAGTGGGGGAAAGACATCCATCCTCCTGGGAGTGAGACACTGCTGTCAGTGATGTGTTGTTATGGCACTATCATCATTGTCCAAAGTTAGGGATGCGTACATACACCCATGGAGTTGTGGTCATCTGATAATGATGTACACCCCCCCCCATGTCTCTGTCCACTGCTGGGAGTCCTCTGCACCCACTCATATATGTCTGTCCACTGCTGGGAGTCCTCTGCACCCACCCCCATGTCTCTGTCCACTGCAGGGAGTCCTCTGCACCCACCCCGATGTCTCTGTCCACTGCTGGTGTTGATATGCACCCACCCCCATGTCTCTGTCCACTGCTGGGAGTCCTCTGCACCCACCCCCATGTCTCTGTCCACTGCTGGGAGTCCTCTGCACCCACCCCCATGT
The DNA here is from genome assembly GCF_964204655.1 of Triturus cristatus. Classification (NCBI taxonomy): domain Eukaryota; kingdom Metazoa; phylum Chordata; class Amphibia; order Caudata; family Salamandridae; genus Triturus; species Triturus cristatus. The sequence goes on from NC_140589.1 coordinate 971,235,097, forward strand.
CTCTGTCCACTTCTGAGAGTCCTCTGCACCCACCCCATGTCTCTGTCCACTGCTGGGAGTCCTCTGCACCCACACACATGTCTCTGTCCACTGCTGGGAGTCCTCTGCACCCACACACACATGTCTCTGGCCACTGCTAGTGTTGATATGCACCCACCCCCATGTCTCTGTCCACTGGTGGTGTTGATATGCACACACCACCATGTCTCTGTCCACTGTTGGGAGTCCTCTGCACCCACCCCCATGTCTCTGTCCGCTGCTGGGAGTCCACTGCACCCACCCCCATGTCTCTGTCCACTGCTGGGAGTCCTCTGCACCCACCCCCATGTCTCTGTCCACTGCTGGGAGTCCTCTGCACCCACCCCCATGTCTCTGTCCACTGCTGGTGTTGATATGCACCCCCCCCCCATGTCTCTGTCCACTTCTGGGAGTCCTCTGCACCCACCCCCATGTCTCTGTCCACTGCTGGGAGTCCTCTGCACCCACCCCCATGTCTCTGTCCACTTCTGGGAGTCCTCTGCACCCACCCCCATGTCTCTGTCCGCTGCTGGGAGTCCTCTGCACCCACCCCCATGTCTCTGGCCACTGCTGGGAGTCCTCTGCACCCACACACATGTCTCTGGCCACTGCTAGTGTTGATATGCACCCACCCCATGTCTCTGTCCACTGCTGGTGTTGATATGCACCCACCCCCATGTCTCTGTCCACTGCTGGGAGTCCTCTGCACCCACCCCCATGTCTCTGTCCACGGCTGGGAGTCCTCTGCACCCACCCCCATGTCTGTGTCCACTGCTGGTATTCCTCTGCACCCACCCCCATATCTCTGTCCACTGCTGGGAGTGATGGGCACCCACCCCTCACATGTCCCTGTCCACTGCTGGTATTCCTCTGCACCCACCCCCATGTCTCTGTCCACTGCTGGGAGTGATGGGCACCCACCCCTCACATTTCCCTGTCCACTGCTGGTATTCCTCTGCACCCACCCCCATGTCTGTGTCCACTGCTGGTATTCCTCTGCACCCACCCCCATGTCCCTGTCCACTGCTGGTATTCCTCTGCACCCACCCACTTGCGCCCTTGCTGTGGTACACTGCTGTCCTGGGCATACACCACCCCCAATTTACAGCTGATGTGCTGCACCAAGCCATACACCTACATCCATGGCGTGTGCACGCCTTGTATCCATCATGTAATGGGGCTATAGGGGTACGGGTGGTACGGCCCGTACCCATGCTCTGGGGGCGTGGGTACGGGCCGTACCACCATTGTGGTGGTGACGTAGGGGTACGCATGGTACGGCCCGTACCCACGCTCTGGGGGGCGTGGGTACGGGCCGTACCACCATTGTGGCGGTGATGTAGGGTTACGCGTGGTATGGCCCGTACCCATGCTCTGGGGGCGTGGGTACGGGCCGTACCACCATTGTAGTGGTGGCGGGTACAAGTCGACGTCCACTTCCATTGTAGAGGTAGGTAGGGATTGGTGGACACACCCCCCCCCAATGACCAGAGCCTGGAGGTCATTTCTGTGCAGGACATATGTATATTTGTAATTGGGTGGGGGTAATGTTTCCTGCCTCAGCCCCCCACCCCCCTTTGCCCCTGGGTGTTGTTCTGACGTTCTGCGGCGTCTGAGTCGGTTTCTGAACACGAGGCCGTAGGCTATGAGGGCCGGGATGACGCCTAGGTTAGGGTCCATCGCTGTCCGTCGCGTACCGGTGCTCCTTCTTCGCGTCGTCCTCAATTTCCTGGGAGATTTTGGCTGCCGTAAAAAAATAGCGGTGCGTAGTGACGTAGGCACGGATCGCACTTGCTGGTCCGTAAAACGCTGCCTGACTCTGTCCGGACGTCGCGTACGCGCTGTCCAGATTCAGATATGTATATATTTTTTTGCCGGTCGGTTTTTTGTACGACTCGTACGGAAATGGTATTTCTGTGTGAATCGTACTTACGAGTTTGTAAGGTGTTTTTCCCAGGTACGAGTCGGACTGAGAAAACGCTCCTTACGACCATTTGTCCCCGGGTTTTACAGGATCGGAATCGGCACCTAAATGTTGAACAGAAGCAAATATATCAGCAAGGGAAAGAACAGATTGACCATGGATTACTTCATGAAAAGAAAGAGTTCTCATGTACATCATTTCAACCTATCCGAATGTATGTGAAGCTGGAACAGGAAAAAGTTTCTTAATTAAAGTAATTACAAGTTATCTACAGAAAACAACTGAGTCGCATTTGTCTTGTGTTGTCACTGCTCCAATTGGGTTGGCAGCACATAACATTAAAGGAATTACTTTACATCGTTTACTAATGCTACCAGTAGAGCATGAGAACAAATTGGAATACCACAAGCTATCTGGAGAAGCTTGTTGTGAAGTTTCAAGAGTCCTGAAGAAAATGAAACTTCTCATTATTGATGAGGTAAGCATGGTCTCAAACTTAATGCTTGCCTTTGTGCATTTAAGAATGCAGCAAATTCTTAAAACAGATTATGACGTGTTATTTGGAGGAAAGCACGTCATAGATTTTGGAGCTCTACTGCAACTGACTCCGGTAAAAGGACAACCAGTATTTAAAACACTTGCGCATGAAGATACCAGAATTTCTCTGGGTAGTGTTTGAAACGTGAACATTTGGACATATTTTGAATACAAAGAACTGACAAAAAATTTGCGAATGGCAAATGATGCTGAATATGGAAGCATTCTTAAGATATAAGAATTGGACTTCTGACAGAACATGGCAAACAAGCTTTGCAGAGTCGATTACTTTCCAATGTGTTTCCAAATGAAAATGTAGTTCCTGAGAAAGTATACATGAATATTGCAGAAAATAAATCAGTGATCTGCTTAATGCCAACACTGCGCGAGTGTTCTATATTCAACCAAGAACTATTGAAACTGGAAAATGAAGAAATTATAAAAATGGAAGCCATCGATAAAATAGAGCATGAAGGAATCACTATTATTTTGACGGGAAAATTTCACACAAAACTGAATTCTTTAGAAAAAAAGATATCTAAAATGGCTGGTTTAGAAAAGACTCTATATGCATGTGTAAGCTGTCTGGTAATTTTAAGGCGTAATTTGGATGTGGAAAAAGGTTTACTTAATGGAGCAATGGGTAAAGTGGTGGATTTTGTTAATTATCAGAAAAAAGAAGGAATTGAATCTTTAAAAATTAAATTTGATCAGATTGAAGAAGTTAAAGAAATTGGTCATTGTTCAGTTCGTTTTTTGCTTGTTAAAGATTATATGTCCGTAGTAAACAATTTCCATTGTCACTGGCATACGCAGTGACTATTCATAAATCTCAAGGATTAAGTGCAGACAGTGTATTGGTGAACATTGGATCTACTGTGTTTAAAGAGGGTATGGCATATGTTGCTTTGTCGTGAGTCCGAACATTATCTGGTTTGTTTTTGATTGATTTTGATGACACAAAGGTTACTGCAGATGCAAACTGTGTAAAAGAGTATAATAGGTTAAGAAGGGCTTATGCTCCCAATTTAGGTCAATATCCTGTATTTGAAAAGCGTGTGGTTGGTCGAAAAAGAAGGTTTGAGAATATCTGTACTGAAGATGTAGAGAGGGGAAAAGAACAAGATAATGTTGTGATAGCAAGTAAAAAGAAAAAGGACACTATTGAAGAGATTATTGGTTATCAGTTTGAAAATAGTTCAGGTGTCAACTGCTATGCTAATGTAGTGTTCATTGTTGTTTTCTATCTTGAAGGTTTGCAAGAACAAATTATGCAGAATCGGGAAAAAAGATTTTGTTCCTTGTTGCATTCTGTTTATGAAAAATTGTCAACAGATACAAGTAAAATACAAACTGTGTCAGATGTTTGTAATCTTTTGGATGTGTGTACCCACGCTCTGGGGGGCGTGGGTACGGGCCGTACCACCATTGTGGCGGTGATGTAGGGTTACGCGTGGTATGGCCCGTACCCATGCTCTGGGGGCGTGGGTACGGGCCGTACCACCATTGTAGTGGTGGCGGGTACAAGTCGACGTCCACTTCCATTGTAGAGGTAGGTAGGGATTGGTGGACACACCCCCCCCCAATGACCAGAGCCTGGAGGTCATTTCTGTGCAGGACATATGTATATTTGTAATTGGGTGGGGGTAATGTTTCCTGCCTCAGCCCCCCACCCCCCTTTGCCCCTGGGTGTTGTTCTGACGTTCTGCGGCGTCTGAGTCGGTTTCTGAACACGAGGCCGTAGGCTATGAGGGCCGGGATGACGCCTAGGTTAGGGTCCATCGCTGTCCGTCGCGTACCGGTGCTCCTTCTTCGCGTCGTCCTCAATTTCCTGGGAGATTTTGGCTGCCGTAAAAAAATAGCGGTGCGTAGTGACGTAGGCACGGATCGCACTTGCTGGTCCGTAAAACGCTGCCTGACTCTGTCCGGACGTCGCGTACGCGCTGTCCAGATTCAGATATGTATATATTTTTTTGCCGGTCGGTTTTTTGTACGACTCGTACGGAAATGGTATTTCTGTGTGAATCGTACTTACGAGTTTGTAAGGTGTTTTTCCCAGGTACGAGTCGGACTGAGAAAACGCTCCTTACGACCATTTGTCCCCGGGTTTTACAGGATCGGAATCGGCACCTAAATGTTGAACAGAAGCAAATATATCAGCAAGGGAAAGAACAGATTGACCATGGATTACTTCATGAAAAGAAAGAGTTCTCATGTACATCATTTCAACCTATCCGAATGTATGTGAAGCTGGAACAGGAAAAAGTTTCTTAATTAAAGTAATTACAAGTTATCTACAGAAAACAACTGAGTCGCATTTGTCTTGTGTTGTCACTGCTCCAATTGGGTTGGCAGCACATAACATTAAAGGAATTACTTTACATCGTTTACTAATGCTACCAGTAGAGCATGAGAACAAATTGGAATACCACAAGCTATCTGGAGAAGCTTGTTGTGAAGTTTCAAGAGTCCTGAAGAAAATGAAACTTCTCATTATTGATGAGGTAAGCATGGTCTCAAACTTAATGCTTGCCTTTGTGCATTTAAGAATGCAGCAAATTCTTAAAACAGATTATGACGTGTTATTTGGAGGAAAGCACGTCATAGATTTTGGAGCTCTACTGCAACTGACTCCGGTAAAAGGACAACCAGTATTTAAAACACTTGCGCATGAAGATACCAGAATTTCTCTGGGTAGTGTTTGAAACGTGAACATTTGGACATATTTTGAATACAAAGAACTGACAAAAAATTTGCGAATGGCAAATGATGCTGAATATGGAAGCATTCTTAAGATATAAGAATTGGACTTCTGACAGAACATGGCAAACAAGCTTTGCAGAGTCGATTACTTTCCAATGTGTTTCCAAATGAAAATGTAGTTCCTGAGAAAGTATACATGAATATTGCAGAAAATAAATCAGTGATCTGCTTAATGCCAACACTGCGCGAGTGTTCTATATTCAACCAAGAACTATTGAAACTGGAAAATGAAGAAATTATAAAAATGGAAGCCATCGATAAAATAGAGCATGAAGGAATCACTATTATTTTGACGGGAAAATTTCACACAAAACTGAATTCTTTAGAAAAAAAGATATCTAAAATGGCTGGTTTAGAAAAGACTCTATATGCATGTGTAAGCTGTCTGGTAATTTTAAGGCGTAATTTGGATGTGGAAAAAGGTTTACTTAATGGAGCAATGGGTAAAGTGGTGGATTTTGTTAATTATCAGAAAAAAGAAGGAATTGAATCTTTAAAAATTAAATTTGATCAGATTGAAGAAGTTAAAGAAATTGGTCATTGTTCAGTTCGTTTTTTGCTTGTTAAAGATTATATGTCCGTAGTAAACAATTTCCATTGTCACTGGCATACGCAGTGACTATTCATAAATCTCAAGGATTAAGTGCAGACAGTGTATTGGTGAACATTGGATCTACTGTGTTTAAAGAGGGTATGGCATATGTTGCTTTGTCGTGAGTCCGAACATTATCTGGTTTGTTTTTGATTGATTTTGATGACACAAAGGTTACTGCAGATGCAAACTGTGTAAAAGAGTATAATAGGTTAAGAAGGGCTTATGCTCCCAATTTAGGTCAATATCCTGTATTTGAAAAGCGTGTGGTTGGTCGAAAAAGAAGGTTTGAGAATATCTGTACTGAAGATGTAGAGAAGGGAAAAGAACAAGATAATGTTGTGATAGCAAGTAAAAAGAAAAAGGACACTATTGAAGAGATTATTGGTTATCAGTTTGAAAATAGTTCAGGTGTCAACTGCTATGCTAATGTAGTGTTCATTGTTGTTTTCTATCTTGAAGGTTTGCAAGAACAAATTATGCAGAATCGGGAAAAAAGATTTTGTTCCTTGTTGCATTCTGTTTATGAAAAATTGTCAACAGATACAAGTAAAATACAAACTGTGTCAGATGTTTGTAATCTTTTGGATGTGTGTTCTGGTTCTACACAATTTACGCAAAATATCCAACAAGATGCTCTGGAATATTTAATGTATATGCTTACCATTTTTGAAGATGAAGGTGTAGAAATAGAAAATATTTTTGGCCTTTGTCTCAAATGGGAACATCATTGTGAAAATTGCATGTATACATCTAGCACTAATGTAGACCCTGAAAGATTTCTATATTTAACATTACCAGACTGTAAATCAATGTCTTTCAATAAATTAGTTAAAGGTGCAAATCAAAAGATGGAGTGTAGTCAATGTAAATCAGAAATGTTATCCACATTATTTAAAAAAAAATATGGACAGTATATAATTTTAATGATGCAACGTTGTACAGCTGATGGAAGAAAATTGGATTCTTTAATAAAGCAATTTGTAGCAACACAACTATCAATATCAGGAAGGTCTTTTGTAGCAATTGCAATAATTTTCCATGATGGTCCTTCCGCAACATCTGGACATTACACTGCCTATCTAAAATGTGACAAAGGCTGGACACGTTGTAATGATGCCCAGTTGGTTTTCAAACATCGTTTGCCTAGTGAATTACCAAATTCCTACCTAATAGTTTTAAAGCCAAAGTTTTAGGAAGATAATTCACTCTCTGAGGAATTTATTATTATAATTTATTAGGATTACCATTGCACATTTACATAAAAAACAGTGCAAAATTACCATTTGGCCTCAAGGAAAGGTATATGTTTGTGAATTATGGACTTTTTCTTACTCATTGACTCGGTGAATATTTTAAAGTGACAACATTTACAGTTTTTATAAATTAAAGTTATAAAATGTTGTTAGCAATAAGCATTTTACATATGTGTGATTTGTATTTTCTGGTATTTTACTGAGAATACCGTGTTTTTTTAAACAATCTTTTTGATTGTTTTTTTTTGCCCGCTGTTATGTGATGAGTACGATTGAAATCACTATTTCTAGTGAAATTCAATATATTCTGAGAACAGCAAAAAAGGCAAACAAATTATTTTGTTTAAATTATGCTGTGTTGTTAAAAATGCATTATTACATGTTATAACTATTTTTTCTTTTATTTCACAGATCCTAATTCTAAAATAAGCAATTTACCACAATTTACATTACAAAAAAAACCTGAAACAAATGTGTACCATTTTTTATTTCTAATACTGTGAAGGTAAGTTTAACTAAGTATTAATATGGACAATCGGCACATCTGCAAGAAGGTACAAAGTTTTAATCTGTTTTTCAAAACACCCTGTTTATACCTATGTAGTTTTGGAATCATAGGATATCATATGACCTCCAAAAAAACAGATTTGAGTGGTTTATAATATTTCCCATTCTACGTATTGAAGGACTGCAATCATTTCAATCATTCTTCTTTGAGCATCTTTGCAGAAAAACATCGGTGCTTACCTCCTATCATTCACAAGCAATTTTCCAAACAGAAATATGTTACTTTTTGTAACATAGTTATAGCGCAAGACACTCTTTTATATTTACAAATACAGGAAAAGGCACTCTGTGTATCTTTTTTTCTCAATGTAAATACGACCTCATCATACACACCACTTTGCGTTGAAAGGGTGTTCTATAAGTGTTGTTGTGCGTGATTGCACAGAATACTCATAGAAGAAGACCCATCTCCAGATTTATCAAAAATAATAAATCTGGACATGTGTGTGAATGCTGGACCATTCTCCAATTGGTGTAGCAAAGCACAACGAAGAGAATTGTTTTAATTTCTCCTCATTTTTTAACCTTCAATGCATGCTAAAATGCTCAGCATACATTGAAGGAGAAAAGTGCCTTTACTGATTGTTTTTGTGCTGGAAGGAGTGTCTTCCTGCACAAAAACAAACACCACATGACACAGATATCCTTGCACCATGGTGCAAGGGGGCCTGTGTCACCATATGGCTGCAGATTAAGCAGCCGTGCAGAGAGAATCATAGAGTTGCAACATATTTATGTATATATGTTGCATCCCTGTGCTTCGGAAGTACTACAGTACACTGCAGTTAAAGAGGTTACTGTGTCCTCATAGTTCTGCACTTATACATTTACCATACGCTACTAATGCATTCGTTCAGTCAATTACGCACTACACATACATTCATCTAAACTTTCACAAACTAACAAACAAATATAGCTCTTTTTTTAAACCACGAAAGTTAGTTCTTAGAAGAACTTTTCTTTTTCTTCTTTTTTCTTTTATATTTTTTTTCGTGGTTTTTTGAACAATTTTTAATTTTTGTGGGTTTTTCTGGAGAAAAAAAAGGAACAAACTGAACTGGAGGAACAAAACAATGAACTTCAGGAAAATAAACAAACAAAAAAAAATCTAGCAATGATGGTTTTCTTGCTTTCGACAAATGAGGTCAATGGACTGCTCTCCATAACAAAGAACAGTGTTGTATTTTATGCAGAGCACTTTTAATGTGGCAAACTGTGGACGAATGTCCAAGTTTTGGACAGATGGATCCACCCTCGAAGTACTCGGCTGTGATGCCTCTGAAGGACCAGGAAGAACTCGCATTCTTCGGCACTCCTCACGTGCCAGGTTGACCGGATGCATGGTCATCAGGTGCTTCTTCATGCTGGCTGTACCACATGAATACTTTTTGGTTGGATCCCCACGGGAGAGCACTCGCTGACATATCTTGCATGTCACTAAGGTGGCATTAGTTTTGGTTTGCCCCTCATGAAAAGTAAAAAATTTCCATACCACAGATAAGTATCTGTGTGGGCGTGGTGGTTCTTCCAGAAATTCATCCTCAGATGAATGTGCAGATGCTGGAGATGCCTGCTGCCCTAATGTCATTGTTTTGAAAAAAAAGTTTGATCTAAGTGTAAACTTAGTCAAAAAAAGTTCTTATCAGCAGAGAGATGCTCCTCCAAAGAAGGTCAATGAAGAATGATTGAAATGGGTGGGGTCTTTCAATAGTTAGAATAGGAAGTCTAATGAACCAATCAAATCTCTTTTTTTCAGGTCACATGGGATCCACGCACCGTGCGCATATGCAGCACGCACCGAGCGTGAACCCGCAAAATTGCATTTAAAAGCAATTTAGGATTAGAAGTAAAAATATATTAATTTTATGAGTAGCTTAGATTATGTCTTCCTTTAATATTTACATGAAATACATATATATATGTTTTTTGACATTTAAAATATTTCGTGGGATTCACGCACCCACCGCGTCAAACACGTACATGACGTTTCGTAGAGGCGCGCGAGCATTGCGTAACGTACTTCGTACGTGTCGCGTATGGGCTTGGAGTCGCGTACCGGACGCATAGCAATCGCGCATGAAAATACGTACCCAACGCATACCGTACGTGGATCCTACACTACAATCGTAAAATGGCAACTATGTTCCACGCAGGGATCGAGAAAGGTGCGCATAGGGTGCGCGAATCCAAAAAAAACGTGTAAACAAATAATAACAAAGTATTAAAAATATAGTTTAAAAAATATTTTTAAAAAATAGTTCTAAAAAATGTACAAATATTTTTTTTAAAAAATTCATTAAAAACAAATAATATTTTAAATTTTTAAAAGAAATAAGTGAAAACAACTTTAAAAACTGTTGAAAATCAATATAAAAAACATAATTAAAGGAATTGATACTCTGAAAAATAAAGATTTAGAAATCCTATGAAAATCATTAAATATCATAGGTTTAGAGATAAGTTATAGATAGGAATTAGCATTTAAAAAACCTTTGAAATTCACTTAAAAAACCATAGGTTTCAGGTATGTTATAGTTAGGAATTAGCATATAAAAAACCTTGGAAATTCACTGAAAAAACCATAGATTTCAGGGGCGTTATAGTTAGCTGGACATATCCCTCGTACAAAACCATTGAAATTCCCCCGTTATAGTTTGATTTGATTTGATTTATAATTTTATATCGCGCTGAATCACCCCTGGGGGTATCTCTGCGCTAGCAACAGCGAACTAGTCAGGAAGCTAGAAAAGATGAGTCTTCATAAGTTTCCTAAAGCGGGAGAGAGACATTTCCATACGAAGGAAGAGAGGAAGACTGTTCCAGAAAATAGGAGCCAGATATGAGAAAGCCTTGCCACCTGAACGAGCTTTCTTAACTCTAGGAACAGAGAGCAGTTTCTGCGAACCCGATCTGAGGGAGGATATAGGGTGATACATTACCAATTTCTTAGCAAGATAGTGAGGGCTAAGTTCATTTATAGCCTTAAAAATCATGCAACCAATTTTGAAATGCACTCTTTTCCTAATAGATAGCCAATGTAATTCCTGCAGAAGGGGCTGTGAAGGAGTCCTGGCTGGTGAGTCAGTAACTAGGCGAGCAGCCGTGTTCTGAACAACCTGCAGTTTGTCCAAAGAGGCGGCATGAGCAGAGAAAAGAAGAGCATTGCAATAATCTATCTTGCTCATGAGTAATGCTTGAATTAAAGTCTTCCTGGTGGAAATAGGAAGCAATGGAAAAACTCTTCTAAGTAAACTTAGGATGTGATAGCAAGACCCTACAATGGTGTTAACGTGGGTTTGCATCGTGAGTTTTTTATCAAGCTTAATACCTAAGTTTTTGACTACCTCTTTAGGAGCAGGAGGTTTACCCAGCTCCTCAGGCCACCATCTAGTTGTCCAACAGATGTCTGCACCTCCGAATAATAGGATCTCAGACTTCTCAGAGTTTAACTGGAGATAGTTGGTTTTCATCCAGGCGGCAATAGCCAACATGCCCTGAGAGAAGATGGTATGTGTGTCGGATCTCGTTTTATCGAAGGTGAGGAGGAGCTGGGTATCGTCTGCATAGGAAATGGGGTTAAACCCCAGGTCTCTCATCAGTTTGGCCAGAGGCGTCACATAGATGTTAAATAAGGTGGGGCTCAAACATGAGCCCTGCGGGACGCCTCTGGTAACCTGTGTGGGAGTCGATGTAAAGGGCTCCATTGCCACTGCCTGAGTACGGTTAGACAGAAAATTAGTCAGCCAACTAAGTGCAGATCCCTCCACACCAATCTCCTGGAGTCTTTGTAGGAGGATTTGATGGGAATTGGTGTCAAAAGCTGCTGATAGGTCAAGCAGCACCAGAAGTGCCGATTGACCTTGGTCCAGAGCCATTGTGATATTATCCACAACCTCCACCAGAGCTGTTTCAGTGCTATGTTTAGCACGAAAGCCTGACTGAGAGACGTCCAGAGCCTTGCAAGACTCGAGAAAAGCAGATAGATGTTTATTGACGTATTTCTCAGCTATCTTGCTCTGTAGAGGGAGCAACGAAATAGGACGATAGTTTGATACTTCATCCGGGGAGATGTTAGAATTCTTGTGAATAGGAATGATCTGAGCATGTTTCCATTTTAGAGGGAGAGTCGCAGATTTTAAAGAAGCGTTGACTATCGAGCAAACTGGGGTTGCCAGCAGGGCCGCAAAACGGGAAGAGATTTTAGCAGGTAAAATATCCAGTGGGGATCCAGATCTAGTGCATTCCAAAAGAATTTGCACTTCGGTGACAGAGATAGGGGGGAAAGTAGTCAAACGAGGTCCCTCAGTAGTAAGTTGTGCCATAATTTCTGCAGCGCTAGAAGCAAAAGTATTGGATGAGGTAATATTATGATAAATCTTCTCAATCTTTTGCACAAAAAAGGAGGAAATGTTGTCACATAGTGACTGGGAGAAGCTATCCTTAGTCTGGCAAGATTTGGGGTTTATAAAATCATGTACAATTTGAAAAAGTAGCCTTACATTATTACCCGCCTGCTCCAAAGTTGCTGCAATATGGGATTTACGGGCTAATTTAACATTTTTATGGTAAATTGTCATAGCTGCTTTATACAAGATTTTAGCATGTTCGTCGTGTGAGCGGCGCCATGACCGCTCCAGTTTTTTACAGGCGCTTTTCTTAGCACGCAAATCCGACGTATACCAGCCATAGGCAGAGCTTTTAGGTGAAAATCTGAGGCGTTTGAAAGGAATTACTTCATTCAATAAATTACTAACTCTCAGATTAAAAAGATCGAGCTGTTGATCCACATCCTCTAACGTGCTATCCCACTCTGAGAATAGTAGGGAAAAATGGTTGGCAGTTAATTTATGCCAGGATCGGTAATGGCGTGTATTAGAGGTGTTTGACACCGGGACAGGGTCCATAGGCCCCAACACTTGAAAATATATCATAGAGTGATCGGACCAAGTAAGCGGTATCGTTTCACCACATTTAATATCCAAGGAGTTGGAGAGAATGAGGTCTAGGGTATGCCCAGCAATATGTGTGGGGGCAATATTAATAGTCTCTAGACCCCCTGCAGCTAGATCCTGTAGGCATAGGGTAGCCTCTTGGTTAGAGGCATCTTCACTATGGATGTTGAAGTCCCCAAGTAGGATAAATTTACGTGTAGTAATAAGATGGGGGGAGATAAATTCAAGTAGCTGATTAGTGAAATTTAATATGGAGCCAGGCGGTCTGTATACTAATGCGCCTTTCCAGATACATCGTGTAGAGAGGTCTAGTCTGAACACAATGCATTCGAATGCTTCCGTACCCAGCTGATCAAGAATGGTAACAGCCAGTGATTCTTTATGAATTATAGCTATACCTCCACCTATTTTACCTATTATAGTTAGTTCAGCTAACTATAACTTGCGCCACCGCAATGCACTGCTGATGACGTCACATATTACATCACTCATGAAATGGTCAATGACATCACTGATGATATCACTGATGATATCTCAAATGACATCACTGATGACATCACCGATGACGTCATTCATGTGATCATTTGATGCATCTTCTCACAAACTAATATAACCTTTGATACACCCACTCTAAATTACATACTGCCACTCTCAAAACCATAGACACTCCAACACCAATAAGTACATACCCCATTACAGAGTCTTAGGTCTAAACACCCATCCACTCACTCACCCGTACAGTCACTCATACTTATGGTCACTCAGTACAGGACTATCATATGCACTCATACACTTATATAGACACTAACACACCGCTACTCATCTATAGAGGTACTCACACACGTACTCAGACATGCAAATAATTAATCACACTGCCATTTACTCACCTATACAGTTATACACACACAAGCTCAATTACTCATACAAATACTAGCACATTCTTATGGACTTATACAATCAATGATACAAGCGCACACTCATCCATACAGCCACTCACTCTATCACACACTCTCAGTTATAGTCATTTCTGTACTCCAACATACATATATACTGCCGTTCACATATGTAGTAAATTACACATGTACTAATGAAATATATATTCACTCACTAACACAACCATATACATATTTACGCACCCATACAGTCCATTACAGACCTAGTGTTGAAACCATGCACCCAGTGAATCACCCACTGACACATCTATGCACAGAGTCACACACATCCCACCCACACAAACACTCAGGCACCCATACAGATACTCAGACAACCAATCAATAACTTATATAGACACTCATGTACCTATTGACAAAACCATGCATCCGCTTACACATCAACAGACAGACGCATACAGACATTCACACAGTTTAGTCACTAACCCATGCATTCAGTCAGATACGTTTAATCACTCACTTATACAGTCAGTCACACACCTACTAAATCCTCCATACAGACACTTATACACCCACTCATTCCCCAATACAGCTTGGCATATATATGAAACAAAATTAAACTTTACAGAAACAGACAGACACTGAATGATGTCATCAGTGATGTCATTTGAGATGTCATCAGTGATGTCACTGACCATGTCATGAGTGATGTAATATGTAACGTCATCAGCAGTGTATTGCGGGGGCGCGAGCTATAGTTAGCTGAACTAACTGTAATGGGGGAATTTCAATGGTTATGTACGAGGGAAATGTCCAGCTAACTATAATGCCCCTGAAACCTATGTTTTTTTAGTGAAAAAAAAATAAATATATATATATATATATATATATATATATATATATATATATATATATATGTATGAACACACACTCCTCTTGAAACAAAAGGACACGACGCAGTGTCTTTGACAAATACAGCCAGGGTTTAATCAAAGGCTATGTCGGACGCGTTTCGCCTGAACCAGCAGGCTTGTTCACCAACAAAGTTTTGTCAAACAAATCCACCATTTATGCTGTGCATGTGATACAGTCACGTGAGGACTACACAAACAATTGTATGTGAAAAAAGAGTCATAGTTTTTGCTTGCAACGACCAATTAGATCGAGATCAGAGTGAATGTAACGCAATTAGAGCATAGTACAATACAGTGCAGACCACATTGGCAAATCTCCACATTACAATTGTATAATAACATCACTTGATCAAGTACGGTCTCTTTTGGTACATCTACTCGTGATTACATTGACATGTTCATATTGGCTTAAATAGCCCAAAACATTAGCAAGACTTAAATCGGTTATTCTAATTCTGCCCCAGTGGGCATAACCATCATACCTTGCTTATCCTATGACGCAGTACCTCACATTTTGTGAAAAATAAAGTGATTTTAATCAACCCATCTACAACTAATTGACAAAACATTGTGATTCCAATTTTCTTAAATCTTTCTGCCTATCTCCACCCCTCACATTGGGTGGGATCGCATCAATGACAAAGTACGATAAGCCAGTCACATCACTGTCATGGCAGGCTGCAAAGTGCCGTGCCACTGGGTACGCTCTATCCACATGTTTGATGGCCCTTAGATGTTGAAGTATTCTCTTATGAACTGGAAGGATTGTGCTACCCACATATTGCAAATTACATGGGCAGCTCAGTACATACACGGCAAATTCTGTTTTATAATCAAACTGCCCTCTGATATTTTTCTCTATTCGAGAGCAGCCTGTTGTAAACGTTTTTGTATTTTTGCCGTGCTGGCAAGCTTTACACTTCACACATTTGATGAATCCATCCTGACGTTTTAACCACGCTGTTTTGAGGGGCTGCTTGCCAGATTTAGGTGCCATATTGCTGACCAACATTTGTTTGAATGATTTGGCTCTTCTAAACGTTATTAGAGGTTTATTTGAAACAATTTGACCCAAAATGGGGTCATTTCGTATCAGATGCCAATGTTTCATTAAAATACTGCGCACCTGCCCATGTTGTTTATTGAATGAGGTCACCAGTCTACACTCATTTGAATCCTGAAGTTGTTTCAGTCTGCGTTTACTAGTTTTTGATGGTTGAAATAGAATTTCTTCTCTTGTTTTCAGATTGACCTTATGAATTGCACTCTGGATGCATTCATCTCCGTATCCTCTTGATTCAAAACGGGAGCGTAAGGTTTGAAGTTCTATTTCTCTAGTGGCAGCTTCACTACAATTTCGTACTGTTCTTAAACATTCCCCATAAGGGATGCTTCTAATGAGGTTGCTGGGATGGAAACTTGTTGCGTGTATATTTTTTTGATTCATTTTTCCTTAAAAAACAAAATTTTATTGGTGATAGATTTTTGCACTTGCACTTGACACTTTAATTCATAAAGAATATGATGTATATTCAGGCTTTCAAAAATATCAATCAAAAATTTCTCGAAATATAGTTCATGCACCTACAAAAAATTGTCATGCAGCCTCATATATTGTGGCATTGTTTTGCACAGAAATTTGCACTATTTACAGCACATTTTGCACATGCGTATTTTGCACATCTACGTTGAACATTTTTGCACACATGCTGAATATTATTGTATTGTAACATAAACAGCCAATGTGAATTGCATTTATACACACATTTAGATATAAGAAGATAAATGTGTTTTTGAAGGTGTATTAACACTGAACAATTACAGCGTATTTTTGCACATGCGTTATTTGCACATTGAATGTTGCTTTATACTATTCTTGGAGACATGTTCTTTGCTGCTATTTTATATTATCAATATAATTTATTTATAAATTGATGGTGCATGATGCCAGTATTTTGTGATAAAAAAATATATGTATTTATACTGATAAATTTAGACACGAATCCATACTGTGCATGGCAAAAGAAAGAGAAAAAAAGCCTATACCTTTAGTATTTTGTCACTTTCTATCATCACGTGGTGCAAATGCAAAAAAAGACGAGAGAAAAAAATGAAAAGTGTATATATATTCGAATTGTACCATCATTTCACTATGTGAACAAGGGCACTTGATGCCCGAAACGCGTCGTGAGGAGTGAAGAGTGATACAATGAGAAAATAAATTTCACCTGTGATTAACAAACTTTCGTGTGGGACGTTGCCTTTCGTGTTCGCCGCAAGGAGGTGCAGGAAGTGTTGTGATATATATATATATATATATATATATATATATATATATATTATTTCTCCAAATGACGCGGCACACAGGAACATAAATTAAGGCTTTTTATTTTGAAACACTCAGAACCAACGCGTTTCAGCCCTCCTGGCTTTGTTCACGGTCAGTGAGCCCTCTTCTGTTTCTACAATTTATACCATTTTTGCCATTATGTGACATTATGGGATTTGCAGTCTATTCAACCAACTGTTATATTATTAAAGAAAGAAAGTCTTAAATAGGCAAACGTTATTATATCTCATAACTGTATAGTACATTCTAAGTAATATTCTTGACATTAGCAGTTTTATCGTGCCAATAGTTTTTTGGATTACTAGTAGTTTGGCAGTTAACAGTTTATCGGTATACATTGTATAGTACCTTACGTCAGTTAAATGACATAACCAACTATTGCATCAATACAAATCCAATCAACAAAATGACCATTGAATTGAATGAGTTTTTACAATCATGTCATGCAAAAAATCTATTAAGTGAGGACGAATTTAAATTTCTCACCAATGATTTCCCTGTAATACCCACAATTTATTTCCTACCCAAAATTCACAAGACTTTAATCAACCCACCAGGGAGACCGATAGTCTCATCTTGTGAATCACTCTATGAGAACATCTCACAATATGTGGACAGTTTTTTGGCACCAATTGCAAAATCAATGAGCTCGTATATCAAGGATACGGGCGACTTTCTTCGAATTTTGGAGGGAATCACTTGGAGTGAAGAATATCTTCTAATCACAATTGATGTGGTATCTCTCTACACCTCCATAAGACACGAGGTAGGACTCAATGCTTGCGGCTACTTTCTAAGACAAAGGAATATTTCGGAATTACAACATACGAAGATGCTACTCCAAATGATCGAAATGTGTCTGACAAATAACGTGTTTTTCTTTAATAAACAGCTGTACAAACAACAGTGCGGAACTGCCATGGGCATATCTTTTTCTCCAAACTATGCCAACATAACGATGGGGTGGTGGGAAAAGACGATAGCATGGAACTCTGAAAACCAAGAAGATCTGGATAGGATAATACTATGGGTCCGATATATTGATGATTTATTTATAATATGGAAGGGACCAATACAAAGCTTCAATGAGTATTATTTGAAATTAAGTAACAACGACATTGGTTTATCCTTTACATGCACTTCAAGCAAGAAGGAAATCGATTTTCTAGACACCAAGATTTACATTGAAGGCAACAGAATTCACTCCACACTGTTTCGTAAAAAAACGGCGACGAACAGCATACTGCATGGGACAAGCTTTCACCCAACGAGCCTGATTACAAGTATCCCTTATGGGGAATTTACCCGGTTAAAACGTAACTGTTCCGAACGCACAGATGCAGAAAATCAAATTCTGGAATCAATGAGCAGACTAAGAGTAAGAGGCTACCATGAGAGAAACTTACAAAAAAGTAAAAACAGAATTGACAAAAAAACAAGAGCAGAAATTCTCACACCCAAAAGTAAATGTCGAGAAAAAGATCAAGTGCCACGATTTGTCACAACGTACAGCAAGGAAAGCAGCCAAATAATGCGAAAAATCAATAAATATTGGCACCTTATCTCTGGGGATCCAGACATAGGGAAACTACTGGGAGACAGACCATTGCTATCATACAGGAAAACGAGATCTTTGAGAGATGCACTGGTACCAAGTCACTTCAAAGAAAAAGAACAGGAAAACTGGCTAGATAAACAACAGAAAGGCTTCAGAAAATGCAACACGTGCAAGGCATGCAAAATTGGCAAAAATGTAAGTTCGTTTAAGGAACCCGATGGCAAAATGTTTGCTATAGATCAGAAAATCACATGCACTTCCACGTATGTTGTTTACATAGTGGAATGCAGATGCGGGATGAAATACATCGGTAGCACCATTTGCATGTTAAAAAAGCGTATCCTGGAACACATAAGAGCAGTGAAGAACAAGGATATGGCATACGCAACAGCAAAACATATGGCAATGTGTCAGAAAAGTGACTGGAAAGCGATGAGCTTCTTTGGAATACACATGGTACCACCAAATGAACGTGGAGGAAATCGAATCAAAAAACTTCGTCAAATAGAATCAAAATGTATAATTCGGCTGAGGACCAAGACCCCGAAAGGGATGAACAATGATGAAGAACTTTATGTTCATCTGAACTGAATATACAATGTTGAATTAATCATGCATTAAGGAAGTAAGAAAGTGTTCACTTGTGAGATCCACCCAGCTTGTAAACTAGGGTACTATACCCAAAAGTGTAGATAATGGCATTTAACTGAGTTTAAGAAAGAGCAACCTATAGTGAATAATGTTTACATTAATGGAAGAAGGTACTATACAATGTATACCGATAAACTGTTAACTGCCAAACTACTAGTAATCCAAAAAACTATTGGCACGATAAAACTGCTAATGTCAAGAATATTACTTAGAATGTACTATACAGTTATGAGATATAATAACGTTTGCCTATTTAAGACTTTCTTTCTTTAATAATATAACAGTTGGTTGAATAGACTGCAAATCCCATAATGCCACATAATGGCAAAAATGGTATAAATTGTAGAAACAGAAGAGGGCTCACTGACCGTGAACAAAGCCAGGAGGGCTGAAACGCGTTGGTTCTGAGTGTTTCAAAATAAAAAGCCTTAATTTATGTTCCTGTGTGCCGCGTCATTTGGAGAAATAATTAATCACTGGGTCTGGGTCCGACCCCTACGCAGAGCACCCGCGTTTGAGCGCGCATAGATCTCCTTGGATCACATTGTGGCAATATATATATATATATATATATATATATATACATATATTTACAAATTCTGTCAAATTTGAATTATAAACAAGTATTAATAGCAAATATATTTAACCAAAATTAGGAAATGTATTGGAGTCTGGAAACAATACATATACTGTTCCCACTACATTGTATGCAACAGTAGTGAATTTGTAGGACTTCAGAGGGATTAAATACACTATTACCACTCCAAACAGCGCAACTATCAGGAAAGCATTGGACTTCAAAGGATTATATTTACTTTTCCTGACCCGGTCTGTGGTACGGTAGGGAAAGCATTGGTCTTCGGAGGGTTTAAATTTACTATTCCCACTACAGTCTGTGCAGCAGTCGGGACAGTGTTGGCCTTCTGAGGGGTAAGATTTACAATTACCACTGCAGTCTGTGCAACAGTAGGGAAAGCATTAGGCTTTTGAGGGGTCCAATTTACTATTCCCATTCCAGTCTAGGCAACAGTAGGTAAACTACTTCACTTACTGCACATTACATATTTGAATAAACCTATTAGTTTAAAAAATATATAAACTGTTAATATAAACATTATTACTTAATATAAAATATGTATAAAAAGTAAAAATAATATAACAACAATTATCCAATTTTCAAAATTTATAAACAATGTAATCATTAATTTTCAATTAAAAAATAATGGCTATTTAATGACCACTTAATTAACTATCCACCCTATACCGCTACAAACTTAGTAAATAACGCCTAAAATATAATGAAAATAAATAAATATAACACCATTTTCAAAGATGATAATCAATTACATAATTAGCAATTCATAGTTAATTGTTAAATATTACTTATTAAACTTCCTACGTCCCTCCCAACAAACTCACCAGCCCACACCTAAAATATATCTAAAAATATAATTATTACACAATTTACATAATTATTAATCAATTAAATATGTAATCATACATCAATAATTATGATTTTTTTAATATTACTTAATTAACGTTCCACCCTATACTCCTACAAACCTAGGAACCAGCAACTAAAATAGAACAAAATAAATCAGTATCACATAATGTACATAACTACTAATCTATTTAATAACACAATATTAAATAATTGTTACTTATCTATTACTTTATTAACCCTATACCCCTACAATCCCAGTAGTCTGCACCTCTGCACTTAAAATATAACTAAACATTTGATTATTACACAATTTACACAATGACTAATCAATTAAACAATTAATCATGAATGATAAATGAAAAATTGTTAATTAATCATTACCTAATTGACTTCCCACCCTATAAACCTACAACATAGCAAACCCCACCTATAATATAAGTATGATCAATCAATATTACTTAATATACATAAATAACAATAAATATCAACCACATCGTTTTTGTTGTTGTTGTTGTTGTTGTTTTTGTTTTAAATCTTTTTATTAAAGTTTGATTTATACGCAACATAGCTACCATGCAAGGTAGAATACAGCATTACCAATTCAACACAAATCAAAACCAACAAAATCACACAAAAAAAGTGAGTTCACAACATGAGTCGATTATGATTGTTTGGACACCTTGGGGATTAAATATACATAGCGTTTTTCTGAGTTCTGACATACACTCACTGTTCCAGATTTTTTGTCTTTATCACTACTAACCCTCTTCATTCTGTAATTCCGCTAATGCTTTCTGATGGAGAAACTGCCTCAATGGTTCCCATATATCTTTGGGCTTTGCCGTGGTCGGCAATTCCTCTGCATATAGTTCCAGGTTATTGTTGCAATAGACCAGATCCTCGGGCCATTGCCTACTTTTCGGGGAGCGCCTCCCCTCCCACGTCATGGCAACTCTGCGTTTAGCCATCAGCAGTGCTACCCATATGTATTTACCTATGACCCCTTTTACATGAGGAACACAACACAATAAACATGTCAAGGGCGTGCACTGTATAACCAACCCTGACATCTCTGTTATATCCCGCACCACCTCTCTCCTGTATTTAGCCACTTTCTCGCAGCCCCATGCAAGATGCATAAAATCAGCCTCTAGTTGTCCGCATCTTTTACATCTGCTAGAATATCGCAGTCAGTAGTGATACAGTCGCGCTGGCGTGTAGTATACCTGGTGTATATACTTAAAATGTATGATGCGTCAATTACCGTTTGGAGTGAGTTTACCAGTGAGGCTCCAAATGTGTTCCCAGTCGGACAGGGATATGAGGGAGGCCAGTTGAGCATTCCACCTCTCTCTACTCTTGTCTGGGCTGTCTGGTGTCTCTGAGCGAATTGCTCTATACAGCTTAGTAATGAGTTTTTTCCTAGTGGGGGTGGTTAACACCAGTTGCAAATTGTTGCGCGTTGGTTGCGTACCGATAGGTGTCGTAGTGTGATTTAATGGCATGTCAAGGTCTGTGAAATGCAAATTGAAACAGCGGCATGAGATTGCTTATGTACTTCAACGTCTCTGATGTGTGAAACGTGCCCTTCGGATGCAGGTCTTGCAGCAACTGCATGCCTGCTTCCTTAAGTAAAAGTACTGCACCCGCCTCGTGTGTCACTGACAATGCTGCATGATGCTCCAATGGCAAAGCCAGGGCATAGATGGGTAATTTGTTGGCTAGCTGACCTATCGCCTGCCATGCCACCACCGTGGTATCTATTGTATTAATTTCCACAATCAGAACTCCACGTTTCATGTGAGTGAGTATGCTGTGTAGTGGGGTGGGGCAAGCATCTCCATCCTCCACCGCCACATGTGGGGTGAACGCACGAGGTCTAAACCAGAAGTAAGCATATTGCGCTTGAGTGCTCAAATAGCAAACATAAAAATCTGGTGCTGCAAAACCCCTCTTATCTTAGTCTAGTGTGAGGGTATTCCAACTTACCCGGGCCTGCTTGCCTCCCCACACCAATCGAAGCAATGCCGCTCATAGTGCTAAAAAAAACCTTTGTCAAGGGAATCGGAATGTTAGAAAATAAGTATAAAAAAGCGCGATAACACCACCATCTTTGTTAGTGCAATACGGTCCGCCAACGACAATGGTAGAGCGATCCATTTCTCAATTTGCTGATCTAGAGTGCTGCATGCCCGCCCATAATTTGCCTCAGTCCAGACGAGTGGATAGTCCCGGAGCAGCAGCGCTAGGTACCGAGAAGGTTCCCTGACAAAGAGCACCATATCGTCTGCATATAAGGATATGCCGACTGGGCGGTGGTTAAAATTGAGTGCAGTTTCCCTATGCCTTTGCCGTATTGCACACGCCAAGGGCTCTATCGTGATCGCAAATAGCAGCGGCGATAAGGGACATCCCTGTCTGGTGCCCCATGTTATAGGAAGTGGTTCCGACGTTAGTTTTCCCTCACACACTCTCGCCGATGTGTCATTGTATAGAATCATAATCCACTTTATAAAAATTGGCGGGAATCCAATGCGCTTTAAGATGTAAAACATGTATTTCCACTCGATGGAGTCGAAGGCCTTGGCCGCGTCAAGCATGACCACAGCAGCAGGCAGACTGAGTTCCAGCACGTGTAGCACCGCAAAGACAGTTCTCAGGTTGTGCGAGGTGGACCGCTCAGGTATGAATCCCGACTGACCCGGTAGGACCAGGCCAGTCATCGGGGGCTGTAGTTTGGTGGCAAGGACTTTTGCAATGATTTTCGCATCTATGTTAATCAGGGATAGTGGCCTGAAAGAGTCACATAAATCAGGGGGCTTATCTTTTTTTAACAGCGTCATAATTAGTGCCTGACGCAGGGAGGGAGGCAACAATCCGGACTCATGTGCCTCTGCGTACATCTCTAAGAGGCAGGGAGTGATGAGATCAGCATAAGTTTTGTAAAATTCGATGGTTAGGCAGTCAGGCCCAAGCGCTTTTGCATTTGGCAGGGTGTTAATTGCTGCTTTTACATCCGCCTCGTCTATCGGCTGACCCAGATATTCCCTTTGTTCGTCCGACAGCCAAGCGCAGGCTATGTCATCCAGGTACCCATCCATCTTCGAGTTTGTAGCTCCCCACCTAGACGTATAAAGATCCGTATAGTACTCCCAAAATTGTTCCACTATGTCCAATGGGTTGCAGTGCTCTACGCCATGAGAGTCCTGTATCATATCTATGTGCTGATGCTCAGCATGCATTTTTATTTTGTTAGCAAGGTTGCGGCCAGGCTGACCACCCTCTCCATATTTACGTGCGACATGTCTGCGTGAAATGTAGCGCATCTCGGTCTCTGCTAATGTGTCGTATTCCAGAATTTTGTTCATGTATGCGGGACAGAGTGTTTGCAGTGGGGGCCTCAGTGTAGTTATGTTCTAAGGTCTTAAGTGTGTTCTCTAATCTAGCGAGTTAGGTTCTAAGATCCTTTAATATCCCAGCTGTTGTACTTATACACACACCCCAGATTGTCACCTTAAAAGCTTCCCATAATGTAGAGGCGCTATCCACGGTTTCCTTATTGATCTCAAAATAATTTTCTATGGCTGTGCGGATAGTGGTGTTGTACAATGGGTCCAACAAAGCCTCAGGTCGCAACCGCCAGGTGAAGGGGCGGTGGATTGCCGTTGGAATTGTAATATCCAACAGCACTGGATTTTGCTCAGGGAGGGTGCGGGGCAGTGAGCGACCGCTGTAACCCAATCGGTTGCACCCTCATCAAGCAGCCAGTAATCCAGCCGGGACCAACTATTGTGCGCCGGTGTGGCATGTGTTCCTTCTTTAGCAGAACAATTATGTACCCTCCACACATCCACCAATCCAAATTCCAGCATAGCAGTATTAACGCTTCGGGCCACCCGCGGGGTATGGTTAGTATGTGGATGAGATTTATCCAAACCAGGGTCCAGATGAGTGTTAAGGTCCCCTCCCCAAAGTATGGCAGATTCAGGCCATGTACGTAATATCAAATCAAATCAAATCAAATCACTTTATTCGATTAATAAAAATATCAATCATAAAAGTACGAAGAACAAAAATGCATCACAATTAGTAACCAGAGATAACAGAAGAATTCATATCAGCGAATGGTCGGTTTTTTTGTTCTCTAGATGGATATAAAAACAAGCAGAACTAAAAACAAGGCTAAAGATAGATCAAGTCATGGATAATATATACATAAAAACCACATAGCAGTGTAATTAAAAAACCCATCCAGAACAAGAGAGCTCGGTGGACAAAGCTCACAACATTTTAATTAGCTGATTTTCCCTTAACGAGCCTTTGCCTTATCCTCCAAGCATGTCCTAAAAACTTTGCTGTACCACAGATAACACTTGGGATTAGCGTCTCATAAGTTAAAATGCGTAGGGCCACCCGATGGGAAGAACAGCCCAAATTGGAACAAACTGGTTTTAGCCACCTGGACCTCACTTGGCTGTATGCCCTACAAGCAAAGAAAAAATGTGCTATAGATTCCGTAGGGCAAGCACAGCCCGGACAGCCCTCATTAATTCCCGAGTGGCCGCTCCAACCATACTGGAAATCTCGGTGAGGGAGCGTGCCATACCTGAGTTTCAGGTAGAGCACTCTGTCCCCCGGGGACTCGATGAGGTCGAGGAAGGGTTCCAATTTTAGAGTGGGCTTAACATCCAAGAATCTCTCCGACAAAATGCTGTTATGATTTTTGTTGGACATAGCGGAAATCCAGACCCAGTAAAGCCTTTTCACAAGAGGTTTGGGCGGGGGCATCTGACTCTCCCAAGCCTGGTCCAGACCAATTTCGACCACTAATTTCTTCAAGTTGGACACCCAACCAACCTTGTGACCTGCGCCCAAACTTATCAGTTCTTTTAGACCGGATGCATAGTGGCATAGGTCAGGAGACCTCATAAGCCGGGTCCAGTATAACAGAGGGCGCAGCCTCGCCACTTCGTTTATTGGGTGCCTCCCAAGGTCATAACGGAGAGGTGTTAGAGGGGTGGAAAGGGGGAGCGAGACTAAGTCACGAAAGAATTTGTTTTCTGATTTTACTAGTTCAGAAAGATTATCGAACCCCCAAAGTTCCGCCCCGTATAAGCACCCAGGCAAGGCCTTACCCTCATATACTTTAATGGCTGGGGCTACAGGGCGACTATAGGAGAGTCTCTGGTGCCTCGCTATGGCCCCGGAAACCCGTTTGTGGTTTAGGACCATTTTGGTCAGATGAGGTACCCATTTTAGTTTGTTGTTCATCCTTACCCCAAGATAGTCAAAGGCCTCTACCAGCTCCAGCGGGCTGTCATTCAAGATAAATTTGTTCCTAAAGCTTTTAGATGGTGCCAAAGCCATTAGCTTGGTTTTAGCTATGTTGATTACCAAGCCTCTGTCTACACAGAACGAGGTGAAGCGATCAAGAAGTTTTTGCAGGCCCATAGGGCTCTTGGAGACCAGGAGGATGTCATCCGCAAATAATAGGGTTGGTATTTTTTCCCCGCACAGGGTTGGGGCATCGGCCGCGTCCTCTCTCAAATGGTCTGCCACCCCGTTTATGTAGAGAGAGAACAAGGTCGGCGCCAAAACACAACCCTGGCGTACTCCTCTCTGGACAACTATTTTCTCTGTGAGCTGGCCCTGCCCCCCCCACCTTACTCTAATGTACGTAATATACTAAACATTCTTAAAAAGCATTCCGGCTCATCAGCTTTTGGGCTATACATGTTAATCATGGTTGTTCTCGAGTTCCCCAGTTTGCCTTGCACCATTGAGCAACGACCCTCGTCGTCCGTGTATGTACGCAGTGGTTTAAACGCAACCCTCCTTCGGACCATAATGAGTACCCCTCTAGCATAAGAGGAGTATGATGCCGCTATCTTGAACCCGGCCCACTTGAGTGCAATAGTACGTTCCGTGGACTTGGTCAGGTGCATCTCGTGCAGATAAGCAATATGCGTGCTATGACGATTTAGGCAGGCAAACACTTGACGCACTTTTTGGGGGGAGATCAGCCCTCTGATGTTCCAAGACATCAGTCTATAGTGCTCACCCATGACCTTGTCTAACATCATGGAACTGATCTAGAACCCCAGAGTGACCCACCTCATGTTGTACAGCAAGCATGCATAACACATTCTTAATCACATTGCAATCCTCAGGTGTATTCATGTGCGCTCCGTAAGCAAAACAAGAAAAAAAACCACAATCTCAAATAACCCAACAACCCCCCCCCCCACTACAACCTCCCATTTAGGTCGAGAATCGAAACCCTCACCCTCCCCATTTTTTTCCCAATCCTCCCTAAGAAGGCCTAACTAATAGGGGAACACCCTCTGGGGGAAAGGAACGGCGGCAAACACCCACTTTGTGGTGGGGTGGCCAGGCAGCTGCATCTAGGTGCGCCTCTGCGCCTCGCCGGCATAGAACAATTATAATACCAGACACCCCAAGTCCACCACCTTTACATCATTATTCTCGACAACTTATAGCGTTTTATGGCTGATTAGCACAATTTATTGCAATTATTGCAAGACAGCAACTCTGTGCTTCAGAAACCCCATCACTCATTTGTCTGTAGACTCAGGGCCTGATTCACAGAACAAACTTAAGACAAAATCCTAAACTTAGTACCATTTTGGTATTCACAGAATGCACTTACTACTTCTGGTATTCACAGAATGAACTTACTACTTTTGTGATTCACAGAATAAACTTACTACTTTTGCTATTCACAGAATGGATTTACGACTACTAACTTTACGTCCGCACTCGGGCCGGAAATTCCGGCCCGGAGGCGGAGCTTCCGGCCCAGAGGCGGGGCTTCCGGCCCGGAGGCGGGGCTTCCGGCCCGGAGGTGGAGATTTTGGCCATGGTTAAATCTCCGCCACTGGCCGGAATCCCCACCTCCGGGCCGGAAGGTCCGCCTCCGGCCCGGAAGCCCCGCCTCCGGGCCGGAAGCTCCGCCTCCGGTCCGGAATTTCCGGCCCGAGTGCGGACGTAAAGTTAGTAGTCGTAAATCCATTCTGTGAATAGCAAAAGTAGTAAGTTTATTCTGTGAATCGCAAAAGTAGTAAGTTTATTCTGTGAATACCAGAAGTAGTAAGTGCATTCTGTGAATACCAAAATGGTGCTAAGTTTAGGATTTTGTCTTAAGTTAATTCTGTGAATCGGGCCCTCAGTCTTTAAGGAGCCAACTGGATTTCCAAGGCCCCCTTGACGAGGCTTATTGGGACATATATGTTTCATGAACTTCAGAGCTGACTTAGAGTCTGTAAAAAAATGAGATTGACCATTGTGTGTTATCCTTAATTTAGCAGGATACAGCATCACATACAGAATAGAGGTAGATTGCAATAGTTTTTTCCCTGGCACAAATTCTCTGCGGTCGGCCTGTACCACCGGCGTATAGTCTGGAAAAAAGGAGAGATTATTTCCTTTGTGGTTTATGGGACTCCTTGTCCTGGCTTCACTCAGTATGGCATCTCTGTCCGCATAGTTTAAGAGGCGTGCAATGATCGTGCGCGGCGGTGCCCGCGGTTTGGGCCGGGGTTCGAGAGATCTGTGTGCTCACTCCACTATCATGACCGGGGACAGCACCGGGCCAAATAATTCGCACAATAGGCCGTCGATGAAAGGCTCCATTTTGTAATGGCTGTCGATTCCGGCAGGCCAATTATGCGCAAGTTGTTCCGACGAGAACGTGCTTCTAAGTCCTCGTTTTTCGCTCTTATTATCTCTAGCACTTTCTCCATATGTAATATCTGTGTCTGTGATTCAGCCTGTGAATCTTGTGTATCCGACAGTCTGTTCTCGAGCACGTCAAGCCTGGTTTCGTGCAAATCTACCTTGTGTTTCACTGCGTCCAATCTGGATGTGAGTGAGTCGATTTCCTATCAATAGTTTTCAGACCTGAACGCAACTCCAGTAGTATGGATCTCATGTCTTTGTCCGGATTGTCCGCCACATCCGATGTGCCCTGTGATGTCGCCGCATCCGACATGGTATCTGTAGCTCGTGTGCTGCGCTTACTTTCAAATGGGATTTTTGGTTGCCTAGGGTCCGGTTTGCCCATTGTACAGTAAGTGCGCTGTGGTGGCCCCCGCTACAGTCATCATCCATGTATATCGCACCTTCACTGCTACGTCATGGTAGCTTGCACCAGGCCTCAGATATTGATCCAAATCATCGAAGAGAACCATTCTTGTAAGCCGCAGCCACTATCCCTCGGTATCTGTGTGCGCAATCCAGCTGCAAACCCCTACAACAGTCCGGACCGTCTGGGCCGCAGCGGTCTCGTTTTCACCACAGGTGTTATTACTAATTCCTCCGGTCCTGCTGCAGCGCTGGACAGCTTTCATCGCGGCCTCAATGAGATTGATTATACCATTGTATTCCTACGGCAGGCAGAGTCGGTATGGGTGTGTGCTGGTGTATCTTTGGAGTCAACAGACTCGTCCCAGGAGCCTCCTGTAAACGCAAGGGCAGTGTCCACTCTACGACGCAAGGGCGAGCCCCGGCACTGCACCAGCCGCTCCCTTCTCGGTCCTGGAGCAATGCGGGCCCAACAGGACCCCCCATCCCCGCACACGAGCACAGCCAGGCTCACGAGCCGCCCTGGCTCACCACAGCGTAAAAATCTGTAGTGACCAGTTGCCGCCCGGGTATACCCGCCAGCATCTCCTGCCCACCACAGAGGTGTGCAGGTTGTGCCTCCCCACCGGTGATGCAGCGGTAAAGGCCCCAGCACTCCTTCCAAGAACACAATTACCCAAGGCTGCCTCGGCCCTGCCACGCAGGTGCTCCCGGACCCAATCCTGCTAACGGCCCCCACCACACTCACCGCACCGCCACAGACCTCTCAGGCAGATATTGCACCTGCTGGCTCCAATCCACCGCAGCGGCCTTGTAGACCTGGCGACTCCTCCTGTCAGGGGTGATCGGGATAACAGCTCTCTCCCGTGAGGATCGGCCACGTAGGCTGCACCTTTCAGCAGCTCTTTTTCACAGCAGGGATTGGCAAGTACACAGCAGATCCAGTCACAGCCAGAGAGCACAGGGATCTCGCAGCAGTCCACCGTCTTGTTTGTTTGTCCCCTCACAGTGCACCACAGACCAGCGCTCGCTCACGATTCATCTATTTTCTCTCAGGAGCCCCTCACTCCGTAGCAGCCCAGTTTGTTTGGTTCTCGCTGCGTATAAACTTGTATATTGCCGCCGAGAGTGCCTGCGGTAGTCAGACCTCGGGAAGACAATGTTTTAACTGGCGCAGCTGCACCCAACAATGGTATTAGCCGGATTTTTCTGCCTGGCCTGCGGAGCTCCCACCAGGCAGCCATTCCCCAACGCGCCATAGCCATACCCCCATCAACCACATAGTTACTTACAAATTGCTAATTAATTAGTCAATAATTATTACTTAATTAACTTCCCACCATATCCCCCTACAAAACCAACACCAGCTGCAACAGTATAAATTGCTATTAACAAATAGATTAAAAAATAATGGTTATTTAATGATCACTTAATTAACTAACCACCCTATACCTCTACAAACTTAGCAACCAACGCCTAAAATATAATGAAAATAAGTAAATATAACACCATTTTCAAAGATGATAATCAATACATAATTAGAAATTCATAGTTAATTGTTAAATATTACTTATTAAACTTCCTACGTCCCTCCCAACAAACTCACCAGCCCAGACCTAAAATATATCTAAATATATAATTAATACACAATTTACATAATTATTAATCAATTAAATATGTAATCATACATCAATAATTATGATTTTGTAATTATTACTTAATTAACTTTCCACCCTATACTCCTACAAACCTAGCAACCAGCAACTAAAATAGAACAAAATAAATTAGTATCACATAATGTACATAACTATCAATCTATTTAATAACACAATATTAAGTAATTGTTAATTATCTATTACTTAATTAACCCTATACCCCTACAATCCCAGTAGTCCGCACCGCTGCACCTAAAATATAAATAAACATATGATGATTACATAATTTACTCAATGACTAATCAATTAAACAAGTAATCATAAATGATAAATGAAAAATTGTTATGTCATCATTACCTAATTTACTTCCCACCCTATAAACCTACAACATAGCAACCCCCACCTAAAATATAAGTATGATAAATCAATATTACTTAATAAACAACAATAAATATCAACCACATAGTTACTTACAAAGTGTTAATTAATTAGTCATTAATTATTACTTAATTAACTTCCCACCCTATCCCCCTACAACACCAACACCAGCTGCAACAGTATAAATTGATATTAACAAATAGATTTAAAAATTTTAATCATTTAAAATTACAAACTATATTTAGAAACATTAATAACAATTATACAAACAATATTAACAAATAAAAATATTGTATAAACTAAAGCACATTAAATTAATTAAAAAATAATATTCTTTACAACTATATTATTGAAAGCAACATAATCTCCACCCTAAATCAGTCATTATCTGACTACTAGTGAGGTTTTTACCCTTGTGTTATTTAATCCTAACTCGGTCCCTCGTAAGAAGAAACCTTACACCTTACATGTGTGCTGTATTGTGCAGGGTCACGATATGGCTTCTGGGAGGAATTGCCCTTTCCTTGGGCAATCAATAAGGACACAGCCTACAGTCCTTGAGACAAACCTTACCACTTTAACTAAACTCCTTTGAAGTATGTGTAGGCTATCCTAGTTTTGGTCTTCATAGGTGAAACACCTATTGATAAATGTTTTATGCCTTTTTGTTTTCACATTATTATCAAAATATACCATGAATGGATGTTTTACTTTCACTGTCTACAGGACTTTGAATTTCATTTGCTTTTCATTTGTGAGGATCTGAAGTAATATAGCTGTTTTTTCTATTTTATCGCATAGTTGTGTGTTATATAATAAGTTTGGTTTAATTTTGAAGGGTGCAGTACTCTCCATATTTTAACATGTATCACACTCTTTTGAAAATTAATCTTCCTTTTTACTGATGTTTCTGAATGCATGCCACTGTGTTTACTGGAATAATATTGATGTTTTTCAATTTATAACTACATTGCTCAAATGTAGGTAGGATTTGTCACTCACAAATCATACACACTTTTATTGAGTATTATTTGGTCACTCAAGCCAAGCTACCAAATGTGAGCCATGAGAGCCATGGTTGTACTCATTGAAGCTGATTATCCGCTGTAGATTGGAAAGTGAAGAACAGAAAAGAAGCCTGGGGTTTACAGAGCATATGTTATAGATCAGCACAAAAGGGATTGTTGTGGTGATGTAGAGAGAGCTATGTTACATAGCCTATAAATGTGGTTTCAATACAATAGCAAGTCCATAAATATGATTCCTAAGTGTCAGAGGCACATTTCTTAAGATATTTTTCTGTAGTTCGCATGGACGCTGTTGAATTTTTATAACCACATATTTTGACGTCTTATTTAGCTAGTGTCTCCAGCGCGTGTAGACATTTTTATGAGAAAATGGATACATGGGCCAGTGAGCCTTGTGGTAAATAGGACATGTTCAAAGAATATACTTCTACTTGAGTATGTATAAAGAATGTTGTTGTTTTGCACTGAGTGGTTTAAAGCAGAGTTATGGCAACAAGAGAAAAGCCAGAGTAGCCTTTAAAGCTACTTGAAAACTTGAGCTTAAAGCATCATCTTGTTGATACTTACTCCTGGACAAAGCAGATTTTATTTGACACGAGGTTATATTTGAAAACTTCTCCCCAAAGTGTTATCATGGAAAAGCAAAGCATAGGGTGAGATTGGGTGTACTTGGGTATTGTTAAAGCATATAAGGGATCCTGTGAAATTGTAGTGGTGTAGTAGCCAACATAAGCCAGCAGAATCGCATGTGTTGTATAATGGCTTCCAACAGAAGAAATAGACATATAAGTCTATCACTGTCGTGTGGCTGGTTCTAAAAATCAGTCATACAAACAAGTGTCCTACCGGAAGGAAAAATTCAAAGCAAAATGTCTTTAAAAAAGGACATTGTTATTTTCTTTCGGCCTGTAGTTTAAGCTAATTTGTTTGTTACAACCACAATGCAGGTATTTTCATTTTGTATTTTGAATCATACATGCAAAAGACTGATCATCTCTTAGTTTAACAAATACAAGGAGGTGCCCCAGGTAACAGCACAGTGAAAAAGGGAACAAGCATTGGCATAGCCAATAGATCTCACCTTTGGGAGCTTATAAGTATTTAGTTATGCAGCACAATATCCTTGGTGCAACAACATCAACTGTTGCATGGCTAAACACTTATAAGGTCCCAAAGGTGAGACCTATTGGCTATGCCAATGCTTGTTCTCACATTTGTTTGGCTTCCTTAAATAGAACGAGTGCAGCACTTAAGCATTAAAAGTTTCCACGTGCTCCACTTTGACTGCATTTCACAAAAGGAAATCTTAGTAAATAGAAATGCGTATTAAAAAGTATTCTGATGTGAGTAAATAAACTGACAGCGTGTCTTAGGCATTCTGATCAATAACATAAATGGATTCCTCACTTAAATTTAGTCACATACAGAACTGTATTTCCTTTACTAGGGTTACGGTGTCCAAGTAGCGCTAATCAATACTCTTTCCAGAGCCCAGTAATTCATTTGATACAAAATTCATTAATCAAAGGGGCAATCAATATTTGAGCTACGTTGTTGCGGCGAGTTTATGTTTAACATTGACTGGTTCTAGCTTAGGTAAAATGAACCTGTGTCTGCAGCACTTTTATATCATGTTCTCAGTTTATGATGTACTCTGAATGTGTTCGTCGGGGAATATTATTGTAAACAGGGCCAGACTGACTACCGGGCGTTTTGGAATGCTGCTGAGCTGGGGGCCCATTTCGTTGATGGGGACCTGCGTGTACTGAACGAAGTTCGTTTTGCTTTAGTTATTTCGAAGTACACGCAGGTCTCCATGAACGAAATCAGCCCCCACCGCAGTGAAATCAGCCCCCTGCTCAGCAGAATTCCAAAACGCCCGGTAGTCAGTCCGGCCCTGATTGTAAACAGATTTCCCTCAATGGCACAAAACTCCCATGGCAGGTGCACGTGCGCAGCAGATTTACAGAAATACACACGGCTGGAAGCGATGTAAAAAGGGTATTTCGGCGACACATTCATAGATATAAGTATAAGAAAGGACTGCATGTTCTCATATATAGATCGGCGGGTTTAAATACGCACTTCCCACTACCTGGACATGACTGGTCAAAGCACATGCATGCTCGCCAGACTGAGAATGCCAGGAAAGTGGACATATATCCCCAAAACCATACAAATGACCGGACGAGACCACACCTATCCATAACTACGAGAAGGCCGGAACGAGATAGACAGACACACAAATACACACCAATCACCTACTCGTGTCAAGAAATGACACAGACACCGAGATTCCCCGAGCTTTACAGGAAGAAATTGGATTTACATACTCGCTCGTGTGCCTATCTATCACCGGAGAGCATATATATTCACTTCATATCACAATCAGCAGACCACACGGTGAACACTCTCCCGTGAGCATGTCATGTGTGGGTTAGTGGGAGACATGTCCATCACCATGAGCTTGTCCGTAGGAGAAACAAACATCTCAATCATAATGAATATGCCCACAAGATTATGCACAACTGCATAACACTGAAAGGCACGTATCAAAGCATGCAAGTGACCCAGTAGTAGTGTTCCAGATAGCTGCCAGTTCTCCAAAGAAAATAGAAAACAAGCAGGAAGTGGGATAAGGGAGGGGGGTAGGGCAGGTCGCGCACACTAAGGCGGAGAGAGGCACGCAGGCTGGCAAATGGTGTGCCGCTTTGATGTTCTCAGTGGCCGCGCGGCTCACTGAGAACATCAAAGTGGCCACGAAAGTGATCACGCAAGCTGACAAATGGTGCGCGCGACAGGCGCACATGCACTGTAGCTGGAGGCCTGAAATAAGTCACTAGTTAGCGCTTCCAAAACCCGCTTACTATAACTCTCGCCAGAGCAGCCCTAAAGCGCTGGCACAGGCGAGACCTAAAAAGGGAATATCAGTGAGCCATGACAACAAAAAGTAACACAGAAGGATCAATATTTAGAAAATGAACAAACTTTAAACCAATCGCCCAAACCCCTTGGATAATCTAGCTGAGCAATTGAAATCCAAAGTTTTAAAGCACTGGAGTTGATATCCAAAAATGAATGTCAGGGGTGGGCATAAATCAAGTGGCTGTTCCGACCTCTTAATTGGATGATTCCTCTGGGTCTTTATCAGGACAAAACAAAAGGTAGACACCAGACCCAAAATAATCTGAAGCAAGTTTCCATGAAAGGAATCCCACCCACATTTCTTTCTGTTCAAACCACAACAAGGCCACAGCATACTAATCCATGGCAGCAGTACATTTTATCTGCATCAGAAGTGAGGAACAAAGCAATTAGGGGTCAAAACGTCAACATGATTTACGCCCAACCCTGACATACATTATTGGATATAATCTCCAATGTTTTAAAACTTTGGGTTTTGATTGCGCAAATAAATTATCCAAGGAGTGTGGGCGATTGGAGTATTGTTTGTACATTCTGTAAATATTGATCCTTCTGTGTCACTTTTTGTTGTCATTGCTCACTGATAACCACTTTTTCACTGAGCCATCACCTGGAGCACATCCTTGGATTTGTTTATAGACTACAAGATGATCAGTCTTTTGCATGTATGCTTTGAAATACATACTACAGGTCAATAGAATATCCAAGTCTTTTTTTAAAGAAAGTTTTTTTCGAAATTTTCCTCCTGATAAAAAACTTGTTTGTATGACTGTATTACCCTTGTTCTAAGGATTAAAGGGTGCCCCTTCCTTTTTAGTCTTGGTTTTAAAAATCAGGCAAGCAAAACAGTAATCAAGCAAACATTTCTAGGGCAGAATATGAGGCAGTATCATGGGTTACATGATTAAGGTGTAGATTAAACAATCAATTGCTGAAGTCTTGTGCTTGAAAATTGTTGATCTTGAATGGGAAAATCTAATCCAACCTTTATACATCACAAAGGGCTATGACATAGCAGTCCATTATTAAAGTCCCATGACATCATGACCAAGGATATCATCAAAGCACATAGTACACCTCTAAGTAAAAGCTAGGCGGTACCAGGATGGATTTACAATGATGACTCAGGATGTCTCTCAAGAAACTGGGCACCTGCAAGCTACAGTGTTTAACCATTCATTAGTAAGTCATCCACACAATCTGAACATAAACTTTGACTTAAAATATGCTAATTCATCTTTCTGACATAGGCAATATGTTATTTGGAACCAATTTACATTTCATGGTTTCTATAGCTATTTCAATAGAGAACATAGCCTCATAGTTCTAAGTGCCTCATAAATGAAAATCGACCAGACATTTACAAGATTTGTTCATATTATCAAAGCCAAAAAGTGACCAGCCCAACAGTGTGAGAAACTGGGTTACTGGTTGACGGGGGGTGAAACCTTACTCAAGCCACAACCATAATTCTTGTCAGGGTGAGGCACAAACAACCCCAAATAAACATTTGCTCAATCCCATGGTAGCCTGGCAGAGCTGTCAGGCTTAATTTAGAGGCAATGCGTAAAATATTTATGCAACACTTCAAACAGTGATAAAGTGAAAACACAACACAAGAGAAAGCCCACACCAATTTAGAAAAAGAGAGTAAAATGTAATAAATATAGCAATAAGAAAATAACAAAAATCCAATCAGTAGAACTGAAAATTAAAAAAGATTTAAGTGAAAAGAGCAACAAAAAATCCAAAGCACCACTCAGGGCTATCTGGTCGGGTGAGACCGGCAGAAAGTGACACCTTCCGGCTGTCCACAATGGAGCGCGGGTCGAATACAGAAACTAGGTTAGTCCTGCTGAAAAGTTACCTTTTTTAGTCCAGCGCAACAAGTCCCATTCGAAGTGGAGGAGTTCGCAAGAAGCAGAGAAGCATTGTGGACCATCCCTGGTGTGCATGAAGAGCAAGCCTGCCATCGCAAAAGGTCATGGCTGTAGCACAAAGATCCTGTTGCCAAAGCAGGTGGGCAGGAGCTTTGCGTGGCACTCCTTGTGAGGGTCGATCCTGTAGAGCGTTGTGTCAGGTTACCGGAACTTCATGTTGCCGGGCTGTGCAAGTCACAAGGTTGCGGCACCAACTGGTCAATTCTAGGTCGCCAGGAGCCCAAAAACTACAATTCAGCCTCTTTCAGACCACACCAAAGGTCCAGGACCTGAGGGGCACCATTTTGCGGTCAGGGTCTTGCTCCAATTAGATACAAATCCCTCTGACTCAGGTTGGAGGGCAGCAAACGAGCACGGCAGGAGTTCAGTAAGGCAGGAGTCCAGCAGGGCAGCAGTCCAGAAGACTGACAGTCCTTTCAGCAGCACAGCAGTCCTTTTTCCTGGCAGAGTTTACACAGGTCCAAAAGTGTACTGAAGATATGGTGTCTGAAGTCCAATATTTAAACCTGGGCTTTCTTTGAAGTAGACGGTTCTAAAGTTTACCCTTTGAAGTTCACAGACATTCTACATTCCCTGTCCTGGCTCCAGCCTAACTGCAGGGGTATGCAGCCATCTGGAGGCAGGACACAGCTTACTCAAGTGTAAGTAGGCCTGTGCCCAGCTCCAGGCTTCAATCCTGCCAGTGAGGGCACGTCCAGGCAAACCTAAGCTCTCTAGTGTGTGTGGCTTTCTAGGAGGAATACACAAGGCCCAACTGTCGGCTACACCCAGTTATGCAACTCAGAGACAAGCTGCAGGCACCAAATGGCTAAGGCAGGAAAATGACAACTTTGC
This sequence comes from Triturus cristatus, assembly GCF_964204655.1. Classification (NCBI taxonomy): domain Eukaryota; kingdom Metazoa; phylum Chordata; class Amphibia; order Caudata; family Salamandridae; genus Triturus; species Triturus cristatus. Next base: position 971,272,376 of record NC_140589.1, read on the forward strand.
ATTTTCAAAATTGTAATTTAAAATTCGACTTTACCATAAGAGAGTATTTTTTTACAATTCCAAAGACGCCACACATGACCTGATTACCTGTCCCCATTTGGAAGTTATAGCTTATTAAATGTAAAAAGGCAACTCTAGTGTTATTCTATGGGAGAGGTAGACCTTCTGGTAGTAAAAACGAATTTAAGAGTTTTTCACTACCAGGACATGTAAAACTAAAAAGTACATAGCCAACATTTTAAATATACTACACCCTGCGCTCTGGGCTGTCCAGAGCCTACCCTAGGGGTGACTTTTATGTATTAAAAAGGAAGGTTTGGGCCTGGCAAAATGTTTCTTTTGCCAGGCTGAAAAGGGAACTTTAAAGTTCCACACACAGGCTGAAAGGCAGACTTTAGACATATTTAAAGGGGCTACTTAAGTGGGTGGCACTATATTTCTGCAGGCCCAATAGTAGCATTTAACTAACAGGCCCTAGGTACATATAGGAGCACCTCAAAAGGGACTTACAAGTAAATTAAAAATTTCAATTGGGTATAAGCCAATTCTACCATGTTTTAAGGAGAGAGCACAAGCACTTTAGCACTGGTTAAGTAGTGATAAACTGCACAGAGTCATAAAAGGCAACAAGAACAGTTTCAGAAAATAGGACGGTGAAGGCAAAATAGGAGGGGGGTGGGCGCACACTGCCTCACACTCCAGCACTCAGTTTGCCCCGATGCATCATAATAAATGCAGTGCATGATAACACTTTCTTCGGTGTCAGGCTTTAGTTTTTCACCCTTGTTGGGGCAGCCAGTGCTGTGTATCTCTAGACATGTGTTTCAGGATAATTGTTTTCTTCAGTAGAGAGAAAGAAATTTTTTTGGGGGGTGCTGGAAATGCTGCCCAAAGTGTTGCTCTCTAATGAAGAAGGACAATTATCCTGAAACACGTGTCTAGAGATACACAACACTGGCTGCACCAACAAGGGTGAAAAAGTAAAGCCTGACACCGAAGAAAGTGTTATCATGCACTGCATTTATTATGATGCATCGGGGCAAACTGAGTGATGGAGTGTGGGGCAGTGTGGCCCACTCCCCTCCTAGGTGAAGGCAAAATGTTTTGGGATGACCCAGCAGAGAGGGCAGAGTCCAGCAAAATGACTTAAATGTATTACAACTTGTTGGTCTCAGTGCATTCAATGTATGATGTGTGACACTTTTTAATTTTGGAATAGCGTCTCACAAACAATGTAAAATAGGATCCAGAGATTGCAATTAAGAAGTCTCACATGCTTTGGAAGTTCGTAACGTTTTTACGTGTGGAGTCAAGTGACATTAAAGTAGCACAATAAAACAAATTAAAACACAGTACATTAACTTCATAAAAGCAATACAGCAATCTCAAATAAACATGTTCATAGACTACTATTGGCCTGAGTACACAAATAAGAATACACAAGCACAGACTATAGACCAAAACCTAAAGTGGTCAGCCATTTTTGGAGGTACTGTTCATGCATATCTCAGTATGCTAATAATTGTCTTTGGATGAAATCACAGACAATGTAAACAATTTAAAACTTTAAAAACGAAGCACACCAGTAAACTTTATGAATGCGCTTCGTCAGCGTAAAACTCATAAATAATAAATACTATCTAAAATATAGCTAAATAGCTATCACATGTGCCAAGAAGTAACAACTGTGGCTCACATATCCCAACTCAACTATTCATACATGCCCTTCACAATCCCACAAATTGGCCAAGGTAAGTAAAGTGTGAGTGCTCTTATACTCTAGTGGAGGCTGAGTTACTCCCTGGTTTCTCTCACCGCCTATTTGGCTGAGGGGAAAAGCTCTGGTGTTGTAACAGGAAGCCAAATCTCTTTCTAGTCACACACACTGCCCATAAGAATCTACTCACACAAAATACAGTTATCTGCTCGTATAGGAGTTCAGGATTCAAAGAACGGGTAAGTAGTGCTGGAATCCCAGTCTCTGGCAATAGGGTTTCAACTATTTTGTTCTCATTGAGGAATACAGTAGACCAGCAAAACAAAATATGTTCCATGGTTTCCACCCTATCCAAACTTATGGGACACAATCATTTATCGCTCGCCTCGGGGCTCGTCATGTTCCATCTATATGTGTAACTGTTCACTGCCACTGTGCCAATCCTGCATTTAATAAAAAGTGTTTTGGCCCACTGCACAGGGACCTCAGCAAGGTAAGATTTAAACTGTGGTGAGGGTTTTATAGACCGAAACCTTCCAGTAAGGCTGTCAATATCACCTTTCTGCAATTTTCAATTCATTTTTTATTGTTTGATTAATTAAAATCTTTACAATTCCCATCAATATTTACATAAAATCACAATAAAATTACAAAAAGTATAAAAAGTACTATTACATTACGTTAAATACATTTACGATAATTCCTGCGCGCAAAAACCTTCTAGTCGGTGCTTACATAGCGGCTATGTTACACGCCGAAACCCTAATGATAATGACTTTGATTGATTTTACTGTCTATTTCAGCTGCCAAAGGGTCGTGGCTTACTGCCCACTTAATTAATATGGTGGATAGACTATGAAAAAATGGCTACAATCCAAATTGGACGGCGTCAGCGAGATATAAAAGTTTTCTGACCATTATCATATATTTGACGCCACGGCAGGCCAAGATGATGGACGTCCCCTCCAGCCATCTCATTACCGCTTGACTGCTCGAACGAATTTCCAAGGCATTATAGATAAGTTTTAAGCACTGTCTCCTTTCAGGCAAAACTGCTGGGCAAGCACATAATAAGTGGATTAATGTTTCTGATTTATAACCACATAGTCGGCGGTTCTCAGATAAAAGGGGCTTTTTCCAAGTTGGATACAGGTCTTTTGAATCGTGCATTCCCATTCTGAAATTCGTAAAAATCTTTTTTATATGCTGGCTGAAATGAGCAGATAAATAAGCTTGAGGCCTTAAGGTTTTATATGAGTTAATAACTGTCCATCCGTGCCGGCGTTTGCTAAGTTCTTTTTTATCTGCCAGCAGAGATTTCCTTTTTGCTGATGCGTTTGCAGCTTTGCTGAAAGTTGCTTTGTCATCCCCATTTTCCCATGCAGTTTGTAATTCCAGCTCGTCCAAGGATGTTTTCAGGAAGTTGCCCATGACATCGGTGTTTCAAAGTTCATCTGATCCCTAATTTCATCCCAACATAATCTATTCATAGAGTCGGGTGAAGAAGAGCGAAATTTATGACACAATTTAACGAAACCGCTCATTCCTCTGAATTTTTGGTGCTGAAGGCCAAATTCCAGACGGACCTGTGCCGGAGATGCAGATTTAGGCAATGCAAAGACGGCCTTATAAATCCTTAACAATAGCTCATTTAGCATGATAGCTTCCTTACCACACCAGGTGACCAAACCATACGATAGACTAGGCAAAATTTGTGCGGCCATTGTTTTTAACAACTACGTGTGATTCGGGCAGTCAATTTCTTTACGTAGAAGCTTATACGAGTAAATTAATGATTGGGCTTTTGCTTTGAGAGCCAATTTATGATCTTTGTGGGAGGCATTTTGCCCTATTGTTACGCCAAGGTATTTGTAGGAATGCTGTTCTTCCACTGTTTCCCCATTAGCCGACCATTTAAATTTCGCTTTTTTATGATCCACTAGTCGAATGATTTTTTGTTTTTTCTTTGTTTAGTTCTAGATGTTCCTTCTCCAGGTAGATTACTAAATTGTTTATGGATCTCTGTAGACCAATTGGGGTTTGGCTCAGCAATACGATGTCGTCTGCATATTGTAAAATGGCGACTGACTCGTTGGCCATTTTAGGAGGATGACAATCGGCTTTTTCCAGGTGCAGTGCAATATCTGAAAGAAACAAATTAAAGAGGCTGGGAGCTAGAACGCATCCTTGTTTCAAACCTTGCTGCGTCTGAATCCTAGGAGTTGTGCTATATCCGTCGCCCAGCTTTACTCTGGCTCAAGTATCCGAGTATAAGTTGGTTATGGCACTAAGCATTATGCTCGGCAATCCCCAAGCCTTGAGTTTCTTCCAAAGTTGGCCCTATTAACTTGATCAAAAGCAGATTTAATATCCACGAAGCATGCAAATAATCGCGATTTCTTTCTTTGCACTTTTTCCGTTAAAAGGGCTAGAATTGACAAGATAGTTAGGGTGCCCGTCCCTTGCCTGACGCCCGTCTGGAACTTTGGAATTTTTTTCTTCTCTTCCATCCAGTCTTGAAGATGGACCAGAAGACAAGAAGCATTGAGTTTAGCCTCCACGTCTATCAATGAGATCAGTCTATAATTACCCGGATTGCGGTGGTCACCCTTTTTAAATTAAGGGTGAATAATATTCCCTTTCCAGGAAACCGGAGCATTAGATCGTGTATAGATCTCGTTGAAGACGGGAGTAAGACGAACTGACAAAAAGGCTGGGTCGCTCTTGAAAATCGCGTTTGGAAGTCCATTGGGACCTGCCGCTCCCTTGGTTTTAAGTTTTAATATGAAAGTTCTTAGCTCCTTTTCATTGGTTAGCTCATGGCTAAATGCTTCTGAGCTTACTGCAGATTCTACAAAATTGACCAGGTCAGGAACTAATTGTTTTGCCTCCTGTTCAGAAAGCTGCCCATTTTGCTCTTCTGTGGATCCTATTTCTGTATTGTTGTACATGGATTTGACATGGTGAACCCATGTTTCTTGACTGATTCCAGCTTCTTGCTATAATTTTGGGCCTGATGACAATTTGTTTATGATGCTCCAGAAGTCGCTGCTGTTAGACTTTTTACTAGCGGTCAATAGGTGTAACCAAATGCCCCTCTTATGCGCTGATTTTGCGCTTTTCAAGTTCTTCCTGTATTTGCTCCTCAGTTGGCACAGCCTCCATTTTTCAGCTTTCCTGCCTGTTTTTGCTGCACGTAGTTGAGAACGCACCTCTCGTGCGATCCCTCTTTTTTGTTCTCTTAGCTCATAATTGAACCAGGGCTCTCTTTTAATAACTGACCTTGAGTTGCAACCCCTCGTAGCTGGGAATCTTTGAACTAATAACTCAACCAGCTGTACCGTAACGTAACCTGCTTCAGGATGAGTAACCTCATTGTCCAAAAATTGCCTGGCTGTCTCTTGAATAAGTTGTGGACATTCTCCCAACCAATTAAGTTTTCGAAGGTTGCATTTTTCTGGGTAAAGCACTATGGATTTGATTTTTTGGGCAAGTTTAGCTTTGATGTTCATTTTTACAATAAGAGGAAGGTGGTCACTCTCAACTCGAGGTAAAACTTTGAGGGTATCAACTTGCGGGAGCAGGTTATTACTTAGAATAACAAAATCTATTGTTGAAGCAGTATTTTCACACAGAAATGTGACTGCCGCTGGAATATCACCCAGGGTTTTTCCATTCAGGATTGTCAGGCCAAGAGATTGAAGTTGTTTTATTAACATTTTAGCTCCCTGTTGATCTTGCCTTTTGATATCATGCAAGGTGCTAGTTATTAGATCACAATTGAAATCGCCCAAGATGATAATTTGGCAGTACTGATGACTTTTCTGCAGTGTTTTTATTAGAGTTATCAGGGTCATATATTTTTCATTCTGCTCTTTCCTTTCCGGATGGATATAGACATTGATTGCTAATAGTTGCCGCATATGTTCTTCATGCGAGTATCTGCTGCTTAGTTTGGTCACTTGGACCCATGCATTCCCCATGTCCAGTACTTTCGATGACCAATCCAGGTTTTGGTTTACATAGGTTGAGAGGCCCCCTCTTGGGTGCCCAAATCTTGAATGTCTTTCGGCCAGAATGTGGAAGTATATAAATCCTGGAAGGGAATTTATTGACATATTCCAAGTTTCCTGAAGCAGGATGATATCATGATGGGTAAAGAAATTTAGTGTTTCGTTGTCCTGCCCCATGTCTTTAAAGCCATGGACATTCCATGAACAAATCGAGATGTTGACTGTGTGTACCTCTTCCTGCCTGGAGACCGGCCTCCCTTCTCCTATTAAATTTTTCCTTTCTTCATTAGGTATGCTTGTTATTTAATGTTTTAGACACCCAGGACCAATCTCTGGACTCCAAGATGCTTCCTACCGAACTTCTAATGCTTCCTATTATGTTTAACCTGGCATCATTACTTAGCATGACGGGAGAATTTGAACGTGCACCTCGCACACATGTGAGATTGTTTTTCTCTGGCGGGTCCGCGTCTTTAGAATTTTTAAGGAGAGGATGCAGATATCTTGGATGGTTGTAAGCCTTCAACATAATACCCCATGCTCCAAACCTTGTGCTTGTTGAGTGAATTCTATCCACCAGGCCCTTTGAGGCCCAAGTAGTTAAGGTCTCTTCGACTCCCGCCCTTTGTTTAAATTCCACGGCTATTAGATCTACAGAATGGAATCCTTTTAATTCTGGAATTTCTTTAAATAGCCTCAGTAGGTTCCCTCTATTTAATATGTCTTGAGGTCCTGTGGACTTGTATTCAGGAACAAATAACAGTTTCATTTCGGACCCATCTGATTCATTTTGGACGTTGGAGTGGGAATATAAATTTTCCTTGCTTCCCCGCTCTGGGGTGGTTGTTAGAAGCGGGCCCTTAGGAGGTCGCAGTTCGCAGGCCTTCGGATCTGCTTTTTTCTCTTCCGTTGTCCGTTCCGACGGGCCCGGTTTACTAATCATATTGGTGTCATTTTGTTCTGGGCCGAGATCCTGATGGTGGAGCTTGCAGTGTCGGGCTGTTCCACTTATTGTAATCTCTATTTGGTTGGTGAATTTTTGGGCTTTGGGGGATGTAGGTGCCTGAGGCGACCTGTCTGGCGGCGGAAACCGAACTCCCACTACTAGACCTTTTTTCATTTCCTGTGTATTCACATTTGGGCCACTTTTTCGACTAAAATCACTTTTGCCCGACACTTGAATTGTATTTCCGGGACCCTCTTTTTCTATGGTATCGTTGTTTTCCAATTGGTGCACTTCCTGGTTAGATTCCTGGCATGCATTGCCCCCTATAGACCTATTACTCTTTTAAATGAAATAAACTTTCTTTTGGGGTAGCACGGGAGGAATAGTGCTTTGTTGTGTTTCGCTAAGCACCTGGGAGGTATTTGCGTTTTCTGAATCCGGATGTGTTGCTCCGTAAGGGGAAATGAGGAATTGTTCCTCTTTAATAGCTGTTAATGTAACTTGCAATGTAGTGTTCTTCAAAACCGGACTTAACTGTTTGTTTTGTTTAGGCCAAGCCTTCCTTGCACGCTTTCTTTCCCGTTTTGTAGGGTTTGGTCCCCCCGAGGCCTTAAAAGGGATATGGGGAGCGTCTATATGGGGATCTGTTAGATCTATTTGAGTCTGGTGATCTGCTCTGTCTGTATTATTTGCGTTTTTGATTCTCGCTATTGATTGGTTAGGGTAATTTATTTTTGCCTCTTGTTCAACAGTTTTTTGCAGCTGGGAAGACCGTTTACTAAAGCAAGATTGTTTTACTTCCCCTAAGATGTCCTTTAGAATTTCTGGGAGGGATGACAGCTTCTCTATAATAGAGCCACAGCCACATCTAGAAGGTTGTCTGTTATTGTCTGTTTGCTGATCCTTCTTTCCCCGACTTGTTAATAACGATGTTATTAAATCCATTTTAGTATTTATGCCAGAAATATGACTTGCAATGAGGTTAACAAGGTCAATTTGAATATCCAATTTGTCTGATTGGAAGTTTAGAACCCTTATAGCTTGATCCAAAGAATGAATTAGCGATTGGGACCAATGTGCGTTTGACTGATTTTCGTCATGGTTCGTCGAGATCTCCGACCCCAGCTCAATCCTGCTAACTGAAGAAATAGTTATTGGTGGTGAGAAATTTTGATGACTTGCTCTGGAGGAGCCTTGGAAATCTTCCACAGGTCCTAAGTTCTGAGAGGCTAATTTACCAGGTGAGTTTAGAGGTGTCGATGCAGCTATTGTGGGTATTCCTTGTGGAGTTTTATTGCTTAAATCTGGTTGCAAATTGTTTCCTAAAGGATTTATTTCCTGGTCCTTGGATTCCAATAATTCCAAGATTTCCACAAGTTAGAGTCGTTTAGCATGGAAAGTAGTTTGGCAGGTACTTCTTCCATGGAGCGAACCTGTACAAGAGTGTTTGTTAATTGTTCCTTTGAAGCAAGTGACTCTTTTGAATTGAGGAAGCCTTCTTCCTTGAGGAAAGCCGAATGTTTACCTACCTTTGAACCTGTTGATGGTATATTGCAATCCGTGACTAGATGGTGGGCTGCAGAGCTTGTATTGGGGGTAAACCGTGCACTCCTTTCTGTAAGGATCTCGGTACCCCCTTTGTAAAGCATTATCCACTTGCTTGAGTATGTACGAGTGAGGAGTTTTAATGAGCATTTCTAAATTGTTTGTGAATGTGGTAACTGAAGTTGAAGGCGTTGTCTGATGGACCTGCACTATTGTAGTTAGTGACTTTCCCTCTTCTGGACAAACCTTCTTTTTTTGTGCGGATGGATCCCTATTCACGGCGTTAATTGAGTCTTCTAGAATCCGAAAGGGGTTAGCTCTTGATTTATCGGGGCGCATTGGACTTGGCAGCTGGGCGGCTTCAATTATTGGAGCGTATATTGCCGCCATTGGGTCCTTCAACAGGAAGAATTTGCGGATCCCTGTTTTATTTTTTAGGTTTGGCATTGTTATTGTTGGCGTTGGAACAGAAACTAGCCTCTCCCTTGAACCTTTTTCCTTTGTTGAATGATTAAACAGTGAAACCTCTTCTTTAGGTTTTTTATTTTTAGATTTTTTGCTTGTTTTTCTGCCTGTTGCCACTTGGCGGATTGTCCCTGATCTCCTTTGAGCAGCCCCTTGCTTGAACTAGCACCAAAGAACCTGATGCCAGAGAAAGGATCTTCGTGCTTAGGAGCAGCTCTATGTAAAACTGCTAAAATTTTTAGAAACAGGGGGTAAATGAACTCCTAAACCGTGCAGGTCTAAGTGGGCATGTTTATCAGGATGGCAACGTAAGTAAGTTTATGTTCTTATATTATTTTGTAACCAACCTGGGACTTCCTTATAACTTAGACTTAGATTTGAACTTGGCTTAGGTTTAGATTTAGACTTTTACTTTGACTTTTTGCAGATGATCTGTAGTCATAGAAGCGCATGACCCGTTAAGGCTTCAGTGTCGGGGGGGCTCACTTTTCACCGCTTGCCTGCTTTGTAATGGTGTTTTTAAAATTTAATCCAATCCTATTAATATGAAAATTGGTGATTCCGTGGTTAAAGTTTGATCAAAACCTTGCGGGGGTCTTTAATGCAACCAGAAAACCAGAACATTTCCCCCGCCTGCCTCCCGCCTTGCGGTTTAATTAAGAAGGGTACTGGTCCACCTAGACCGTCTAGCTCACCCGCTCCGGTGGATGAACCGTTCTGGTGTCTTCTCCACCCTTCTTGCTTGCTTGCTTGCTTCCGCTTGCACCGTGAATCGATGAGTCAGGGCTCCTGAGCCAGCCACTCCAGCCACCGCGCACTGCCCAGTCCTTGCCGGAATCGGTGACTCGCGCTGCCTGCGCTGTCTGCTGCTGCTCCGTGAGAAGGCGGCCACAGAATCCACAAAAGCCGCCTCCCTCCGCTACCTCGATTTCACTCTCGTTCTCACCAAACAGAGTAACTCGGCGGGACCAGGTTGGCGGGGGGGCTCAGGCTCGGGCTCAAGACGGGGGTTAGAGGCGCTAAAGCACCTCTGCAGTGGGTGCAGTGTCACAGGTGACGCGGGAAGGCAGCTAGTCGCTTCCCGCCGCTTCCCGCCCTGCTGCTCTGCTTGCGCTCAACTTGCTCCGCAATCCACTGCTCCAACCTGGCGTTCCTGGGTCACCAAAATATCACCAGAGTAGAAGTTATTTCGTAAAACAGCTCAAGCCGCTAGACGAGGACTGCTCCCGCTGCGACCTTCGACCTTCGACGCGACTCCTGGTACGGCTCCTGGAGCAACTCACGGCTCGCGGTTTTCACAGGGCACCGTTCTCCTGGTCTCCCGCTGCCGCTTCGCCGCTTCGCCGCCGCTCCTACCACAGCTACCACTGCAGCTACTGCTCTCTCCGGTCTCTGGTCTCCCGCAAGATCTGGACTGACTGTGACTAGCACCCAGGTAGGTGCAGAGGGAGATGCCGCTAGCGGGTGCGGGGGCCGCTCCTAGCACCGCTTTCACTGCACACACCACAGCTCTCACCGCATTCACCGTCCGCCTGCCATCCCTACCTCACGCTGGCCGCTAATAGTAGCGGGGCAAATGGCTGAGATCGCCGAGATGGCGGCAGGCAGGCAGGTACAGGGGCGATGCCGCTAGCGGGTGAGGGGGCCATAGCCGGGAGCAACGAGGCGTCTTCCGCGTCTCTCCGTGTCTCCTCTCCTCTCCTTGCAGCTGCCTCGTTGGATATGTAGTTTTCCGGCACCTTTTCCTACAAAAGGTTCGTTTTTCAAAATCTTGTCACCTTCCTGCAGCCTAGCCAAGTACCTTTCTGCATACATTCTCCTTTTATAAACACCCAAAATACTTTCTTCACAAGGAACCTCTTTGAAGAACTGATGGCAGAGGGATGAGCCACAGGCTTCCAGACCCAGGGTAAAGAGACATTTCCTATTATGATAGCCAAGGAACAGTTGTGTCCTTATCCAATAGGAAGAGTTCACAAAGGCCTTGCATATATGGTTCAAGCTCTGGGCACAACTATATCCTAACCCAGTATACCAAAGGTGTCAGAACGGGCAGGTCACCAATCTGCTTTAAACCAACATCGCAGCACAAGGGGACGAGTGGTGTAGATTGAGGGAGGGATAGTAGGGACCTTATCAAATGGTTTTCTCTGGCTGTGAGGGAGTCCAAATGACCTGTACCCAAACATCGGCCCCAAAAAGTGCAGCAGAGCAGACTGGACAGCGACTTTATAGACTTCCACTGTTGGAGATACTGTCCTCTTAGTGGAATCCCTGCGCTTCCTTCAAATAGTGGCTGATTTATGTAGTAAGATAGCCCTGCACTTTTCAACATGAGAAAAACATGACATGGAGAAGCTGAACCTAATATCAAACTAATCAAAGTGCTTGACTTCCTCAAGTATCATTGTCCCCGATGTTAAATTCCTATAAGAAGAAGCTGTGTGGCCTTTGGGTCATAAATTTGGCTTTCTTGACATTAATGTCAAGCCCACTGTGATTACAGAACTATTGGGGCATATTATCAACCACAGTGTTAAAATTATGTCCGCTTTAGCGGCAGAAAACTGCAGCTAAATCGGCGATAATGGGCTTGATAATATGCCGCTGAGAATTCCAATAGAAGACCATGTTGACACCAGAACATGGGCTTCTATGGATATTCTCAAGGGCATATTATCAAGCCCATTATCGCTGCTTTAGCGGCAGTTTTCTGCCGCTAAAGCGGCGATAATTTTACCGCTGTTTCTTGAAAGTATGCCCCATTGAGATTTGTTTAGGAGATTCTGTATCCCCAGAGGGGTTCTTGAGATAAGAAGCATTTCATCGGTGAACAGCAGGCCGGGGATGGAAATGCCCCCAAGTTTAGGGCCATTGTTGATACAGTCATGGAGGCAATTAAACGCAACATTAATGTACAGAGAGATCAGCGTTGGCTCAAGGACGCGATCTTGTCACACTCCCCGTGTAATGTTAATCGTCTCTGTTGATGTCCCATCCTTCCCCATCACACTTGAGAATAGTTGTTCCCATGCAACCTCGCCAAGACCCTACCAAGGTGAGTGGGACCCCCATTGACCTGAGGGAGTCCTTAGACACAAGCTCTAGGAACCAGATCGAAGGCTGCTCTCAGGTCAATGAAGACAGAACCATGTTATACTTCCAGAGTATCAACAAGAATCTGAATAGTTGGTCCACTGTTATCACCTTAGATCTGCACCCGGCCTGGAACGGAGAGACGATATAAAAGTCGGTGACTCACACCTGAAGTTTGGCCAGAATCTGGTGGCAAAACACATTCTTTAAGATGTCAATGAGGCCAATAGGCCTATAATTACTTGGGTCGGATCAGGCACCCTTTTTGAAGATTGGGATGATCACTGCTCCTTTCCATGAATCAGGGAGGGGAGCACCTGACATGATGTAGTTAGACAGGATATTAATATACGTAGCCCAGATCACGATCTCAGAATGGTACAAGTCGCCAGGGATGAAATCTGTTTGGGGTGCTTTCACAGGTTTCAGTAACAGAATCGCTTCCTTGGTGTTGTCTAATGAAAAGATGATAGGATCACACTCCAGACAGTCTACATTAGCCTGCAAGTGAAAACTAGTGCTAGAAGGCAGCTGAGCTAGGGGAGGTTTATAATAGAGATTGCCAAAATGTTGGACCCAGGTCTGCAGGTGGATATGGTGGGCTGTTGTAGTTCGGGCTTCCGAACTACCATGGGCAATTATATGCTAAAAGGAGGAAACATCCTCCCTTTTGGAGGCTTCTAGCAAATCCAACCAGTTTTACCCATCCCAGCACTTTTTGCTGGCGTCTTACACCTTCTTGTACAAACTCCTTGCCTAGCGAATCTGCACAGGGCATAAATACTTAATGGCAGTTAACAAATGTGTTTTGACCTGTCTGCAGCCCTTGGAAAACCAGGGGGTAGACTAAGAGATACCTCTTTTCTGTATGCCTGCGCCCACCTCCACCTCAAAGAGGCGAATTAAAGAGCCAATGAAGTGGCCATGAAAGACGGAGATGGGAATATCGCCTACATTGGCATCCCGTAGGGAGAAAGAACTGTAATGAAAATGTTATAAATATTGGCGAGCCACATAGAGTAGGAGTTGATTTTGGCCACTTAAGAACCCTCCCGGAGTTTCTAATGTTTACATCCCTAGGTAGCCAGTTCTGGTGCAAAATCTCAAACAGCTCTTATTTAAGGGTGCGGTGAGGTGAAGTGAGTTGTGATCGCTGTCTGACCTATTACTAACACAGAAATCCACCAATCAGTTCCATAATCAAGAGATAGTAATATGTAATTGATTCTGCTTTTTACTGGACCCCTGATGAATGTGAAAGTCCTAATATGGTCAGAGTCTGTCCTCCCATTGCACGCCTGGAACCTATAGGCAATATTAAACAGTGCCATTTGTGTGGCCACTGCAAAATGTGTTTTTAAGAAGGGGGGCATTCACTTCAGGGATGGCCAGGGCTGCATCCTCCGGTTTGGTTACCATTGTGATATGATCCAGCGGCTCGAAGGTGATATTAAAATCACCCTGAAAAATTAGCTTAGGTTTGTGGGGCAATGACTCTTTATGATTATGAAGACTAGTCAGGCGAGAAGAGAGGCTGTTGATGCCCACACTACAGTTTTAAATGCTGTAGTTGTTAATAGCGGGTCCGTTACTAGCCTTTACAGATAGTCCTAGCACATAATGACGACTATATGTTTAATGCTTGATATCCCAATTGGGGGAAATATTGACCCACATCAGAAGTCCCCAAGAGCGGCAGCCAGATGTGGAAGGGAGTGTGTCTACCGAAAACATAGCAAAACCAGACCTGTGTAATGGCTCTAGTGTGCAGGTCTCCTGGAAGAGGCAAAGATGGAAGGAATCAATAAAGTTGTCCCATTATGTGTTGACCAGCTTGCTACATAAGCCAGCCACATTCCAGGAGAGGATTTGCAGTTATCCCAAAGGTCTTGTTTGCTCTAGTTTGGTGCTGAAGGGACCCTCCCTTACCCTAAGACAACATCTGCCACTCCAGCTATTGGGATGTAAAACCTTCAGGGACAGCTACGGTAGGCTTCAGGACAAGGGTACTATGGACAGCTATAGGTTGCAAACAATCCACACCACTCAACTGTTGCTTCCTCCCAGTGACTCCCTCCCTCAGTTGGAAGAGGCCATCTCTCCCTCTAGTGCTGCAAAAAAGCAAGCTGGATTTCAGTGTCTGTGGTGTCGATATCTAGAACTTCAATTAGCAGCAAGTCATCTAGGATCTCCCTAGAGGCTACTGACACGTCAATGGAGTCACATTGCTGGAGCTCTGAGGAGTCTCTAGGGACATTTAGGATATCTTGAGTGATAAATGAGTGCCACTGGTAATTGCCCCTTATTGGTATTAACCTACCTAGATCTTCTAAAACTGTATTATTTGATTTTCCTTTGGTTATGAATCGTAGACAAATATCAGAGGTGCATTGTGGGTATATGGCATCTAAAAAGATGATTGCAAGGTGTGACAGAATAATGTCACGGTTGTCTTGACACCACCAACTGTCTTGAATCACCTGTTGTTGCAATCATATTGTTGCTTTTTATGCCTTTTACTAGTTATTATTTTCCTTCTCTGCAGGTGTGCTTTGTATCCACGGTACCGCACTTTTTTAGGGTGCTGTATGCGTGCCCACCATTGTAATCTCCTAGAGACGTTGGGCACCACCAAAGAGGTGTAGGTAGCCGCAATATTTTCCTTGGTCCTGATGAATTGCCATTTATTATATGCAAAGGCAAGAAACATGTTGACCTATTGAATTCTCCAGCACATACACCCACATAATTAACGGTGATTAATGTGCGGATTATATATTTTTGTTTTAACCAGGATGGTGACCACACTGTATTAAAATTATTTAGTGGATCACCTACCCCTGTTTTAATCTATTCACTTTCTACCTCATTTGCACCTACACTCACTTACGTCATAAAAAAATAAAATTTCCTCCCCCCACACACACCTCACTCATCGGCGTTGGAATAAAGATCTCCGCTAGGAAGGCCCTATTAGGTGCCTGATCGGGCATTGCATCTGCCGGCCCGATAAGGAGCAAAGACCCGGTGATGAAGCAAGACACCCTCTTGTTGGGTGTGTGAGGGTCTTCTTTTCCAAATAAGGAGTTACCCTAACTCCTGTTCTTCACTTCAGTTCCCTGTTACCACCTTGGTACCCCTTAGTTATTCTGTCACACCTTGCATTCACTCTAGGAACTGCATACCCTTTGTTTTCACGTATCCATGGGCATGTATGCTGGACCTGTGATAATAATAAGACTGATTATTATTATTTAAAGCCCTCCTTTCCCTCCTTTTGGTTGATATCTAAAAAGATGATCCTCAAACTCTTGAAATCGAAAACTGCTCACAAAATGGAAGGTTGGGTTGATGAGCTTATGCTGATTTCTTAGAAGCATATGATGTTCTCTAACTTCCTTGGAGAACATTTGTTTAATGACAAATTGAGTTAATTCTGTGGATTATATGACTAAAATATTTCTTATTACTCGTTTTTGTTCTTTCTTTTCACACTCTCTCTTCTTAAATGTCCTCCCTCCCTTTTATATGTTTTAGTGTCTGACAAATTATTTGTCAAAAACGTTCACAGACCATAATCTTGACAATGTTTAAATTGGATTTAATATTTCTGTTTACCTGTTTTTTTATGTTAGATTAATTATGTCATACTTAATTGTACACACGTTAGATTAAATTCAAGCCAATAAGGCAAACTAAAGCAGTCCTAAATAATAAGAACAATCTTCAATAGATTGTTCTGTAATGTAGTGGCCCAATTGCAGTGTCACATCCCAGTTAATCTTGCTTTGTCTTCTTTACAGTGTAGTCATTTATCCTGCTCAATCTCTATCTGCGAAGTTGTCTGATTCAATGCTTTGGTTCCACTTCTGACATTTAAGGTGTACCAAATGTAACTTGGAGACTGAGACCCTTGAGATGGATTCATTCTACTTACCTGTATCTCCTTCCACCAAATATATTTTCTCATAAGCACCGCCTGTGTGCCGGTTCTAATAACATTCCATTCGTATATCCATCCATTACAATTTTCATGATAATAACAAGGAGATTAGAAGAATCTGAAGACTGGACAGGACCTGGAACAGAAACATTAAAACTTGCAAAATTAAGCTAAAGATGTTTATTATGTTTGGACATCAACCAGTGCAAACCTGTCAGTCTCTAGGGAAGAAAGATGACCTACATTAAGGGAGATTTGGAGTGCTGACCAGTGCACAGTCAGTTTGACAACATTATTGTCTTGGTACTTCTCATAGTACTGCCAGTTATGATTCATGGATGGATTATATTTTGGTTGGAAGTTGTAGTTACTTTTATTCTTCCATGTGGTGCTGCATTTGCAGAAAGGCTGGAATAAAACCTGGTGAATTGGGCGGATTAGGAGCTTCTACTTGGATCCGCTCATTTTGTGTGATCTGGTTTGGCTGACTTTGCACTACTGTGGGCCCTATAGGAGGGACAAGTTGAAGCTGTAACACTTAGTAAAAATGTTATGAGTGCTTTCTAGAAGGGAGGTGTACTTAAAACAGATTTAGAAATCTGTTTCTAAATGTGTGTTTCTCATTACATATCCCATGCATTTTTATCTACTGTCAGGAGTTTACCGTCTTTGCAATTTGAAGGTAGAGAAGCACTTGGTTCTGCATTGGAAGCTGAGTTGTTGCGATAATATAAGATTGTCTATTTGGATGTTTTGCAAGATACCACGCTTCATCCTACAGCCATTTCAAAGTACTCAATTATGGACAAAGAATAAAAAGAAGATGCTACGCATGCGGAGAACACCAATTCGCTAACATAAGGTCATTCCTTCAGTCAAGTAAGTGTATAACCGATCTGTTTTCAGGAAATTCCTGAATATTATGTAGGTCTTAGGCAGGAGCCTAGAGCAGGGTTCTCCAAAGTCTGTCCCGGATACCTGATCCATGTTAGATTTTTAAGATAACTACATTTATCTAAATTTGGATATGCTAAAAATCTGGCATGGATCTGGCCCTCCAGGACCAACTTTGGAGAGCCCTGGTCTAGAGCATTAACTAATGGTCACCATTGGTTTGTTGCTTGAATGGGCTTTGGAGAATGAAGGTGGGAGATGACAGATCTATAATTTCTGTTGTATTGCAATGGGTTACCAGCTTTTTTAACTATGCAGGGTTTTATTCTATTAAGCCTTGCAATGCAGTTCAGTTCAATTCAGTTCAAGAAGTCTTTATTTCGAAATATTTCATCATAAAAGACATTATCATGTATAAAAAAAAGCCACATTAAAACATACACCGAGATAAAATCTGATTAAAAACAACATTAAAAAACCTACAACAAAAGTAGAATAAAATACCATAGTAGATTTCTAAGCCATCAGAACGGGTCGTTAGAGAGCCCTCCCACTGGGACTTGTTTAGCCCTCAAGAACCACACCCAGCCCAAGAATTTTGATACAGCTATAACGATTGGTTCGCTTGTGTCCGATTTGAGAAGTCTTAGGGCCTCGGAACCAACCCGTATTGACATGTTGCGACAAATTTGTTTGAGCCATTTGGCCCGAGGAGCTGCATAGGTCGGGCATTCAAAGAATATGTGGGCAATCGATTCCTTGCGGTCTGGGCAGCTGCGGCAACGATCAGACTCCTGACCTTTCCATTTCTGTACAAACAGTCTCGTTGGAAGGCAGCCGACCCTTAACTGGTGGTAGAGTTTTCTATCACTGTGCTTTGTTACAATATCCCAGTATTCTTCTAGGGCGGGAGTAGATTTAAGGTCCAGAAACATTCCTGACAAAGATGTGGATGGAATTTGACTGAAATGTTTCTGGTAAACTGTTGCCCAGTAGATGTTTTTATAAACTTTTTTAGGGGGAAACAAGTTATTAACAGGATCTGACCACAGGTTACCCAAGCCCATAGACTCCAGTAATAATTTGAGTTTTTTAAACCAAGGGATATTACCCGAACCCAGGATGGATCTTACATCCATGGTAGCTTTGGCATAGGCTGCTAATTCGGGGGTGGTCCATAGCCTTCTCCACAAAGCCACTGGTTTGAAGTGCGCTAAATCATCTATTGCGTGGCAGCCTAGATCCAATAATAAAGGAATCGTGGGGCTAGAACAGGAGAGACCTGTCAGTTTTCTTAAAAATTTGTTCTGTGCTTATACCAAAGCAGTCAGGTCAGCAAAACCCCAAAGGTCCGCGCCGTACAAGATCGCGGAACCTATCTTAGCGTTGTAAATCTTCATAGCTGGGCCTATCCTCTTGGTCTCAGATTTTCTCTGTTCTTTTATCAAACACCCCGTAAGCTGGGCAAACTTGAGTGACAAGGCATCAATCTCTTTTTGCTCTCCAAAACAATCCCGAGATAGGTCATATTATTTGTCTGTTCTAGCATAGTATTATTCATTGAGATATGGCCAACCACTGGTCTGCCCTTGGTAAACACCATCAATTTAGTTTTCGAGATGTTGACCTGCAGGTCATGATCATAGCAAAATTTCTCAAATATAGATAGTGCCGCTTGGAGACCTACCTGGGTCTTCGATAGCAGGAGGGTATCATCCGGAAACATAAGTAGCGGAAACTTAATACCACCCAAGGAGGGGGCATCAGTCGGAGAGGCTGAGTAGTACTGCACCACCACCTTGATGAATAACAAAAACAGGGTTGGGGCTAATACGCATCCCTGCCTAAGACCCCTGGACACTGCAAATATTTTAGTGACCTGCCCTTGTTTACCCCAGCGAACTTGGGCGAAGTTTGCTTCGTGCAGCTTTATTACCATGTTCAAAAGCTCCGGGGGCATCCCCTGAGCCTTTAACACCCCCCACAATTTGCCCCTGCAATTCATGCAGGGCATCTTGAACATCATCTTAGAATCCTCTGGAGGCCAATGAAGACCTCTCAAACCTGGTTTCCTTAAGTTGTATTTCTTCATATTCAGAAAGGCCTGGTTTTGCCACCGTTACACTTGTGTTTTGGGAAGGCTCTGTATAACATGCTACTATAGTCACTGTATTACCAGGCATCACCTCATTGCCACACAGTGGAACATTTGTGGGAGCATTATAATTTTTGAGAGATGCACATTGAAGCTCTATACCTTGAAACTGATTTGGTAGCAAATGTGTTTGTATTTTAAATGATTCCCAGGTGCCAGACTTTCATAGGGTGGTGGGTGCACGCCACCAACTAGAAGGCCAGTAGAATGTTGCTCATCCAAGTACCAGGATCTCAAATTAGGTTCCATTGAGGCAAAGGAGGCTTTCTCTCACCCAAAGCTAAACAACGTGAAGGCATCAACTGATAATGACCTGACTCCTGGGATCTTTTTCCAGTCACATTTGGATTTTGGTGTGCAGCTGGAAATGAACCCAAGTATTTAATTAGCACCTGAGTAATATGGTACACGTGATCATTGCTAAAAAGATGGGATGTTTACTGTGGAAACGCTATGTGTGATGGATTGAAAAGGTTGCATATATCATGTTTCAGTCTGAAACCCTAAGTGGAGACCATGAACTATGTAGATTATGCTGGCTGAAAATTCCCAGGGTGTTTCTTTCAATGTGATCAAACCTATAGACATCTCTCTATGGTCTGCATATTTTCACAAATATTGGGCAGCATTACCTATCTTAATATATTACCCTTTGCACTTCCATGCTTTGATCCCTGCCAATGTACTGTCTTGTTCTCGTTGGGGGCAGGGGGGCTTCCTCATTTCCTTGCAATGTCTCTCAGTTGACAGTGGTTAATGATAGAGAAAAAACAAGCTTGTTTCTAATCAGAGGAACACCATTGGAGATGCCTACAATTGCTTAAGATTGCAAACTGTGATGTCATTGGAACCTAAAGGTCTTACAGTTCCTGAAGGCTTGCCTGCTACTGCTTTTCAGATAACCTTGCACTCCCACATAATATTTAGGAAGGTCTCTTTACCTTATCCATGTTTCAGACACGTTTTCCCGGTGGGGGCCAGTTTTTGACCCATGGGGGCCGGTTTGCTACAATATCTGCCCCCTGTAACAAAAGCACTTGCCACATACCCCCACCCTGGGGCCAGAGCTTCTTGGTAGCACTCCAACACACCCAGGCCGTTCAAGTGGTGTTGCCAGGGCTGGTTTCTGGTCCCATTTAGGCCATGATGATGTTTGTTTTGTATTACATGAAGAACTACATAAAATCGTTGCAGTGTTTTTTGGGTGTGCTTTGAATCTTCATTACAGGTTTAGGACTTGTCATTTCCTTGAAGATGTCAAAACAGCCTTTGCTTTTCATGGGGCCTCATAGATAAGTTTGGCAATAGTAAAAGGGCCTTATTGTGAGTACTGCAGTCCTGGAACAGCTGTAATCGCGGTGGCGGTTTGACTGCTGTATTATGATGATGACAGTGGGACCACCACAAGACCCCTGCCGTCGCCAGAATCCCACAGCGATGGCAGTCTGGAAAGGGGCTGTATATGCTGGCAGTGCAGATGCCGGCCCCGCCGAGCATAATACAACCTGCATCTCCACCACCCATTTCATGGCGGGGACCCCTCCATGGAAAGGGGGGCAGAAATGCTGGTAATGGGGCTCTAACTGGGCCCCTGGGTGAGTCTGCCAATGGGGGTGTGTGCAATGGGCACATGTGGTGCCCCCTTAGAATCACACCTACATTTGTGCACTGTGTGGCATACATGACATGGTGCATGCCACTCCGTGCGCAAACATACTGTAGGCACTGTCACGGCAACAGAATACTGTTTAGGGTCTTGTATGAGCCTAACATACCCACTGCCGTGACACAGCCGCAGCCCCGCCTGCCCACTCTGGACTCAACTTGTAATCTGGCAGGAGTGTTCACCACGGGCTTGGCTGTCTCCCTGGGACCGCTGAGGTTGTGGTCCCAGAGAAAGACTGGCAAACTCATAATTTAGAATTCATGCACTTTGATTTTGTATCTTTGCCTTGACCACAAGCATGCCATGCTTAACAAATGTAACCCACGGAAACACCTTCACCATTGACTGACATTAGAGAGAATATACTTTCAGACTACACGTAAATAACACTGCTTTCTGTAAATTCGTAAGTGCTGGTTTAATTTTGGCACAGATGTCTGCAGCCTTGTTAGATAGCCCTAAATAATGTAGGCTGCAAAAAAATGCAGGTTGTGCTGTGCTTCTTCACACTCGACTTTGCTACTCTCCAATTCTGTTTAATTAGTTTAGCTTTTAACTATCAGTCACATTGCGTCCCCTAACATGTTTTAATTCCTACTGCTACATCTGTATGGGGCACTCTGCCTCGACCATCCTCCCCTTAAATTCAAATGCAGTAATTGACCTCATCTGTATGCACAAACTACGATCCATCAAAATATAGTTTAGTGTAAATTATCTGATGCCTTTGTATGATAAATTCCCTTCTTCCACTTCAGCCATATTGTACCAAACCATGCATGAGTTCTTTTCTCCGTAAAATGGCAACTTCATTTCTCACCACTTTTGAATGCAGGCTTCTTTCTAATGTATTAACAGCCCTCGGTTTTTTCATCCTAGTAGAGCCTTTTTCATTTAGAACCATGGTATGAGGATACTATGGGGTCTATTAGTATGTCTGGCGGAGGCGCCACCGTGGTGCTGGCGGTGGTGGAAAATGCTTTTTTCCGCACGCCAGCAGCAGTCCTCACGTCCGCCATGTTAGTATGGCCAAACAAAGCCCATTTCCCATCCGCCGCGGTGCAACGCGAACCGCCATCAAAGTGCGCCTGCCACCGCGGCGGTTGGTGCCAATGGAGACTCTCCGCCATGTGGAATGATGTGCTGTCCGCTGTACAAATCAGGATGCCCCAAACATCCAGTCGCACCACAGCGGAGAAACCGTCCAACCAGATACGGCGGAAGCTTGACAAGCGGAGCGTGAAACCAGAGTCCTGGTCCCGACCACAATGGATCCAGCTCTACACGTCTTCCCGGTGCTGTACCTGATACATTACCAGCAACTCATGGGCCATCGCGGATGCCGCCGCAGGTACGCAATAACACAATCCCGACCACAACACACAACTCATGGGCTGATATAGGGTCCCTGTCCATACCAGACACCCTGGTGGGGACAGGAACACATCCACAAGTGTACCCACACATGTCCTACCTGTCACTAAATCACCCCTCCGCATCCAGGTCATTCATCATCCGCGAACATGAAGTAATGTCCCGGTCACATCACCGCAGCGGTGAAGACACGGGAAAACATGCGCACAATGCAGAAGGCAGGGCCAGCGCCAGGCATGGACAGTGCACAAAGATCATAGGGCCACAACTCCACCCTCCACACACTAGGCCCCCCCAACATGAAGGGACATGCCATGTGCCCCTCCTGTGCCTCCCCTGCACAATAACCAGACAGGTGAGCACACACCCTGCACCACACACCAAACAACTAGGGAGACAGCAGGAGTGGCTGCAGAGGAACACACAGAACAGAAGCACAGGGCCAGAGCAACCCACACACCACAACAACAACACACACATGGCAAGAAAACTGAGTCCAAGCACAAAACGAACACACACACAGATAATGAACAATCACTCCACTGGACACAGAGCCTGCCAAGTCACACAGACATACCCCACACTGAAACACAGCCACATACACAGACCACATGCCAGCAGCAATGGAGTACAACATATAGGAGTAAGGTGCCCACAAATCGAAGGCCAAGGAGCTAACTACCAAGCATTTGTACATTACATGCAAGACAAGAAACATATAACAACACCCTCAGCTCATCAAATCACACATGGCTGGCACAGTGAGTGAAGTCAAACCACAGTCACCTCAGTGCAACAACTCAGGGAGACAGCAAGGCAACCAATGTATAGGCACGGGGATGAAAGGAAGGCCCTGAAGTCAAACAGTGAACAGCCACACATATGTATAAAACTACTTGACAGGAGTATGTCAGCAGCACAACACACAGGGCCCATTGACACAATCCATGACTGTCAAACACAAGTAGGAATCATCACACATACCCCCATCACACCTGTAGCACACAACACCAGTGTCAGACACACAGAAGGGTGTCAATAATGTCCAGTCATTACACAGACAAACAATCACACTCCCTGGGGTGTATCCACAAACATCACACACACACAGGGATGCCAGAACCAATGTCTGCACCATAACAACAGACAAACACATAACTCAATAAAAACACACAGAGAACCAAAACAAGACCAGACATGACCTGTGCAGCCAAACTGTGGAAAGGTAATGGGAGCATAGACAGAACAGGAGTGCACAACTTCAGCATTCAGGAACAATTCACAGACAACATACCACTTCACAGACAAGAAGTGCACCATCACAAAACAATCATGGAAACAATCTGGGAGAAATGGGCCTACAATGTCACACAGACAGATATACCACACCAACCATCAAGTCAACATAATGTCATAGTGTACCACATGCCTGCACATGCACAAGAATGACAAGAGACAGCTCAAATATGAGAGGAGAAAACACCAAGGACGTACCTAACACAAGCACAGGAACTAGAATAGACCTACGTTCATGTGACAGACACACAAGTAAAGCACACCACACTGGCTACAAACATCTGAATGAAACACACCACACCAACAAAACACACACACTGTCATGCAAATAGAAAACCACACACAGAGCATCTGTCAGCACCAAGACACAACACAGCCCAAACACTGCACACAGCCACATCAAACACACAACAGATGCACATGCCAATAAGTCACTTTGCAAACACAGCCAGACATCAGGGGATGCACACCAGGCAAGGACAAGGCAAAATACAACCACAGCACTGCATGCACACCAAGCTGTGTGTACACACCAAACATACCAGCCCCACACAGATATGAGTGACACAACATGAACACCCACAACAACAATTCAAACAACACACTGACAACATCACACTCAGGAAGGGAAGCAGTACCTCAGCAAACACACATACATATAACCCAACACCCACAGATGCACAAGCCCGGGACAACAAAAGTGGAAACAACATGACCAGAGGACTGTGCAGCGCAAACTGTTGAACTGCATATGAGCAACCATGACTGCTAAACAGTACAAGAAAATCACATATGAACAATTGGGAAAATGTCCGGAGTGGCAAGTTGCTCCTGTGCAAAGATCTGCACCACAAAGAACAGTTTCACAAATTAAGTGATGGGGAGGCACACACACAGGCAACCCAAGGGGACAGCCGACATGAGAGTGAAGTGGTGTGAATGTCATTAGTGGACATGGCACCATACACAAATAGATGGAGTGCAGACTCACAATGGGTAAGCATCTGAAGCACAGATAGGGGATGGTATGACACCACACACCACATGCCATACTGAAGTCAAAAAAGCCCCATGTGACAGCAATGCATGAGAAAACACACCCACAATGTCAGTGTGGCTGAGCAGGTATGCACAGTCACCACAAACAGCATCAAGACACATGGAAGATCAACAAAACACAACACTGACTTGCCAGCCACATACTCTGCATACTAACAATTGACAAAAACGACAAGTAGGAGTCAGCCAGAACTGCAAGGACACACCAACACACTGCACAGTGCACATCATACAACACACACATGTGCACACAATCACAATCACAGGGCTGAACAATCACACAAACGGGCACTCTACTCCTGGGTGACACATGTGTGTAGTCAACATTGCAGGTGCACAAACACATCCACACTCCCGACAAATACACCCCCTGTACACTGCACACTTCTTGACCACCAAAGTGCACACATTGAAAGTAACCCATGTGACTAGGAAGACTGACCATCACAAGATGACTATACACCTACACTGCTGGGCATACATAAAGTAAGATCACACATGCATAATGACCCTGGCCAGCCTGCCTGCAATCCTGTGGATAGAATCCCACTCTGTGCTGGCAGTGCTTCCAAACCTGACATGTGTACAATATAGCTAACATGAACAAAGAATGAGAATGGCAACAGTATTTCATCTAAAACCACCATCATTGCACCCACAACCATCAGAGTCAGGAAGCACTCAAGTTCCTGTCACCCCTGTAAAAAATAGAAAAAGTGAGACAAGCCATTGGCAATGTTGAAGTGGCATACAGATCATGTGGCACAGTAAATCAAACACACAGAAAAAACTTTAATCAGTAAAGACACTGACAAAACAGACAACAAGAGTAACTGTCTTTATTCACATATTGCACAGATAGGCACCAAAATAAGACAAGAGCAAGGCCAGTGGCCAGCACAAAGTGCAGAGTAGTTACATGAGATCCTGCACAGGCAAGGGGCAAACAACAATGAACAAGACCAGTGGCCAGTCCAATGTGCAGAGTGAGTCCATAAGAAGCTGCACAGGCAAGGGGAAAACATCAGTGAACAACAAGGCCAGTGGCCATTCCAATGTGCAGAGTGAGTCCATGAGAAGCTGCACAGGCAAGGGGCAAACATCAGTGAACAACAAAGCTGCACAGGCAAGGGGCAAACATAAGTGAACAACAAGGCCAGTGGTCAGTCCAATGTGCAGAGTATGTACATGAGATCCTGCACAGGCAAGGAGAAAACATCAGTGAACAACAAGGCCAGTGACCAGTCCAATGTGTAGAGTGAGTCCATGAGAAGTTGCACAGGCAAGGGGCAAACTTCAGTGAACAACAAGGTCAGTGGCCAGTCCAATGTGCAGAGTGAGTCCATGAGAAGCTGCACAGACAAGGGGCAAACATCAGTGAACAACAAAGCTGCACAGGCAAGGGGCAAACATCAGTGAACAACAAGGCCAGTGGCCAGTCCAATGTGCAGAGTGAGTCCATGATAAGCTGCACTGGCAAGGGGCAAACATCAGTGAACAACAAGGCCAGTGGTCAGTCCAATGTGCAGAGTATGTACATGAGATCCTGCACAGGCAAGGAGAAAACATCAGTGAACAACAAGGCCAGTGACCAGTCCAATGTGTAGAGTGAGTCCATGAGAAGTTGCACAGGCAAGGGGCAAACTTCAGTGAACAACAAGGTCAGTGGCCAGTCCAATGTGCAGAGTGAGTCCATGAGAAGCTGCACAGACAAGGGGCAAACATCAGTGAACAACAAAGCTGCACAGGCAAGGGGCAAACATCAGTGAACAACAAGGCCAGTGGCCAGTCCAATGTGCAGAGTGAGTCCATGATAAGCTGCACTGGCAAGGGGCAAACATCAGTGAACAAGGCCAGTGGCCAGTCCAATGTGCAGAGTAGTTACATGAGATCCTGCACAGGCAAGGGACAAACATCAGTGAACAACAAGACCAGTGGCCAGTTCAATGTGCAGAGTATTTACATGAGATCCTGCACAGGCAACGAACAAACATCAGTGAACAACAAGGCCAGTGACCAGTCCAATGTGCAGAGTGAGTCCATGAGAAGTTGCACAGGCAAGGTGCAAACTTCAGTGAGCAACAAGGTCAGTGGCCAGTCCAATGTGCAGAGTGAGTCCATGAGAAGCTGCACAGGGAATGTGTGTGACTGTACCCTGCCATGGTCAGCAACACAGTAAGGGGGTAACAATGGGCAGTACAGGCACCGCTGTGGGAGAGACAGGTGTGTGAGGGGGACAACCACTCAGACTTGTCTGTCAGTCGGACTGGGAGCTGGCTGTGTGTCGGGGACAGTTGGAGTACTTGACTGGGGAGAGAGAGGCCCAGCTGAGGTAGAGGTATCAGTGGCTTGGAAAGCCAGAGGGCTGTTTGGACCAGGTGGTGTATTGGCACATGGGGATGGAGTCATGCTGCTGTGAGTCACAGTGTGGGTGGGAGATTGTGGAGGGGTGCCTTTCCACTTCTTGGGGATTCTAAGGGGCTTCCCTGTCTTGGGATTAGTGGCAAGTGGTGTGGACACAACATGCACACTCACCAACAAAGCTGCATCAGGTGCAGCCAGTGGCTCACCCTCTGGGGACATGCTGGATCCAGCTGTTCGCTTGGCCTGGCTTTGCCTTTGCACCTCCATCCCCTGTTTACCAGATGTTCCCCCTACAGTGCCCTCCTTTCCCTGCTTTACTGGGCTTTGGATGGGAGTCGAGGTTGTGGGTGAATCTGCCTTGGAGCTCTTCTTATGTGTACTCTGAGCAGGCACCACCGTCTCAGTGGGTATGGAAACTGTCTGCTTGTCTATGCGAGACGCTTTTGGGACAGGAAAGTCCTTGGCTGGGGATGCCTCTGAGGCATGTGACCCTGAGGTCTGCTGCTACTGTGTACTGCGTGTGCTGTATCTTGAGCTTGAGGTCTGTTGTGCGTGGTCACTCTCATCAGATGTGGTCACTGGCAGGGGGTGGACAAAGGGACAGGAGCTGGACTCCCAGATCGTGCCAGTTGAGGGGCTGCCATCACTGCGGAGGACAAAGACTGGACACTCCGGTGTAACCCACCCACGTCTGAATGTATGCCCTCCATGAAAGCAACCACCTGTGCCAACTATTTTGTCGTGGTCTATGAAGGCATTGAGGAGAGCTGTCTGGCCCACACACAGCTGGTACAAAAAAGGTCCGCAGACTCAGCACTGATGGCAGCAGTGGAGACAGGGGCAGGGGCATCGGTGCCTGGGGTGAAGAACACTCTTACCTTCTTACTGGTGCGAACATGGGCAGCACTAGTGGAAGTAGCTGGGAGGGTGGGCACCGTATGCTGTGTGGTGGAAGAGGAGGCAGAGTCCCTGTTGCCTGTGCTCACCAACATGGCTCCATCACCACCGTCGTCAGATGACATTGAGCTTTGCGTCTCGGGGTGTGACTCCTGTCCCCCTCCGAGGCACTGGTCACATCTGTGTCACTGTGCTTGTGTGCAGCTGTTGTTCTTGATGCCTCACAACTGGGATCCCTCCCCTGTGCTGCATGAGAGAGAGAGAGAGATGTAGGGTCAGGTTATTGACATCAACAGAACAAACCTATGCAAGCAAAGCATCACTGAAGATGACGAAATCTACATGTTGCACACCACCCTGTGCAATGACATTGTGCAAACTCAATTTTTAACTCGAACAATGGGTGTCAACAAGCAAACCAGGCATAAGTGAGCCATATGTTGCCCACACAGCTCAATATCCTGCTGGTGGCTCCGTTCAACCAGACACACAAATAGCTCTGAGCACACCTAGGGCCCTTATGGGGGCAAGGAAGAACCCCACAACATGTTGCCACTGTCAGAACTGGATGGAGCAGAAGGGGACAACACAGCTACAGACTCCAACATAACAGTCCACAATGGCCATGAGCTCATGCCATACTCCATGATGTACTTTGGTTCACAACTACTGTTGCACATTGGCGTCAGATGTCTTAGCCTCACAAATCTGACGTCAGGCAATGCACACATTGATGAAAGCACACTCAGATTAGGCAAACTGCCGTACCCTTCCA
The DNA here is from genome assembly GCF_964204655.1 of Triturus cristatus. NCBI lineage: Eukaryota > Metazoa > Chordata > Amphibia > Caudata > Salamandridae > Triturus > Triturus cristatus. The sequence goes on from NC_140589.1 coordinate 971,300,581, forward strand.
TGTGATTTACCGAACTACCCCAATGCAGACGATACCTGAAGCCCACAACTCAGAATGCAATGTAAATGCCCAGTACTCAAATCACATTAGGAAGTACAGGTAGGGCAAATGCATGACAGCTGCACCCAGCACTGAGTCCACTTACAAGCCACTGCATCACACTGCCAACATCACATAGCCCAGCGCTGGCCAAGGCTGTTTACACATGCAGCCACTCACAGCCAAAGTCACCCTTCCCGGAATACTCACCCCTAGCTTGCTGCTGATGCTCCTTCAAACGCACATCCAGCTCAGGCTATGTTACTGCCAAGATGCGGGCTATTAGTAGTGTCATGCTGCGCTGTGCCAACCTGCCAGTCCGAGGGATCAACCCCAGTGTCATCTCGGCCACATTCTTGCTCAGCCAGCAGATGTCATCCCACCTCTTGTGGCAGTGGGTGCGCCGCCGGTTTGAGACACCCAGAGCCCGCACCTTGCATGCAATGGCCCTCCACACGGCCTTACGCCGGTGTACTTTGAGCTGCAGGCATGGGAGACAAGAGGGGGAAAACATCAGTGACACAGTGTTATGTGCTAATTTCTCAGTACAGTAGCATGATATTGACTCATACCAAATCCACAGAGATGTCTAATAGAGACAAGAATGCATCTCACATGGTACATCAGCATGGGAGAACCACAGGTAAATGCATGCAGATGTAAGGGTGGACACAGTACCTGCCCATCTCATACACATGCTGGATGCCAGCACATAACGCCATGTGTAATCTGCCCACATCTACTGTCCATTTTTTTGTAGATCAATACATACATTACATATCAACATATGTTTGGGGTAGACTCACTGTGTCCAACACTGTGCAGCCCTCAATTTCCTTGCCCCGTGAATGGCTCACTGTGTCATGGAGGTCACATTGAGGGACATGATCTCACAAACCCACACCCTTCTCACAAGGCCTGTCGTGTGTACAGGGCTGAGATGACTCATTGATGGAGAGTAAGGAAAAAAGAAACATGTAATACTCTGTACATTCAGTGATGTGTCCCTGTCAGACCGGGCGGTGACTGTGCAGGCCAGGTGGGCTCACACAGAGAAGGACAACAGGGACCCACACAGCCATTAACACAAGCAATTACTGTCCTGAATCCTGCATTACCAACTTGCTGCGTCACTGTATGGCTGACAAGACAATACATGTCCCTCAAATCTTGATGTGCAGGCAGGGAAACGTGTGAAATAGGCCACACACCCCTTTCCCCTGGAGAAAGCATGCTGGGCAGTGCAAAACAAAATCCCCCACTCTCAGGCACATACTGCAGCAGCTCAACTTCATGTGTGCCCCCGAGCACTCTCACTCCCATTGACTGTATGGGCATGGTCCATGGCGGTGACACACCGCTGGTGCCAGGCGGTAGCTACTGCAATTTGAGTGCCATACATTGGTGCCTATGACCGTGATTTGGGTGGCAGAGCATGCCAACCGCCATTTGACCATGTGTATATGTCTATCACTATCACTACCGCGATTGTGTCTTGGGCATTGAGGATGACACACCGCTGGTGCCAGGCGGTAGCTACAGTGATTTGGGTGCCATACATTGACATGGGTGACAGTGAATTGGGTGGCAGAGCATGCCAACCACCATTTGACCATGTGTATATGCCTATCACTACCGCGATTGTGTCTTGGGCATTGGCGGTGACCCAACGCTGGTGCCAGGAGGTAGCTACCGCATTTTGGGTGCCATACATTGGTGCCCATGACCATGATTTGGGTGGCGGAGCATGCCAACCGCCATTTGACCATGTGTATATGCTTATCACTACCGCAATTGTGCCTTGGGCATTGGCGGTGACATACCGCTGGTGCCAGGAGGTAGCTACTGCATTTTGGGTGCCATACATTGACCTGGGAGACAGTGAATTGGGTGGCGGAGCTCTTTGACAGCACCTATGGACACATCACGCTGTGTCAATGGCCAATGGGCAGCTCTCAACAGTGCACAGTGGCCACATGAACAATGGCACATCATTGTGCACACAATGCCAATGTCACATATAAACCACTGCTGACTACACTTGGCATGTTTGTGTTTGTGATTTAGTACATTGGCATGTACTCCCTCACATGTCACTTGTGATATTGATGGGCATGTACACCGAACAGTATTGTTATGGACTCTCCAATGTGTACACATGTAAATGTGTGATAGTGCTGTGACAATCCCAGTGATGAATGTCTCAATGAACAATGTGCATATTTGAATGTTTACTTTTATTGGATCATGCAAACATGTGTTGTTTACGCTCAGCCTGTGGTAATTGTGTTGTTGATGTGCGCCATGTTCAACTTACGCCTGAGGGTGTGTCAGGTGCAGCAGCTAGGTATGAGAAAGTAGTGTTGCTTTTTAACACATATGCTGGATGAAATACTCTCATACGTGACTATGCCAGATGTGGCCAAATCCCTATGTGCATTCTCATAGTCAGATGTTGTTTCGGAGGTACCTGCTGTGTGAAGGGGGACAAGTGTACGTGTAGTGTAGCTAAAGGTGTCCCTACATGTAAGCTGCTCTGTATCTCAATTGTGATGACAGTCGTGTTGGCGTTGTGTCGTTCAAAACGTAAGAGGCTGTGCACATTTCATGGTGTATTACATTGACATGTGTCCACTTTCATCTCAACTAGGAGGTGACCAAATCTGCATCATCCTTTCACATGGCTGGCAGACATGGAGAATGAAGAGATCATCCGGAAATTCCGTCTGGATAGAGCCACCCTATAGAACCTTTGTGCTATGTTGGAGCCCCACCTGCAGCCTCGCAGAACATATCCAACAGCTTTCACCCCAACATCTATGGTGATGGCGGCCCTGCATTGTTTTGCCACTGGATCATTTCCTAACATGATGGCCAGCGCAGCTGGCATGTCACAACCTATGGTCAGCATGGTGCTGCTTGATGTCCTGTCCGCTATGATGATCTACATGGACAGATATATCCATTTCCCCAGGGGGCCTGAATTGGTGGCTGTGAAGGGAGATTTTTATTCCCTTGGACACATCTCAAATGTTGTTGGTACCATTGATTGCACCCATGTTGGGCTAGTTCCACCACAGGCATGTGAGCACATCTTCAGAAATCGGAAACATTTCCATTCCATCAAAGTGCAAGTAGTTTGCCAGGTGGATATGATCATCTCGCACGTGTGTGCCAAATTTCCCGGCTCAGCCCATGACTCATACATCATGCATAACAGCATTGTACCACAGCTGATGGCTAATCTGCTTCCTGAGTGTGCATGGATTGTGGGTGAGTATGCAGAGTCAAAATAGCATGATGTGTGTGTGACATGCAGTCCTCTGACAGTGTCATTACAAGGTTTCTCTCTGTTCCTCACACCTAGGTGACTCTGCATATCCCAACCGTCCTTGGTTGCTGAGCCCACTGCGGAATCCCAGGACACCAGACGAAGTCCGCTACAATGATGCCCATGGGAGGACACGTCGTGTGATGGAGCGTACTTTCGGTCTCCTGAAGTCACGGTTTCGCTGCCTGGACAAGACCAGAGGTGCACTGATGTACTCGCCCGGGAAGGTGTGTCAGATTGTAGTGGCATGCTGCATGCTCCACAACCTAGCCATTCATAAGGAGATCCGCCTGCTCCTGGATGCTGATGAGCAGCAAAGGCCCCCGCCTGCAAACCAATCCATGTCCAGTGACGAGGACAGTGGAGAGGAGGAGGGTGTTGACCTGCATCAACAGCTCATCAACTGCTACTTCACTTGAAGGTGAGTGCCAGTGTACTACGGACCCATTGTCTGATGATGTTGCTGTTGTTGTGAAGGTGTATGTGAGCTTTGTGACTGCAGCCTGTTGTCGGCTCAGTGCTGGCTGCCAATGTTTCTGGGACAGGGTAGTTTGGCACAGATACAAGATGTTTGTTGGTACTGTTGCTCATTGTAATGTGTGCAGATTGAAGTACCCTGATGACAAGTGTTGTGTGATGTCTGTTATGCCACACCCAGACTAGTGAATGTTGTTCTGTTGTGTTTTCCTAGGTCCCTTCAGCCTATCCTTGCCTACATACATTCCATACTCCTGGTACGTTGTGCTCATGGTGAAGACTGCACATTCTGGAATAAAGACGGAGCAGAAACAGCCACATGTGTGTGAGGAGTATTTATTTTCAATGGTGACATGTGAGGGGGGAACATTTACATATGTGTGATTAGTGAAGCAGTGTGTTGACAATTATTGTAAATGAGGGCATCGAGTAGTCACCACATTGATGTGGTGACCCAGTCCAACAGACAGATGCCGTTTACAAGGCAGTGTGGGGAAGGACAGTCCAAAAAGTCAATGCAGTAGTGAAGAGGGTTGCCATCATGGCTGGCTCCGTGTCTGATGTTTTGCAGGTGCTTGGCTACGGGATACTCCCAGGGATTTCTTGGGATGGCCCCTTCGTTGCTTGGCAGGCGGGCCTGTGCTGTAGGGCCAGTGGGGTCTGAGGACTCACCCCTCTTTGTGGCCGCAGGGGAGGATGTTGAACTGTCATCCTGCGGCCAAGCATTGGGCGGTGGAGGTGTTGTTTGTGGCGCATTCCTGTCCCTTAGCACCGCCACTAGCTGGCCCAAGAGGTCCACAATTTGTCCCATGCGGGTGTCCATAGACCTCATCAGCTGGAGCAGCTCGCGGGATTCTTCTTCTGACCGACCCGTTCATCCCTGGGCCCGTTCATATGTCCCAAGGACTCTGTTTATGTTGTCCAGGGCTTTTGTCCCAGGCTCTGGTTGTCTGTGAGTGGCCCTGCCCCTCCTACCTGCCCTGCTGCCTCAGACCTGTTGCCTCACCACTGTGGGCACCCGCACCCTCTCCCTGCCCTCCTCAGTTGGTGGTGTGGGGTGGTCATCCTCTGTGACAGGGGGAGTGTTGCAGGCACCACTGGTGGTGGTGGTGGAGGACGGAAAGGCCATAACAGCAGGGGTCCGTGTAGCTGTTGGTGTTGCTGCAGATGTGGTGGGGGGGACGATGGGGTCCTGGGACCGGTTGCGCCCTGACACACCAGATGGGCCGGCTCGAAGCTCCTCATTCTCTGAATCCTGGGAGTCAACATCCGAGAGTCCATGTTCCAGGGGGGGAGACTGGCTCTGCAGGTTGCTGGTGTTGTCCTCTGCAGTCAGTTCTTGGTCACCAGTGGGACAGATGGGACATGGTCATCGTAGTGCACCCCGCAAGCTTTGTGTCAGCTGTGTATTATTCACTGTTTGTACACCACAGAGTTGACTAATCACCACATTGTTTGTATGTGCACTACTGTGCCTCCTGAGATGATGTTGAGGTACATGCATTTCTTGTCCATGGTGTGAGGTGTCAAAACTTGCCATGCGAAATGTGCATGTTTTGTGATTACAGGGACATGTTGCCATCTATGGATTAGCGCAACAAAGCTTTTCTGTGACGTATCTTTGTTGATTACTCTGCCCTGGCTGACATAACATCTAAGCATGAACTGGCCATTGTTATATCATGCGAACCTTTGTCATGTAATGTGTAAATCTGAATTTGGACCTACAACCATGTTTTCTTTGTTTTCATGTGGTCCTTGCTGCTCTGGCCACATGGCACTTATACATGGCATTCAGTGCTGTGCATGATTGTGCGCAGACTTTCTTCGGCATATTAATTGTTGTGTCACACTTTAGTTGCTGTGACAGTTTAATTTGCTTAGCAGTCTGAGCACCTTGAGTGGCAATGGAATTGTTGTGTATATTTGTGCAATGAAAGGGCCGGTGTTGTCATATGGCAACATGCTCTTTTAGAGGAATGGCTGGGTGCATGTACTGGCTACTTACCTGTTATATTTTCTCATTTTGTTGGATTTGTGACACATCTGTGTGTGGTGTAGGCTTTCATCCTGCTCAGGGGTGGGACAAGGAAGCATGATATGTCTACCTACCTATTAGTTTGAAGTGGACAGTGCAATGGCCGACACATGCATCTGGGTGGGAGGGAGTGCTCCTTCTTGATGAGCTGGGGAACAAGAGGGCCTGGTGTGAGTTGTTGCGCAGTCTTCCCACCCCCAAACACCCCTCCCTGTTAAGATGGCTACCTACCTGTTAGTTTGATGTGAGCAATGCAATCTCTGCCACATGCTTCTAGGGGGTGCTCCATCCTGCTCAGGGGTGTGACAGAGTGCCTGGTGTGAGTTGTTGTGCAGGCCTCCCACCCCCAAACGGGAAGATGGCTACCTACCTGTTAGTTTGTTAGTAGTGATTCAATGGCTTCCAACTGCTTCTGGGTGGGGGAGTGCTCCATCCTGCTCAGGTGTGGGACAGGGGGCCTGGTGGGAGTTGTGGTGCAGGCCTCCCACCCCCAAACAGCCCTCCCTGGGAGGATGGCTACCTATCTGTTGGGTGAGGGTGAACCTTACAATGGCTTCCAACTGCTCCTTGGTGGGGGCAATACTACATCCTGCGTAGGGGTGTGACAGGGGGCATTGTGAGAGTTGTAGTGCTGTTTGCCTGAACACATACAACCCTGTAAATGTTGTCTACCTTTGGGGTTATTCACTTGGAGTGAATGTTACATCTGTGGGACATATGTTGGATATTGTGGTGCACATGGATATAGTTGGGCCTCTGAGATGTAGCTTTGTAGATTTGCTGGACAGTACATAGCTGTGTGATGGTCTACATTTGTTTGTACTTACCAGCCTTCACTCCCCCGGCTATTCCTGTGAGACTCTCTGGATGCAGTATGGCAAGCACCTTCTCCTCCCATGCAGTGAATGTTTTGGGTGCAATGAGAGGGCCACAGCCAGTCCTCTGAGCCAGCTCACAGTTTTTGCTCCTCTTCTCTTTCACAACCCTCTTCAAGTCATGCCACAGCTTCATGATTTCCTTTTTTGTTCGAGGGGTGGTCCCTACTGCATTGACCTTATCGACTATCCTTGCCCACATTTGTGCTCTTGTGGCTAATCGTGTCTGTTGGACCAGGATACCAAACACTTGTGGTTCTACTCTGATTATCTCATCTACCAAGACTGTCAACTCACTCTCTATGAATTTGAGCATTTTCTGTGCTGCCATGGTGTGTGATGTTCAAAGGGGTTATAGGTGCAGGGGTGTGAGTGGTGGTGGTGGTGGTAATGTGTATGGTGTGTAATGTGCAAAGGGGTTAGAGGTGCAGGTGTGGAAGTGGTGGGGGTGCTGTGTGTGGAGTGGATGTATGACGTTACAACGCACACTATTACAACGCATGCACTTACAACGCATTTTTTACAACGCATAATCCATTATAACGCATGACATTACAACGCATGACACTACAACGCATTTTTAAAAAATACCTTTACAACGCACTACCATTACAACGCATACTACCTTTACAACGCATACCATTACAACGCATAATATTAAATTACATTTAAGGTAAGTATTAGATAGTATAGGGGTAAAAATTACTATTCTAACTCCAGGGGGTGCAACAGTAGGGTAAGTGTTGGATAGTGTAGGGGTAAAAATTACTATTCTAACTCCAGGGGGTGCAACAGTAGGGTAAGTGTTGGATAGTGTAGGGGTAAAAATTACTATTCTAACTCCAGGGGGTGCAACAGTAGGGAAAGTGTTGGATAGTATAGGGGTAAAAATTACTATTCTAACTCCAGGGGGTGCATCAGTAGGGTAAGTGTTGGATAGTATAGGGGTAAAAATTACTATTCTAACTCCAGGGGGTGCATCAGTAGGGAAAGTGTTGGATAGTATAGGGGTAAAAATTACTATTCTAACTCCAGGGGGTGCAACAGTAGGGTAAGTGTTGGATAGTGTAGGGGTAAAAATTACTATTCTAACTCCAGGGGGTGCAACAGTAGGGTAAGTGTTGGATAGTGTAGGGGTAAAAATTACTATTCTAACTCCAGGGGGTGCAACAGTAGGGAAAGTGTTGGATAGTATAGGGGTAAAAATTACTATTCTAACTCCAGGGGGTGCATCAGTAGGGAAAGTGTTGGATAGTATAGGGGTAAAAATTACTATTCTAACTCCAGGGGGTGCATCAGTAGGGTAAGTGTTGGATAGTATAGGGGTAAAAATTACTATTCTAACTCCAGGGGGTGCATCAGTAGGGTAAGTGTTGGATAGTATAGGGGTAAAAATTACTATTCTAACTCCAGGGGGTGCATCAGTAGGGTAAGTGTTGGATAGTATAGGGGTAAAAATTACTATTCTAACTCCAGGGGGTGCATCAGTAGGGTAAGTGTTGGATAGTATAGGGGTAAAAATTACTATTCTAACTCCAGGGGGTGCATCAGTAGGGTAAGTGTTGGATAGTATAGGGGTAAAAATTACTATTCTAACTCCAGGGGGTGCATCAGTAGGGTAAGTGTTGGATAGTATAGTGTAATATTATGCGTTGTAATGGTATGCGTTGTAAAGGTAGTATGCGTTGTAATGGAATGCGTTGTAAAGGCAGTTTTTAAAAATGCGTTGTAGTGTCATGCGTTGTAATATCATGCGTTGTAATGGATTATGCGTTGTAAAAAATGCGTTGTAATGGTAGTGCGTTGTAAAAGTTGCGTTGTAAAGGTTGTTCCCCGTGTGGAGTGAGTAGTGATGGTGTGTTGATTTGCCTCTCCTTTGTGCTCTGGTGTTGGGCCTTTCAGTTGTGGAGTTTTGCAAAGGACTGTGGTCAGGGAAGGGGCTGGTTTTCTACTCAGCTATGTGGGTGTGTCCAAATTGGGGATTGCTGTCAGGTGTGTTGTGTGGGTTGTCCTGGGATTTGTATTTTTGTAGTTGCCCTGTGGTTGTGTCATTGGGGTGTGTTCTGTGTTTTTGGGAGCATGGCTAGTTTGCTGTGTGCACTTTGTGGCCTTGTTGTGAGTTTTTTCTGTCGACCACGATATTTGTCACGGAGCGGTGTCTATGCTACAGCTCTTCCACCGGCTCTCCCATTCATCACTGTTAGTGACCGCGGCGGTTGGTAACAGCGGAACGTACCGCGGTGACATCGGGGATATCCTCATTTTCTGTGTGTTGTCTCCGTTGTCATGGCGGCGGTTTGGTGATTTTCCGCAGCAAATTGACTGCCGCGGATGGATTTTTGCCATCTCCACCCGCTACGGGCATTTTGTCTTTGCCTCGTTCCGCCGCAGTCGTTTTTTTTGGGTGGTTGATCCTGATTGTACCGCCGGTTTGGCAACGGTACCGGCGGGCGGTTGTTTTCATCTACCATGGCGGTCGGGGTGGTTTTCCGACTGCCATCCTAATGGGCCCCTATGTGTCATTTGTGTCATTTGTGTCTATTTTGGTGTCTAAAAAAACAGGAATTAATGCTCAGTCGAGGTAGTTTAGTCGGCCTTAACCTTTTTAAATTTGTGGGCCCCTCACTAAATCATTATTGAATGCCAGGAGACTCCCTTAAGCAATTTATTTGATTTGAATCTCAAAAAATACACACCTACAGAATCACATGTACATCAAATCAATGAACATATTATGAAATATTTTCCTTATTTCACAAACAAAAATATATAGGAAAATTGAAATGTTAATCTTAATGGGAAGGCTGGCGCTTTTCAAAATGTGTTTTTATTTTTAAAACTCTAGCATAGCACTTTGCCTTTTTTGCTCCTTATGCATGCTCTTTTTTTGTGAGCACATACTAGTGCTTCAATTGAGGCCACCACTTAGCCATACTACTGTTTGCTCTACTTGTTTTGCTCCAACAGATCAAGGGAAGGATACCACGTCCTTTACATTAACAATTCATTTTTAGAATTCTCAATTTTGCTTTTTTATGTTTATATCATGATTTCAATTCAATTCAATAAAACTTTATTCAGAGGTATTCGACCATCCATAAAAGTGTTTTTATAAAACAAACACATATAAGTGTATAGTTCATAGCTGCACAAATAGATATACAAAGAAACAGTAAGCATGATTAAAAAGAATAATAGCATTAATTTTAATATAGCATGAACCTGTGAGCTTGAGCGGCAAAAAAAAAGGACCCAATGTGCAAAAACAGCTTCTTCATTGTTAGCAGCAATATGAATCTAAAAGCGGGTCTGCATTGGCCAACATTATGATTTTTAAATGGGGTTAAAAAGAGTCTGTTATACCTTGCCTTAAATTTACAAAAATCTAATGATTTAATATGCTTATATTATTTAGCTTTCTAAACAGTTGTGAACCACCTGAGTAGATTTTGCGAACCATGGACGCAGGTTAAGCACCACTGCTCTCAAATTTGTATGTTATTTAAGGTAAAAAGTCATACAAATAAAGAAAATTATGGCTCAAAGTTATTAAAGGTCAAGAAGTGCTAAAAAAGTTGAAAAAGTTAAGAAGTAAGTGTTAGAACATGGGGGTATTAGTTGAGAGGGATGGTACCCACCACAAATAGTAGCGACAAGCCTTGTAATGGTGAACTCTCAAAGTCACTAAATGAAATGGAGCTCAACTCCTGGTAGTGTGAAAAGCCCCTAGGAGGCGTAACCTGAATCTTTGACCCAACGGCAACGCATCTTCATCGGTTCATCTTGGCAGGTTGGTCCTGGTCTTCAGAAGGTCTTAGAAGCAAAAACAGTTCTAAGTCCTAGGTTTCAGGATATGATGAAGAAGTACGCTTGGACACCAGCCAAGGGTCCAGGACCGTGTGAACAGCACCTCTGGGTCAGGACTCACTCCAAGCTGAGGCCAGCAGCAGGGTTCAGGGCAGGTCGAGTTGGAACTGGTTAGCTAGGCAGTTGCAGAAACGGCCTCTCGTAGCTTGTAGCATGCCATAAATGTTGAGCAGGAGGTCAGAGTTATGATTCTTGGAGTCCGCATCTTTGCCCTTGGTGCAAGAAGGAGAGGAGGTCTAGTCGTCAGCCGCTATTCTCACGTCAAAGAGAGCTTACCGAGTCCTCTTCTGTTCTTCCAGAGGTAAATAAAGTGCTCTGAGGGTTTGTGCTGTTGGTGCCACCTTTATGCCTGTCACAAGCCTGTGGGTGCGGGAAACTCCTGGCCACTTCATACAAAATGGGGTAAAAGCTCCCATGGGTGACCCTACCCTTTTTTGTAGCATTTCCTGTCTGCTCTACCGTAAATAATCCCACAGAGCCCCTCTCTATATTAAACTAAGATGGCAGAACCTTTCTTCCTTGCTGATCAGTGTTTGAGTAGTCCAGCATTAGGAGGAGGTGTTTCCCTTTTCTCAATATCTGCTTCCAGGGCTTGAGAGAGGAGAGAGCAAGAGCGAATGAGCGAATGAGCTGGATTTTCGCAACTTTCCATGGCTTTCTCTGCCACCCACCTATCCACTGGCACTCATGCCCACACTCATAGGGGAGTTGGATGGCTGAAGAGGGCGGGGAAACAAGAGAGTACGAGCAAAGCGTTTGGTGCACTGGTTCTTTGTTTGACCGGAGGTTCAGCATAGCATGCCCTGGACCTCGGGCTGAGTACTGCTCGGCTTCCCATGCTGGCCCGCTATTGGAGAGCGGCCTGTGAACAGGGAGAGTGGAGAGGCAGGGCGCAGTGAAGCCTCTCAAACCTACCTCTGGTGTCTCGCTTGGTGCTTGCTCAGTGGTCCACCCTTTGGTAGCCGCTAGTCCCATGTGTTAGACCTGGGACGAAGTTTTGAGCCCTTGGGTGTTTAGTGCAGAAGCGGCCAGGTTATGTGTGGTGCAGCTTACGCTCTGGGAGGGGCTCTCTCACAGATCTTTGTACAAGGCATCTATACTGATTTGTGGCATGTTTGTTTTTATTAATTCTTTTTATTAAACAGTTGTGAATCTATATTCCAAGTTACAGAAAGAGGGCAGCGCAGAATTGAATACACAAATACAGTTGTTAATGATAGGGCATACAAATGGTACATAGTGATACAACAGTTATTGCGTGGATGGTTCTTCAAATATGGGGATAGTTGGTGGGACACATATATTACCCCGATAGGCATTCCATTTGCTCCATATGGACCATTTTTTAGGGCACCTACGTGCAACGTACACAGTCCATGTCTGACTTCCAGGCCTCAATTCCAGGGACTACCCCAGCTCTCCACAACTGAGCGATATTTTGTTTAGCCACCATTAGGCCCAGCGTGACCCATGTTTTGTCTTTGCTATTCAAATCAGTGGGTTCCCAGATATTTAAAAGGCATTTTTAAGTTTCAGGTCTAATGTCGAACTCAAGTACCTCTCTAATACAGTCATGTATATCCTTCCAATAATTCTGGACGCATCCGCATTCCCATATAATGTGCACAAATATGCCTACATGGCCACACTGTCTCCTACACTTCCCCTCGTCTACTCTTCCCATACTAACAAGACGAGGCCCAGAGATGTAAACTCTATGAAGGCTCTTGAGCCGAATAAGGTGCAATCTAGAAGAGATCGCAACCTCTCTCAGGGAAGCCACTGCCTCTTGCCATTCCTCATCATCGATCTCTAACCCATCTCCTTCCCAGCGCTCCCTGAGCGGTCCAAGGGGATCCGACGTGTTATTAATCAATTTTTTGTAAGTCAGGGATATTACTTTTGTTGGCAAATAACCATCAAGCAACCTATCCTACAAAGGCGAGGATTCCGGGGAGAAGCACCTTTTGAAAGATTTGACATGAGCGCATGTCGCATTTGCAAATACCTAAAGTACTCTGTGTCTGTTAGCTCGTACTCCTTTGCAGTGAAGCGAATGGCACCATTTCACCCTTTACCAATAGGTCTCCAATCTTGGAGATCCCAATTAGATTCCACTTGTCAAACCCCTTTGAGGTCCTCAGGGTGCCCAACTGGTCTTTATCCCACAGAGGAGTAGCTAGCATGAGTTTCTGGTTCCTCCCCAAGCTTCTGTTGGCCGCGTGCCAGACCTGTGCAGTGTTTAGTCGGTCATGTTAAGGAAAACATTTGGGGCCTAATGTATAGAGCCATGCTACAGTTACCACCCGGCAGAATCCATTTGTCCATTCTGTATCCCGGGTCATCCCCTTGGCGGTAAGTACAATGATTGATCCCAGCTAGGTGGGCGGCCCAATAGTATTTTTTAACATCTGGAAGTCCAATCCCCCCATCATAGCAACTCAAGACTAGTTTTTGCAAAGCTATGCAGGGTCTGCCATCCCAGAGCAACTCCCTCTGCAGGACCTCTATCTCCTTAAAATATTTAGCTGGAACTAGAACCGGGGAGTTCTGCAATACATATAAAAAATGTGGTTATGCCATCCTTTTGAACATCGCTGCCCTACCCAGCAGAGAGAGTGGGAATGCTTTCCAGTTTGCAACATCTCGCTTCAGTCTCTACAGGGGGGAAGCAGATTACGTTCATATCTGGTTTGGGGTCTGTGGTGATAAAGATTCCCAGATATTGGAAGCTCACCTTTGCTACTTGAATAGGGCATCCCCTAGGCGGGGGAGGAGGATCTCCACAAAGGACATACAGCACAGACTTGCTCTAATTAATTTTGTAATCTGAATATTTACCAAAATTTGTAAAAATATTGAGCACTCTATAGAGTGATGCTTTCGGGGAGGCAAGGTACAGGAGGATATCGTCCGCATATAAAGAGATGAGGTCCTCCCAAGCTTCTGTCCACTTAAGCCCCCGAATTATTGGGTCTTTGCGGATCCATGCCGCCAATGGCTCCAGGGAGAGGGCGAAAAGCAAGGGTGACAGCGGACAGCCCTGTGGGGTCCTGCGACCCAGTTCAAATACCTCCGACTTCTTATTGTTGACTACCACCTTAGCCAGGGGTTCTGTGTAAAGGAGCCGCACCCACTCAATAAACCCAACTTTGCCAGAACAGCAAATAGGTATGGCCACTCGATAGTATTGAATGCCATTGTGGCATCTAACGAAACCACCATTGCAGCTTTCCGGATCGTGTCCAGTCTTCCCAACCCACTGAGTAGTCTTCTAAGGTTCAATGGGGCATAAAGCCTGATTGATCAGGGTGTACCAAATTATTTATTACTTGGGCCAGGCGACTTGCCAACAATTTGGCTAGAATTTTGGGTTCTGCGTTTAGTAAGGAAATGGGTCGGTAGGATGAACACCTGTCCTTTGGTTTACCCTCTTTATGTATAGTAACCAGCGTTGCTACTCCCTGGTCCAGGGGAAATAGTCCCACCTCCGGGCTCTCCTCAAACATGGCCCGTAGGGGCAGGGCCCTTTTATCTGTCTGTAACTTGTACAGTTGGATAGGTAGACCATTAGGGCCCAAAGCCTTGCCGGATTGGAGATTTCTGATCGCCTGCGCAATTTCATCATTTGTGAAGTCACTATCAAGTATGTCCCTTTCTTCAGTGGACAGGGTTGGCAGCTGTATGTCTGAAAGCAGACCCGTGAATCCTCTTCCGATAAGGCTGAGCTTGTCCAATATATGGAACAATAATGCTCAGCAAGCTCATTAGCAATTGCTTGTGGATCCGTTATTTCTCCACCCAAGTCATCTATGAGCAGTGGAACAAGTCTATTTGCAGGTTCTTTCTTATTCAACCAGGCAAGCAACTTCCCGGCCTTATCCCCCAAATCATACAATCTACCGTCTTTATCCCTCCCTAATGTTTTAGCCATGTCAGTAGCTACGGATTTGTATTCATCCCTTTTAAGCTTCAGGGTATGCAGTCTCTCCTGCGTGACCTCCTCCCAATCTCCTCTTCCAGACGGATGACTTCATTTTCTAAGTGTACTAAATCCTTCAGTCTTTCCTTACGCGCTCCTGCAATTAGTAAGAGTGCCTGCCCCCTTATTACTGTTTTGAATGCTTCTCATATGATTTGAGATGAGCATACCGATCCTTTATTTTCCAGGAAATAGTTATCTATAGCATGTAAGAGTGCTTTTTTTACCACAGGATTTCGAAGGTACCAGGGGTTGATAGGTGCAATCCAACGACATGCGCCGTTTGAAATGGTCTGGTATTATGGGGAACCCCGTCACCTTAGCTCAAATCCAAGAAGAGGTGGATGGTTCCATTATTACCATAGAGTCAGTTCTTGCCTCCAACGGTAATTTATGGGATGTAATATCTGCGCATGATAGTTTATTTACCAGCCTGAAGTCCCATTTTCTCATCAAAGCGAGACCAGGACCAAGAGGTGCTATCTATCAAGCCTCCTGGTACAATAAGGAATGCAGGGAAGCTAGACTACTACTTGGGAATGCTCTGAAGGGCGGGGACGTCTCCTTGGTTCGCCACAGAAGAGCCATTTATAAGAATTGTGTGGCTAGAGCTAAACGCCTCTGGGATGGGAAAAAATGGGAGGGCCTCCTTGAAGCAAGTCTTCAAAATAATAGTAAATTGTTTTGGAGTATTGTAAAGTGGGGTTCCGGAGGTCAGCCAGAGGGCCCCCAAAATAATGTCTCCAAAGAGAAGTGGGTTGAGTACTTTAAACCTCAATATGCTGCACCCATTGATCCCTCCGAAAGTCTGGGGTCCTACCAGTTGTTTAAACCTGATGATGATTTTACCGGTTCCGAGGTGAACTTAGCACTGGTTGGCGTGGCATCTGGAAAAGCCCCCGGCCCGGATGGTGTACCTGCGGATGTTTTCCTGCATGACAAGCTTAGATGGGGGAGATATATCCAGCTGATTGTAAACGCGCCAATCCCTAGCTCATGGAAAGCCGCGGAAATAATCCCGGTGTATAAAAAGGGGAACCGCTCGCTTCCGGAGAATTACCGGCCCATTAATCTGATTGACGCTATCCAGAAGATCACTGGTAGACTGATCCTCAACCGTGTCCATCTCTGGATAGCGTCAAACAATATTTTATCTTCATTCCAGGCAGGTTTTCGCCAGTACACTAGTACCATCGATCAAGTATTCCGCTTCATCCTTCTCTATTGGAAGATGGTTGTCCTGGCCAAGGGGAGTTTGTTTGCGGTGTTTGTGGATCTAAGGGCCGCCTTCGATCTAGTACCACGTCCCAAACTTTGGTTGACATTGAAAGATCTAGGGCTCCACGGCGGCTTGTTGTCCTTGATCCAGAGGCTGCATGCGGATAACTCCACCAGAATAAGATGGGGAGGGCAGGGAACAATGACTGAGGACTTTCCTGTCCAAAGAGGTGTCAGGCAAGGTTGTGCAATGGCCCCAACGTTATTTTCCCTTTATATTAATAATATAGCGAATCGACTTTTGAAAGCCCACGTAGATGCACCCATTCTTGGCAACACTAAGGTCCCTATTCTAATGTTCGCTGATGATACGCTTCTAATTGCCAAAACACCTTGCGGTCTCCAGCGTTCATTGGATATTTTTGAGACCTTTTGTGTTGACCATGGCCTTGAGGTTAATATTAAAAAAACAAAGCTTATGGTATTCAGGCCACATAAATCTTTTAAAAATAATTTTGTTCTGTTTAAAAATCCGCTAGAACAAGTACAGGCTTTTAATTACCTAGGTGTTAACATCCAAAATAATTTCTCGTGGAAATTACAGCGTGACATGTCCACCCTTAAACACAGGCAAATTGCTGGAGCTCTAGCTGGTGAATTTAAAAAGTCCCCCTCGAAGCCTATTAGACCTGTGCTTCAGGTGTATAGTGCAAAAGCTGTGAGCTCGGCTCTTTATGGTGCTGAACTGTGGGGATATGAGAACCTGTCTCCTTTAACTATCTCGGAAAACAGGTTCTTGTGTAGCATTACTTCCCTCCCCCAGAGCACAACTATAGTTCCCTTAAGACATGACCTTGGTAAGAATCCAATAGCCGATGTAGCCAGGCTTCGTCCTATTCTCTATTGGCGTCGCCTGTGGACCACCCCGGATTTAGCCCAGTATGCGGAGGGTTTTTTAGATATAATGTCTTTGGTGGGCTCCCGGAAGATCGTTTGGCTTAATGAGACCAGAAAAGCCCTTGTGGCACTAGGGATGAGCGATCTCTGGGAGAACCCCTTGGCTGCTTCCTTTCCATCCAAAGCGCATATGAAAGAAAAATACTGGGAGTTGGTAAATGCCAAGGTACTTCACGAAGCTAAATCCCTCTCACTAACTGATGAATTCTTGATTATCAAATCAGCCCCAAGGTTAGAACACTTCTGGGATCTTGTTACCAAAGTGCTTGATAGGAAACTATTTTTCCAGATGCGGGTGGGAGTGTTACCTCTAAACTCTTTTTCAGCTAGGTGGAAGCCTCCAAGTAGCAACTTATGTTCTTACTGTAATTCCCAGGTGGAAACCCTTGCACACATGTTTTTGTTTGCCCTGCTTACGCGGCCCCGAGGCGTGTATGGTTGAGACCCGTTTGTAAACTATTGGGTACCAGATGGAGTGTAGAAGCTGTAAGACTCCTTCGCACCTGCACAGACCCGGTAATTGTTGTGGCCGTTGCCAAATTTCTGGGGTGGGCATGGGTAATTAGATTTAAGAGCATTAGCTAGCAGTGTTAGTAGCCCTGGATGTTACCCTCAATGATCTTTTTGTGTATCATATGCTTTTTAAAAATTTGTAAATATTTTAAATAGTAACATTTTTATATTGTCTTATCTGTGTATTTTGTACCTGTACTTGTTTTGTATCGCTTTTATGACTTCTGTCGAATAAAGCTGTTTTGGATTGGATTGGATAGGTGCAATCCTCCCTACCCTTTTTTCACCCAGGACTAATTCAGCCCATACAGGAGAATGGTCGGAAATAACCCGTGCCATATGTCTAATTTTGTGAATATTTGCTAGTTGTGATGCTGGAACAAGGAGAAAATCAATCAGAGAAAGGCTGTTATGGGCCCTTGAGTGGAAAGTGTGTTGAATACTGCCAGGGTGGTATGCCCTCCACGCGTCAACAAGGCTCGGTGCGTCCAGAAAGTCCGGAAGCCATCTATATGAGGAACCAATTTCACGGAAGGGATGACGGTCGAGTGATCCCGACACTACCGAACTAAAGTCCCCACGTACGACCAGGTGGCCGTCAGGGAGCGAAAGCATAATAGTGCCTAAGTCTCTAAAAGTGCGTGCCTGAACACCCGATGGGACATATGCTGCCATCAATGTGAGTGTTTCCCCCTTCCACTGCCCCGAGATCGCCGCATATCTGCCCATATTATCAGTCCAGGTGCACTGTATAGAAAGCGGAAGGAGTTTTTGAACATGATGCCTACCCCCTGGACCCTGTGGTGAAGCTAGAGTGCACCACTAATCTGTAGCCCCATCTATTCAGTGCTTTACAGGAGTTGCCTACCAGGTGGGACTCCTGAAGGAGTACAACGTCTGGGGAATGTCGTTGATGTGTTGAAAACTATGCACCGTTTTAATTTGTCCCCAAGTCTGTTGACATTCCAACTCAGGAGTTTAAAGCTTTTGTCCCAGTGTGTACTCATTAAAACATTTATGATCTGTGTATCCCTCTTCTTTCCTACGGATAGACCATGTCGACTTTGCCAGAAATAAGTAAAACAACTTGTCCCCAACCCAACTACCCCCCTCCCTGCTCCCCTGCAAACTGGGCTCGAAACTGCACATCTAACAAACCGTACAGAGTCACTTAAACTAAAGGTAGTATACTATGGAGGTAAGAAGCTCCGCCCCGATCCCTCCCCTGTCTGATGACTTATTTAAGTTCCCTAGGAGGGGCCGGACAGCAACAGTTAAATACCATAGGATAAGTAGTGCTGCTAACAGAGTATTGTTTTACAGTTTGACTCTACAGGACACTGCTGAACCGCGGAGTCTGTGTTATTAGTCCGCCCAAGTGAGACTGAGGCACCTTACTGGTCAAAACAGTTTCAGTTATGAACCTAGGTATGGTTGGCGCTCAACGAACATTATGCTCTTGTGCTCCTCTCCAGCCCTCCAACCAGTCAGCAACCGCTTCAGGATGGTCGAAAAGCTAGACCTTGCCGTCTGCATCCACCCAAAGACGGGCAGGGAACAGCATTGGGTACTTAACCCCCTTGTCTCGCAGCTTTTTCTTCACATCGAGAAATGACCATCGCTGTTTCTGCACATTGAGGGTGAAATCCGGCAAAAAGGAGATGTCGACGTTCTCGTATCAAAGAGGCGGGGCCGACCTGGCATTTTGCAAGATAACGTCTCTATCTCGAAAGTTCAGCAACTTTGCTAGTATAGGGCGAGGGGGCACAGCAGGCTTAGGTCGCCCACCAGGTACTCTATGCGCCCTCTGTAACACCAACATTTTTAGCGTCCCTTGGGTTGCAGGTGGTTAAGTATAATGTCCTCCACAAATAGGTCAGCCGCCAGCTCCACCGCCTTTTCCATCACTCCAATAATTTGCACGTTTTTATGTCTAGTGCGACCATCATAATTCGTCGAGTTTGTCCTCTCCGAACTTGCGGAAGGCCTGCAGATCTTTGATGTCTTGCTGCAGGTGTGATGTGTCTCCAACATGGCTAGAAGTGACGACCTCCATTTGTTTCACCTTCTCACCTATTTTCGTCAGGTGTACCCTGATGAACGTCACTTCTGATGTAATTGCATCCATTCACTGCTCAAGAGACGATCTTACCCCTGAGAAAGCACCACGACATCTTTTAATGTGAGTTCCGGGTGTTCCCCTTTTGATCCGCCCGCCATTTTGCCCTTGGGATGGTGCTCGGGGTCCGCTGTTATCGGAAGGGCGTATTTGTCTAATTTTGTTTGTTGAGTTATTTTGTGGCCCTTCGATCCTGACATCCATCCCAATACTGAGGTGACCACACCTGTCTTTCCAAGTGGGCCACACGCTCCGTTTGGGGGTCCCTCCAGCAGCGCCAATTCCATTAGGGGGCAAGGCTTGTGCAGGACCAAAGCACCGCTATAGTGTCAAGGTGAGAGGGGGGAAGAAAATCCCCACACACAGTGTTACCTTTGTTGGTTGCGTGTAAAGTGGCACGCGTTGGAGAGCAGGCAAGACCCAGGGTGCCCCATTAAGATTATGGGCAGTTCACTCTTCGCCAGTTGTGCAAGCGTTATTTTAGCAATTGCGTGGGCATCTCCACTGCCCTACTCCTCAAAACGGCAGTAAATGGCTTCCTATGGGGCAGAAAAGCCTCCTTGCAGGGCTGACTGTGTTTTGGAGCAAGCAATTCTTGGGGCACCCACACACTGCCAGGGCAGTATAGTTCTTATATAGTTTGAAGTCAGGATGGTGCCGTTCCCATTCTTCACCAGCAGTTGTGTTGTCAATTAAGTGGTTATATTGGGGGAAGACGCCTGTAATCGGATCACTGCTCTTATCGTGTTCACTGTCTATTAACTTATGGAGTAACTCTGACTGCCGCTCCCGCCGGGTCTCAGGTCTGGGACAATGTACAGGCTCTGCTGCTGTTGGGGAGCCCAGCGATTACCACTATCAATCATCAGTACTGAATACAGTCCTCAGGGGGCTCCAAGCGCACTCGTGTCAGGTCTAAATCAATTTATGGCACCGCCATCTTTAGTTATGATGCCGAGATGCGGCTGCGATCTTCCAATGCAGAGATGGCTTGCCGAGGGCCCAGAGTGCCCCCACTGCAACGCAACGCAGCAAAGGCAATATTCCCACCGCCAATGGGGGTCTCGGCTCACCTCCTCATTTCCGGCCGCAATGATGCACCCGATGACTCCTGCTTCATCCAGAGCCGCTGCTCTGCTGCTTCCCTCAGGCACTGGCCGCAGACCCTGACCATGGTTTGGCGTTGGGTACAGGCCTATTGCGCGATGTCACCACACCCAGGTCCACTAGACGGCAGTCCCAGGCCTCAGAGTCTTAGGAGGTTGCAGGGCGCACCGGCCCCATTCCACCGATTCTTGGCCCACAGCGTCGGTTCTTGATGCAACAGCACCCCGGAAGGTTCCAACAGCTCTCCGTCTCCCAGGTATCGGATTAGTGTGTCGGATAGTAAGAAGGGACTCAGAGTTTGCGGAGCCTCTCTAGCTTGCGGCCATCACGCTCCTCGGCGAAGCCACGCCCCCCTCATGGCATGGTTCTGTTAGGATTGAGGTTGATGGAGCGGGTAAAATAAAAATATTTTGGTATACCCAATCCATTTACATAAGTTTTATTAAAATAACTAAAGAACTAATTCTAATGAATAATAATGTGTGGTAATTGAATTAATCAACCTTATTAACCAAGAGAATATATGTGGGAACGCATTTGCATGGCTAAAATAATAAGTGAACTAGGTTTGTACGCATATTAAATTTATATGTTTAGCTTAAGCAATGTTAAATGTGTTTTGCGCTTAAATAAACCAGCATTAACGGCTTTAAATGTCGCATATGGCTAGATAAATGCATACACATAAGTGTATTAATGAGGGAATAACATTGTTTTAGTCATTTCTATGTATTAATTGCGTTTGTGTTTCTTTTACCTTAAGTTGACTATTTCGGCCTACTAAAAGATGGCTGCCGACTGAATCCTCACTAAAGTACATGACTTCATGCAATTGACAATGGAGGAAGGCGTCTGCACTGACTACGTAGCGTCCTCGCCTTGAACCCCTGAACCAGGTCCATGAAGACTACTCTGGGCGAGATGCCAATGTCCCTGAACACGGAAGAAATTTTGCAAACCGGGAACCAAAAGCCACCTATTCACAATAGACTGATACTTTCCTGACCTGGGAATGATTTTCCCATGCGCCTAGTTTATACATCATCCGTATGAGAACTTTTAAAATTGTTTCTTAAATAGTTGGGACGGGGCTGAATTCAACCAATGAGCTGCCTGGAAATAAAGTAAATGCAACATGTATATGTAAATTCTGGTATAAATATTAGTAGTCTAGAGAGGGAAATTAGGTTACCACCCAATGAGCTCGAGACGCACCCTGATCGATGCTACTCTTCACGCTGACAGCAGAGGACGGGACGGTAGAATCTGTGATGAATTTCTGAGGACCAGTTCTGACTTAGAGAACGACAATTAGCCAGAATAGGTAATTATGACAAAATATACTATTGCATTTGTTAGGATTTTAATCTGAACTTTAACTAGATAAAGAAAAATTATTGTTTGAAGAACTGTGTCGGTGGTTATTTCTTGAAATGTTTATTTCATTAATATAAGAATTGAAGTGTTTGTCATCAAATCTCTAGAACAACTAAATGATCCGATTGACCTCCGGATGGAGGAATCGTTAGGGTAAAATTAAAAAGATGTGGTTCCCTCCATCCAAGGAAATAGAACTGTAGTTCGGAATAATTTGAAGATCTCTCTGTAGGCACGGATAGATTGATGAGAATGAATGATGGTGTTATGGGCCCCACCAGCGTGTGATGTATGTATGTGCGTGTGACTGTGGAATCATTCCGTCCGTGGAAGCAGGGGAAGATTTTGTGTTCTGAACTGCACCAGTATTCTTGGTAGCTCGAGATGGTTTTTATTGTTTTAGTTTGATGATTTGGCATGTATATAGCTTATCGATTATTGATTGGTATTGATATATGTACTAACACTATATGTTGTACGTCATATTGAGTTTTATGTTGTCTGTACGGCTTACGGGAGGTAGGAAGTCGGGAATTGGTGACAGCTCTGTAGTAGGACAGAGGTAAGCGCTGTTCTCGGGAAAGACGGGATAGTGGTTGCCCGTAGGTACACTAGAAAAACGCGTAAAATTGAAGTTGCGCGTCGCATTGTCTGGGTTCGACTCGGTGTCATCGCTGTGTGTCGCCATTAGAGACAATTTCTGTGTGAGAGAAGGCTATATGATAGCAAAGAGTTATCTGGGAAATTTTGGTCTAAAGTACCAGGAAACCAATTGGTATGCCGATAACGCTTTTTACTGGAAAGGTAGCAGGTGTACTCTGAGCTTGTTAGAAGGACAAAGTAGAGGTAAGCGCTGCTTTGTTAACATATATTATAATTCTGTAGTAGGACAGACTGTTTGATGTTCTCAGAAAAGCAGGATTTTGTGTGAATGAACGGTATTTTCTTGTGTGAAAGTGTGTGAATGAAATAGCATTCGGGTTAATTGCGAAACTCTGGTTTTATTTCTCGGGAGCATTGCGTTTCCAACTATGTGTTTTAATACCAGGGAAAACAGTTCATTGATGCTTGATAGAAGGGTGAAGTAGAGGGATGCGCTACTTTGCCAACGAACGTAATAATTCTGTAGTAGGGCAGAGGTAAGCGCTGCTCTTGGGAAAACAGGATTCTCGTGGGACAAGTCTTTTGCTATTCTGTGGTTAGCGGAGCAGACAATGGAGATGTTTGTACGTTGTAACTAACAAGTATTGTAAATTTGAAACAAAGTCTACCGGGTAGTTTTGTAAAGGAGGGGTAGACTGAGGACAGGAGTCAGGAGCAGAAGCTGCTGCAGCGACTGTAGACGTCAGAAGGACCGCGCTGGGATTGGACAGCTAGTCAGTGACGTAGACGCTCCAGGATTGGTGCGTTAGTGTGAGTCGCGCAGGGATTGAAAGTTGCGACAGCGACGTAGACGCTCCAGGATTGGTGCGTGAGTAAGAGTCGCGTAAGGATTGGAGGTTGTGATAGTGACGTAGACACGCCAGGATTGGTGCGTGAGTAAGAGTCGCGCTACTATTGGATCAGAGATCGTACAGTGGTAGAAAAGACTAAAGAGTTCACAAAAGACAGGAAAATGTATTATCATTCACCCGAGAGAAAGAAAAAGTCAGTGTTCAGTAAATTGAAGAATTTATTTGTGAAAGACAAGAAGATTGTGACTAGGGAAGGACAGTTACTCCCTCCGGCAAAGACCCCCGCATCCTTCATGGTTGCGAAATATGGGTACCATACCTGTATCTGGTTAGACAATTGGGCAAAGTATACAAAGGAAGACAGAGTTCTAGCGTTTCCAGAGGATGGGTCTTTTAATTTGGCAATATTAAGGAACCTACGGGAGAGGATGATGAGCTTAGATCCGCGACCTAGGTCTACACAGTTCGAGGCATTGACAGAGTGGGAAGATGAGATGCATGAGCGAGAAAAGCAGAGAAATGGATCTAGATATAGGTACATGTTTGGACGGCCAAATGATCGGGAAACTCATAGTGATCGAATGAGAAGGTGGCGAGATGCTAGTATGACAGAAGGATTATTACCCCTTAGAACGGAAGGAGAAAGTGGAGGAAGAAAATGCCTAGAAAAGAGAAATCATGTAGAAACCCGGAGGTATGGGGCTAATGACACTGATGATGATGTCTTAGATGATATGTTTTACAAGAGCCCGCCTCCGTACAGACAGGAACCAGAAACGCCAACCACAGGCACACCAGTAAGGGAGACTCTGAGAATCATTAAAACAGAAGTTATGACCCCAGAACTAAAAAGAAGAAATTCACTTAAAGAGAAGGGAAATAGGGTCGAGAACGAAAATTTTAGAGAACTTGCAGAAACCACATTGGAGTTGACAGAGAAAATAAGGGAATTGACGAAAAATCTAGAAGCAGTTACAGTCCATGTGACCATAGGTCCTGTTATGCCTATTTTTGAGAAGCAGAAAAACAGTGAGCATGGGCTAACAGTTCCGTATGTGAACCAAAGACAGGCAGAACAGCCCCTGATGAAAACGAAAGAAAGTTCCTGGGGACATGCTATGGGTAAAAATGAACTACCTGTGTCAAAGAATCCATTTTATTGTTCCGATACTGCTGAGAGAGGCCGAAGGGTAGAGGGATCGATGTTAGAACAACAGAGACTGACAGAACCATGGAATGCAGAGAAGTCAGTGAGCATAACTACTGAAGATTTGAATGACTGGCTAAAAGATTTGCAGGATAAAGAAAAAGAATCACATACCATTGATGTTGCAAAATTGAGGATGGTGTTAGAAGAATTGATAGTAGGGACAATTCCCACAGAAAAGCTGAAGAACTACCAAGATGAGGAACTACTGTTCCTCTGTAAAAGTATCACTTGGAGAGCAAAGAATTTACATGACAGACTAGCAGAAATAGCAAGTGAAATGGGAATTGACATGGACAAGGTAAAAGCTTTACAGAAACCATACAGAGTGGATTTCACAGAAAAAGACATTGAGAATCTGAACGCTGCAGGGCGAATAGGGCAGATTAGGGACATAATCACAGTATTAAGGAAATGGGGTGATGTGGACAAATGGAAGAGCAGGTGGTATAGGAAGCGGGATGACATCTCAGACAGAACATTTCCAGCGTTTCCTGTGAGAGAAAAGGAGAAGGTGGTAATGGAGTTTCCGATGAGAGAGATTCCAGGAGGGGGATATGTGCATGTCCCATGGACCAGACAGGACATTTTGTCATTTACAAATGACTTCCCTAGATTACGGGAAAAGCCGGTCGAGTGGTACAGACAGGTAGACAGATTTGTGAAATTATCCAAAGTGCTGTGGATTGATTTGAATAGTCTGTTTGATATAATAGTGCCAGCAGACTTGTGGGCAGAATGTAAAATAGTCATAGACTGGCCCACTAAAGAATACCCGAGAGATCCCAAAACAGGAGCCCCAGACCCGGAGGTCATGAAGAAATATGAACAGGTTATGGCCTTCCTAAAGAACAAAGTGCCTCCAAAAGAAACAGATAGGGTTAAAATAGATCGAACACATCAGGAAGCAAAAGAGTCAGTCCACGCATACTATGAGAGGTTAATTTTGGCTTTCAAACAGTTTAGTGGGGATGACAGCCTGGGAGAAAAGGACCTGAGTCATTTTGGGTACAGATTTGTGTATGGTCTGCGTCCCGAGATTGGGGACATGATCAAGCAGCACACCGTGGACTGGCAGAGCAAGAAAATAGATGAAATCATGAGACATGCTAAATACTTTAGTGATGAAATTGAGGCCAAGCAGCGGAAACTAAAAGAAAAAGCAATGTGGGCTCAAGTGAAGGTTGCAGAGAGACAGGAAGCTCAGCTAATAGAACAAGCAAATGATCCAGGCATAAAATCAAAGTTTGGTCCAGGAAAGGGAAAGGGTAACATTGAAGAAGCAAAGAAGAAGTTTCCCTGTCACAACTGTGGCAGATTAGGGCATTGGAAATCCGAGTGTAAAAATCCACCTCTTGCTAATGATGAAAATCCGTCATTAAATCCACAGGTGCAGTGTGAGGGGAGTGGCCCATCGCCGCAACAGCAGAAAGCTATTGATCTACCGAACCAGGTGCCAAAACCGCCCTTACCACAGAGCCAGAGCACACAGAGATATAGCAAGGAAACAGGATTCTACAATGAAGAACAGGTAAACAAACCACGAACGCGCGAGCGCTGTGTCACAATATTGGATGCAAAATGACGAAAGTGAGCCAGAAGAAATTTATTGACGGTGCCAAAAAGAGGAAGCCGAGTGCGTACTTGGCGCATCTCTAGAAATAGATCAGACAGGACCATTTGTAGATGGGAAAGTTAATGATGAAAACATTACTTTTCTAGTAGACACTGGAGCTACACGATCCACTGTCAGATCAGCAGATGTGAAAAATCTTCCTCTTTCGGATGAAACAATCCAAGTAGTTGGTGTGTCCAACACCCAGATTTAAACGTACCTTACTGATCCTGTAAAGGTAAGAATAGGGACATTTTCAGACATGCATAGATTTGTGGTGTGTGACACCAGTCCCGTGAACCTATTAGGGAGGGATTTGTTGTGCAAGATGAATTGCACCATATTCTGTAAACCAGTCGGAATAGCCTTTGAAACCCCAGATGAAGATGTTCTGCACAAAATGACCATAGCTAACCGAGAGTGTGAGGTTGCTGGGACCTATGCAGTATTCAATCCAGATGAATTACCCCCAGAATTGAAACAGACAGTGAATGCAGCGGTCTGGGACTTCACTGGGGAAGATGTAGGCCTGATGAGGAATGTAGACCCAGTGAGAATCGCTGTAAAAGAGGGAGCTGTTTACCCCAACATTCCACAATACAGACTGACCCCAGAAATAATAGCAGGGGTAACCCCTTTGATTGAGAAGATGATCCAGCAAGGAGTGTTGAGGGAGATAATGAGCAGTCCATGTAATTCGCCCGTCATGGGATTGAAAAAGCCAAGTGGGAAATTCAGGATTGTGCAAGATTTGAGAAAGATTAACAAGATCGTTGTTTCCTGTTGTCCAATTGTTCCAAATCCCTCAGTGATTTTGTATCAGATCCCACACGATGCAGAATGGTACACAGTAATTGATTTGTGTCATGCTTTCTTTTCCATTCCGTTGCATCATGACAGCCAGCCACTTTTTGCATTTCGGTTTGGAAACCGTATTTTGGCATGGTGCCGAATCCCACAGGGATACACAGAGAGCCCCTCTATTTTTAATCAGTTGTTAAAGAAATCTCTGGAAAGTCTTACTATGCCTGAGAATTCAGTTTTAGTCCAGTATATTGACGACCTATTGGTAGCGTCAAAGACTAAATCATTTGGCCGATGGAGGACTTAAGGTATCTCCAACAAAATTGCAATACTGTAAGAAGGAAGTGACATATCTAGGTCATAATATTGAGAAAGGCCTGAGAAAAGTAACCATAGACAGAATCCGAATCATTAGAGGAATGAGAGCTCCAATGACCCAAAGAGAGGTGAGAATGTTCCTAGGAATGGTTGGTTATTGTCGTCAGTGGATAAGTAATTTTTCCCTGATTGCCAAACCATTGGTGAAATTGACAAAAAGTGAAGTAAAAGACCCCCTTGAACTGAACAAAGAATAATTGGCAGCATTCAAACAGCTGAAGAACAGTCTTTGTGAAGCCCCTGCACTGGGTATGCCAGACTATGAAAATGAGTTTGAGCTATACTGTAGTGAGCGGAATGGGTGTGCACTTTCAGTGTTGATACAGAAACATGGAAGACAAAGGAGGCCAATAGCCTATTTCTCGTCAATGCTAGATCCAGTGGCAATAGGTCTGCCAGGATGTCTGAAAGCTGTAGCGGCCACATGCCGAAGTCTAGAGCAGAGTGAGGGAATTGTGATGGGGTATCCAGTAAGAGTGTTTGTACCCCATAGTGTGGCGATCCTTTTATCAAGAAAGTCCAACACAGTTCATGTCACATAGTCGGCTGACTAAGTATGAAAAAGTCATTCTAGGTGCAAACAATGTGAGTCTGGAAAGATGTGTGAATGTGAATCCAGCTACACTTTTGCCTGATGCAGAGAGAGTGGAGATAAGAGAAGAAGCTGATCATGATTGGCTGGATGTGCTTGATTACTGCACAAAACCTCGTCCTGATATAAGAGATCTACCACTGCCAGAGAGTGATCATGTGTTTTTTGTGGATGGATCCTGTTTGAGAACGGATGAAGGAGTGTTGAGCACAGCCTATGCAGTATGCACAGTTTCAGCAGTTATAGAGGCATCACCCTTGAAAGGAGTTAGATCCGCTCAAGTAGCAGAAATAGTGGCATTAACCAAAGCATGCAAGATTGGGAGGAATGCGAGAGTGACTGTGATGACTGATAGCCAGTATGGCTTCGGAGTTGTCCACGATTTCGGCCATCTATGGCTGCAAAGAGGTTTACTGACCTCAAGTGGAACTCCCATAAGGAATGCAGAAGTGGTTGGAAAATTGCTGGAAGCAATACAAATGCCCAAAGAATTGGCTGTGGTAAAATGTGCTGCTCATGGACAATACCGGAAACCGGTTTGCCAATGACATGGCTCAGTATTGTGCCCGAAACAAATATTCGATCAATCGGTCGAAGGAAAAGGAAATGTCTTTTTGCTCCATAATGTTTACTAACGTTGTGGGAACATGGGATGAAGTGAGGCAATTGCAATTGCAGGATGAAGCAGTAGATGAAGAAATGAGGCAGTGGGTACAAGCAGGATGTGCACCCAGGGAAAAGGATCGTGTGTGGGTCTATCGGGATGGAAGACCAGTAATGCCTAATAGCATGATGTCAACCATGGCTCGGATGTATCATGGCCAAGGACATCTGGGAAGGGATGCCATGATAAAGGCCTTTAAACAGACCTGGTATAATCCAAAATTCAGGCTGATTGCAGAGAGTCTCTGTCAGAGATTTTGACATGTCAACAGTACAATCCAGGAAGAAAAACAGTGGTGAGTCTGGGTACCATAGGTCGGGAGGGAGGACCTTTCACCAGAATGCAAGTAGATTTCATTGAAATGCCCCCTTATAACAAACTGAGGTATGTTTTGGTGGTAGTTTGTTTGTTCTCTAGGTGGGTGGAGTTATACCCAACCAGAAGAAATGATGGAATCACAGTGGCCAAGCTATTGTTGAGGGAATTCATCCCAAGGTACGGGTTCCCAATAACCATTGAATCAGACAGAGGAGGACATTTCTACAATGAGATCATGAAACTAATTTGGGAAGCATTGGGTGTACAACAGAAACTGCTTTGTGCCTACCGACCAGATGCTTCTGGTGTGGTTGAGCAAATGAATGGCACCATCAAAAATAGAATTGGAAAAATGTGTTTGGCCACAGGTTTGAAATGGCCTGATGTCTTGCCTCTGGTTTTGATGACCATTAGGTCTACTCCAGATAGAACCACAGGTTTGAGTCCACACGAGATTATCATGGGACGTGCCATGAGACATGTGTTTGTGCCAGTCAACAAGCTGATGACTATAACTGATGACATGATTTTGGATTACTGTAAAGGCCTGGCTGACGCAGTTCATTCTGTGTTTCACCAGGTTGGAGCGGATGCCACCACACTTGAAAAGAAACCAGCCCATGATTTGAGCCCAGGGGACTGGGTAAGGATAAAAGTACACAGAAGAAGAAATTGCCTGGTTCCAAGGTGGAGAAGGCCAAGACAGGTCATCTTGACCACAACAACTGCTGTAAAGTGTGCAGGACTGAAGAAATAGATACATGCTAGTCACACACTGAGAGTTCCAAATCCAGCAGACGGCATCGGGAAATAATACTTTGACGAATCAGAATCAAGTGATGAGTCAAGCAATGAGAACCTAAAAACAAAAGAAAATCCCGAAAGGGGGGAGAATGAGCCAAGACTAGTTCAGACCCCCAGAGAAGAAATTCTGAGAAAAAGATTGCAGATTTCAGATACTTCAGATTCTGGAGATGAGCAAAACGCTAGCGGTGAACACAGAAAGAAGAAAAGAAAAGAAAAGAACATCCAGTCAGAAGTAACTTTTACACCAGATGAAAGAGTAGAAGAAATTCCACCTGAGAAAATACTGGAAGAAGAAGGGACAGTTGCAGAAAGAGAGGGAAAGATTGCGGAAGATCCCCGAGGAGGTGTAGGGAACTGCAACACCCAGATAGGTGAAGGGACAAATAGTCAGCAAGAGAATTGCGTGCCGGAGACCCGAGGAGGGACAGAAGTATGGCCAACCCAAGAGGTGGAAAAAGAGACTTCTGAAAAAGAAAAATCAAATGAAACAGAATCTGAAGACAGTGAAACAGAGATTCCAGAAGGTCGAGTTCTGAGAAAGAGAACTTGGATCGAGGAAAGAAACGGCAAAGACGGAAAAACAAGAAGGAACGCCAAAGGAGACATTTGGCCAAATAAAATTAAGAAACTAAGATACAGATTGACACGAGCTAAACCCTCAGAGGCTGAACAAGTGAATGAAGTAACCAGTCAGCATCCAGAGAAAGAGGGGGAAACAGAAGTGTCAGAAGCAAACAAACGAGCAAGAAAACCAAATCAGAAATATAAGTCACCTGAATGGACGTACGTGGCACTGCCTGAACAAGGAGAAGAGGCAGATAGTCAAGGAAATCCAGAGGAGACTTGGCTGAAACTGATAAAAGAAGAAGAAACTGGGGAAATCCTGAGAGTTATCTTATCTGACATTGGAGAAGAAGCGGAAGATCAGGAAATCCTGCAGGTGGATGACGAGAAAGAAGTGAAAAATGACGAAAGGCCAAGCTGAGTAATTTCAGGCGATCCTTGTAGGAATACACAGGATTAAATAAATTGTAATATTTGGACAACCTGATAAGTTTTAGCTTTAAAAGCTATAAGAGGCGGAGTAGAAGAGGCTAAGTCAAAAGACACGGTTAGATCTAACAAGATGGCTAACATAGATGATAATAAGAGTAGATGTACCTTCATGAGAAGATGGTGCAAGACATGTTGCTGTTGTACAGGACTATTAATGCTTCTTTGGAGCGTACTCGCTCTTTTGATCTCTTTCAAAGTAACTTTAGATACATTAGCAGGACATACTGAGAATATGACTAATATAGTAAAGAACTCACAAAAAGTAATACCGGTTAGAACAAACACAGAACATGTGCATCAAGATAGGTCAATAAATGATTTCTCTAGTAATGTGCTTTCAAAATTATTGTATGAATATGTTAAAACAATGGAAGTAAGGGATTCCTACGTCTGCATGCAATTACCTGCATCTGTTTCAGAAGGGGTGACTTATCATCACCTCCCAGCAGCTTCGCCTGATTTGCCGCGAGGATCGTTTGGAGGACTACAGTTCCCAGGGGGCCTGCTGCCATCGCCCTCACCTGGTTGCAATTTGCCATCCTGCCAGGCGCCTTTAAAGCGCCTCGCCGCTCCCGCTGTCGCGGGAGCCGCTTCGCCTGATTTGCCGCGAGGATCGTTTGGAGGACTACAGTTCCCAGGGGGCCTGCTGCCATCGCCCTCACCTGGTTGCAATTTGCCATCCTGCCAGGCGCCTTTAAAGCGCCTCGCCGCTCCCGCTGTCGCGGGAGCCGCTTCGCCTGATTTGCCGCGAGGATCGTTTGGAGGACTACAGTTCCCAGGGGGCCTGCTGCCATCGCCCTCACCTGGTTGCAATTTGCCATCCTGCCAGGCGCCTTTAAAGCGCCTCGCCGCTGACGCGCAGCGGACGCGCACGGACGCCGCCCGGACAAAGGGCGGACAGTCTGTGACAGTCCGGGACTGTCCGAGGCTGGGCTGGGCCCTACCCTGTATGTCGACCTAAGCAGCCACAGAACACTGAAGACTTCCAAGCTGGTAATTTCGTCAAAGGGTTGACTGTACAGTCGAACTATTAACTGGTGTTAATTGCCCTGGTTATTGTCTTTTGTCTTTTTGTTTGCCTTGACCATGCCTAAAAGCTTAAGGGATCCAGGGCTAACGGGGACCGGCCCTCTTGATAACTATTTAGTTAAAAAGGTCAATAAAATTAACAGTGACCGACGGGCTTCCCTGGGGAAGGATTGCCTCCAGGTGAGCCCCCAAAATCCTTTAACTAATGAGAGTTCGCTTTCGGACAAAGTTGTTTGTGTTTCCCCTCCCCTTATTCAAGCAAGCGCTATGATTACGGCCACTGCCCAGGTTCACAAGGGCCCTGTAGATCAGGATTTGGATGTGAACTCTGCAAGTGATGAGACAGTTGAGGATACATATGTTCCCAGACCAGTTAGGACCTGCAGAAGGAAACAAAGGAATAAGGGGGGGGCTTCTACCAAAGGGAAAAAAAGGGAGAACATTGGAGAAAAATCTCATATCGTGCCAGACGAGCCTTTAAACAGCAGTCCTGGTGCAACAACTACTTTACTCCCTGACCATTTTTCAAAATTGTTCAGCTCCTTTGAGGTTTTACTCGATACAAAGCTAGATCTACTTTTTCAACCTCTGGTAAGGAAACTCGATATGGTCGCTGACGAGGTAAAAAGGTTGGGAGGATTATTAACAAAACATCTTGATTGGGTTGACTGTAACAAAAAGAAGGGGCAGTGTGTAGCTGGGCACGTCAATCTGGGTAGAGTAGAAAACCCACAAACTTCTTCTCAGCCCGTTAGCTTTAATGCTAGTGTCACGCCATCATCACCTATGATTACTATAGCCTCAAACACAGCTTGCCCAATAGAAAAGGAGCGGGTTTCAGTGTCTAAAGGTGAGGCGGTAACGAAAGTTAGATCTATTAACCTCCCCCCGGCTTGCTCTCCCTACGTTGTGATCTTAGCCAATGTCCCTCCCCAGGATAGGTTGGCAGTTCCCTTGCAAGAGGAATCGCACGACTCACTTAAGCAAAAGACAGTGTCGTGGTTACATAGGAAGTGTGGGTTCCCTTTTAACATGGCGAACGATATCTTAAGTACTCGCAGGGTAAACTGGATTGGGCCTTCCAAAAAAACATCAAATGGAGATTGTGTTATAGTCAATTTTAAACACACACAACATGTGGCTACTGTTTTACTGAGAGCAGCTTCACTGCCATTAGATATTAATAGTATTCAAGTACGCCCCCTTGGATTCTTCTACTCTCAATTTCCACGGAGAGATAGTTTCCATCTGATTAGACAGAGAAACTTCATCCCAGCATCAAATTCGCTGCCTCTTTTTCACCAGGGGGCAGGTGCTCCCCACCAGGTTATGGGTGGGCTAAATATACCCACATCTAATCGCTTTGAGGCACTCTCCCTGTTAGATACGTGCGACTGACAGGAGGTTGGTATACGGGGGGGGGACGAGTCATCCTCGGTTAAGGCTCTTCACATAGAGGATCAGCCCCCCGCATCACCTACAGAGAGTCATCTGCCTGCCGATGACCGCAAGGGGGGTTCACCCAAAAACTTGATCAAACTATTAACATGGAACATTGCCGGTTTACGTGCTAAGAGTGATAATTTATTTTGGTTAAGCTTCTTGAAGGACTTTGATATCTTGGCATTTCAAGAGACCTGGGAAACAGAAAGTAATTTTTGGCTAGATGGTTTTACTTCTCACTTTGTTCCAGCTTCTAAATCAGTTTCCGGAAGGGCCTCAGGAGGCTTAGTGGTTTTGCTCTCGGTGAAATTAAAAGGAACCGTTAGCAGGATAACTTGTACATGTAACAACTTTCTTATTCTGGAATTTAAATTCCCCAATGATAGGAAGTTGTTACTGATAAATTGTTATAATTCTCAACAAGAGGTCGTGCCGAATGAACACTTGCTATGGTTGGCGAATTTTTTAAAAATGTATTCTTTGAAGCAAACCACTTTTTGTTATTATATTTTGCTTGGTGATTTTAACGTACATTTATGTAGTCATAACTGTTGTTTAACTGATATTGATGGACCTGATCTGACATCACCCCAACATTTTGAGCACTCAAGTAAGGGCGAAGCTCTGGAAAATCTTCTTATTGAAAACCAGCTGTATCAACCAGGCTTCCACGAACAAACCGTACGGGTGCCCACCTTTATTGGAAGGGACAGTAACACCATTATTGACTACATATTTCTTTCATCTGGACTTTTACAATTTGTATGTTTTTATAACGCGATTCCATCTATTTTTAGTGACCACAATCCGGTGGTAATCGAAATGTTAGATGGCCTCTCTCTCTTAAATTCCCTTGCCTCACCCATGTTGGACAATAATCTTAGGGCAAAGGATCAGGGTAGAAGGTTAAATTGGTCTAAGGTAGTTCCAGAGGATTTTTTTAACTCAATAAAGCTAGAGGCGGCCCTAGACTTGGAAATCTGTGGGGACCAACTTTCTATAGGGAAGGAAGTAATCTCCTCGTTTGAAGCCGTATGTTTCCTAGTGTCAAAGGACCTAACTAGTAAAAGTAGACCAGTACAAACTAAAGTAGTCTCCGGCTGGTTTGACCATAACTGCACTAAAGCTCATAACAATCTTAAAATTGCACTTCAGGCCAGCCCGAGGAATAAAATTTTAGTGTCGCAGTTAAGGAGCGACTATAAAGAAGCACTGTTGGTCCGGAAAAAAGAAATTAAACTTAACGCCTGGGCCGATCTTATGGACAAGGCAACTCTAAAAGACAGTGCGAAATTTTGGTCTATTATCAACACTCCTTTATTCTCTGATGTTAAAAATGGAGTGTTGGATACTAATATAACAGAGAAGGACTGGTTAAGCCACTTTAAAATTATATATGGTAGCGACTTAGATTTAGAACCCATAAACAGGCAAGATTCGGCTTCTACTTTAATTCCAGTTAATTTTTATTTAACTGAAGTTTTAAAAGCAATTGAAGACTCTGCGGGTAAGAAGGCTCCCGGACCGGATGGGGTCCCCACCGACCTGTATAAGGCAAATCCGGTTTTTTGGGCCAATATATTAACCAATGTATTTAACTCCTCGGTTATCGCAGGTTTTCCTAAATCCTGGTCCCATTCTACCATAATACCGGTGTTCAAGAAAGGCCAAAGGGCAGACCCTAAGTGCTATAGGCCCATATCCTTGATAGACTCCTCTATAAAAATCCTGGGGAAAGTCATACTTGCTAGGATAACCAATTGGGCCTCGGACAATAACATCTTGTCCGATGCTCAATATGGCTTCAGAGCTGGCCGGAGCACGGAGGATCAATGTCTGAACCTCCTATTAGTAATAGATAAATATACTAGGGTGGCCGGGGGCTCTTTTTACTTGGGCTTTATGGATTTGTCCACGGCCTTTGATCTTGTTAATAGGTCAAAGCTGTGGACAATGCTTTTGGATTTGGGACTCGACCCCCCACTTGTGTATTTCCTTTCAGAGCTCCACCAAGATTTGAATGCATCGATAAGGATGACGACGGATGGGAAGTGTACGGCCAGCTTTAAGTCTAGTAGAGGGGTACGACAGGGATGCATTCTTGCGCCCATGCTGTTCACCCTATACATAAACTCCCTGGAACAAAATCTGCTGGCCGCAACGCAGGACATCCCGCGCATGGGAGGTACCCCGATACCGGTCCTCCTATACGCGGACGATGCTGTCCTGCTGGCTAGGACTCCCCTGGCGCTGCAAAGATTGCTGGACTCGTTCGGGGACTTTATGCATAGCCTGGACTTGGTGGTTAATAACGGCAAATCTCACGCTATGTCGTTAGGCCTTGCGAAAAATAAGGTAAAGCCTTTTTATTGTAGGGGAGCCGTAATCTCAAGAGTAAAGACTTTCACCTACTTGGGAGTAGTCTTTGACGACAAGGGCTCATGGTCCCCCCAGCTCTCTATAAAGATAAACTCAATAAAAATCTCAACTGCGGCTGTACTTGGCTTTGCAAAAAGGCTGGGGGGTAAACCGACAGAGGCAATACTAACAATTTACAAAGCCAAAACAGTTTCCATTGTAAGGTACGGGGCGCCAATCTGGGGTTACATTAAACACGATGCGATCCAAACGGAAGAAAATAAATTTCTTCGCACCCTCCTCGGCCTCCCACAATCTACTGCTTCTTTCTCAGTCCATTTGGAACTCGGGTTAGGATACATAGCAGACATGATTAAATTAGCCCCATTATTGCTATGGATTAAAATTTGGCTAAACCCGAAACTTACTCTAAACCATAAAATACTAAAGGACTGTACTCGACTTGACAACATGAATAAAATTCCATGGCTGTCAAATACCGAGAGGTTATCTGCCTACATTGGGAGACCGGAAATTTTTTCTAGCCCTGACACTCTCTGTAAGGCAGATCTTGACTGGGTAAAATCCAATTTCACGAAGTTAAGGGAGGCCGAGCGGGAAGAAGTTGAACTACGTAAACCTTCCGTCAGGGGACACGTCCTGGTATCTCAATCCTCAGGGTTGTCTTTATATCTTACAGTGGTAACCCATCCCTTTCACAAATGGTTGTTGTCCAAATTCCGGTTCAACCAATTACACCTTGTACTTTGGGATGTGGCTGGCTGGCATAAGCCTGAAAATGTTGCACCTTGCAAGTGCGATGATATTTCTCCACAAGACACTACGCACTTTATGTTATTCTGCCCCTTTTTCAAACATGCCAGGAAGAGGTTTATTATTCCCTTGCTAAAGAGTAGGAATTTTACTCAGTATAAACCAGCTTTATTGTTCCTAAGCATGCTTGATTGTCCATTAATTATGTTCTGTGTCGCTAGTTTTCTGGTGGCAGCTGTTAGAGAAAGGAGGGTGAGACTAAAACCTATACAGGATGTGGAGCCTATCTGATATATGGAATTTGATTCTGTATTATTGATTGCACGTTGTTTATGGTCTTTTATGAATTTTTATTAGGACTTGTTTTTAACTGTAGATTTGTGAATCGCATGATTTTATGTATTTATTTGTGTAGTATACTTTTATGATTTTAAGTAATCGAATAAAGTGGTTTTGACTTGACTTGACTTGAAGATACAGATTGACACGAGCTAAACCCTCAGAGGCTGAACAAGTGAATGAAGTAACCAGTCAGCATCCAGAGAAAGAGGGGGAAACAGAAGTGTCAGAAGCAAACAAACGAGCAAGAAAACCAAATCAGAAATATAAGTCACCTGAATGGACGTACGTGGCACTGCCTGAACAAGGAGAAGAGGCAGATAGTCAAGGAAATCCAGAGGAGACTTGGCTGAAACTGATAAAAGAAGAAGAAACTGGGGAAATCCTGAGAGTTATCTTATCTGACATTGGAGAAGAAGCGGAAGATCAGGAAATCCTGCAGGTGGATGACGAGAAAGAAGTGAAAAATGACGAAAGGCCAAGCTGAGTAATTTCAGGCGATCCTTGTAGGAATACACAGGATTAAATAAATTGTAATATTTGGACAACCTGATAAGTTTTAGCTTTAAAAGCTATAAGAGGCGGAGTAGAAGAGGCTAAGTCAAAAGACACGGTTAGATCTAACAAGATGGCTAACATAGATGATAATAAGAGTAGATGTACCTTCATGAGAAGATGGTGCAAGACATGTTGCTGTTGTACAGGACTATTAATGCTTCTTTGGAGCGTACTCGCTCTTTTGATCTCTTTCAAAGTAACTTTAGATACATTAGCAGGACATACTGAGAATATGACTAATATAGTAAAGAACTCACAAAAAGTAATACCGGTTAGAACAAACACAGAACATGTGCATCAAGATAGGTCAATAAATGATTTCTCTAGTAATGTGCTTTCAAAATTATTGTATGAATATGTTAAAACAATGGAAGTAAGGGATTCCTACGTCTGCATGCAATTACCTGCATCTGTTTCAGAAGGGGTGACTTATCATCACCTCCCAGCAACTTATGGAATAACATGTAGTGTCTTAACTAGTATATTTTATCAAGTAGGAAAATTAGAGTATAATTTGTCTAACATAGATAATATTCTTGGACGATTACCCATGAATAAAGAATTACAACCAGCTAAAGAAGCTAATACATTAGGAGAAATTTTTATAGAAACTAAAGGACTAACTCTAGAGTATATTTTTAAGAACAATTTAACTTGTAGTTTGAAACCAGAAGAGAAAACATTCTTGGATATGGTCGAGGAGAGAAGGTTGAAAATACACAAGAAAGCAGAAGGACATAAAGAAGGGGAACACATTTGGGCAATAGATGGGAACAAGGAAATGCAAGGTGATGTTAGACCAACAATAGCTATAGATTCACCACAGAAAGGCAAATTATGCATCATGAGAGAAAGATCCCAGTATGATTACATATACATAGGGACAAGTGAGTGTCATGATACATACTTCATTGCATCCGGATGGGGATTTAGAGGTGGAGAAGACCCAGTTTTTCCTGGATTGTATTATATTTGTGGGAACAAGGCTTATTACAGGCTGCCTGACCATTGGTATGGCACATGTTATGTAGGCCTGGTCTTTCCAAAGATCTTTCACATGAATAGAGTAGAAAATAGTGGACCAAATAACCTACTAAAGCGTAGCAGAAGAGAAACTTGGTTAGAAATTGTAGGTGATATTTTTGGAGCCTTGATACCAGCAGTGGGAATATCTTTGAATGCAAATAATATTCGGAAGCTGTCCACCATAGTGGATCGTTTGTCAACAAGCACAGCTGGAGGATTTCTATTGGTAAACACTGAATTAGTTGCCATGCGTGCTACGATTATGCAAAATCGACTTGCCCTTGATATTTTATTGGCAAAAGAGGGTGGAGTTTGTGGAATGCTGAAAGTTCAACATTGTTGCACTTACATTCCTGACGAAAGCAGAGATCTAAAAGTCTATATCAAAAATATTACAGAATTGCATGATGAAATAAAACCACTGGAGGTTGAAAGTATCTGGACTAGAATTAGTAATAAGATGGCTGCTATAAAAGCTTTCTTAGGTAAATTAGGTAGTACTATAATAGGGAAAATATTATTTCCATTAACCTGTGTGATTTTTGTATTATTACTACTTAGATTAGGATGTATATGTTGTAGATATAGAAGAAATAAAAAGAAGGTTAAAAAAGAAATTTACAAAAAGAGAGAAAAGAAACCAGAAAGAGATCTCAATGAAATAGAAATGGACGAGTGGAAGGAGAGTATGTATGATAACACCCAGAGAGAAGATGAAAGGGAAACAGAATTTTAATTAAGCAAAAAGACAGTTAAAATTTCTGCAAAAGGGGAAACAAAATTGAAATTTGTGGGTTGTTTGGTGGTGATAAAATCACCAAAGGGGGGATTGATGGAGCGGGTAAAATAAAAATATTTTGGTATACCCAATCCATTTACATAAGTTTTATTAAAACAACTAAAGAACTAATTCTAATGAATAATAATGTGTGGTAATTGAATTAATCAACCTTATTAACCAAGAGAATATATGTGGGAACGCATTTGCATGGCTAAAATAATAAGTGAACTAAGTTTGTACGCATATTAAATTTATATGTTTAGCTTAAGCAATGTTAAATGTGTTTTGCGTTTAAATAAACCAGCATTAACGGCTTTAATTGTCGCATATGGCTAGATAAATGCATACACATAAGGGTATTAATGAGGGAATAACATTGTTTTAGTCATTTCTATGTATTAATTGTGTTTGTGTTTCTTTTACCTTAAGTTGACTATTTCGGCCTACTAAAAGATGGCTGCCGACTGAATCCTCACTAAAGTACATGACTTCATGCAATTGACAATGGAGGAAGGCGTCTGCACTGACTACGTAGCGTCCTCTCCTTGAACCCCTGAACCAGGTCCATGAAGACTACTCTGGGCGAGATGCCAATGTCCCTGAACACGGAAGAAATGTTGCAAACCGGGAACCAAAAGCCACCTATTCACAATAGACTGATACTTTCCTGACCTGGGAACGATTTTCCCATGCGCCTAGTTTATACATCAGCCGTATGAGAACTTTTAAAATTGTTTCTTAAAAAGTTGGGACGGGGCTGAATTCAACCAATGAGCTGCCTGGAAATAAAGTAAATTCAACATGTATATGTAAATTCTGGTATAAATATTAGTAGTTTAGAGAGGGAAATTAGGTTACCACCCAATGAGCTCGAGACGCACCCTGATCGATGCTACTCTTCACGCTGACAGCAGAGGACGGGACGGTAGAATCTGTGATGAATTTCTGAGGACCAGTTCTGACTTAGAGAACGACAATTAGCCAGAATAGGTAATTATGACAAAAGATACTATTGCATTTGTTAGGATTTTAATCTGAACTTTAACTAGATAAAGAAAAATTATTGTTTGAAGAACTGTGTCGGGTGGTTATTTCTTGAAATGTTTATTTTATTAATATAAGAATTGAAGTGTTTGTCATCAAATCTCTAGAACAACTAAATGATCCGATTGACCTCCGGATGGAGGAATCGTTAGGGTAAAATTAAAAAGATGTGGTTCCCTCCATCCAAGGAAATAGAACTGTAGTTCGGAATAATTTGAAGATCTCTCTGTAGGCACAGATAGATTGATGAGAATGAATGATGGTGTTATGGGCCCCACCAGCGTGTGATGTATGTATGTGCGTGTGACTGTGGAATCATTCCGTCCGTGGAAGCAGGGGAAGATTTTGTGTTCTGAACTGCACCAAGGTCACCCCTTTGGCTCCAGAATAAAGCACAGGAATTGCTTATGTGGATTTACAAGCAACAGTGGAGAATTAAGGAGTACATTATGAAGGACTTTATTGTAGTTCGCTGTCTCAGCTCCACTGTGATCCATGAACATGTAAGTCCCATGTGAAGTACGGTGAGGTTCTGTGCAACGACGTTTTGAGCGAAGCCCTTGAGAAGAGCGTAGAGCTGAATTCACTGCTGAACTCTTGCTCATTCTACTTTAATTATTCTATATTAATCAGTGGTGGCCTCAACAGCAGCCATTCCTTTGGCCCCCCTCACCCTCTACTTCAAGCAAGCAAGCAGCAGCAAATCCTACCATGAGGGACTCTGGGGTTTTAGTGGCTAGTTAATAAATAGGGAGGTGAGATTGGGGAGGTACAGAAAAGGGCAGTCTAGTGTTAAGGTGTGCTCTTTTGAGCGATATTCACATCTAAGGTACTGGTGGGATTGACTTGCTTCTATTTTTGGCTGTTTGATTGTAGATCATATTAGATGTGACAAGGAGGAAACTCCGTTCTGGAAGAATGATAAGAACCTGTAAAAAAGCAAAATCTAGACTGCTCAGGAGCAACTGCATTCACCTAAATGTGAATAAGGATCTTTATCCTATCCTTGCCCTTTATAAAAGGAGGTCATTGTGAACAGTGTTGATGATCATCAGTCAATTAAGCAGGAGGTTTCTCCATCTAATTCCTCAGTGAAGAGCACTGCAAAGACTGCCTCTAATTGGCATCCAGTGGAGATACAAGGAAGGTCTTCTCTGCTACATGTTGGCAAGGATATGATTACTCTTAACAGTATCGATCGGATAAATAAAACAATAGTGCAGCAGCATCTGCCAGCCTAAAAATCTATGTTGAAACGATTTAGTAGCAGTCCCTAGTGAGAAATCACTTTCAGTACCAGAAACATTGGTCACTCCAGATTTAGAGTGAAAATTAATCTCATCTTGTAATCTGACAGGAACTTATGTTCAATACTCTGAGTCTCTTAAATGTGTTGGAAGGATGTTGTCATTCATTCATTCTTGCCCTACAGGAAAAATCAGTAAATAAGTTGAATTATATTCAAGATTCTTTTTTAGCTATTCTCAGTCTATTGGTGGATACAAAAGTGTATGAAACATGATTGCACAGCTGGGAACAAAAGAGAGGTGTTCTGATAGGCCTCCCAAATCTGGTACTGGTACACCTATGCCCCCTGGTTAAGCCTTGTCTTAGTGACTATGGTATGCAAGTTGGTAAACCTCAATGCAAGAAATTTAATAATAATAATATTATCTCTAAGTGTGCCGGGCAGCTGACTTCACCGAGCGTTGGCTGCACTCGTGTATGTCTAAGGGCCCCCTCTCCCAGTGGTTCGCAGTTGAGCGAGCACACCGCTCTCTTGCGCCCAAACCACCACCAGGCACCCCCCATAGGCCGATAATAATGCGGATCCTCAACTTTAGGGACCGGGACTCCATTCTGGCCGAAGCCCGCAAGCAACGAAACCTCTAATATGAAGGTCGGACAATTATAGTCTTACCAGACTACACTCGAGATGTCCAGGGCCAATGTCGCCAATGTTGGTGAGGTTAAACAAAAGATGCGTGCCCTCAACCTTCAGTACAGGCTCCTCTTCCCGGCCCGCCTCCTGGTTGTGTGTCAGAACAAGACCCTCTTCTTTGACTCCCCTGT
Source organism: Triturus cristatus (assembly GCF_964204655.1). NCBI lineage: Eukaryota > Metazoa > Chordata > Amphibia > Caudata > Salamandridae > Triturus > Triturus cristatus. The sequence goes on from NC_140589.1 coordinate 971,342,801, forward strand.
GGAGGCCTGGGCATGGGTGACAGAGGAGCGCCCCATAAGACTCAACGCACAAGTCTGTCACCCCGGGATGATGCCAGAGGTTCCCGCTGAGGAATGCCAGCCCCACAGCCACAGCGCAACCGCTCACACAGGAGACGGGGTTCTAGACAGGCCCGTTCGGACTCACCATTGGGTCCCCCTCGTCATCTGACATCCGGAACGCCCCCGGGGGATTCCCATGCTGGGTGGTGGGCTGGCTCTTCGGACTGCTCGGACCCCGGGAACACCTCACCCCACCCATCGCTGTTGGACCTGGCAGACACGGACCTCTCCCGCAGCCTGACTCTTCCCACGGGGCCTTCTTGAGCCCACCATGACCCTCTGGCCGCAGCCAGGCTGCGCTTCAACTTTGTAGTACTCTATCTACCGATGGGCATTGCCACTGAACATCCTGCTATGAGGAGTGGTCATCCACGATTCACCATTCCCAAGTGTTTTAGTTTGGTCTTTCTTTGAGTGTTCCTAGTTAGGGCGACAGATGCTTCCTTTCCTGAAGTATAGGGAGGGGGTTGGATTAAGGGGGGGGCCGTTGTCCCGGTTTTTTGGTTGTTTATTGCACCAGCATTCCTTTCCAGCTGCAGAACAAGCATGCAAAAACCCAGCACTATAGCGTTGCACCCACTACCTTATGCAAGTACACCACTTCACCCACACCTATCACCCACACTGGGTGTCCGATCATTCGCCCGCTTTCCCTATGTCTGACAACTATACCGGGGCAGCGGCGCTCCACATAATCCTGGAATATTAATGGCCTGCTAGATAAAGCGCACAGGGGTCCTACGATATGCCCAACGTCACACTGTAGACATCTTGCTGCTCCAAGAAACCCACCTGGGTAGGCAATCACTGCCCTTTCCTGACCCGACACAGTTATGGCAGAGTCTGGCACTCCGGTTTTAATCAAGGATCGAGAGGGGTGGCTGTCCTGGTATGCCGTGCCCTTCCATTCGTGGTGCGTAAGGCGCACCCTGACCCTCAGGGCTGCTTTGTCATTTTGGAGGGGTCCTAGGGGACCGACCTCTAAACCTACTCTCTGTATACTCCCCCCTTCCCTGTTGACCTCCACAATCCACCGTCTCACCACCCTGTTTGTTGCTTTGCCCCAGGGGCTGACCATCATTGGGGGAGATTTCAATGGAGTTATGGACCCGACCTTGACACTACTAGGGCCTCCTCAGTCTCCAGAATCGCTCACTCTAATCTCCTGTCGAACTTGGCCGCCACTCTAGGTCTCGGGGATGCCTGTAGACTTTGGCACCTGATGACCCGACTGCACAGCCACTCATCGGCGTCCCATCACAGACATGCACGACTAGATTATGTTTTCATGCCAGCCCTGGACTCGAGTCGAGCAGTTTAGGATATCGCCATCCTCCCCAGGGGTTTGTCTGACCACTCTCCAGTGGCGATGCGGATGGGCAACATCCCTGAATCTTCGCGCCCGATCTGGCGGTTAAAGGAATTCAGGGACCAAGTGGGCGATGAGCTTCGCCAGTACTTTACCACCAATCAGGGCTCGGTTCCCTCTCCTGGCACCCTATGGGAGGCTGTCAAGGCTACCATTCTGGGCTTCGCCAACGGCCAGCTCAAACTCAAGCATGTTAAGCAGGACTCCCAACTCACGCTCCTGGAGGCCCAGGCTGTCCTCATTGAGGCTCACCCTCCGGAGGAGAGAACTGAAGCCCAAGATAGGAGACTAGCGTTTCTGAGGGACGAGATTAGGCAGGCTTCCCTGAAAGCCGCAAAGCTGCTGTGGAGGTCCTCTGTGGCGTGTGTGTACGTGTGGGGAGATAAAAATGGGAAACTCCTCCACCATCTGGCCACGTATCCCATGGCCAATCGTATCATTCCTGAGGTGACTGACTCAGACGGGGTGATCCAGCGAGCCCCAGTGGGGGTGGCCCAATGTTTTGCCACATCCTACTTCACTCTTTACTCTGCACAGCCTCCCAGTCTCTCACTCCCGGAACTCCTTCAGCATGAACGGTTCTCTCTTCTGTGACTCACTGAATCTGATATGGAGGCGCTAGACCTCCCTGTCACTGCAGAGGAGATCAATGATGCAATATCACGCATGGCTGTTGGTAAGACACCAGGGCCAGATGGACTCCCGCAGGAGCTTTACTCGTCCTACCGGGACATGCTGGTCCCCCACCTTCTAGAAATGTATCAGGAGGCGGCTGAAGATGACTTATTCCATCCTGAGATGGACATGGCCACCATAATTTTGATCCCTAAGTCTCAGCCTCCCTGGAAGCACTGACCCGACTACGGCCCATCTCTCATTAATTTGGAGCTCAAAATATTTGCCTCTGTATTAGCTAACCGCATAAGACCGTACCATGCCAAACTGGTCCACCCAGTGCGGATTCATGCCCTGCCGGGAAACCAGACACTGCCTTAGGCGTCTCTACCTTGCTCTAGAGAACTGACAACAGCTGACCCCCTATTTATCCCTTCTTTTCGTGGATTTCGAGAAAGCATTTGATTCAGTGGACCAGCGATATCTAGAGGCAGTGTTGACGGAAATGGGGCTCGGAGCCCCCTTCCGCAGCCTGGTCAAGATGTTATACTGTAAGCCGCAGGCCCAGGTACTAGTCAACGGAGCTCTGTTGCGCCCCTTTCCCATCAGGAGAGGCACAAGGCACTGATGCCCCCTTTTGCCCCTTCTCTTCGCGTTGGCGATGGAGCCCTTTGCCTGTCTTGCTCCTCACAGGATGGAGGTGGTCAGGCTTGGAGGAGGATAAGATCGCCCTCTACGCAGATGAGGTTCTACTTGTTTTAGCAGACCCAGTTCAGTCAGGACCCCGATGTCTCCGGGCCCTGAGTCTTTTCGAACAAACATCCGGTTTTCGATTGAACTCGGTTAAATCCGTCCTGGTCCCCCTTCACCTTTCAAGAGAGTGCTTTGATTGGCAGTCGTCGATACCTCTTCGGTGGCAGTCCTTTAAATACCTGGGGACCTGGGTTGCTCTCCTCCCCGACCTCGCTTGGTCACTTAATGTAACCCCGCTAGTGAAAAAGGTTTGTGCTGACCTCCTCAAATGGCAGACGCTACCGTTGAACCCCATGGGCAGAATAGCTCTATTCAAAATGATGATGCTGCCCAGATTCCTTTACATGCTTCAGAACACGCATCTCGCATTCTCACGATCGTGGTTCCGAGAGATGGACAGCTTGGCCACCAAGTTCTTGTGGGGAGGTCGCAGGCCTCGGCTGGCTCTCGCCCAGTGCCGGATCCCACCCTTCGATAGCGGACTGGGGATGACGAATCTATATCTTTACTATTTAGCTACTCGGCTCCTCACTTTACACGACTGGTTTAATGCGGGCAGGTCCGACCCGGCATACCTGCACACCCTGGGTTTGTACAACATTGAAGGGATGCTGTATGGGAACATCATTTCTCAAACTCTGCCTGAGCTCACGCGTGGTGTGAGTTTGGCCTGGCGGGCTTCTCTGCACCATACCCGCTGGTCGGATAATTTAACCCAATATACCCCATTGTGGCGGGGCACATGGCTCTTGGAGGTCGCCAACCTCTCTGGTTTTAGGGCATGGGATCTCGTTGGGTTTTCACAACTGGGGAATGTCTGGGGTGGGAGCCACATATGCACCTTTTTAGATTTTGAGACCCGGTACTCCCTTCATCATATCTCAGAGGACACCTCCTTGCCCGAATATAGCCTGCCCGAAGCCCAGATCATGATCTGTAACTTGGGGAAGGGGCGGGATCTCCCGTATTTATTGCTCCCTTACCAAGAACACCCCCAACACACTATCCCAGCTCAGGAACAGATGGGAGGGGTGGCTTGGGTCCTTGGATGACGCGGTTTGGAGGGACGTCTTGATGGCTCCCAAAACAGTCACAGCCTCGGCAAGGCTCCGCCTAGTTCAAGTATATGACCTTCACGCTGCCTATCTCACACCGCTGCGCCTCTACCGTGCTGGGCTCTGACCCGATGCTTCCTGTCCCTGAAGCAATCACCCACAAGCTGATTTTTATCACATGGTATGGCTTTGCTCCGCAATCATGTGCTACTGGGAATCAGTGACAGGGGAGCTTACTGAGGTTCTGGGCTGGGGGGTCCCCCTTAGCCCAATGAATGTGCTTCTGGGTATCACCGAGGGGATGGATGGCTCCAGAGCTGATAAACACTTTCTAAACACGGCATTGATGATGGCTAAAAGGGACTTGCGGCCAACTGGCTGAACTCGGCTGCTCCTACCATGGCACGTTGGCGCAGGGGGGTAGATTGGTGCACTGCACAGGAACGGCCCATGTATGAGGCCAGAAGATGCCCGAAGAAGTTTCACAGAATGTAGGGCAAATAGGTCAGGTGATTGAGGACTGATACTTTTGCTGAACGACCGAGGACTGGAATGGGTGCAACGATGTCTTCTCCTTGCCTATCAACTCATGTATGCTGGTGTGCTACTATTTTATTTTTGCTTTGCACTGCTAATTGTACACGCTGCTGGTATTGTTCTCTTTTGTTGGTCTCTCACAAAATCAATAAAATTGGTTAGCAAAAAACAAAAATATCTCTAAGTGTGAGAATAAGCATGTATACCCTTTTGACAAATCTCTTTGATCCCCCCCCCCTCCCCATTGAATCCCTCAGGTCTGTCATACCAGGGGTGGATAATATTAACAAGATTAGGGAGTGTAGAGGGAATGCCCTACATGGGCAAAGGAGGTGGATACGTCCTCCACGTAGAATCAGTTATCAAACATAAAGATCCACCTCTAGAAAAAGAGAGTGAAAAAAAATAATAAAACTGGGTTCAGAACACTAGGATAGTGATGTGTGTGTGTTCCACTGCGGTTGGACACACGCTGTGTTTGTTTAAATACCACTCACACACCAAAAATTGCCCATGGTGTTATGCTTCATCATAGGGGTCTTCCCGCCCCGCTGCGGGACGGGGCGTGCTACGACCTGCGACTACGCAGGAGCACTGATGATAAAGTGCTATGTGTGATGCAAAGGGAGGGTCTGAAGTGAATGTGAGTAGGTGTATTAAAAAGGACCTGGCCTCTTAAGACAAAAAAACTTTAATATGTCAAGGGAGGCTGGTACTGGTAAAAGAAAGTGGTGCAGAGATGTCCTACATAATGTGAGGTTACTCCTAGTTTGTCAACATGTTTCGATGCAAAGCATCTTCATCGGGACAAGACAAAGATCCCTACTGTATAGAGAGCGTGTACTTATTTACATGACTATAAACATAAGTGAGAAAGCAATTAATAATGCATTTATATACGATACCTAATAGTATACTTGTATGTTTATGTGTATGTGAGGATAATGCCTCATGAACCTTGAGAACGGGTGGTTGGGTCAAGGTACCTCAATGGTGCCCTTACAAAGACCTAGCTCGATGTGAGTCCATCCCGCGGTTCGGCTGATACCAGGGTTGGACCCTTGTCCTAGGAATGATGTATTCCTTATCTTTAAGAGGATTCTATAGGGCATACATCTGACATCTCCACAATGCAGCAGAATAAAGTTGGGAAACAACAGAAAAAATGTAATCTGCGTAAAAAGAAAAAACAAGGAAGAGTTTCTAAATAAACATCCAAGAAAGCTTTGCTTTCAGGAAACTGAGGAGTCAGCCTCAGAGATTAATAAACAGGACAAAACTGAACCAAAGTTTCATTTTTTTTTGTAAACAAATTTGATTGATTTGCAATAAAACAGTGAAAACAGCCCGCAGAGCGTTGCGGAAAGCATGACGTCCTTCTCCAGATTCCACACAGTGGGATAGAAAAGTGTGAAATAATCCTTCAGTATCGATTGTCCGTCCACCTGTTGGGGAAATATGGGGATGCACATCTTAGGCCAATGCCCGCCCTCAGCTCGGGTTCCTGTCGTGCTTGTTAGTGCACTCTATGAGCCCTTAATCCCACTTGGTGTCCCTGTGCGAGTAACATTCAATAAACACCCTCCCACCCTCCCAACTCCCTCCAAACTCCCTCCAAACCCCCTCCCTCGCCACCTCCCAGGCATATCGCTGATACGTCAAAGCATCTGCACTCGGACATTGGTAAATTCAATCATGTATTAGGGGCGCTATGTCCAATGTCTCTGGTTAGTGGCACCATTGGATGGGATGGTTACCATGTCAGCCTGGCCCAGAGACGCCCGCAGGTCAACAAGGTAATTCCGGGATCATTCCCCTGCTAAAAGGTCCACCTCCCCTGGATCGTCGACAGCGAAGTCAGTCAGGTGTTTCAACAGGTCCACCAATGCCACCCATGGCCGTGCCATCTCCAGCGTTCTCTCATTCCCAGTGCGGTTGGTCATCTGCAGTCAGAAGGTCCCCTCACAATCCGCCCACTTCATCATCTCCCTAGTCCAGCGTTTCACACTTGGGCTGTTTTTCGTTTTCCAATGACTAGTGAGTTCCCTTTTAGCTAACGCCAACCCCAGATCTATGAACTTACTAGTAACTTTATTCCTAGCATTTTGGGGGAACCAGTGCAACAAACAACAAGCTGGTGTCAATGCTATGTCTCTCTCTGTCACGGCCACCAACCCAGTTGTCACCCCCCTCCAGAACTCTCCCAGATGTGGACAATCCCAGAACATGTGGAGGAACCCCGCACCTTCTAAATTACATCTCGGGCACACAGTCTGGGCCCAAAGTATTCATTAATCATTCCTGGGGTAAGGTACGCCTTGTGCAGGACATAGAAGTGAATCAACTGGAAGCGTGCATTCCTAGAGCTCTTCCAGGCCCTTCATACAAGTTCCCCCCATGGTTTCTCATCAATGGCCTCACCCAGGTCCTCCTCCCATTTGAGGTGCAGTGTCATTAGGGGCCGACGCATTCCATGTGTGATACGCCTGTAGAGGCAAGTGACTGCCTTGAAAGTACCAGCCGCCATCACCACATATTGATAGGCCAGGGAGGTCTGGGGTTCCACCATCCTCACCAATGTTTTCGGATAGCTCCCGTCAGAGCGGCATGTAGGAGGAAATCACCTCTGGGGAGGTCGTGCCGCTCCAGAAGATCATTAAAAGGGAGCAAGGTATTGTCTTCAAATAAATCCCCTACAGTGGAGATCCCGGCCTCACTCCATACTCACAGCCTGCTCCAGTCCCCTCCATGGGTCAGTGCCTCACAAACAACCAACGGGGTCGCAGGTGCATATGGGGTCTGCACCTGCGCTTGCCTAGCTAGTCGGTTCCAACACTGGCGCACCGTTTGTAATTCTGGGGGACCACCCCACACCCCCATGGGCAGACGCAGTAGCACCCGGGATAGCACTCTCAGGCTTGGGTCTGGACCACCAGGGTCTACTGTATTTTGTAGCCATCCTGCCATCCATTTTGTGTACCACTGTAGCTGTGCTGCATGATAATAGGCCTCAAAATCCGGTACCGCGAAACCCCCCTCCGCCATGGGTCTCATCATAGTGGAGAGAGCCACTCTATGCCTCCCGGTACCCCAGAGATAACCCGTGAGCATTGTGTTGAGTTTAGCAAAGATCTTAGGTGGGATCCAGATTGGGAGCATCCGGAAGAAAGAGAGAAGCCTGGGTAACGTAACCATTTTCACCAACACCACCCTGCCCGCCACAGATAATGGGAGGATCCCCCAGAACTCAAAGTTGTCTTTTGTGCTACGCACTGCTTGCCCTATGTTACCCTCTAGTAGATCGACAGGGTCATGATATATCCGAGTGCCCAGGTAAGATAAGCATCTAGTTTCCAAAGGCACACCCTCTGCTTCCATTGATCCATCTCTACCCGACCATCTAGGGAAAAGACACAACTTGGCCCAGTTCACTCTAAGCCCCGCACCTCTCCCCAGGACAACCAGCAGCTCCTTGGATCCTCGTAGGGCCTCCACCGAGTTGGCCAGAAACAGTTCGATGTCATCAGCATATAACGTAGTGTGCTGTAATTGTCCCTCTGCCTCCAGCCCCTGATAATAATGGCCTGACCTGGCGTGCACAACCATGGGTTCAATCGCCAGCTCCAACAATAAGGGTGACAGTGGACAGCCCTGTCCCACACCTCTGCCCACCATACAGACCTCCGTAATCAACCCCCCCCCCCCGTCTGAACTCTGGCAGTGGAATTTTTGTACAAGAGCGCCATTAATTCCACAAAGCGGTCCCGCAGGCCAAATGCTCTCAGAACCCTAAAGAGATACAGCCATTCTAGGCTGTCAAAAGCCTTCTCGATGTCGACCGTAAAAATGCATGCTTCCTCCTTGCAATAGGTGTCTGCCCCCAATATACGCAGCAGTCTACGGACATTCATCGCCGTGTGTCTGGATGGGATAAAACCTGCCTGATCCACATGGATAAGCCTCTGCATGTGGGCTAATAGCCGACTTGCCAATATACTTGCCAATATACGGCATAATATTTTATAGTCTAAGTTTAGCATGGCGAGGGGCCGATACGCAGTTCGGTCCTCAGGTGGTTTACCGGGTATTAAAAGTAGGACAGTTACCGCTTCCCTCGTTGAAGCAGGAAGACAACCCTCCTGCTTTGCCTTGTTATACAGTGCCACTAGCAGTGGGGCCAATACATCTATGTATGCAGATTAAAACTCCACCGGGAGCCCATCCGTTCCCGGGGTCTTATTCTTAGCCATATGTTTGATGGCGCTACTATCTTCCCCAACATCCATCTCTCTGCCTAGTTCCTCCGTCGCCTCAGCGTCAACTGTAGCAAGCTCCACACGAGCCAAGAAACCCGTCTTGTCCTCAGCCCCTGGTTCAAGTCTACTCTGGTGGAGGGAAGCGTAATACTCCAAAAACTGAGCATTGATATCTTGTTGCCTGTAGAATACCTCGTTCCGCTGTCCCCTCAGGTCCAAGATCGTCCTTCCTCTGCGCGCTGAATTGACCAGCCAGGCCAACAGTGCCCCAGATTTGTCAAGTTCCGTATGGGCCTGGTAATATATGTCTTATAATCGAAGCAGCACAGCTTTTCTACTTGCGTAGCTAGGACTTCTTGGGCTGAGAGAAGATCAGCCTGCCTATCTATTCGCTCCGGTCTCTCCTTCTCCAGTTCCCGTAGCCTGCGCTCTGCAGTGTGCACGTCACGTAGCAGCACCCTCCACACTCCAACCACTTCTCCAATGCAGCGTCACCTAACAACAGTTTTAAAGGCGTCCCATTCAATAAGTTGACTCGTCGCTGTCCCGGCATTATCTAAAAAATAATCATCAATAACGGAACCTATTGTTGCCCGAAACACTGGATCTTCAAATGCCTCCGGGCGCAGGCGCCAACTAGGTATAGTAGGTCTAAGCCATAGCCAGTCTAAGGACAACAACAACGGGTTATGATCAGAGATCATTCTAGCCAAATATTAACTGAGTGTGACCCCACCATGCAGGTCTGAGGAACATAGAATCGAGTCAAACCGAACACGCAGTTTGTGTAATGCAGAGTAGTAAGTGATGGGTGATGGGCCTTCCAGGCATCCGTCAACCCCCAGTGTTGCTGCCAGTCTGATCACTGCAAGTCTATGTATGGGAGCATCTGAGAGTGGTGGGTGAGATCGGTCCAGGTCAACGTCAGTAATACTGTTAAAGTCCCCCCCAACAGTATTGACCCTGTCAGCATGGTCGCCAGCGTCCTCGAGAGGTGTGCAAAGAATGTAGTTTGGTCCACATTGGGGGCATAAAGGCTCCCTATCACTATATCCCTGCTGTCTAACCGCCCTGATACCACCACATACCTGCCATCCGGGTCTACCAGTTGCCTGGTACTCTGAAAAGGAACTCCTGCCCACACCCAGATCAATGTGCCTTTGGCATAGGCCGAATACGTAGTGCAAAATACCTGCCTCCTCCATCTTTTCTGCAATGCAATCCCTTCCTTCTGCGTCAAACGAGTTTCCTATAACAGGGCAATCTGTACCCCTCTCCTCACTAGGTACACGTGTATTTTATGACGACACAACATCGTGTGCATCCCCCTGACATTCCAGGAGATGCATTTAAGTCCTATGGAGGATCCCATTGCTCGAACCATGTCAGTCCTTCTTCGAACCTCCCCACAGCAACATGCCTGGCCCCAAACAAAACCCCCTCAACAACCAAACCCCCCCAACTCCTCCTCCCCAGGACAGGTACCAACCAACAAGTCCCCATCCAAACTAGTGTGGTGAACTTCAAGTCACGAAAAAGTGGAGAGGCGTAGACTGGCCCTGCTGGACCCAGAACCACCCTGGCTAACCCCCCCACCCTGTAATATAAGTGGTAGCCCCATCAGTTGCTCTGGTTCCTGTAGTCTGTTGCCACCCCATGGTAGCCTCTCCAACAGTCAGCTCCCATCGTCACGATAACCATTCCTCCTGCATCCCGGCGTGCGATCTTCAGACTATGCCATCCGCTGTTTGGGTGTGCCATTTGGCAGTTCAAACTCAGAGTCTCCGTTCGTGCTACTGGGACGGGAGCTTTCAGATCTGTCCATGCCATGCTCGCTGTTAGTCGAGTTTGGACTAGCCTCCCCATGGCTAATCTCCACAATGGCCTGCACGGCCCTGTGTCTCTCCAGTTGGCGACCTGTCGGTGTAGGAGTCTTCTGAGATCGTGGGGGAGTGACCGATGCCTGCCGTGCACTGCTCGGCGGCGAAGTACTTGCAACATGTGTCTGCCGCATCTCCAGCCAGTGCCAAGCTTCTTGCGGGGCAGTAAAGAAGTGAGTTTCTGTGTTGTCGATCACCCGGAGACGTGCCGGGAATAACATGGCATAGGGAATTTGCAACTGCCACAGCTTCCGCTTGAGGGTCGGGAAGGAAGCACGTTGCCTCTGTACCTCCCTGGTGAAGTCCAGAAAGATCATCACCCTGGCATTCCCAATCTGCAAGTTTCGTTTCTCCCGAGCTTGCTGCAAGATGTGATCCCTCTCCTGGTAGTGAAGCAGCTGCACCACCATTGGCCGAGGAAGGGCCCCAGGGTTAGGCGGTCTAGTCGGGACCCTGTGGGCTCGCTCGAGTGCATAGAAGGAGGACAGCCCCTCCAGTGCCACTTCCGTTTTAATCCAGTTCTCCATAAAATGCACTGCATCGTCCCCTTCCTTTCCCTCTGGGACCCCCCCAATTCGCAGATTGTTTCGGCGGAAGCACCCTTCGCTGTCCTCCGCTCTCATTTCCAGCACCCTGACCTTGGCTTCCACTATTTTAAGCGAACGCTGTAGTGCAGTGACTGCCTCCGGGACCTCCTCCAAGGCCTTCTCGTTAAGCTTCACATGCTCCTTAAGCTTATGATGGTCGTCCTTCAACAGACTGAGGTCTGCCCCTATAGAATCCATCTTTGTCTCCAGAGCCTCTCTCGAAGAAGTGATGGCCTGAATAATGTCTACCAGAGTGGGGCCCTCCGGGACGGCATCCTTCCGCCTCACCGCCACTTCATCCTCATCATCTGTGTGCGGCCCCGTGTACTCCACTTGCAACACAGCAAACCCTTTCTTTCTGGACACTCTTCCCATTGTTAGCGGCTATGTAGGTTTGCAGGGCTTTCCGGAGCGGTATCAGCAAGAAACTCCAAGTGTAGGCACCGATCTCAGAAGCAGGGCAGGCCAGTCCACACTGTCAGACCACAGGACTTATGTTCGGAGCTCTCGTCCGTGCCCACAGGCCATCGGCGTTGAGTTCTATTTCCGAGGGCCTCTTCCGTGCACACAGGCTGTCGGCGTGGAACACTAGCGTGGGGAATCACCCCTCCACAAGTACCACCACCCACTGAGGGCAGCCTCAAAGGACTCCCAAACGATGCAGCACCTTCCCGCTGTATCGATGCCCTACGCGCACTTCTCAACCAGCTCCCAAGCAGGCCCAATGAGCTCCCACCTTCCAGGTTTCAGCCGTTCTTCGTCTTGCTATGTTCCCGGTCAGGGGCCCTCATGGCACAGGCCCAACACAACACCACCCACTGCTGCTACTGAACTGCAGCTCAGTGTTACGGGTGGTCCCCCCAGCCTTCTCAGGCTGACAAGTAAAGGCGGGTCGGTCCACAGCTGTCACCCCCACGCCGCAGTCCCACAGGTCGCCTCTCGCCACCACATCCGTCAGGGCTCGGCATCGCCATCTGCTGCCGCCATTTGGTGGCGGTGTCTCTTCTCCCTGGTCAGGGGTGCACTCTCGGCTCTCTGCAGACAGCGGGGTCCCGCTCTCCCCAATGCCGGTGTCACAATCGCAGAGCGGTGCTAAATGCTGAGCGGTACTCACTGTGAGCTTTGAATCACCCCGTCGGTGCGTGGTGAAAGCTGCCTCAGCAGCGCCCAGTCACCATCTTGATTCCTCAGCACCCGGAGCTCTCAGGAAGAAAATCTGGGTTTTCGCCGCCAGTAAAGCACCACTGACTTTCTGCAGCCGCTCACCGCTGGCATCAGTGTGTCCGCCACAGGTTTCGCAGCAAGGGGCACCTCTATAAAATAACATCAGGATCATTACGGGCAGGGGAAGCTACGGACAGAGCTCCGGAGTCCACTTCCCCTCACATCGGCGCCTAGACACGGAACCAAAGTCTTGTGATGATCCCTCTAAAATACAAAGGAATTCTGTGCTCCACCCTCTAGCTATGACTCCTCATGAGTCCGAGTCCCACTATGATCATCATCCATTTGACATCACCAGTATTGGTCTAAATCCATCAGCCTAAAATTGTAGTTATTCCGCTGAAGGCAATATAACTTATAGAATGTTGTCAGTGGGAAAAGCTTCCTCCTCGTTTGTGCCAAGACCAACCACTGCACTTGAGTTTGTAGCCAATTTTGATAATGATATAATAGTTCTTGTTATCTTGTTTTACTGACTAAGAGTAACTGAGGATGGTGCAAAGCAGTAAATATTTTGTAATGCCTTATGATAAACAAATCCAGAGTGTAATTTCATTCTAGGGTGATGTCAAATTTGATCTAGCAAAACAGTGATGATGTTATTTGCAAGAGGTTGATGTAATTCCTGTATGGGTGGAGAGTAGTAGGAGTAGGTTATTCGATTCGATGCTGGTGGGGACTTCTAGCCAGATGGGAGATTCCCTTTGGCTGGGAAACAGATTTATTGTGAAAATCTTAAAACATTTACTAGTATCTCTGGGGGAAAGGAGGGAGGTGGGTTGCCCTGATAGAAACATAAGAGGCAGGGTTTATTCCATAATAGAGGATGAAATGAGAAAATAGAGTTGGGAGCCCTTAATTGTAATTGAGTGCCGAGCCCAATGATAAATGTATGTTGTTAATAATAGGTTAGAATTGGTTTCCTGGAATGCTGCCGGTCTGCTGAATAATCCTGATAAAATTGATTTTTTAAATAGTTTGAAAGCTGATGTGATTTACATCCAAACACCGGTGTTCCAAAGACTTGGAAATTGATGGGTACTTTGTCCTTGGTTGCTGTGCTTCCCCATCTGGGGGGGGGGGGGTCACACTAGGGGAGTAATAACCAATTTGTAAGCAATAACTTCAGTTGAAACTAGAGTAGTTCCTCAGATTTCTCAAACCTTTTTCAAGTTGTAAAATTTACTCTACTCCTAGAACACTCAGTTTTATTAGCAAAACATACATTCCCCTGATCCTTCTTATGAGGTTTTGCTTTCTGCTTTGTTTTCTTTTTTATAAAGGATATTATAAAGTAGGAGGTTGGTAGGCAGGTTACATTAGTTGAGCAACCGAACTGCAAAGTTTCTAATCACACAATTTGCCTATATGTCAATGTAGCTAGAGAAGATGCTTTAAAAACTGCCCTCTAGCAAAAATAAAAACGAATAAAAGAGGAATATTACTACTGGATCTACTTAGGTAAAATGATTGCCTGATAGTAAACAGTAGAATTGACTTTAATTCTCCCCTTCAATTCACTCATAAAGCTACTACATGGTGCTCTATAATGGACTACAGTATTCTGGGCCATATCCTCAAGGAGCTATAGCGAGTTAACGGCACTTTAGCGCAGCCAAACTCGCAATAAATGTATCACCGCATTCACAAGGTGGTGCTAACAGCCCATAGTACCAGTTTACCTGCAATAGCAATCGCAAAAAACATCGCTACAGATGCCCCCGGCAACTATCGCTAATGAGATGCAGAGTATGCGTTCCCGTGCAAAAAGCCACGACAACACCACTCCACAACATTCTCAACGACCAGCCAGATCGGCATAAAGACCGCGAAACATGCGATAAGGCGCCTTAGCAGTAGAAAATTAACTCCTGCTCTGACCTCGTGCAAAGTCAGACGACAGCCTGCAACAGAAAAGGGAGCCCAGCCCAGAGCCACACCTGAAGAACAACAGATACCATGGAGCCACTGAACATGCATGCTGGACACCCAAGAGGACCACTACACCCACTGCCACCTCCCACAGGACCCCCCTCCCCGGCACCCCTCCCCCGGCCATAGACATGCCACATCAACCACACAGAATCCTGTACCAAATAATTTGCATGTCACACAATCACATCTGGTGACATGGATGTGTCATCACAAAAATGAGCATCACACATTCACCTTCGAAGCAACAAATGGCGGCTCCCCTCGGGACATTCCATAGGTCACAGCCTGCAAGACAAAATCCATGATGAGAAGGCGTGTCCTGCGCACATCCAGGGACAGAGAGAGAGCGAAGGAGAGAGAAAGAGAGGGAGAGAGAGATAGATGGACAGAGAGGGAGAGAGAGATATACGAAGAGAGAGGGGGATAGAGAGATAGACGGACAGAGAGGGGGAGAGAGAGATACGAACAGAGAGGGGGAGAGAGAGATAGACGGACAAAGATGGGGAGAGAGATATACGAACAGAGAGGGGGAGAGAGAGATAGACGGACAGAGAGGGGGAGAGAGATATATGAACAGAGAGGGGGAGAGAGAGATAGACGGACAGAGAGGGGGCCACACTGCTCACCTGCTGCCACCGGTGTGTCTCCAACCATGTGCCGGTATGAAGTGCAGTTCACCAGGTCCCACGTCTGAGACAGACCCCTCATCTGGAACAGAGTCCAGATACATAAATGGCACAGTACATACAATTGCACACAACAACATCGCCTGCCCGCCCCTGTGCACCCAGGCAGCTGCACCCCAGCCCCTTCCACCGCCCAGTGGTGCATGCCCACCCCTATGCACCAGGCAGCTGCACCCCAGCCCCTCCCGCCTCCCAGCGGTGCATGCTCGCCCCTGTGTACCCAGGCCTCACTGCTCACCTTCCGGCACTTGCATGTAGAAAAGAGGGCCCACCACGTGCCACTGCAAGCTACAACCCCAGGGCCCGCAAACATGGCACCGTCCACATCAAGCAGCTCCGCTCCACAGGGCACCAGGTCTCACATTTGGTGCTGGATCTTGATTACTCCATGGCAGAGGACATACCAGTGCACCCGGCATCATCGCAGGCTGCACACCCACTCAGCCTCATAGGTGCCACAAACTCTGTAATCCAGGAGGCGACGCCACGTGGTGGTAAGCCTGCGCTGCCCACTGGATCAGGCCTACACTGCGGTCCATCAGGGCACACAAAACCTGAGCCGTCCGGACCGCTGGGACGGGGCATCATCGCAGGCTGCACACCCGCTCAGCACTTAAGGTGCCCCTACCTCTACTGTCCCGTGCGGTGTGCCTGTGCCGGCCGCAGTGTATTCGGTGCCACCAAGTCTGTGAACCCACAGTCATGGACCCTCTATGATTGGGTATCATGGTGTGGACGCCATCATGTCCCCTCCGGGCCTGCAGAATGTGATGTCGTAGGCCCATGGGCCCCCATGTCTACATGCACACCACACGGATACACCCAGAGAGAGGTTGGAAATGGTGTCATGCACGTGCGTCAGGCTCGTTGTATTGGCAGGGTCACATGTACTGTGACACGTGTGCTGGATGGGTGTGGTGTGGGTGTAAACCAGCCGTGCGGGAGTGGCCGTGGCATGCTGACAACTAGACCTTTGAGCAGCAGATCACTACAAGGGAGTCCTGGCACATGTGTCGTTGTTGTCCCCCCCGGAGCATAAGCGTAGTGGGCTGGCCTGGCGAATGCCAGTCCAGCGTAAGGGTTTGAACAATGACCCCGGGGCTCTGGGCGTGGTTCTGTATGGAGCTGGATGTGAAGGAAGTAACAAATGCTTGTGTCGCTGTTGTTGCGTCGGCACCATCCGGACTACAATCGGCAATGTGTCACCCTGTGACCCAAGTCCAACGACATGAGCCACATGGATGTAAGAGGAATTCACTGATCCTACATTCATCCATACTACCACACTTGAAAGACCATAGAGACGACATATCTGTGTGATTCTGAATGTTTAATACACATTCAGTGGAGTGTTGCATCTGGAGCAGTACGGGGCCATGCAAACCCCACTTTCAAATTTTGGCCCGTGGAGGGTCAGCCAGAGTCATTCAGGGAATGACAAGTACAAAGGAAGTGGCAGAGTTCAGTCCGCAGTCTGATAGCTGTGTCATTGGCGATCAAACAGAATATGGCAGTCCATTGCGAGGTCCAAGGTGAGTGTTGCAGAGTGTATCGGAGGACAGTGGAAGGTGATGATGCAGAGGGCAGAATCAAGCTGAAACCGGGCAGATGGATGGTACAGTTTCTTCAGCACTGTGTGGCAGTGACACCTCAGAGGCCGGAGGTGGAATGCCTGCCGCACTGTGTGGCACTGTCACTTCAGGGGGCGGAGATGTGGATGTAGGGGTAGCAGCAGCATGCATCAGAGCCAGGCCTTGTGGCAGCAATGCCATGAGGATGGTTTTGAGGTCATTGTCAAACCTAGCTACCTCACGCTGGTGTGCAGCTGTGGAATCCGCTCTTTCCGCATTGGCCCGCTCCATGTTCTCCATGAGCCTCAGCATGAGGCCCAACTCCCGGGCGACCTCGCTGGAGCCACTCTGACTAGACACATTTTTTTTTTTTGCAGAGTTTTATATAGCGCAAACTTGACCCGAATTCATTTGGGTATCTGAGCGCTTTACATAGCACCAGTTACGTTACATGAGGACACACATTCATTTTTTGTTAGGCACGGGGAGATTAAGTGATTTGCTCAGAATCACAGGATGTTCTGCGTCATTACCGAGCCTCGAACCCAGTTCCCCCAGGTCCGAGGTCGAGCGCCCTAGCCATTAGGCCAACTCCTCTCCCCAACAGTTGTTCTTGTTTCAGAGCCATGGTTCATTGGAGTGCATGGAGCGGACTGTGGGTGTCCGTTAGGGACTGTGACACCCACAAATGGCGTCTAGTTTGTCTGCCATGTGGTCGAAGCCCACCCGTACCTGTTCAGCCAGCTGCTCCTGCATCTCAACACATGGTGTTGGAAGGCCATGTGTTCTTCGTGGGGTCCTGGGAGGCAGCCATGGTGGTGGGTGCCGCCTGCTGTATAGTCTGTGCAGGGGGTGGGGTGTCTCCATTGCAGCTGGGCACGCTCTGCTCCTGGAGGTTTGCTGCGGAGACTGTCAATGATCTCTCGGAGGGCGTCGGAGTCGAAGCTGTGGTGATCCTCTTTGTCATCAGAGAAAAGAAGTTTAGGCTGCTCTGCAGGAGGTGTTGACTGTCCCTTTGCAATGTGAAGGGGAGATGCAGTGTGACAATGTGTTCACATGTGTGTTGGCTTGTACATGTTCACATACAGACTGCATGACTGTGTACATCGTGACTGATTTGGAGGGGCTGCCTATTTGCTGTGGGACAGTGGATATTCCGACAACATCACGGATGTGTGTTTGAACTTGTGCATTGTCTACTCACATTTCCCGGCAATGCCACTTGTGATTGGCCAGTGTCTACACCCAGTGGGCGCCAGTTTTGTCCTGTGTTCTGTTGGGGTTTGTGCCACTTTGTTGTCAGTGTTGATGTGCTCTGCATGGCATGTGTGTGCTGCATGGGGGGCCTGCTGCTCTGTTTTGCTGCCCCTTATCCCTTTCATGCGGTGTGCCTTTGACTTCTGTGCTTATACAGTGCTGGGATGTGGCATTCGTGGGTGCATTGGTGTCTTGGTGGGAGTTGGGGTCTGGGGCATGGTTTGTCCGCAGATGTGCTCAGATCAATTGTGCATGTGTGCCATTGTGCCCATCTCCCCCGTCCCCCAGTCCCTGGTCGTTACTCACCCTGGTGCAGTTGTGTCCGGTCCTGTTGAGCAGTGTCCGGTCCCCCGACTCCTGCCACTGTCTCCCCACTGATGAATGTGGACTCCATTTCCTCCATGTCGTCCTGCTCCTCCTGTGGTGCAGGACTCCCACCTCCAGTCTGCATTGCTGCCTTCCGGTTGTTGGTGAGTTTCAGCTTTGTTTTGTGCTAGACATCATTCCAGCGCCTTTTGACCTCTTCCATTGTCCTCTTCAGCACTCCGACTGCATTTACCTTGTCCACGATGGAATGCCATAGTCCATTTTTTGTTGCCAATGGCACAGTGGAGGTGACAAACAGTAGTTGATGGTGTTCGACCACCTCCATTATCAGGATGCTGTTTTCCTGCGGACTGAACCTTTTCTTCCAACTCTTCATCTGCTTGCCCTTCCCTGACCCCGAGGTCCCAGGCAGGTCCTCCGGGGGGTTGTGGGGTTCTGGTTCTCCTCCGTACCTGCTCCGGCAACATCCATTGTGCTTGGCTGTTGCTTGACATTTGTTTGTCAGGTTTTTTTCTACTTTTATGGTGATTGTTCCCGCCTGACGTGTGTGAATTGCAGGCCTGTGGCTGGTTTTCTCTGCTTTTTGTATTGCAATTGGCCTCATCACAGCTTTTTTTGCGTTTCGCATTTTTGCGGCGTGGTGTTGATTTTATCGCGGCCAGTTGACACGTTATCTGGTGACTATCGCATGGTACTGCCGTGTTGTGAATACCTGGTTAACACGGTGTAAATTTCCTGTGATGGACTGCGAAGTTGAGGGTTGAGTTAAGTAACTTTTGCGATGGTTATCACACGTTCTTAAGAATATACCCCACAGGTTTTAATACCATCTCTTAAATGAACATTTTTGATAGCACCCTCAGAGATCAGAAAGTTGTTTCTTTCCTCATAGAGTTTTGTTCTCCAGTGGTGGGTTCATGGAAGTTCAACGGGGTCACAAGGAGCTTTGAGAAGTCATCTGGTAGAACCCCGTGGATGCTTGTTATGATTGGAAAATTAAATGGGATACTGGCAAATATAATTAGTAATAGGGAATTCTGGTCTTTATCTTCAGTTTACCCAGTTTGTGAATCAGTCGGTAAGCTGTGATTATTATGGGCATAAGACTATTCAATGTAAACATTCATGACAACTAATCTCATCCCTGAATAAAGTTATACATAGGCTAATCCTAACCCGAGTTATTTATTTCTCACTGAAAGAGGTAAGCTAATAACTCTCCTAAAGAGGAGAGGAAGACAAGAAAAGGTGGGTCTGAAAAAATACAAATGTTATTGTAAATGGATTGAATTTAGAGAGGCAGCCTTATGCAAGAATAGGAGAAAAGTTTGGGAGATAATTTCTGAATGGTGTGGGTTGAGTGAGGTCACATCCCATTCCTCTCAGGAAAGAGCAATGAAGCAGGTATATTACTGAGTTATATGCATCTAATATTGGGAGAGGGTGCTTTTTCATGGAATAGCGCGTCCCCAGCTCCAATTCAGAGCTAGATACTTATCCCCCCTCCCACTTCCCCCCATGGACCTTATCCAATCCATTAGAAATTGAGGTGCAATTGATCTGGAAGAGGTGCCTAAAATCTGTCATAAAAAGAGAAGCTAAGCTTTGGGTAAGCTATTTAGAAACCAGTTTTTGAACTTTGCTACTCTCACCCTATATTGGCTCGGGAGTGTTATAGTGCCGTTATTTAAAAAGGGGAGAAAAGGAAACAAGGGAGACCCTACTCACGAGGAACCAGGGTAAGTATTGTATTAACAGAAACAATGGTTCCTGTGGAACAATGTAAATAATGATAATACTAGAATGCGCAATTGCAGTATATGTAAGGGTTAAGTCGATATCCAAAGAAGAAACACCATATACAACTCGATACTTGGTACGAACAATAGTTGTTTATGCAAATATAGATGCAATTTTTCAGAAAAACAGTGTCCCCAGTGAACATGCAACCTAAAAAAGTAGTGTCTTATTTGTGACATATACACTTGGTTTCCAACATTTATAAAAGTCAACCATCACAGGTAATGAGTAATACAGGCAGCATCCTTATATGATGTCAAATGTCAAATGTCAAAGATTTTTGTATAGCGCGCAAATCACCAAAGGTCTCATGGCGCTAGCAACCAAGACAAAAGAACCAGAATGACTGAAAGTGATCATGTAACAACATTTATTGGGAAAACAGCCAAGTTTTCAACTTTTTTCGGAAAAGTAAATGGTCAGATATAGAAAGCAGGTCCGGAGGAAGCTTGTTCCAGAGCAGAGGGGCCAGGTATGAGAAGGACCGACCTCCGTTACGAACTGTCCGAATGCGGGGTTGGACAAGAAAAAGTCTGGAACTGGACCGCAAAGGGCGTCGAGGGACATACCATTGAAGTTTTTTGCCAGATAAAGTGGACCAGGGCCATACATTATTTTATGCGTAAGACTTAAAAGTTTAAAATGCCCTCTTTGGCGGATCGAAAGCCAGTGCAAAGTTTTTAATGTGGGGGCAGAGGGGGTGCGGGAAGGAAGATTCAGAACAAGTCTGGCGGCCGTGTTTTGAAGGACTTGAAGTTTGGAAATTAGATCCTGATTGAGTGCGGTGAAAAGGGAGTTACCATAGTCCAAGCGGCTAACGATGAGACCCTGGACCAGAGGTTTTCTTGCTTCAATGGGAAGCCATTTAAAGATTTTGCGTAACATACGCATCATCCCAAAACAGGTCCCAAGCACTTGATTTATATGGGTCTTCAAAGATAAAGAATTGTCAATCGTAATGCCTAGGTTGCGGACTGCGGACTTAGGGGAGGGACAGGTGCCCAGTTCTGATGGCCACCAGGCGTTGGTCCAGAGCTGTTCAGCTTTCCCAAATAGAATAACTTCAGTCTTCCCACCGTTCAATTGGAGCTTGTTTAGACTCATCCATTCGTTTACACGGATCAAACAGCTCTTAAAACGGGTTTGGACATCAGGATGGTCGGGGTCACAGGTCACTAGCAGCTGGGTATCATCGGCATAGGATAGTGTGTCAAAACCATAAGACCTGATGATATCAGCCAAAGGTGTTAAGTAAACATTGAACAGCATAGGGCTGAGAATAGAACCCTGCGGGACCCCCACTGTTACAGGATATGAGCTGGAAACGAACCCATCCACGGAAACCGCAGTGGATCGGTCAGCAAGATAACTGTCGAACCAGTCAAGGGCCCTCCCTCTGACACCAATCTCCCACAGACGATGTTTAAGAATACTGTGGGAGATGGTGTTGAATGCTGCAGATAGATCCAGGAGGACCAGGATTGCAGATTCTCGACGGTCCAAGGCCAGTCTGATGTTGTCCACTACCTCAATAACGGCGGTCTCCGTGCTATGGGCCGCACGAAAGCCAGATTGAGAGGAATCAAGAAGCTCATGAGTTTCAAGATAGGCGGTGAGACGTTTATTAACTAAAAACTCCAGTACCTTTCCAAAATAAGGGAGCAAAGAAATAGGACGATAGTTTGCGGGTGCACTGGGGTTGGTAAGGGGTTTTTTAAGGATAGGCTTAATCTGTGCTAATTTCCACCTGTGCGGAAATGTGGCTTGGTTCAGAGACAAATTAAAAACAATAGTTAAGATATCCACAAATAAGGGTAAAATTTTAGCACAGGGGCGGGGGGGGAAGGGGTCAGCTGGGGAGCCCGACTTGATCCGTCCCAGGCATTCCCTAACTTCAGTTTTTGTTATGGGATCAAACTCAGCTAATAAGGGTGATTTGTTTAATTCTGACGGAAGGCCATGTTCACTCACGTTAGTGTTATGACAACCGAAGTCTTCCACCTGAGAGGGGAATGAGGCATATATGGTTTTAATTTTATTGTCAAAAAATAGGGCAATAGAGTCAACCCATTCTTGGGTGGGTGTAAAAGAAGGTTGCTCAACCTGGGGAGCAGTAAATTCCTTCAGTATTTTATATAGCTCTTTACTCGAGTGAGCTGCATTGCTGATACGCTGAGTGAGGTAGGCCTTTTTTGCTGATTTAATATTATTCATATATGTCGAATGGAGGATAGTATATTCCCTACGGTTTTTGTCAGTTTTACATTTCCTCTTATGACGTTCAGCGGCGCGACATTGTTGCTTATCCACTTTTAATGCATCGGTAAACCATGGTGAAGCTTTGCTTTTTTCAAGAACGCTTGTAAGGGGAAGGACTTTGTCAAGGGTCGTCAAAATAGCAGATTCTAGATTATTAACAACAGAGTTGACAGCGTCAACTTTCTCACCCTGTAGTAGAGGCCCAAAATGAGAAAGAAAGGTGTCCAAGGAGAGTTTGCGCCATGGTCGTATCCACATGCGATTCTTTAGACTGTTGTTAAGTTGCATGGTTATAGGCATACTAAATTTAAGAGTGGAATGGTCAGTCCATAATAGCGGGCACGGAGATTTAATGTTTAAGTTAGAGGAATTAGTAAATATCAAATCTAGGGTATGGCCCGCAGAGTGGGTAGGTCCAGTCACCCTTTGTGTCAGTCCTAGTGTAAGCATGGCCTCAGTAAGGTGGGCTGAGTCAGGATCATGTGCCAGTTCCGCATGGTAATTAAAATCACCAAGAAGGATAAAATTGTCAGCTGCTAGTACATGAGGTGCAATATATTCAAGCAGCTGATTGACAAAATGCGACTTGGGACCTGGGGGTCTATATATCAATGCCCCATTCCAGGATTCTGCGCCAGGGGTGTCCACTGTGAAAATCAAGATCTCTAGTTGAATAGAGGAGAGTGATTCTAGTACTCGGATTGCAGTGGGGGCCACCGTGGCTACTGCAAGACCACCGCCTCTTCCTGACTCTCTGTCAAGTCGAGTCAGATGATATTGTAAAGGAAACGCAGAGGCTATACTTGCTGTAGAGAAACCGTGGAGCCACGTCTCAGTGATAAAACAAATCCCAGGTTTCTCGTCGTCTAAAAGGCGATAATACGCGATAAAAGGCGATAATACGCGCTGATTGAGGGTTCGCTTAGTTTTTGTTGACAGCGTTTTAACCCCTATAGAAATGAGGGGTCTCTTCAGGACCTATTGGTATAGGACATCTAATAGGACATGAAATGCTGTCGACAAAAACTAAGCAAACCATTCATCAGCGCCTATTATCATATAAGGACGCTGCCTGTATTACTCATTACCTGTGATGGTCGACTTTTATAAATGTTGGAAACCAAGTGTATATGTCACAAATAAGTCACTACTTTTTTAGCTTGCATGTTCACTGGGACACATTGCACTGTTTCTCTGAAAAATTGCATTTATATTTACATAAACAACTATTGTTCGTATCAAGTATCGAGTTGTATATGGTTTTTCACCTTTGGATATCAACTTAACCCTTACATATACTGCGATTGCGCATTCTATTATTATCATTATTTACATTGTTTCACTGGTAACATTGTTTCTGTTAATACAATACTTACCCTGGTTCCTCGTGAGTAGGGTCTCCCTTGTTTCCTTTTCTCTACTTTTAGAGAGGTGGCTGCACCGCGAGAGATTTATTCCTTCCTGAATTTCCCTTACACCCTATGCCATCATAGGGTTTACCCTGTTGTTCTTAGGTTAGGATGTCCGAAGGAGAAGCCCCATTAGACACTGATGAATTAATTGCGAAAATTATAAGTGGTCCATCTTTGTTTTCCACTCAACCACGTAAAAGCGTGAGTCTGAAACAACAACTATTGGAAAAATTGGAAAAGGCCAAGAAAGAACATTTTAGAACCGAGTTTAATGCTCGAATGCTAACAAAGTATCTTAAGGCAGGCATTATCCCTCAGGGATTACAAGTCAGGAATGTTCCTGGCATCTTTCGAGAAGACCCAAAATGTAAAGGAAATTCCAGTCATATCTCCACTACCTGCTCACGCCATTGGATGGTGCTAGAGGTAGAAACAGCTGTAGAACACACAAAAGCGGAGCTAAAGGAAATTGAAGAACTAGAATAAGGACTTCTAGGGGGCAATGGAAAAGCAGACGCTAAGGCCTTCTAGACAAACTAAATAAAACTATAGACGATTTCAATACATTTGAGTTAAAGAAAAAGGCAGATAAGGTTACCAGGGACATAAAAACTTTTCTAAGGAGAGGGCATACCCTTAGTTAAGGGAAGATTACTACACTACAGTAGGCACACACAATAGACAGAACAAGTGGGCAGATTCAGAAGGAACCAACCCATTACTTTTTCAGAATCATCAGGAGGGTCTGAAGATTCAGACGGACAACCCGGACCTAGCCACTCGTATACCCACCCAGGGCAGCCTTTTTTAGAGAGAGGTGGCAAGGCCAAAGCCAAGACATGGTATCAATATCCAGGAGAACGCCAGACGTGGAGGAAGCATTACCAGTGGGGTCCTCAACCATACTAGAGCAGGTAGTACAAAGAACTGATGTTATACCAATCTTTAACTTGTCAAAACACACACTGTCTTCTGCAGAAGGGTCCCTATTAAGTAAGGGTCTTCTGTGATCACTGAACGTACCAATTTCATTAATTTAAAAACTGAACTCTTTCAATTTTTTCAAAAGATACGGCTTTGGCTGTTTTTCAAAGATAGAGAACCCATCAGACTAGACTCAGTCATAGGTCTTAAGCCCCCCTCGACCTTATACCCTCCCAACTCAATGATACCACCAGAGTTAATAACTTTTGAGAATATAGTGCTTGGAGGCCTGGACAACCTCAAAACCGAGAGGTGCTTTATACCTTACAATATCACCAAACAGGTGAGAGGAGCTTTGTTGGCATTAAAAACTGATAAGACAATAATTCTAAAACCAGCAAACGAAGGGGGTGGTATTGAGATTCGGGATCGAAAAAATTATGATGTGGAAATCGGCAAACAGATTAGTGAAGAATAACACTACAAAAAACTAAGCAAAAACCCATTGCCAGACATTACAAAGGAAATTCTGAAAGTTACAACAGAGGGAAAGGAGCAAGGTATAATTAGTAAAAAAGAATTTGAGTTTTTAAATGCTGAAAACCCCAGAACTCCTGGTCTGTACAAAATTCCAAACATCCACAAAAGCACCGCCAATCCGCCAAGCTGGCTCATTCTGTCTGGGAATGGTTCAGCCTTAGAACCAATTGGAAGGTATATTGACTTCTTCATAAAAGATTTTGTTCCCACACAAGAGACATATGTAAGGACAGCATGTACATGTTTAACTTAATAGATGGCATGCCCTGTAACATCGAGACAGATTGGTTGGCAACCTTAGACATCTCATCCAAGTACACCAATATACCTCAAGAAGACAGCTTTTTGATATTAGAGAAACTACTAGAAACTAGAACAAAGCTAACACAAGTTCCCACACATTTTATTATCTACTTGCTCAGAATTGCCCTTCAATTCATTTACCTTGTGTCAGAGGGTACTTACTATCAAAAATGTTCCGGCACTAGTATGGGAGCCGTTTTCGCTCCAAATCTAGCGAACATCTACATGGATTGCATAGAACAGACTTTTGCCCTAAATACTACAAACAGGTACTTCTCCAACATTCTATGTTGAAAGCGGTATATTGATGAAATGTTTCTGATATGGTCTGGAAGTGATATTGTATTCCACGAGTTCGTGGATTACATTAACAACATTCAGAAACACCTTACTTTCACATCTACGATACACAAGTCAGCCATAGTGTTTCTAGACCTCTGCTTCAAACATGAAGAGGGCACCCTTTACACAAGTCTCCATAGGAAACGCACAGAGAGAAATACACTCTTAGCATACAAACGTCATCACCCACGAGCACTCAAAGATGGTTTACCCTTTGGACAGTTTCTTCGGCTACGTAGAAATTGTTCACATAAGGAGGATTACATGCATGAAGCCCAGATATTGAAATCCAAACTTCTGTCCAGAGGGTATCATAGCAGACTTATAAGAAAATCACTCAAATGAGCTTGGTTTTGCCCTAGAGAGGAGCTATTAATTACTAAAGAGAAGACCCCTATTGAAAGACTCATCTGTGTAACTACTTTTGGTGTGCATACCAACAAGGTCCGCAATTTGATCACTAAAAACTGGGATATGATAAAAAACATTGATTCCACGATAGAATCCCCCATGTTTAAACGGGGCAAAAGTGTCAAAGATCATTTGATATGGACCTCCACTGAGACCAGTACTGTGTGAAAAACTGGTACCTTAGAATAAACGTGGGGTTTACCAGAAATGAAAGGACATTTTAAATGTGGTAACTGTGTGGCATGTGCCTCTACATTTGACACTAACACTTTTGAGCATGCAAATGTTAAACAGACACTGGACTTCTACTCGAACTGTAACACACGCAACGTGGTGTACTGCATTTGGTGCCCGTGTAATGTACCATACATTGGCCCGACACAGCAACCCATAAAAGCACGGATTGGACAATATCGCAGCCGCCGTCGACAAAAACTAGGCGAACCATCCATCAGCGCCTATTATCATATAAGGACGCTGCCTGTATTACTCATTACTTGTGATGGTCGGCTTTTATAAATGTTGGAAACCAAGGGGCAGATTTATGTTGCACTTGCGCCACTTTTGCGCCGCCGTTGCGTCACTTTTGTGACGCAGCAGCGGCGCAAATCCTGCGCCATGGTGCGGGGTATTTACAACGTGACGCATCTGGGAGATGCGTCACGTTGTAAAGCCCTGCGCCACATGTAGGCGTTCCAGGGCAGGTGGGGGCGTTCCGGCGCAGGAACGCCTCCTAAAAGTGGCTGAGTGAAATCTACAAGATTTCACTCAGTCACTTTTAGGCCCATGCTGCGTCAAAACCCTGCGCCTGCTTGAAGCAGGCGTAAGGATTGACGCAGCATTGTACAGATAGGGCCCCCCAGAACATTGCTGGAGCTGCGTCGCGCTTGCGACGCAACTCCAGCAATGCGCCACTTTTACGGCACAGATGCGTCACGCATCTGTGCCGTTTTTGCCCCATGGTGCGCCGCATTATAAATGCGGCGCAGCCATGGTGGCGCAGCTGTGGCGCATAATAATTGGCGCATCCCTGCTGATATGCAGGGATGCGCCAGTTAACATAAATCTGCCCCCAAGTGTATATGCCACAAATAAGTCACTACTTTTTTAGGTTCCGTGTTCACTGGGGACACATTGCACTGTGTTCTAAAAAACTGCATTTATATTTACATAAACAACTATTGTTCGTACCAAGTATCGAGTTGTATATGGTTTTTCTCCTTTGGAAATCGACTTAACTCCTACATATACTGCGATTGCGCATTCTAGTATTATCATTATTTACATTGTTCCACAGGAACTATTGTTTCTGTTAATACGTAATTTAAAAAGAGAGCCTGCAATTTGCCAAACAACAATTGATTTATTGGCATATTAGACACCGTGGGCAAACCCTTTTTGAAAAGCAAATTGGAACACCTTTTCTCTTGGGCAGAGGAGGATGTGATTATCCCAGTAGAACAATTTGGTTTTCAGAAAAATAACTGCACATTGGATAATATCACAGCTCTCCCACTCATCACAGAGAAATATGTGAACACCCGGAGCTCCAGGAATATGCAGGTTTCATCGATTTTTCCACAGAGTTCAACAGAGCTGACCGTCCTATGCTGTGGAAAAAACTGCACAGACTTGGTTTGCCCGGGACTTTGTTACATGTAATTGGTGCTTTACACTTTGTTTGATACCTGTGTCAAGTGTTGGTGGGGTGCCATTGTTTGTAATTTCCACAAAAAACAGCCTGAAAAACTGCTGCCTCTGCCCCCCCATGCTATTTTTTCTTCGTATCTCTGACTTGCCTTCCCATTTGGGTAATAGTTCTGACAATCCAGCAAAATGGGGGGCCACCTTGTGATCTGTCTGTTATATACAGACAACATTGCAATTTTTAATTGAACACCTAAGGGATTGAACAGTTGTCTGGCTTCACAACCGCAGTTTTCTGATGCACATTTCCTAAAAATGAATGTCTCCAAAATTAAGTGTTTAGTCTTTAAGAGTGAAAAAGTTCCAGAAATTTCCACATCATAGCTGGTACCTTGGAAATGAAAAATTGGAGGTCGTTAAGTTCTATCCGTTTTTTGGGGGGAAATTATGTCAAGTAGCCTGAATGACACAAAGACATTGCTCATAGCATCTGCAAGGCCAAATCACAGGCTCATTGGTTAGGGGCTTTCTATAATGCCTTTGGACAAAGGTATTTTGACCATTTACTCTCGTTAAATTTGGTAAAAATCCCTTTACCCTATTGTATGCTATTGAAATTATTGATGTGATGTAATGGAAATTCTTAGATAAAACAGAAGAGATCGTTTTGAGGAAACTCTAGAGATTTAATACATATGCTGCTACCCTGGCAATAAGATTAGAATTTGAGTTAGAGAGTGCTTTTGTACAAGGCCTAGCAACAATTATAAAATGGGGTTAACGACTTTTGAGAAGTGATGTGAATTCATGAAGGATTATATGTGTATAGAGACCTTTGAAGTGAAAAAGAAAAGTCTCTGTTTTAGAAAAACTGTATTTTTGCATTAACCTTGTTCAAGTTAAAACAGGAATGTGTCTGTTCTCGTTTAGAAATGCAACTAAAATCCTTTTTCAAGCATGATTCTTGTAATTTATGCCTACGTTTAGATTCTGAATATAATGGCAAAAAAGGAAAATTGGAAAATGAACTCTTCCATCCCAAGAAAACCACAACATAACTTGATGTAACTTAACGTGGAATATTGACAATGGTGTTAGAAAGTCTTAAATGCCAGCTGGTCCAAATCAGCAAACAAGGATAATGTATATAAATTTTGTAATTATGGTGCACAGGAATGGAATTTTTGAGACCTCTATGTTTAATATATTATGTCCGAATGGTAGCTAAGGCTCTTTATTTACAGTTTTTTTCCACCCAATGACATTTTTTGTATATGATTTTTTACATTTCTTAATTTTGTTTATATTTGTTTCACATAGGAGTCAATTTGTCTTGCCAATGTCCTTTTGTATTGCATCACCTGATGAAATGTATTGCACGTGCATTTTTCATCTTTTTTTGTATATTCCTCATGTTGGTATTATTGCTGCTACACTTTTATGTGTGATGTCTGTATTTTATTTCCTTTTTGCAATGCGATTTCCCTTGCGGAACTCATATGAGTTTCATATCTTGAAATAAAACTTGAAACTTGAATTCTTCTCCTCTGCAGAGATCCTATATCCGCCCTAGATGTGTGGCCAGGTAAAGGAGTAATCCCTTCTCTATGGTCACTCAAAACCAGTTCTGAGAGCAGCCCCTTTCCCACTGGAATTGCTGCTTGGCTGACTAGAGGGGACAAAAGAGGGTGCTGACCAAGCTTTTAAGTGCATCTACCTATGGCAGTGTAGGTCACTTTGAAGTTAATTAAGTTCCTAGGCCCAGCCCACATCGTCCTTCTGACAGAGGAATAGAACACCTACCCACACCCAGGGTATTTGTCTAAGCTCTAGAAGTAAGTTTACAACTCACCAAAGGAGCCGCCCAGCTCCTGGGTAACAGTTGCAGCTCATGCAATTGGGACTCTAGAGCTTTAAGCAGAGAGAGGGTAACTTTTCTAAAAGTACCTTTTCCAAACTATTTATTACAAATCTGACTTTACCAGGGAACTGGGTTTGTAATAAACATTTCAGAAAGTCCAAACACATTCTTTGCAGTTGTTTCCTAACCGGAAATAGCAATATTAAATGTAATATTGTATTCCAATGCTTTCCTATGAAACAGTCAACCCTGCTACAGTGAAAATAGCTTTAAGGGCATTTTCAATGGAGGTCAAGTTTCATATTAGCCCTTTTGGTGTGGGGGTGCACTGATGTCATTACTTCTAAAAGTAAAATCAGCCAATGGGCTTGTTTTACTTTAACTGAAACGGTGCTTGGGGGCATATCTCAGCCCCCCGAGAGCAGATTCTCTTGGGCGGAGAATCATTGAAGTGGGGAGAATCTCCCTTTTCCAATGGTATCTCTGACCAGTGGATCCCTGATCACCACAGGAGAGGGATCCCTGACGTATGAGAGCAAGATGGCCGCCAGCTGACTGCAGTGAGAGCTGCTGATGAGGTCTCTCCCCGAGATACACTGAGTGACCGGCTTGCTGATACACACCTACCTGGTTAACTGAGTGATACTATGGTGGAATGGTAGCAGTTTCAGGCGGAGACTGAGAGGGCTGATTTCCGCCGCTGATGCGCAGTTGGGATTCCAATGTGAAGGTAGCATGCGCCGGAGATACGCTGACCAGAGAAGTGCGATGGATCCTAAAACCATCAAGCCAAAGGAGCCCTTGAAGGAAGCAGCCACCGCAGGAGCCGCAGTGGGACGCGGCTCACCGCAGCTTTGACGTGGCGCAAAGAAAACCGAAGAGGCTGGAGGGAAGGTGCAAGACGGAGGCTCAGACAGGCGGAATAAGCAGTGAGTAGTTAATTTGGACGGTAATTCTTATCAGCCATCTGTTGTGGAGGTCTTTTTGCCCGCTTTAGTTAGCGGCACGGCAGACGTGGCAGGTTCCGGGATAATGGAGGCTGCCGGCGAGACAGCTGGCCCTGCCTCCGCCATCCGAGGATACAATGTTGCCTCAACTGCTACAACAGCCCAGACTGGAGTCAGGAGCGCTGGGGGAAGAGGCTGATAACCGTATTGCACAAGAGGTATCTCCATGGGCTGCAGCCGCTTCTGGGAGCGGTACATCTGATTTGACAGACACTCGGCTTGGGATGGAGCCTAATGAACAAGGTAAAGCCAACCAGTTAACTACAACCTTAGATGTTTCTGAATTAACTTTGCCTCTGGGTGGGGGCATGGGTTTAAAATCGGTTTTACTGTGGACAAAGCCTATTCTGGGGTCTCCAGAGGAGACAAGTTTTTCTCCTTAACTGATGATACTGATAACTTTATTTCCAGTGAGGGCAATTTGGCCGATGAAACTGATTCAGGGGATTTTTCCAATGCTCAAGAGGGGCGGCTAAGTAAGACTCTCACCCAGAAATGCAGAAACAAGGCAAAAGTCAGTCCTTCCAAGTCAGATACAGCCACAGTCCACAAGTTAAATGGGACTATTCCGCCACTAGCCAAGTTTACGATGATGACAACGCTCAAACCTTAGCCCAGGGGGCTCCAGCTAACTGTAGTATCCTGGTTTCAATCTGGTTCATGCTCTGCCAGTGAGATTCTCTCAGAATGATGTCATATGGAATGTTGGGAGTGAGAGGCTACAGTTGAGAAGGGCTGAGCAGCATGCTGGCTGCTCCAGGTGGGGCTGAACTACTGGACATGTAACTTTTACAATAAATACTCTTGAAATACTACAACCAGCCTGGAGTCAGTTACTACAATAACTCTGCAAGCTCCACAAACGAAACTACTGCTTCACCATCACTTGATCTGGTGTACTCCATCTTGAAACAGATGCAGGATGAGGCAAGGCAGGAGAGTAGCAGAGCACACCAAGCCACTAAAAAATTACAGGGGGCCCTTCGGAAGGTGAACAAAGTATATATACCGACATCGCAGAAAGGGTAACTCAAGTCAAAGCCAGAACTGTAACTTTGGAATAACATGTTGGGAATTTACAACTACATAATGTCGTGTTCCGCGGCGCTTGCCGCATCCCCGCAACGCACACACAGAAACGCCGGGAGACTCACTTCCGGTTGGAGGTCGAGTCCCGGTCTAGTCTTTGCAGCAAACGAGAGGTCGCAGAAGCACTTCCGGGGGAAACGCTTAAACTTTGAGTTTCCCGCCGGCTCCGTGCTTCGGATTCTCCTGGGTTCCCCAGTGACGTGAGTGCTGTTCCCGGAGTCGAGTCCGTCTAAAGAAACCTGTTGCCTTCCACGCCGAGGCGCACCCTGTTGACCCTCCTCGCCGCGCTGGAGCGCACATCGAGGTTTTGAACCTCTCCCGACTTCAGAGCCTTCACAGCGCAGGTGCGCTTGGGGGTTGATTTTCTTCCATAGCGCAGGAGCGCTTGGGGGTTGCTTTGATTCCATAGCGCAGGAGCGCTTGTGGGATTACCTTGTTTTCATAGCGCAGGAGCGCTTGGGGGTTTACTTTGATTCCATAGCGCAGGAGCGCTTGTGGGATTACTTTGTTTTTATAGCGCAGGAGCGCTTGGGGGTTTACTTTGATTTCCATAGCGCAGGAGCGCTGCAATGGGGAAGAACTCCACAGAGCTGGAGCATTGTTCTTAACCTACCATTGCCTTTCAGGGATGCCACTGTTTTAGCATGCCTAATTGTTTCAGCAAGATTGCGCAAGAGCACCATTGCGCATGGTTTTGACTTTTGCTTTTGGCACGTTGCGCAGGAGCGCTTTTCTTTGGTTTCACTGAGGTATTCGTGTCCAGGAGCACCTCGCCTGGAGTAGCCTTCTTTGGAGCAGCATTGATTCTGGGTGCCGTGGTCCACAGAAGCATTGGTGAGTCCCCGGAAGGAAACAATTTCTGTGTGTGTGTTTTAAGGGTGCTTAAGAACAGGAGTTGGGGTTCTCTACTGATCTGGTCCTTTCCTATCTTCCAGAGGGCACCGAGATACCCCACATACCAATCCACTACGTCTTTTCTGGCTCCCTTCCCTGCGTCCATCTCATCCCTGCTGGGTCCTACTGTCCACGAGGGTCAGGTGGGTACAGGGACGGGTGCTCTTGTCGTCTCTGCGGAATTGCTTCACAAGCAGAGGTAAGTCTTGTGAGGCATCTGACACATAAGGAGACACAGGACAAGCAAGTAGAAGATGTGCTCTGGAAGCTGGAAGATTTCGAGAATCGACAGCGAAGAAACAATGTTAGACTGCTGGGCCATGCGGAAAATATTAAAGGGGACAACATAAGATCTTTCGTTGTGAACCTCCTGAAAGGAACATTTCCTGATCTCCCCCTTTGGAACTGGGATAGCGAGGTCCAGCGGGCTCATCGCTTTCCGATGACACAGAGAAAAATTAACGCAGCGGATCAACGACCCAGGGCAGTCCTAGTTTTCATAGGTAACTTTCACTTGCGACAGGCAATAATGGACAGAGCAAGGCCAGATGCAAAGCGGTCATTTGAGGGGCACACATTCTTTGCTCGCCCAGACTTTTACCATATTACAGTAGAAAGAAGATGGAGTCTCCGGCAAATTATATCTCCCTTTCAGGGGATCGGCTGTGAAGCATTCCTCCTGTACCCAGCTCGCCTTAAAGTCATCTCGAAGGGGAAGGTGCAAATGTTCACATCCGAGATTAAGGCACAGGAGTACCTGCAGGAGCTGAGAGAAGCTAAAGGAAGGACTGGATCTGGGACAGTACAGCCTCTTCAGGGGGGGGGGCCCACGGGGGCCCACCCTAGGCAAAGATTCTCTTTTTTTTTCTCTCTCTTTTTTCTTCTTGGTTTTTTAAGTGAAAGATTGGCATGACTTTACAGAACAGTTTCTTGTTAAAATGTGTCTCAGCATTGATGTAGAATTGGTGTATCTAAGGGATCGGGGTGGGAACTCTTCGGCAGCTCGAGCGGTGAGACACGGCTGCCACACATGGGTCATAGCTGACCTATTTGCTCGTAAGGGGAGTATGGTAGGGGTGGGGAGGTTGGAAGGGCTAGCAGGGGGGAATCGGATGGTGGGCACAGGGAGGGGCAAGAGGGGCAACAGAGCACTTGAGGAATATTTTGATAAAGGGGAAAACTAAAAATTGTAGGTTGATTTATAAAATAACTGATGCTGGACTTCAAAGATATATTAAAGGCACTATCATGGATGGCAAATTATTTTTCGTGCAGTCAATGATTATCCAAACTATCTCAACAAATATATGTGGTCTGAATGACCAGGGTAAGAGACAAAGAGCAGCAATAGTTTTGAAAAATCTTAAGGTTGATATTATATGTCTCCAGAAGACTCACACAGAGGGCACTAGAGGGAACATTATGGAACAACTGGGGTATAAGCTTATTGTCAACACTAAGCAGGGGGGTAAAACAAGAGGGGTGGCTATTCTCTCGCGGTGGGGGATATACTCTTTAAGAAAAGTCAATCTGACAGGTGGGGTCGCTGGGTTATGGTTGAATATATGCGTCAGGGTGCTACTTTTACCATTTGTTCAGTTTATGGCTCAACTGCAGATCACTTAGAGCTTTTTCAATTTCTGGGCACTATGGCCAACCCCCATAATATTGTGTGGTGATTGTAATCTTAATGGCTTTGAAGGACTATGGGGGGAAACAGGTCACAATTATTCGCGCCAAAAGAGAAAGGCCTTTAAGGCTCTTACCAACTTAGTACAGAATAACGGTCTTACGGATGTGTGGTCGCACCTAAGGCCTGCGGACCCGGAAAGTACGTTTTTTTCAGCCCCCCATAAATTAGTTGCTTGATTAGATTATTTCTTTGTCTCTCTGCAGTTACTTGCAAGCTGCTAAATAGAGAAACATCCAATGATTATCTCAGACCACAATCCCCTAATACTAGCTGTAACTTTAACACAGGTAGAGAGATTAGAGCAGACTTGGACATTTGAAAGAAAACTTTTGAAGGATCAAGATTATGTGGCGCATATGAATAGCTGGATAAAGGGGTTTTGGGATATTAATAGGGGGAGCACAAGATTGGGGGTGGTATGGGATATGTTTAAAGCTGGGGTAAGGGGGAAGACGCCAAGTTTTAGCCTACATCAGGAAAAGAAAGAGGCACAGTGAGAGAAAACGCTTTATAAAAACTTAATGGAGGTAGAAGAGGAGCTCACAGCTGCCTTGGCACTGGGCATTTTATCAGATAATATACAGCTTAAACTGGCAAATGCCAAGGCGGAGATTGGAGACATCACCGCAGCCAAGGCAGCTGAAAGATTCCTTGGTAGGAGGGAGCTATGTTAGGAGCTTAGCGAACGGGTGGGCCATGTCTAGGCAGCACGGCTGAGACAAAAGAGTGCTGCAGGAGAGATGCTCGAAGTTTTAGATTCTAGTGAAAACTTGAATAGGGGCTCACCGGGGATTCGGGAAGTATTTCGACAATACAACAAAAACCTATATTGCAAGGAACAGCAAGGGGAGGAAAGCTAGATTTTAGAGTACTTGAGGGATATACCCATACAGTGCATAACCCCAGAAGACATGGAGACATTGGAAACGTTACTGACTATTGATGAGGTTTATAGTGCACTTAGCAGTCTCCCCTCCGGTAAGGCAGTCGGCCCAGACCAGATTCCACTGGAATTCTACAAAACCTTTCTCAATGTAAAAGGGCCGGATTTAGTGGACACTGTTTGACAAGCTCAGCAAGGGAATTTGGTTCCTGAGTCCTTTTTTAAAAAGGGCAAAGCACCTAGAGAACCAGGCTCTTACAGACCAATCACGTTAATGAACAGTGACACTAAAATACTGTCCAAGGCCTTGGCGACTCACTTGAACTATATTATTGGGAACGTGATTCACCCACGTCAGCACAGATTTATTTCTTGGAGGCGTACAACTGATCATACACGCAGGGTTATAACCTTGTTTGACGCAGCTGAAGTCTCAGGGGACCCTATGGCTCTAATATTACTTGATGCCGAAAAGCATTCAATAGGGTCTCCTGGGACTATCTGTCGACGGTTCTGAAATGGTATGGTTTTGGGAATTTCTTTCTTGGGGCGGTACAGGCTCTATATAAAGCACCTATAGCACAGCTGAGACTGAACAGGGGGCTTACAGCACCAATAACAATCACACAGGGCACCAGGCAGGGCTGTCCGTGCTCACACCTATTATTCGCTTTATACTGACCCTTCGATTCAGAAAATGGAGGCTAATAATGCAATTAAGCCAATGAGATTCCACGGGTTAGAAACTAAAATCCTAGCCAACGCGGATGACATCGCGGTGGACACCCCGATCCTTGTACAGCCCTAGCTGTAATAGAGAAGGAGGCCCAAGTCTTTGGTTCAATTGCTGGATACGCACTGAATCGACAGAAGACTCAAAAAGTTAAGAATGGGAAGGTGGAACTAGATGACTCCTGGGTCATTGATGCAGCAACATATTTAGGCATCCCTATTACATCTAACCTGGGACAGTTGGTACAAAGAAATATGGCCCCAGTAATTCAAAAGGCTAAAACAGATTTTGACAGAATGAACAATCTCCATATGTCCATTGTGGGGTGATGTAATATGATAAAGATGTTTTTTTACCCAAAGTATTGTATCCTTTTAGGGCTATTCCACTGGAAATTGAGAAACAGTGGTTTTTAACTTTAGAAAACATTTTGAATAGGTTCATCTGGGCACATGGGAGAACAAGGAGAGCCTTAAGATATACGACGCTATCAAGGGAGAGGGGAGACTCGGCGGTCCCTGACTTTAGAATGTACTATTAGGCTGCTGCCTTTCAATATATGCGGGGACTATTCAGTGGGACCGTTGAAGACCCATGGATAAAAACAGGTTCCCCAGATGGTTATACGTTAGTACTAGGGGAGGAAGCGCAGAACTGCCTATTGAAATATAGTGACCCTAGCTACAAGAAAAAAACAAGATTTAAAATGTTGTTGGCAGTATTCAAGATCTGGGCAGCATTTAAAAAAAAACTGGTTTAGGCAGAGTTAATTTTTATACCCCAATGTATAGAAACCCTATGTTTCTTGGAATTTTTTCGGATGCTGCAATGTTAGAGTGGGAGGGGCACAGGTTACGGAAGGTGGGTGATTTCATAGGGCTTGAGGAAATTCGAACATTTGGAGATATTCAGGACAAATTTGGACTGGAAAAAAGATTTATTTTTTTAAATATCTTCAAGTACGGAGTTTTTTGGGAAGCAAAAAAGGGGGATTGACTGGCTTCAATGAAGTTAAAACAATTGAGGCTGTAAGAGACACAGAGAAATGCACTATTAGGAGAATTTATGCAGAATTATCTCTTCTGAAGCAGGACGATACAGAGAAGCATGGGAAGAAATGGGCGGATAAACTCAATATAAATCAAGAGATATTTTTCAAGTCCTTAGCTTTAGGGCAGACTATATTGTGCTCAGGAGGGCTGCAAGCCCAGCACTTTAAAACAATATTCTCACTGTATTATACTATGGCAAAGATAGCACAGTGGGGGGGGACAGGACGGGACTAGATGTCCCCGCTGCAATAGTAATGAAGGTGATATAATTCATATGTTCTCAACCTGCCCACAGCTCGAAACACTAGTAAATGCAATTGGAAAATTCTTGGACCAAAGTTTGAATTTAAAAGTGATATTATTAACATCTGAACTAATTATTTTGGGGCTTAAGGGTGGGAACATGCAAGATCAGTCTGATTATTTTACCTTTCTGGCCATGTCAGTGATGAGAATCTGTTTCGCCTCTGCTTGGCTTGACAAAATGGCTCCTTCTTTTCAGCAATGGCTTGCTAGGCTGCTTTCCATCTTTAACCTAGAAAAGGGAATTTATGAGAGGAAGGGCAGATATGGAAGAAAGCTTGGCATTCGTATCTGAGCACCAATTTATAGATGGAAGGAAAAATGGGCTGAGAACTAATCAGTACCGACTGCCTGAACATTCTTTTTTTTTTTTCTCTTTAATGTGTTAATGTATAAACCATAGCAGGATACTGTGTAGATGATGGGGTAATATTGCAGGCTGTATAGATCAACCCATATTCTTTTTCTTTTTCCTTTTGTATGTAAAAAAGACAATTGATAATTTCTCATGTACTAATGTGTAATTATGATTATGGTGTTGCAAAATAAAAACTTTTATAAAAAGAAAAAAAAAAGGAGAGGTGAGGGATCCCCAAGCAGGAATCCACCCACTAGGCACCATGGATAGGAGGAGTGCCGTTTTTGCAAGGACTTGAGCTCCCCAAACTCACCACAAGATTTATCAGACTCTCTGCCCCCCGGTGGCAGATGGGGGCAATTACCTCCGATCTGCCCCATGGGGATAGAAAGCCACTAGACACCAGGGAATTTTTCATGAAAATATAGGGGTGAGGTCTGCCTATCAGGGCATGGCCATGCCCCCAGCCCAAATTAATATGGTGACAGTCTTTTTGCCCCCCAGAGAGCAAATGGTAATGATTGCCCCCAATCTCATCCTCGGGGAAGCAAAAAGCCCACTAGACACCAGGGAAAGGTTTTATTTAAACAATATAGAGGTGGGGCTGCCCACCATGGGCAAGGCCCATGCATCAAATCTTGGTCAATGGAAGTAACATCCATTGACATTGGTTTGATTCATTCCTGTCATGGGCACTAAGCCCAGCCACACAAGTGGTGCATTGTTTTTATAGGCACAATGGTGGGTGGTAGCAATGTTGTGGATTCCAATGGATTCTGGAAATTAACATCACAGAAATATCAGGAAAGTGAGTGATTTCAGACAAAATGTGAGGTTTGCAGTGCATTGTGGGTAAGAAACTCTCCTAGGTCCATGCAAGGCACACCACCCTGGAATCCCCTAGTTGTCTAGTTTTCAAAAATGTCTGTGGCTTGTAGGTTTGCATGGGCGGTGCCAAAACATGCCCCCAAATACAACAACTTCCCCTATTGCTCATCTCTCAATGTAGCGATTTAGCGTCATGGTCTCTTGGCCCACCCACACAAGTGGGGTACCATTCTTTTTGGGATACATGTGGAAAGTCAGGGTGGTCGGAAATTTGTGGATCCCCTCAGATTCCAAAACGTCTGTCATGGAAAAGTGAGTAAAATGTGTGTTGTTACCAAAGTTTGATGATTGCAAGGGCTTCTGGGTAAAAACCCCTAATGAGAGTCACGTAAGTCATGCACCCTAGAATCGCCTAGTTGTCTAGATTTTAAAAATGTGCAGGTTTGCTAGGTTTCCCTAGGTGTCAACTGACCTAGGGCCCAAATTCCACAGCTACCCCCTTGGAAACAAAGGGCAATTTTCTGTGGAAATATATAATGCGTCCATGTTGTGTTTTGGCCCATTTCCTGTCATAGGCTCTAGGCCAACTCACACAAGTGAGGTTCCATTTTATCAGAAGAAATGTGTAAGCATGGAATAATAGAATGTTTGTTATTACCTTTTGGATTTCACTGCATTTATGCCTTTCAAATGAAAATCAGTGTGCAGCCTTGGAGACCGAGTCCTGACTGGAAAAAGTTACACCCGAGACTGCTGGGCTTGGGAGAGTTGTTAGACTGCAGTTTGGTCACCAGCATGCAAGTTACGACAAGTTGAAGAAAATCACTGGTTTTGCTAAATCCTGAGACCAGGAGACCAGCAGCAACTGGTTTCATGCTGGATTTCACTCAGACTTTGTGGGACATCGACCCGTGGGGTTAAAAGTGTACCTGTGCTTGTAGACCAAGAGGAGACGGCAATAAGACCTCACTGGCTCAGCATTCTCAGTGTACTTGAGCATGTGCAGCAACCTGCAGCCCTTGCATTGGGACCACTCCATTGACTTCTATAACTGTTCACCCATAAGACCTGGAACTAGAATGGAGATGCTTAAACTTCAACATAATTATTCAACTGGACCTGACTGGTTCTCTGTCGCAGTTGGTCCCCACAAGGGTGCAGTTATACCCGTTTTCAAGATAATTGTTATGGCTAGCCCTAAACTGTAAGCAGTTGAAGATTACAATGAATGAAATAGCTAAGCTGTGAATTATTGTTCTATTAGCAATTCATATCTCTGAAACCCACTGGTGGAATTTTGTTGTTGAGGTGACTTTTTTAAAATTGGTGTTTTTTATAAATTATATTGCATTTTCTTCTTATTCAAGTGTTTTGGTACTTCTTAACGCTTTACTCTTGTTCCATTGATATAGCTTTGTGCTCTAAGCCACAGCTACCCAGGACTGATATAAGGTTTTGCAAATGAACCTAATTGCAGCTGATAAAGAATTTTGTGTTTTTTAATTGGTGAGGTTGCACAACCACACAATATAATAAACCACCTTCCTCACAATGGTGGCAGTGGGGGGATCTAGAACTTGTTGTTTGCAGTAGCACATTGTTAATAAGTTGGGAAATGTACAATTCTTCCAAGTTGACACTTAAAAATTAGTGCATTGTGGTTGCCAATCAAATCTGCTCCATTTGGTCAAAATTGGAAGTCTCAACTGCATTGTATTAAAAGTTTTGAAAAGTTTGGGAAAAGTTTTGAAATGTTTGAAAAAGTTTTCCAAAAAGTTGCTAACAAGATCAAGAAACATTTAGATTGACTTAGCCACCCTGTCCACTCTCAGTATCAATGATGTGACAGGAAGAACAACTTAGGTTCCTCAGGCAAGGAAAATGAACTTTAGAAACCCCTTTGCTCCTGATAATAAGCTCACAGAGCCACGGCTTTGTTTGAAGATAAAATTACCCCCAACAATGGGGAAGAGGATGAGGACAGAATAGTCATCCATGATGGGGATGGGGTGGACGGCGACATACTGACTGCTTACATTCATGCAAGAGTCCCTTCGGTATCTGGAAGTAAAAGGAGCATTACTTCAGAGAGAGGGCATCGAGACCTCAAGGCTCAGATGAGCGTTCTTACTTTGGAGGGAAAAAGACTGGCCCTGGAGGAGACAAGGGTCAAACTGGGCCTGCAACCCAGTAAGATTGGTGGCAGCGAAAGAGTGATAGGTAACTGCAGGGGATTTACATGATTCAAGGTTAGCTTTAGTATTGTGTTTTAATTTGTAGAGGAGGATGACATTGACAAGTGACTAGCATCCTATGGGAGGGCTCTTAGGATGAGGAAGGTGGGTGCCCAGGACTCGGGGTCCTTGCTGTGGGAAATAGTACCAGTGGTGGGGAGAGGTAGGCTTCTGAGACTAGAGGATGAGGTGACAGAGTCCTACCCACACATGAAGGCCGCACTTGCTGAGTTGCATAGGGTGACCCCCAAGGAGTGCAGACATAGGTTTAGGAACACACACAAGGGGGCACAACAAACATTGGAGGGCTTTGTGGATGCTTCAGTAAAGGCACTGGATGGATGGATATAGTAGGGTAACAAGGCAGACACTTATGAAGAGAACTGTAATGTTGTGGTGAACGTGTGTATTCTTCTTAATTGTCGCACAGAGACATTAAACCAGCATCTGGGAGATTTAAAGTCACCTAGCCCCATAGAGCTGGGTAAGATAGCAGATCAATGGGTAAGCACTAGGGTACTCAAAATGCCCCATGGGGGTCTTCCTAAGGTAGGTGGTCAGGCTCTTCTTCAGAGGAAAAATGTGTGCAACACAGATATAAAGAAACATTTCTCATAAGGACTCCAAGTGAATGCCCAAGTGGGGTGTGTTTTGAATGCCAGCACCCAGGACACAAGAGAGGAGATTCTGGGTGCACCAAGAAGCCCTTGACTTGTGGATAGACAAAGAGCATAGCCAGTGTAGGAGGGTGATGGAAGTTATTGGTTGGGATTCCATGAGATATACTGAAGTTACCCTAGTTTCAGTGGATAGGGATGGATTGTGACACACTGGCCACCAGGTCTCCAAGAATGGAGAAGTACAGGCAGTGACCAAAGATCACTGGGATATAGGTTATGGCTCTGGGAGATACAAGTGTCAGTACAACCATGGTCATGGCTAAGCTGGATTCCCAGACCAAATAATTCCTGATGAGGTACAGCAGGGGTTACTGGCCTAAAGAAGATGTATCTCCTGCCATCCCAGTGGAGTGTCTGATTGGAAATGGCCTGAAAACCTGGAGAAGTGTGGCTCACTGGTTAGAGGAGGCAGACCTGGAAGCAGAGGTCAGCCCGGGACCAGGGTTCAATTCCCGGCTCGGCTGGGTCTTGAGTCCATAAATGTCCATGGACTCGATAATTCTCACTCCAGTGCATACTCGATTCATGGGTTCACACTCTGCAACTCTGGGCAATAGCTTGCTTAATCTCCACATGGGCCCCTCGCGGCGGGATGCCTGGCTTTCACCTTGCGGATGCCCTGCCGGGTTATCTCACAGGGGAATACCAGGACGGGTTCCCTAAGCAAGCGCTTAGAGACCGCTTGGTGATTTGCGCTATATAAATTCCTGCACATTTACATTTACAACCTATGCTTGGGCAGGTGTGAAAAGGAAGGCTCATGCAGCAATGCTGGGCCTTCCTGAGTGGTTGTGTGTGGCACAAGGAGCACAGAGTACTCAAGTACTGGAGCCTGTAAAACGACCTAGTTCCCTAAGAGCAAGAGAAGGGGTAGAAAGCCAGGTTTGAAAAGTCCTTAGACCCAGAAGAAGTCTAATCATGGGGGAAAGGAACTGGTGTTGGAAGAGGAGGATGTCCCTTGAGCAATATGCCATAGGTGTGCAAGGATCTCAGTCCTTTGAGATCTGTTACTCCTCAGGGTCCAGATGATGCAATAATGAGTCCACCCCTTGACATCCCCAACTCCAACTGAAAGTTACAGAGTATTAGGGCGATCAAGTGAGGGAAGGGTAAGATGAGAACAGCAAGGAGGAGAACCTTGAAAACAAAGAACAATACACATGAATAAACAGCACATGCAGCACTACACTCATATGGTCTCGCTAGTTTGCTCCAACTACCTTATCTACTTGAGGAAGCGCCCAAGCAGTTTCCTTGCCTCAGGAAATAACCAGTGTTATGTGTAGATAATTTCTATAAAGCACAAAAAGCAGCAGGTAAACCACACCCTCAACAACATGACAAACACCAGCGCCCTCCCTTCATAGGAAACATACATACATACCGGTTCTCTCAAATAATAGGAGTGAAATAAATGTTATTCT
Organism: Triturus cristatus; assembly: GCF_964204655.1. Classification (NCBI taxonomy): domain Eukaryota; kingdom Metazoa; phylum Chordata; class Amphibia; order Caudata; family Salamandridae; genus Triturus; species Triturus cristatus. The sequence goes on from NC_140589.1 coordinate 971,385,611, forward strand.
TCAAAGAGATATATGGAAACTATATCCAAAGTCCTCATCCATGGTTGTCCTAACAGCCTTCCAGACTGAACCCCCAAGTCACATATCAGTGCAATAACTGGTAGTCAAGAGCAAACAATAGCTATTCCCTCCAAAGGTTCAAAGCAAGATAAGTTTGAGGCAATTGAAATCCTACCTCGTCAGACAACAAAAAGGAAAAGAAATCGAAGAGCAGTTTACCTCACAGCGGTCCGAAATGGAAGGCAAGTTGACGCTCTGCTAACCGTGGTTTGCTGGGACGTCTTCTCTGTGTTCCGCGGGAAGTCCGGATCTCTTCCACAGAACCCTCTCAACCCTTCAGGAAAAGGCAAGACATGGGTAGTGCTCTGCCGAGCACAGTGAATTGGGAGCTTGCCACTAATCCCGTGAGTCTGGGCAAATAACTCCAGGTCTTCAAATACTGGATGCGAATATACGGAGCACCCTCCGTTATTGGTACTCTCTCAGCCGAGAAAATTTAAAATTCCAAAATTACGCACGTTAACGAACGCGCGTCACGTCATGATATAGACGTTGGCCCCTCCTCTTCAAGCCTTCTATGAAACGTAGTATGATGGTCATGTAGGCGCTTAGCCAGTGCGATCCTGACAAGGTGACTAAAACCACACTCCATGATAGGGCTGACATGACTATGCTCATGGTGATAGATGGTGGGGAAGAACAGAGAAGTGAGTCTCTCACCGACCCACTGCCAAGTAGTGTCAACAATGGTTCATTGGATGGAGCAGTGCTCTCCTCCACTTTACCAGACCCACAGCAGAGGGGTGTTATAACTTGTGGAGCCAAGTTTCTGATATGTTTTCCTTGAACCTAGGTCTGACAACTTGGTGTGTCCATGATGTGGACATAAGGGACAGCTTGCCTATCAAATATAAAATTTACAGACTGTCAGACTAGGTCAAAATTAGAATTAAGGAAGTGATTACCAAAATGCTAGAACTTGGGGGTGTTGAGACCTCCAACTGTCCTTGGGTCATCCCAGTTGTGCTAGTACCCAAACCAAATCCGAAGGGTAGGAAACCTAAGATGAGGCTCTTTGTGGACTACAGAGTCCTAAAAGCAGTCACTAAAACTGATGCTCACCCCATTACAAGAGCTGTGACAGACTACTGCTCTCCTGGAGAAAGGTGAGAATGATTCTCAGGCACCAGAACAAAGAAATTTCAGAGAGTAAAGGTATGACCTCCTCCTGGCAGGATGGCCAGATTGGGGATAGCCCAAAAGGCGAGCTTCAAACTTCAAAAGTCTTCAAAGTTTCAAACTTCAGGTGCCTTTGAAGGGCAAATGGTAGTCACACACAAGAAGGGATCCTCGTTTGCAGAGAGGAAGATGTGGTCAAACAGTTATTTTTAGAGTTTGTGTGGCCCCCTGGTAGCCACACCTCTGGGTTGGTATAAGGAGCTCAACACACCAAGAGAAGCATTGTTGAGAGTAGGCAGAATAGTGCATTCTGAAATAGCTAGATGTCACAGTTTGCAGGAAGTTGTCATCAGGCAGGAGAGTATCCCATTGGCTAGTTAGTTGCCACATTCCCCTAGGCTTGCAGCGGGCATAAAAGTGGCACCCTTGGCATCCAAATCTCAGATGACATCTGAACTGTAGAGAGTAAAAGGAAGGACTGCCTTGCTGTTCCCTGGACCCAGCAAAGAAAGACTGCACCAAAGGCTAGACTGCACCTGCTCCATCTTGGGCTAGCAAAGAAAGAACTGTGTCTGTGGTGTCTCTCTTGAGGAGAAGCCGTAACCATGGTCCAGACAGAGAAGGTAACCCCAAGAGTCAGTTGCCTATTACAGGCACAGGGCTATACAAGTTGGGAAGCCTGCTCCTTTGAGAGCCCAGTGCCAAGAATCCTGATTACCGGTGGATGCCTAGGTGCAGCCTGTGAGACAGAATCCCAACCTTCAAAAGTTGCACCCGAGTCTGCTGGACCCGACCTGTCCTACCATTTTATGTGCGGAGTTCACTGCCCCGAATGCAGAGTCTTTGCATTCGTAAAATTACTATTAGTAACACTAAACTTGTTGTTTGTAAATACCAATAAATAGTAAACTCACAAAAAAGTGTACTTTACCTTGGTGAATCAGGCTCTGAGCCTCACATGAAGACAAGGCCATTTCCTCAATTCACCCTACATCAGAGCCAGGCATCTCGACATATCACATGAAATGTAACTTTCCTGGGAATAGGGAGGATATCTGCACAAAAATGTATATTGCCCCTTTCTTCACTGCCTTAGTTTTAAATTTCAGACTAGGTCTCATCAGGCTTACTGAAATCTATCAAAGCTAGTACAACTTGCTTAATCATGCAATCTTGTACTAAAAATATGTATAGCTTTTTAAATGTGTTCCATTAATGAAAAGTTAAATCAGTCAATTGTTTTATAGACCTGGTTTAAGGAAAGGCCTTAGCTGAGTAAGTTAAAGTATCTAAGCACCAGATTTTATTTTCGGAGTGCTCATTTGAAACTCCTGAACTTAGAGTAGCTCGTTTATGTGTCTGTACATTTATTATTATAGAAATGAGGTGAACAGATACCAGTACCTGGGCAAGAATTGCACTGGGCTTTTGCAATTTGTTATTCTTCACGGTCAATGGGCAAACATAATTCCACTTTCTGATGGGTGCATTTAAAGAAAGAGCCTAAATATCGGATTACAACCCCTCTCTTCTGCCAGCACTAGACCTTGGTGCAGGGTTAGTGGAAGGGTAGATGTGAAGATAAGTCCCGTGTTACACGTACGCACTCCCAGTGAAGAAATTCCCATGCTTTCCCCCTTTGTAGGAGGGTACTTATGTACACCACAGAAGGTAAATATAACGATTAGCAGGTGCTTTGGGAGCCCCAGACCCTGGAAATCCCTATGACCATGTACTGCAGGACATGCATGCATCAAAGTGCACAGATGGAATCCCTGGGAACTCCATCCGGTGTTGTTTCCACTAGGCATATACGCACAACAATTGGTTGTAATGCCCTCTGGGCTCTGCTATCTACCTACTTGACTATTAAGCAAGTTGTCATGAAGGACCTGGGTTGGTCCCTATCTACTTTCTGTAGTCAACGTCTCATCTGCTGCATGCACCCTTTACGCTCTCTCTTATTGTTGTTTATGCTTTCTCATATACTTTAAGTTGCCTCACTCTTTTGCCATATGCAACCGAGCTCTTTCCTGTTCATCCGTTCATTCATGCCTGCTCAGCTTCTCTGATGTCTTTAGCACTATCACCCTCGTTACCTATACTGTGCCTCTTACAGGCGCGCAACACCCATTGGACTCACAGGGCTTCAGCCCCCCCCCCCCCCTCCCCCCCGTCGTGTGTGGCAGCCCGGGATGAGACACCTTCCCGGGCAAAAAAGCAGCCGCACCCGAGCACTTCACAGGTCTTTAAAAGACCATTTGCATGTTAATGAGGCCTCGCTGTTGTTTCACCCCTTCTAAGAGCCCCTGCAGCTCCACTCTGCCTATTGCTTAAAGTTCAGCCCCCCCCCCCCCCCGAAATTTTTGCTCACCCCCCCCCCCCCCCCGAAATTTTTGCTCAGCCCAAACCCCCCCGCCCCTCGAATTTTGGCTCTAGTTGCGCCTACGATATACCCAAACTCTAGGCAATTCCACTAGGCAGCCATTTAGGGTTGTGCGCTGAAAGATGGAATTGTCAGATCAGCATGGCAGTGCTTCCAAGCACTACCTCGCTGATGCCTACCGTTGCCACCATATTCTCCCGCCATAGCCCCGCCAAACGTGCAGTCAATGGCAACTACTTCCGGCAACCTTGGCGGGGGACTGTGTGCAGGAATTAGGTATGGTCCGTGTGTCCATGTAATTTCAACTTCAGAATGTTTGTGCTGAAAGTTTTAAATATTTAAATTAAAGGACATATACCGCAGGTCCACATTGATACACACAAAACCAATTTAGGCAATATGTTCGCCTTGTATTTTCAACCTAACAAGCTAAAGAGGGATTTGTTTCTTGCCTAGGCTGCACATCAGAGGCCCATGCTTACCAAGGTTTTGCGCTGGTGCAAAGCAGTGCACGGTATTTACTATTCAGAGCAAAAGGTGTTTATATTTGAAAATGAGCCCTTTCTTCAGTGCTAAAAACGATTTCCAGTGTATTATGCCGATTTCTGTTAAGTGCGCAATGCATGGGTCCTCCGAGGTTGTGTAGGCATAGGAACTTGTGTGGGATGGGTATGATTACAGTACAAGACCTCTGCTAGATAGCCCGCATTAGCCCCTGCACCATGGGGTGCATCGTGTAAGGCAGCCTGCTAGAGTGCCAGTCAGGGCCGGCTTTAGCACTGGAGCCCCCCGATGACCATCTCCGCCACGGATTCCCTCCCTACCACCCTTTGACAGTCACCATAACCACTCTCTCTCAGATGCATTTTAATACATTTCATAGCGTCACTCATAAAAGTGAAGGGTGTCAGAGCACTGTACATAACACACACATTACACAGAGACTATCAATCATAGGTGTGTAAAACAGTGTATAGGACATGTTACATAAGACAAAGGACAAAAAGGGGTGAATTCACATGTCATCCATATTGGTAGGCAGTATAGTTGAAGAGTACTTCGTCTGAATTTAAAGTCTGCATGCAGTTCTTTGATGACTGTTAACAGCTCACTGTAAACTGCAACTAACAAAAGGAAGTCTCTGACAAACGCAGTAACCCACCGGCCTGTTTACATTACATTCACTTTGTTATATGCGTGGTACATGTTCTTTGCAGCAAGCATATTAACCCTCTGTGCTACCTTACCATGAATCAAAACTTCCAGGAGCCAAGACTTCTATTAGACAAAACTCCGATCCTGCCTGGAAGAACATTAATCACCAGAGTTTTCATGACATTTTATTTGCTGCCTGAACACTGCCAGAGGCCAGGAAAGGGGCAGCAGGTGCTTTTAAGCACAATATAAGCCAGCAAACACCAAACAGGCGCCCCCATGCAAAGTCAGCACCCGGTGCGGTGGCACCGGTCGCACCGCCCTAGAGCCGGCCCTGGCGCCAGCGCAGGGAATGACAGCAACAGCAGGCCCATCTTAGTAGATTTGGCTCTAACTGTGATCCATGTTTATGAGGCCTTGTGACACTTTTGAGCTGCCGTTTTGTCGCTGGCAGCGTAAAAATTAGCTATGTTTCGCCCTGTTTTCAAAGTCGCGTATCTAAGCAGGTGTGTCACTTTGTAAAGTCCTACACTACATTATACCTGCCTCAGGTATAATGTATGCAGGGTGGGCGTTCCCCCACAAAAAGCCTCGTTGAGGAGGTGCAGTGACACTTCTAGGACACCACTCCATCAAAATCTTACGCCTGCCTCAAAGCAGGCGTAAGAATAACGCAGGCACATTTCACATGGGACTTGTCCATGTGTGGAGTAGCTTCACTTTTGCGAAACACTCCAGCAACGCGTTATTGCAGTGCCTACAGATACGTCAGAAATACTGATGTATCTGTAACTCCTTGTGACATGGAGCGCCGTGCATTAAGCGTATCCATCATTTTGCAAGGAGGGCGCAGTGAAAACTGTTGCATCGCTGTTTTCACGCAGCGATGCAACTGTTTTCATAGCTGCAACTGTTTTCATAAATGAGGCCCTGTGTTTACCAATTTGTGCGACGTAGCACAGTAAATTTGGTTGCCGCGTTGAGTGGCATGAAAAATGTGTATATCTGGGTCTGAGTGTCTGCTAATATTTATTTATAATTAGGCACAATTATTCCTTTAGGGACGAAATCTCAGAAAACATTGCGTACTGTTTTGGCATTGCATTGGGTAATTTTGCACAAGGTTTGCTCTGGTGCATAAAATAGAGAAAAATGTTTACTAACGCACACTATGGAATTGAGCAAATTAACTTTGTTTCAAATGTAATCCCATCGTTCACATTTGTAAACAGGAGAATAAACAGGTTTGTTTGTTTCCCTATTACATAGGCAGGTAAAAGTGTATAATGTGTTTTTATGTTGATTGCTACAAGCTTACAACAAAACATACTTGCTCTATTTCTTATTAGTCAAACAGAAAACGTGGTGCAAAATGTATTTTCTGTTTTGCAAAGGTGCAAAACTTTAAATAGTCCAAACCGGTTTATTCCTCGCTGGACTGTGGCAAGCCGTTGACGGTTTTGTTAGCAATTTACTGCGTGAGACCAGGAGTTAGATGAGAAATATACAATATTTTTTCCTAAATGTGCTTTACTCTTGTGAAAGGAAACATATAGAACAACAAACAAAAAAAGAAGGGATAAGGAAAACATTAAAGAAAGTCAGATGTGGTGGGTTTCATGTGCCTGATTACAGGGTAGCTAATTTAAAAAAGGTTGGCCAATTCCATTATCTTGGACAATTATGCATGTCACAGAGCAGCCCTTTAATTTGACCCTTGTGTGAAATTATTTGGAGCCATGCTGCATGTAACCGCAAAGCCCTGGATATTTCTCATGTTGGGTCATACTTCAAGCCCTCTGTCTTCCTAATGTCACTGCAACGGCTTGTCTACTCAAGAGCAGCACTCATGAAACAAGGTTGTTGCATGCCACTTTATCAAAGAAAGTCTTGTAGCAGATGAGTGTCAGGTCAAAAGGTTGAACTGCCAATCACAGGAACCCGGCCTGTGGTCCTCGCTGCAAACAAAAAACATGCACACATGCAAAGAGAAAGAGTCCCAATGCTGCTCCATTTTAGCGAAGAGCTCAATACGCACCTCTTTAAAGAACCCGACATCACAGTAACCCTTTGTAACGTCGGCCTGGGAATGACAGGTAGGCTGTGAGGCAAAGCTAGGCCTCAGCGTTTGTTACCCCGCACCCCCACTAAATTACTCACACCAGCACAGGCATAGTGGTGTGAGTAGAAGACCCTGTGTGGTCGCTTCCCATTTTATGTATTCCCTCTGGCCACGCCTAGCCTGACGATGAGGTAGAGGTACATCCGGGTGCGGGTCCCGCCCAGAAGACTGGACAACTAACCTGTTATACCCAGTGCTTTAAATGGGCCGGTACTCACCGATACGGAGTACCGGCACTTTTATATTTTCTCCCCTTGAGTACCGGGACCTTTCCTCGGGAAAGGAGAGTACCGGTACTCATAACGGCCCGGTTTTGATGCGGTTGGTGCTGCGCTCCATCCTTGGCAGGTCTTTCTGCACGGCCTACAATGGGTTAAAGCGCCTTTCAAACCAAGCTGAAGCCAGGGTTGCGCTGGTTCAAAAGCGCCAGCAGAGCAGCTCGCCTTCAGTAGAACACAGAGCTGCGTGTGCATCTCTGGAGTGAAAGGTCGAGTATCGCTGCAGGGTCCCTTTCAGAGGGGGTCTGAAGGTGACAAAAAAAAACTGATTGGCATGAGCGTGGGCCACATTGTTCAGGGACACAGCGTGTTAGTATGCCCATTGTTTAAATCGCGCGCACATCTTCGCCCATCAACAATCTAAATGAGAGGGATTTGCATGAAACAAAATCCCCGGCCCTCTAGATTAGATCAATGCATTCATGCTTTTTTAAAAAAAACTGCAGCACTAGTACTGGTTTGTCAGTGTGCCATTTATTGGAAAACATAGCCCCCCCCTTGCCCCGCCCCAAACTCCGCCCCCAACCCACTACTTTTTTTGTGAGTACCTGCACTTATTTTTTTCCATTTAAAGCACTGGTTATACCCTTGACAAACCACCTACCTCATCTCTCCTATCACTTGGTGGCTTTATGGTTGTCTTTGACACTGTACAGCGCTCCGCTGCTTTGGCTAGGTTCGTGCTTTAGAAATACCATATTCATACATAGACAGTCGATTTATACAGAGTAGATATGACATTACCACTGTAGACTACAAAACATTTTTCTTCAAAATGTGAGGGTGCACAAGAGTTGATCCTAATTTATGCAGATGATTTCAATATCATGTAACTATCATGGTGACTCCACAATCTGCTTAACACTGTGTCGGAATATTATAACAACATTTTTTTTTAATTAATGTTTCTAAAACAAACGTTGTAAAATTTGTCAGAGCTAAAAATTCACATTTTATTTCCACTTTAGAGGTTTGGGGGCAAATTCACAAAGACATGTAAAAGTGAACTGCAAGAGCACTACTTAATGTACTCCAAAATGTCTTTCCAACTAGGCCCTTTTATTATTCTTGAGCTGAGGATATCACCTACCATTCTTTTAAAAATAATTAGCTCCTACCACAAATTCAATCAGAACTGTGATACAGTTTAGACTGCTGTTTTGTTTGTAGTGTATTTTACATGCTACCACTAAATGAAGGAAGTGTGGCCTAAGATGCTGCATGTGTTAAATATGATCATAGTTAAAGAATGTATTTTTTAAATGTAATCATTATTTTCTTTATAGATTATATAAACCATATAAATCTTACTGAAGTCCAAAATGTACAAAAGACATCATACAATACACACTATAGTGTGTAAAAATTAAGGTTGACTGAATACTCCAGTGCTAAAAGCATTTAAAAGTGTAAACAACAGCCTCATGGTTGATGTGTCAGGTATATTTATTTGGGAAATGATCTGTTCAGCCTAGACTTGGGTAGTGTACTCACTGTGCCACTGGGATCACCTTCACCCACCTGACAAGCCGCAATCAGGGTAAAACCTGTCTTAGGTTCCTTGTGTTCTAGTCATGGGACAACCGGGCCAGCAAGTCTACCTGGACTGATCCTATTGGAGCTGGGCGAAGATTGATTTACATATGGCTGGGTGAAAACTGAAGTGCCATTGTGGGCAAAAAAATGGGATGCTACCCTGAGAAATTGCCAGTGCTCAGACTTATTGCAAGCATTCCTTCCATCAATTTTGTGTGTGTGATGTACATCTTTAAGTGGCAAAGGCTATGCCGAGACATGGATCCCATGTTCACTGTGCTACTGCAACCTACTCCCGAATGACGATCCCCAATCAAAGCAAAACCGCTCTTGGGTTGCTTGTGTTCTGGTTCAGGGAAGGCCTGATCTGGCAGTTTGGTCTGGACTGCTCCTATTGGGGCAGGGTCAAGCCTTATTTGCTTATGGCAGGGTCCAAACTGAGGTGGCAAGGTAGATGGAAAATGATGGATTGGAATGCGGCCGAGCAATTCCTATTGGCTGAGATTAATTCAAGCATTTCATCCATCACCTTGTTGTTTTTGCAGCTGACACCCTATGAGCGACGGGTATGTTCAGACGTCGGTCTCGTGCTCACTGTACCACTCTAATAAACCTATACCTAGCTGATGATCCCTTCTCAGGGCAAAACCGATGCTATGTTGCTCGTATTCTGGCTCAGAGAGGACCTGACTTAGCAATTCAGACTGGACTGTTCCCAATGGAGCAGGGTCAAGAATGATTTGCATATGAGTCCAATCTGAGGTGGCATGGTGGGCAAAAAATTATGGATTGGGATGTGGCCCAAGTGAGTGCTAGTGGCTGAGATTAATTCAAACATTCCATCCATCACCTTGTTGGTGCAATTGCAAGACATGAATCAAAATTACCAACATGGGTTCTGGAACTACATTTATAATATTGGATAGGTATTTTCTTGTTCATGGTTTTAGGTTTTGGAGCACTAATGGCATAAACGTCTGTTTCGTCGGTAATATTGTTTAATGCAGACAAACTATCCTCAGAAATGCTAGCTTTTTGAGATAATCCCCTCAATGCTCCTGGGTTCTTAACTAACTTATGAATTCTATGGACTTTTACAAGTGAGAAGTTGTATATTTTTAAACTACAATTGGACAGAAATTAATCACTAATGTATGTGTGTGTCCATGACCTCCTAGAATTCACATGTTTTTGACAAAGGGTCATATTTAGATGTTGGCTGTCAGGCAGGTGTTATACCAGGGCGACAAAGTAAATTAATCCATTGCCCTGGCAGAGGTCTCAACCGCCAGATTTACAAATTGATAAAGCATTGATAGAAACCGCCGTCACGGCAGTTCCTGTTAATGCATTTTGTTGCTTGATGCGGGGCTCCGTTAACATGACGGAGCCTTCTACTAAACAGCTTTCCCTTTTTATTGTAAAAATGTAATCCTGAAAGGGGTTTTCCTTTTTGAAAATTAAAAAGATAACCCCCCCCCCCCCAGCCATGGGAGTCATATCCCATGGCTAGGGGTGCATTTTTTTGATTTTGGGGGCCTGCCTGGCGGTGACGGATAGTAAAACAAAAAGGCTATATGTCCGCCCATCCTAATAGACAGACACATAGACAATTCTGTACCGGCCTTTACTCCATCAGGCCATTGGAGAAGTTTGGCTATGGCAGTGATGGAATTTGAGGGGTGATACCCCAAAACCAGTCCTAGGATGCTGGTTTCTGGTCCAGGGAGGACCTGGCCTGGCAGTATGTGCTGGACTGTTCAAATGAGGAGCAAGATCAAGACTAATTTGCATATGGCTGGTTCCAAACTGGAATGGCATGGTGAGCAAAAAAACTATGCATTTAGGTCCAAGTCTCTGTGCTGGGGTGAATGTTTAACATTGTTCAGCATTCTGTTGATCACTTGTTCTTTCTGTATTTGTTGCCCTAAGTGGGACAGGTGTACCCAAATGTGGGTCCCATGCTCTCCATGGCATTGGAGTCAAGCTAGCCTGGATGATGAGGGGTTATACCCTGAAACTGTTCCCAGAATGCTTGTTTCTGGTCCAGGGAGGACGTGGCCTGGCAGTTCAGGCTGAACTGTTCCCAAGGGTAGCTCGCCTCACAGGAAGTGGGAATGGACTGACAAGATGTCTGACACTGGGCTCTGTTGTGGGGAGCACAAGGCCATGCTGGGAACTGGGCAACAACAAACACCAGGACTGCACAGTCAGCCAACTTGCCATTGCTGTCACACCCCCTTAGAGGGAAGCAGAGTCAAAAGGAAGGAAGTATGGGAATGCTGGGAAGGGGGATGTAGCCAAGAGCATGATGTGAGTTGCAGTCATAGACATTGCCCACCCACCCACATGGCCCATCAAGCTTACACTGACCCATGCTCGCCTCACAGGGAGTGGGAATGGACTGACAAGATGTCTGACACTGGGCTCTGTGGTGGGGAGCACAAGGCCATGCTGGGAACTGGGCACCAACAAACACCAGGACTGCACTGACTGACATCCTGAAAGTTAACCTGCACCCACTGCAATGTTGGCACGCTTCATGATGGGTTAACTGGCCTGGGGGAGGAGGCCCGGACCTGTAAGCAAATAACACCGATGCTGCCATACACACACCTTCTATGCTAAAACACATTGCACACATGGTACCAGTCACTCACAAAGATGTCTGACACGTGGGCCTGAGAAATTATGTGGCTGACAATCACACATATGCACTGGCCAAACAAAACCCGGTCGCGCACACAGCCATTACAACCATATGTTCACACTCATTGTCTGGGGATGCAGTGTCCAGGGGTGCCCCTGGCCTGGCTGGGGAGGTGTGTCTTGCAGATGACAAGTGTGGAGAGCCATATATGGTACATTGCACAAAACACACAGGAACTCACATATACATCATTGACAGGGGACATCTGGCAGTGAATGGAATGGACACACCAATATAGCCGACACCATAGCATGGTCTCATTCACACTCGGTGCTGTTGTGAGCTGCATTCCACTCCTACATCGTGCTGAAACATATGCATCCTTAACACAACACACCACTCACCGACATAGACACTGTAGACACAAGGTCTAACCTGGACTGCATTGGAGGAGACATGCTACTCACAGCAGCCAAACTGCAACACACACACCACCGGCCCTCACTGTCATGAGCATTGAAAAGCCAGAGTGCTACCTTGCCCAATCCATGTCACCATGGAGAACATTGACAAGTCAAATCACAAATGCACATACAAAACTCAGCACCAGACTCATTAACGATGGTGGCATCATCACTTGTATGAAATGAGATGGGAACTAGGAACACTGTAAAAAAACACTTCCTCCAAAGAGATCACAGGCATACCGGACTGTGACCATGTCGTACCAATACACCAATGTGGCACACAAAGAATAGCAAAATCTGCTACCACACATGCCCCAATCTCACAACATATCCTCAGTGGAATAGCACGTATGTCCTTGTTAAAGCTCAAATGTGTACAGGGATGACACACCTGTGTCATCAATGTGATGGCCCTTGAGTAGTAATGGTTATGTACAGACAAATCTATACATGAGCTGGGCATGCACACACTTTGACATGCACATTGAAATGTATCATTTTGGCTGGGCAATGTGCAACAACAATATCAATCTCTGTCCTTGACAACCCTGGACAAAGCAGTGTACAGGCAGGCATCCGGACGTACAGTAGAAAATGTCATGTATGTGAACCAACGATGCCTGTAGAAACATAACTTAGATGGTGTGTCTCTTCCAAACACAGGTGGTGCTGGGGACACAGCATAAAATGAAGAAGAGGCCCTGTCCCAGACTCTGATAGACCCTCAGCTCTCTGGTGTGGATCCGTCTCTGTCCTCTTCGGTTGACGACGAACAACCTGGCACCTCCGGTGTGAGTCATCATGCAGCACCAGCAGTACCAACATCTGCACCCCCTGTACCCACGCCTCTAGCATCTGGAAACAGACAGGGCACCCCCACCAACACGGACAGACCAAGGCCACACAACACCAACAGCACAGGGACACAGGACCCCCAGGAAGCTACAGACAACACCACCAGCAACAACACCCAAGGGGTCCCAGTGTCACCTGTGCGTGCCGATGCAGGTCCTGCCCGTGTGGATAGGGGTGCTGGGAGGGGTGGGAGGCAGAGGGCACGCCTTGCAGAGGGGTCTGGACTGCATGATGACCCCCAACTGGCGCGCATCTTAGATGCATACCAGGATAGCACCGGAGGATTTGGCCAGGTAGTGGGGATCCTCAAGGACATTCAACAGGAGCAGGCTGTCCACCATGCCCGCATGGAGGCAAAGTGGGATGCACTTACTGCGGTGCATCGGGACATACTCCTATGCCTCCGCCAGATCAGCACAAACATGTCCACACCTCCCTGTGTGTCCACAACATCTGTTGCCACACCATCTGCCAGTGCCACAGGGAGGGAAGATGACTCTGGCGGAGAGTCCCCTGCACCGCAGGCGCCTGCACCTGAGGATCCCCCCCCAAGAAGAAGAGGGGTCGTCCGAAGAAGGACAAGTGAGACGCAGATGTCCCTGCACATCCCCCAGGGCCTCTAAACCTGTTCTGGACAATGTTGTTTGTGCGCAACCCGTTCACCTTGTCGTATCTGACACAACTCGCCTGCATGACATTGAGTGTTCATGTTGGTCAAATGTAGCAGATGACAGTGGACTTTACTCTGGACATTTCAGCTACCAACACTTCCAACTCTACTGTGAACTTTGGATTCAAAACCCAATGTACAGCACCCACCATCCTGTGCACTATCCTCACACATGCTTGTAAATAAACTCACCAGTACACCATACTTGCCTCTGTTGTGACTCCAACTTGTCATGTGTCATGGAGCTGTTGATCTGCTAAACAACACAGTGCATGCCAAATACTACAACAATGTGACCACCGTTATGTGAGTCATGGTGATGTGACACATGTGAGGGAGACACACCACTATGGCACCACAACACATACTCACCATGGCCATGTAACTCATCCCACACAATGATGTTGACCTGAAATACATTGGTATGCACAGACACAACACCTATCCACAGTCAGTGTTAACAAGTCCACAGGTGAGGTAAGCAAATGTCAGTCAGATGTGGGAAGACAGACAGCGCACATAACAAAGTGTAGCTCAGGTTCATTACACATCAGCAACATATTCCACAATAGTTGCAAGGTAATTGTACGTTACAGTGGACACACGGTCACAAAGTGTCGGAGAATTGAAGTCCAGGGGTGTGTGGCACATCACTTCATAGGAATTGACAACTTCCACACTGGTGTTGGATTCTGGGTGTTGGGGGTCAGTGTTCCTGCTGGGAAGGACAGACACAAGACACAGTCAAAAGCACAGCAGAACAGGAGAGAAATGCAATACACATGCACAAAACATGTCACAAGAAACCTACAGAGAAACAAGTTAGCAGTTCTACACTGTAGTGGAGTACAGACCACCTGAAAGGACACATCACTGCACGCATCCAGTCAAGTGGCACACAGACACATTCAAACAGCATCAGAGCAGCCACAACACATTTCTGGCTAAATCAATACATTGACATAACAACCCTGTAAACTCACATTCAGGTGAAGAAGTTGTTGATGAGCTGTGTGCGGACGTCACCCTCATCATCATCATCACTGGCATCGTGGCCCAGGCCTGGATCCTCCACAGGTGGCGGAGGTAGGTCATCGTCATCCTGAATGAGAGGCAATTTCTACTGCACTGCCATGTTGTGTAGCATGCAGCATACAAGGATAATTTTGCACACCTTTGCAGTCTCATATGGGAGGGCACCTCCGGTCTTGTCCAGGCAGCGGAAGCGGCTTTTCTGGAGACCAAATGTACGCTCAATCACCCTCCTGCTCTGACCATGTGCCTCATTGTAGCGCATCACGGCTGATGTCACAGGGTTCCTGAGGGGTGTCAGCAACCACGGCATGTTGGGGTATCCGGAGTCGCCTACACACAAACAACTGAACAATTAGCAGAGTTTTGAAGGAGGGAGGAATACAACATTGCCAAACACACACAATGGTAAACAGTCAGTACACACCGACAAGCCAGGCACGCTGGTCTGGCATCTGTGACATCAGCGTTGCAATGCGACTACTCCTCATGGTGTAGGCATTGTGCGCAGAACCGGGGAAACGTGCACACACATGTGTGATACACATGTCTGCAAGACATATCACCAGAGCATTGATGGAGTGGAAATGTTTCCTGTTCTGGTATGACTGCTCATGTGCCTGTGGTGGTATCAGGGCCAAATGTGTACCATCAATAGATCCGATGACGTTCGGCATCCTCCCCAGTGTATAAAAGGCATCCTTTATTTCAGTGAGTTGACCTGGGCTAGGAAACTTGATGTACAGGTCAAAGAAATGCAACATCCCCTCCAAGACATCTCGTAGCACACGACTAAACATAGTTTGCAACATACCACCAGCAGTAGCCACAGTGTACTGGAAGGTACCAGTAGCAAAGAAGTGCAGGGCTGCCATCACCTTCACCTCTGGGTCAGTGCTGTAGGGTATGTCCGGCCAGGTAGCAGATGTGGTGCCAACTGCTCCGCCAACTCCTCAATCAGTGGCCTGGTGAAGCGGTACCGTCAGATGCAGTTGTGTTCCTGCATGGTTTCAAGGTCTGGGAACGGTCTATGGACAGCTGGTGCCCTGTAGAGCAGAGATGCACAAATGAAGATTGTCGATTCATCCACCCATGTGGCTATGACCAAGCAAAATATCATATGATACATCATGACAATACACAATGTACTGAGGTGTGTGCTGTTGGGCATGGACACATATGTCACCTACATGCCCATCACCTCATATCTCAAGTCCACATGTCCACATAAGTCCCAAGTAGTGCAATGGCCAATAATTGGGCTGTGTCACCCTACCTATGTACTGCTGTGACGTTACAAACACACACCACAGTGACAAGTGAGGCCTGATGTCTCCCAGGCATCACAGATCTTTGCGATGCAGATACCCAGGATCCCTGTATTGCCACACGGACACTGGCATGACATGACGTATCATGTACACGCCACAAGGCAACCTTGAGTCCCACAGGTAGTGGCCACTGTTGTCTCTGCAGGCCCTACATGTACGTCTCGTAGACACACACACAACATCAATGTTGATGCACAAACCACATGGATGTGGAGACTGTCTCCCATTGGGCACATTTGATCAGCCACATCTGAGACACATCATGCACACAGACTGTGGGTGTACATCAGAACTGGTGCTATAGGTCTCACTGTGACGTACATACCATCACCCCCAGGACTCAGGGTGTATGTGACATGTCCTCAACATATCCAACATGAAACTGTGTCCATGACTAATGCCCATAACTGTACAGTTGCACATCACAGTGGTAATGTGCACTACACACAAAGGATTCTGTCCACATGAACATGTGCACAGCCTGGGAGTAGCTGCACAAAAGTGCCACACAACAAACCAAATGTTGCCCCCCAACACACAGGGAATGCAGCCTTAGATGCCATGGGACACTGTGTGGCCAATGCTGTAGTATGGTAGGTGTGCACCTGAGTCCCTGGCAAGCAATTGTGTGTTGAAGCTGTCAAATAGTCACACTAATGAGGTCCGACGCGGGTGACTATGCGTATGCATTGCACAGTTCCGGACCGAGCCGTGCGTACGCTTAGCCATTGACTGCAATGAGGTCCGACGCGGGGGGCTATCATGCATACGCATCGGGCAGGCATGGACCGAGACCGGCGTACGCCTTGGTTCATTGAAGCATATGGAGACGGGTGCGTGTGTATTTTCAAACTACGCATTGTACAGTCAGTTGACTGAGCTGGGCGCACCCATTGGCTCTGGACTGTCATGGAGACGGATGCAGATTCAAAACTTGTACGAGTCGTGCACTGGAAAATCAGTTGGATGCCTACAACAATGTTGCAATTCCTAGGGTTTTATGAAGGTGAAGATTTGAACGATGAGGAAGACGTGTACGAGTTGTACATTTCCATTGATTGGGCAGATTCATAGAATGCAACCGTGTTGGACCTATCACTTGGGACACATGGCACAGATTCTGCCTCTGCAGCACAGATATAAGGCTGGCTGGCCCCCAGGGAGCTCACTTGCCTGCACTACATGCTACTGGACCACATCCCTGCTACCACTGCTGCTGTCTCTGCATCCTCTGGCTACTGCTATGGCATGTACTCTGGAGAGGGTCCCAGCCTTCAATGAGGAGGAGAACCAGGCCCTGCTGGATGGGCTCCTTCCACAGTACAGCAAGCTGTATGGGAAACCAGGGGAGCAGGTGAGTGTGCAGTCCACTGCCTTCCTAATTGTGCATGTTGTCTGACTACCAGTACTAGCAGTGTGTACACCAGTGGCAAACAAACTCACTGAGTACTTTCACCCCCCACAGTGTGTAGGTACATGTAATGAACAGGTGTTCTGCAGCAAAAGTGCATTTGTGCAAGCTTCAACTTCCCAGGCAATGTTACCATGTCAGACATGCAGGGCATTTGTCCATTTCCATGGGTGCACTACCTGCGGAACTCATTTTCCTTTGTGATGACGACATGTATATCCAACTGTGTGCAGCACAAATATGGGCCATGTGTGTCAATGGACTTTTAACTTTGGCATCCTCACAGGTTGATGCCCACCAGAAGCAGGAGATATGGCTGACCATCGCCCGGGCAGTTCGATCGGTGGGGGTCTACAAGCGCCGGATCCGCAACTGCCAGAAGAGGTGGCAGGACCTGCGGGGTTGGACCCGGAGGATCGCAAGGGTCCAGCTAAAGCTGTCGCCTCCTCGCAGGAAGGGCAGACACCGGACCCTGACCCCCCACATGCTCAGGATCCTGGTGGTGGTCTTCCCTGACCTGGATGGGCAGCTGAAGGCCAGACAGCAGCAAGGAGGGGGTAAGTCCATGCCTAATCTGTGTACTATGTCTGACATGCTAATTGCAGTCTTTTGGCCCAGTCACACTTCCACATTACGTAGGTCTTGTAGTCCAATACTCAGGTCCCTCAATTGTGTGATGCACCCTCCACATCTGATCCACAGGTGTGGACCCTACAGTCTGTTGCTTGTGTCACTAGGGCACTGTGTCCCTGCAGTCAGCTATGCTTCAGGTTCCGGACAGCATTTGTTCCCGAGACTGTTGTGTGTTTCATGGGTGGGTCAATTGTTTACACAATGCCTGAGATCTGACATGTGATCTGTGTGTGCCCTTGATATGTGTTACAATTGCTGGTCTGACTCGCCACATGTGGCTGAGGTATTTCAAACAAACACATGCAGCAGGGTACTCCAATTTGTGTGCCTCATGAGTATGTATATCAAGAGTGTCACACTTGCTTAGCCACCTGACTACTGTCCAGGGCTAAACACTGTTTCACGTAGACCTGGGCAGTCATGCCTACCCAAGGGCATTTAGAAACACTCTGTAATCCCACTCCTGTGTATCAACTTACAGGTTGTGCTTAGTGACATGTGCCTTCAGGTGTCTGCCTCTGTGTCATTGTGGTGTGGCTTCCTTTTACATACCACTGTTGTGAGAAGTTGGCCTGGCATATGCTGTTCCTAGTTAAAGGGATACCTTGCACCAGTCCAATTCGACTCTTATTGATGATAGGTTTAAGACAACCTTTAAAGAAAGCTATCCTAGTGGTAGCTGTGGAGAGCAGCCTTCAGGCTAAGTCTTGAAGGAGTGTTAAGCTTATTGTTTTACCATAATAACCTCTTGAATAACCAAATGAAAGAGTAGCCCACACAGGTATATATATATAAAATATATGTATTTATTCTAGACAGAATCCCACAGTCACTTTATGTGGCTAGTGGCAAAGTTACACTTCAAACAAGCATTTATAAACACAATATATAGCACAGAAATCAATAGGCCCCAGGGTGGGACCAAACCATATACTAAAATAGTGGTATAAGAACCACGACAATTCTACAGGCAATGCCTAGGGCATTCAGGATCGCTTGCCCCTTCAGAATCCACCCACAGTTAAGAGGAAGGGTCCCACGGGAGACGCGTGCAGTGCAAAGAGCTGCTATCGGGATCGCAATGTTAGCCTATGGAGAATGTTGCGGTTGAATATTTAAAGTTTAAAGACACTTCTAGCAGTAGTACAAAGTTAAGGCTTGAGACTTAAGGCTTTGGAGAGCCCACCACCACGGGAGTACTGAAGTACCACTGTTACCTGCCCCAGGGAAGCCGGGTGCATAGGTCGATTCAGGTGTCGGGTCGCGGGCTGATTTTCTATGGAAAAGTAGTCCAAACTGCTGCTAGCTGAAAGCGTCGTTGAAGTCGTGAAGATTGAAGATGTAGAAAAGGAAAAGAGGAACCTGAAAGCAGAGGGGACAGAGTCTGGGTCACAGCACAGTGACCAGGGGGCTCACAGCAAGGAGCCAGTCGATGTCGGGTGCTTCAGGTGAGGTTGGTGCAGCTGGGCTCTGCAGTCACGGGCTCCAGGAGGCTTCAAGGAAGGCCAGCTTCTGGAGGGTGACTGTCCCACGTCGGATGAGGGTCGCTGCGGTGTTAGTGTCCCGATTGGATCCACTAAGCCTTGGCAACCGCAACCCACGCAAGACGGACAAAGCAGCTGCTGGTGCAGACCCACGAGGTCTGAGGGTGCTCTCCTTTGCAGGGAGCGCAGAGCAGGCCTGGAGCAACCAGGGGAACTCTTGGAAAGGTAGATTGTCCTCCGTCAGGGCCCACAAGTCGAGAGACAAGGGACCGCGGAAGGCAGCAAAATGGAGTGCGTAAAAGGGCTCCCATGGGCCACCGGAGCAGACTAGGGAGCTGAGCTTTGGCACGGTTGCTGCTTGAAGGTTGGCTCAGAAATGGGCCAAAGCACAACTTCCCCACTGGTCGGGGTCGTGTGCTATGCAAGAGGTGGCCGGGGTCTTGGGGTATGCAGGGATCTTGGCACCCACGTGGTCCACGGTGCTCAGACTTGCTGGGCACGCTCACAGGACTCTGGGATGCACTCGAGACCCACCTCAAGGTTGATGGAAGGCGTCGAAGTTCGTGAGAGCAGCGAAGTTCCAACCGGGTATCTTGCAGTCTTTTAGGTGCCTGCCAAGCAGGGGGATAACTCCTTTTTCCCAAGGGAGATTTCTTCAGTCAGCTGGGCAGCAGCTCGTCGAAGGTCAGTTCTGTTAAGTTCTGGACGAATCTGAGGCTCTGGGGCCAGGTTATTCACATATATCCCCAAGATTAGGGGATGGTCCCAAATAGAGCCTACCAATCAGTGTAGAGGCGGGAAAGGGTGGCTACACCCACTCCCCTTTGTGTGTTTCCCGCCTGGGCGAGGGGCAGGATGCCCCTGAACCGGTTCCAGGCGGTGTATGCAGAATTGGGGCTCTGCAGCTGCCTATGTGCAACTCTGAAAGGACATTTGGGGCACCCACCCTGTTCCAATCCACATATCCTGTCTGGGGAGGTGCTGGCACCTCCCTGCCACAGGAACCCTATTGTCCAGATGGCGAGGCTGGGGTTTTCCCCAGCAACAGCCAGCCAGAGTCGTGTAGGTGGCGGACAGTAGCCATTTTGTGGTACATGTGCCCTTTTAAATTGGTGTCTAAATTCTACCGCTTTTCCCATATCCCCCTCCTAGCAAGGGGGAATCGTACCCTCATGCCCATGGCTGGTCTGGGGGTATGATTCCTTCATGTTTGACACCAAACACGATATGGTTCTGTGTAGCCATTCCCAAGTTACAGCGATGACACGATAACTTATAATGCGGTTAAGAGTATATGGTATGGCCACACTACAAACATCCCAGTAACGGTTTTACGAAGGTTGCAGAGAGGCCCTACTCACGTAGGGGTCCCCCCTCACACATACCTCAGCACCCAGCCCTGTAGGATTACCAGAGCCTGCCATAGGGGTGACCTATGAGAGTATATGTGTTGTAATAGCATGGGATATAGTGTACCTACATTCCTGTAAGGGGTGCTAGCACCACCTTACCCAGACTACAGTAGTGGTCTGGTGGTGTCAGTTTGTGTGGCTGTCCCAGGGTGGCACAATAAGTACTGCAGCCCTGGTAGGCCTACTGGGGGACCCATGCCCTGGGTACCTAGGGTACCATCTACAAGGGACTGGTAGGGCATGCCCAGCATCCAATTAGGTTTGTACCTAGAGTACTCACATCAGTTTTAGGGAGGAAGCAGATAGGCTGGGGTCCTGGATAGCAGGATCCCAGCCAGACTAGTCAAAAACCACTCAAATACCAGGCAAAAAGTTGGGGGCAACCATTAGTCAGATTCCACTCTCCTACAACTGTGGTGTTCATGAGTTTGAGGGTCAGTAGGACATCTGAGCAGTGACTATGAGAGACAATACCTGTGTGACATATAGGTGTGTGATCACTTGACAGTGCACAATGGTGTATGCAACTGTGCACTTCATGCAGCTGTGTTACATGCACAGCAGACCGTGATGTGCTAATGTACAGGGAGTTGTGTTCGCCGAAACTCATATGTCTGTTTTGTATGATGTGGGGTCTTCTGGGTCCGGGATATGTTGTTTGCAGGGGATGGGCAAGTGCACTTGTCAGCTGCAGAGTTTGCTTTACCCATGAGCTATGATTGTGACACAGTGCATACTGTTGTTGTCTGGGTGCCCTGCACCTGTGACAGGAGACAGTGTTGACTGACTTTCCAGGCATGCCAGTGCCATGGCATTTAACTTGCTACGAGTGATCCTGCATTGTGTTCAAATGTGCTCCATGCACCCCATTGTGGCATTGACTATCAGGACATGAGAACATCATAGTGTGTGTTGCTGGCATGCATCACAAGCATGTGAAATGAGACTCTGCCCATCCCTTCATCTTGACACCTGTACTGAGTCAGTGGCAAGAGATGTGATGTGTGTATAGTGACATATTCCTACATGTTCACTTGCATGTCCAACAAATGTGCAGGTGGTGCATGTCGGCACATTGGGGTATTAGCATCCAACATGCAACAGACATATGGGTGCAGGTCCAGGAGGGATATGAGTGCCATGGTTGATGGTGAGACTGACAATTGGCTTATTCTAAACAGTGTGAGCACTTTGAGCAGTGTTCATCTGATGATGACAGGGCTTGCCCTGTGATGTGATGTACTCACTGTGGTGTGTGCAGTCAGTGCAGGTGACTGATGTTGTTCTCTTGTTTCCTAATTCTATCCAGATACATCCACGGCCACAGGAGGGGACAGCTCCACAGTGCCTGACTGGGACAGAAGGCGAGGAGTCGGAGTGACCCAGTGGCACGGAGGGCGAGTGGAGCCACACCGAGGAGTCCTCAGCAACATCAACCCCAGCTGAGGGCCATAGCAGCTCGCAGGATGACTCCCTTGTGGAGGCGGGTGTCAGCAGCCACCAAACCCCAGCTAGTGAGGCTGTCCCCGCCACCGCCCTCACCACCACCATAAACCACCCTCCCATCAGCTCCCATCCCAGAGATCCGTGGAGGCTCCTGTGTTCAGGAGCATGGCTCCTTTGTGCCAGGCACCGGACCCCCTGCACCTGTGTCCCCTGCTGCCTTGAGTGAGGAGTCTGTGGACTTGCTTAGACAGATCCATGTAGTGCAGACATCAATGCTGAGTGTCCTCCATGCACACACCAGTCTGTTGACACAACTGGTGTCGTTCATGGAGTGCATTTCATCAGGCATGTCTGCCCTACAGAGGACCAATCAGTCCGTGGCCTCCTCCCTGACGGCAGCAGTGTCCCTCCTCCAACAGTCCCGCACCCCTCCTACCCCTGCACTACCCACGATTCCTAGCACCCTACCTGTCCCAAGCACACACACACCTGCACATTCTCACAAACCCACAGACACGGGCAGCACCCAAACACCCAAACCAAGGGCTAGACGTACACACAAGCAAGTGCAGGGGACTTATACCACACTCACAGGGGATGGTTTGCAGACACACACACAGTCATCCACAACCACTCCGCAGTCCTCCGATACCTCTCCCTCCCAGTCCCCTTCCCTTGCCTCACCTGTAACCCCATCTCCACAGAAGCTCTTCCTCTGTGACCTTGGCCTCTTCCCCACCGACCCAGCAGATCCATCTTACAAGGGGAAGAGGAAGTCCCCACACACAGAGGGGAGTGTCCCTCACACCCAGACACCTTCCCCCAGGCGCAGTCAGACCGAGGCCCCCACCCGCAAGTCCCCCCGGAGCCGGAAGAGCTAGACCCCACCCCCGCCCGCAGCTCCACGACAAAGTCTCCGTCCCCCAGGCCACCACTCCACAGATTCCCCCGCCACACCCTGCCCCAGGTTCCCCCACCCACAGATACACCATCACCAAAATGCTGAGGCCCTCCTCCCCACCACTTGCTCTTCCACCCCGGTCAGACAGCTTGTGCCACTGATGTGGGGACCGTGTCCCCCACCTCTGTCCTGCCGACCTCACCTGAACCCCATTCCGCTCCCATTGAGTTAGGAAGTGCAGTGGAGTCCACGACCACCCCGTCTGACTTGGGCACTTCAGTGGGGACCCAGTCCACTCCATCTGACCTGCTCACTGCAGCTGTGCCGGCACCCACCCCATCTGACTTGTGCCCCACAGTTGTGACTGCACCCACTACTTCAGTCAGTTCTACTGCAGTTGCCAGTGACTCTCCTGCATCCACCACCCCTTCATTGCCTCCTTCTGCTGCGCCCTGATCCTGTCCCTGCGGTGCCTGGCCTGCCCCCACGTATGCCTCTCCAAGGGGATGTCCCCTGTCCTTACCAGTGCAGGCATGCAACGTGTGACAGTTGTCACTCAAGTTAACTTTATGTCATTTGGATATGGACTGGCCATTGGCCTTTGTTTTGAACGGACTTTACATTTTAAAATTGCTGAATAAAGCATTTTTTTATCCTTGTGAATTTGACTTAGCTGTACATTATGTTGATGTTTAGCATGACCTTGCAGTTGTAATGCTGGATTTCCAAAGTTGAATACTGAGGTGTTGATGTGAGGTACTCCATGTGGTCCTTGAGATATGTATCCTATTCTCGTTGTTATCCATATCATCCTTTGTAGCTAAATGGGTGTGTCATGATAAACAATTTGTGGACATCTCTGTAAACATTTCATTTGCATGGTTACATCTGTGGCTTGCACACATGCACATATGATGTGCTTCCCATTGTCCAATTTGTCTATTTCCCTGACTGTGGGTGCATCTCCACTGAACATGTAAGTGTAGGCATCATTGGTGTAGGAGCAACTGGGTCCTCTGTGCAACTTGCGGGACATATGTATTGAGTATGTGCAGATGACTTAAGGGAGACTTCCGTACCCAGGCTGTTGTGACCAGAGCCTTCATTGTGTGGTAACTAATGGCTGACTGACCAAGTGTTCTGCTGACATGACTGAGACCTGCTGGGACTATGTTTGGCACAGCTGAGCTTCCACAGGAGTTGAGTCCCCTCAAGTAAGTGTGTTGTTCCGTGACATTGCCTGGGCCCATGGTGTGTGTTGTGTGAGCATGTGTGTGTGTGTGTGTCCACATCCCTTTTCATACACAGGCAGTGTTCCCTTGATATGTTCCTGTTGTTGATGCTTGCTGAGTTGTGCTGTGTTTATCCCACAACTTTGCCATGGGCTACCAGATGTGGGGGTGCATGACACACTACTGTTAATTGGTGTTTCATCATTGGGATTTGTCAGTTCTGAGTGGTGATGATGTGGTCAGACACAGATGGGACACAGTCAGGGGTCCACAAGGCACTTGTTTGTTCACAATATCATGTAGTTGTCCCTAGGTGGTACCTTTCAGTGATTGAGACATGTGTATGTGTGTGTGACTGCTCCCACTTGTCCGGTTCAGGGCTGCAATGTTTGCAGGTGTCAGCATGTGTGCCTTGTGGTTCGCCTTGGCTTCTGCATTGTCCTGGGACTGTGGCAGGTATTTGGAAGGTTACGTGTTGTGTGTCAATCTCCTGCTGTGTTAGTTGGTGTTCATTCCAGCTTGTGTCACATGTGTCTGTTGGGCTCCCTCTCATCTCACAATGCCTGATTGCCCACTAAGGGGTGACCATTGATGGTTTACTTTTGTATGGCACTGTGTCCACATCTGTATCACTGTGGTTCAGCCCCCCTCATGTGTTGTGTAGTTGCCTGGGGATACTGAGACACACACACACATGTTGTGTCAGATGTGCAGTGTGACGTTGCCTGTTTGTGTTTGTGCATCTGCACCAGTGCATTGGTATTGCTGTTGTGGGCCATTGTCTGGATGTTGTTTTTGTGATTTACCCTGCTGTTCCTGTGAGTCATATCACATCATTCTGCACATTCATCCTGGTTGTTAGGTCTCATTGCTGGCATGGAATGGGAGTTTGTGACCTGACACCTACAGTCTACACAGGCTGTTTTGATTGGTGTGTCTATGTTCGAGATGTATGCATGCTTTGTGATGGTCACTTCTGCTTTTGTGTCATTGTACACTGTATGCATTGTCAGCCCCCATGGGTGGTACTTGTCTGCACATGGCCGAGAGTATGTTAGGTTTTCACAGCACTGTTAGCCTCAACCACTACTTTTCCCCAAACGTGTTTCATGTGTTGGGACCAGGAATCATACATGCTGTTTAGCATTTGCAGCTTTGACCATGATGACACTTACCTGTTGGTCACTGTGATGAGGGGGATTTTAGACCCTTTCACCACAATGCTCAACATTTGCTGCAGTTTGGAACCCCACACTTAACTTTTGTTCTACACAGTGAGGGGGTGTTATTTTTACATTGACACAGTGCTATAGTGATGCTTGCCTTGTGTAGGCCACACTCAGTTTTTGGTCACACATGTGATGGTAGTTACATTGTATGTTCGAGGTCATAATCACTGTTGTGGGCATTTGTCACAGACTACACACTGTTGTCATGATGTTAGGGGGGATGTATTTTGCTGACATACCTAACGTTGGTGTATGATGGATGTGTGGCGCATCATCCATCCTCTGGGTGGTGGTGGCAGGGGTGATGGGCAACAGGTCCACTATGGGTGGGGGTGGCAGGAGTGATGGGCAACAGGTCCCCTATGGGTGGGGGTGGCAGTAGTGATGGGCAACATAACCCCTATGGGTGGGGGTGGCAGTAGTGATAGGCAACAGGTCCCCTATGGGTGGGGTGGCAGGAGTGCTGGGCAACAGGTGCCCTATGGGTGGGGGTGGCAGTAGTGATGGGCAACATAAGCCCTATGGGTGTGGGTGGCAGTAGTGATGGGCAACAGGTCCCCTATGGTTAGGGGTAGCAGTAGTGATGGGCAACATAAGCCCTATGGGTGGGGGTGGCAGTAGTGATGGGCAACATACGCCCTATGAGTGGGGGTGGCAGTAGTGATGGGCAACAGGTCCCCTATGGGTGGGGGTGGCAGGAGGGCTGGGCAACAGGTCCCCTATGGGTGGGGGTGGCAGGAGTGATGGGCAACGGGTCCCTTATGTGTGGGGGTGGCAGGAGTGCTGGGCAACAGGTCCCCTAAGGGTGGGGGTGGCAGTAGTGATAGGCAACAGGTCCCCTATGGGTGGGGGTGGCTGTAGTGATATGCAACAGGTCCCCTATGGGTGGGGGTGGCAGTAGTGATGGGCAACAGGGCCCCTATGGGTGGGGGTGGCAGGAGTGCTGGGCAACAGGTTCCCTATGGGTGGGGGTGGCAGTAGTGATGGTCAAAATATGCCCTATGAGTGGGGGTGGCAGTAGTGATGGGCAACAGGTCCGTTATGGGTGGGGGTGGTAGTAGTGATGGGCAACATAAGCCCTATGGGTGGTGGTGGCAGTAGTGATGGGCAACAGGTCCCCTATGGGTGGGGGTGGCAGTAGTGATGTGCAACATAAGCCCTATGGGTGGGGGAGGCAGCAGTGATGGGCAACATGAGCCCTATGGGTGGGGTTGGCAGTAGTAATGGGCAACAGGTCCCCTATGGGTGGGGGTGGCAGAAGTGCTGGGCAACAGGTCCCCTATGGATGGGGGTGGCAGTAGTGATGGGCAACATAAGCCCTATGGGTGGGGGTGTCAGTAGTGATGGGCAACAGGTCCCGTGGGGGTGGCAGTAGTGATGGGCAACATAAGCCCTATGGGTGGGGGTGGCAGTAGTGATAGGCAACAGGTCCCCTATGGGTGGGGGTGGCAGGGGTGCTGATCAACAGGTCCCCTATGGGTGGGGGTGGCAGTAGTGATGGGCAACATAAGCCCTATGGGTGGGGGTGGCAGTAGTGATGGGCAACAGGTCCCCTATGGGTGGGGTGGCAGTAGTGATGGGCAACATAAGCCCTATGGGTGGGGGTGGCAGGAGTGCTGGGCAACAGGTCCCCTATGGGTGGGGGTAGCAGTAGTGATGGGCAACATAAGCCCTATGGTTGGGGGCGTCAGTAGTGATGGGCAACAGGTCCCCCATGGGTGGGGGTGGCAGTAGTGATGGGCAACATAAGCCCTATGAGGGGGGGTGGTAGTGGTGCTGGACATGCAACCCCTATGGTGGCCAATTGCTAGTGGCCAGGATATGGATCCCCTGGGTGTGTGTGACATTTGGCGGGTACGTGTCATTTGTTTGTGTGGTGGGTGTCTGACTTACTGTCTGCGCCGTCCGCGTCTGTTCCTTATCCGGTCATAGATGTACAGTACTGGTATGACCTGCGCGATGGGATTCATGATGTGTTTGTCTCGTACATGCTGCTTGTTGCTCCGTCTCATACCCGTTGCAAGCTGGTCCATCTCGTAGCCGTGGATTGAGTTCTGGCGCGAATCGTACCTGATATGCTTCTTTTCCAGATGCTGTGACGTGCTGTACGTGGCGACCCGTCCGGCGCGTATGATGTGCGCATCGTACTTGTTCGGCTAGAAACTGATATGGATACTGCTTCCGGGCGACTTGGTTCGGCGTTCGAGGTACGGCTCGGACGGAGAATGAACTTGAATCACATCCTACGTGTCGGTTGGATTTTTGTCATTTATGCGCATTGTACTTCATCGCCAGGATGGACCGGCTCCGGGTACGAGTCGGTCACAAGGTAAGGGTACGAACAGCTGTCGGAGAGCTGTGCAACCCGGATCGGAATCGACCCCTCTATGTCCAATGTAGCAAACATTGGGGGAAGTGTATACATTTGTGGGTGTCATATTTTCTATTCCAACATCTCCAAAATAACAATCAGTTGGAAAAGAGCCTATATGCAGGAGGTCACATTCACTACACCAAAAGTATATAATGTCCCTTTAGTACTTATATAAAAATAATTAAAACTTAAAGTGTCGCAGGCTAACCTACCCCACCGTCAAATCAACAGTAGCCCTCTGAATGCATTGCTTTATGGTGACAGTTTTAGATAGAACTGCCACTGGTTTACTGCCCTTGAAATTTATGGCCAATCAAATAAGCTTATTATCAACATGAAGAAAAAACAAATTGCGCAGATTGGGGCAAATTGATCATCTTTTAATAGTGATCAGACAACATGGAACTCTAGTCGATGGACTCTTATAAATATCTAGCAGAGGTATTTAACAATAAATCAAATCTTGGACCCATTTTTATAAATATCTTCAATTATGGTATTGCTAGGGTATTAGTAGGAGACGTCATGATTTCAAAAAATTGGGTTTACTATAAAGCGTCTGTTTTGAGGCAATTTCCATTGAACTGGGGTTGAGTTAATCATAGATTACACAAGAAGTAGTTTATATAGATTTTGTTTAACCTCACTAACTAATGAGGAGAAGGTCAGTTTATCCAAGGAGTGTTTGACAGATTAATGCAAAAGTCAAAGCACTTCTGCTGCAAAATGAGAAGAGCGATTGCATCCTTATTTAAACTATATGATTTGCAGGCTATGTTGCATTTTATCATCTGGTAATCCAGTGTCAATAACTAAAAACGCAGTACTAACTTTCATAATATTATGCTGGAGTTTGGGAAGGCATTTTATTTGTCTTTCCTTGATATTACTAAGATTAGGCATTTATAATAATATACATTACATCTTTAACAGAGAGTCTAACGTCTGCGCTGGTGCTAATCTTGCCTCCCACATTACCTAGTCCATACAATGTTACTATGCAGTGGCGTAACAAAACTTGAGGGGAACCCCCTGCAAAATGCATGGAGGGGCCCCCTTCCGGACTTCACTCCGGAGCTCTCAGGCAATGGTACTGTGCTGAGGGGACCCCCTGGAGCAGGGGCCTTTGTTATGCCCCTGTTACTATGGCCAAACGGGGAGGGCTGTACAGGCAGGACATGGTTTACATATACCTCCGAGGAACAGGACACATATTATGAAGGTGATTGAAGATCTGGAACAATGGTGGGGAAGAATATTTGAAGGTTGGGTGGGCAGAGGGAATGCCTATGGGAGGGATTTTTTGTGACGGATACAGAGAGCTCAGGGTAAGGCAAAGGAAGAGATAGGCAGGTTAGGGGGAGAGAAGTATGCTTATGAACTCACATTACATCACTCATGGCATGTTAAATGACATCATCAATGACATCACTCATTAGATTTAAAGTACAATATTGTTCAAATTACTAATGAGTACCCTGGTCATAAAGGTAATATGGGAGGTCATAAGCAGTACACAAATTGGGCGTATTTCATAGTTAATTGACTAAAGTACAGCTCACGTATTTCAGTCTTTTTTAACATTAATTCTGGGTTATTTCAACACCTAGCTATAACATCACTTTAACCTTGGTTTTCCAGTGATTATATACAAATATATATGTAGCCTTTTGATGATGGCAATGGCATAGAATGCGGAACATATGCTCTAAGAGATAGAAAACCAGTTCTCTAGTAAGGCTGTTATTACTGTGTGTTATGGTGTAGGTGCAAATTTAATTGTCAGGACCCCATTTTTGCCAATTTGTGTTTATTGTATTTCTATCTACTTATAAGATGGAGCAATGGCACTGAGACTGATTGCTTGTTCATGCAAAACTGACTAGTGAGCAACTTTGTTTATAAAAAACAACTGATCTCTTTAGTTATTAAAAGACAATCTGGCCTGTTATTGTCCATGGGAGTAGGCCTTAGTGCTGCTGGCGTTGTTGTTCGTATTTTACTTAACTGTAAATAACACAATTATGACAAATAAATAATTGGTAAGATTTGAGGGTGTTCATGACAGTGCTACCTACTTTACTTTTATGTGATTCTCATGAAATATAATTTGCGATTAAATGTCTTAGTTGTGGATTTTATTATTTATATAATGGAGATTTTAGGCTCGCTGGTGAGTTGTATTGATTTTATTGCTTGCCGCCGTCATGAGTTTCCATTGAATAATATATTCTGGCATGGAACTGAAGGAAGGTTTTCTTATGGGAACTAAAAGTGCAATTTTACAATGAAATAAAAGGAAACATGGATACACTCGAATGGGGAGATTATTTTTTAAAGTGGACCCTATTTCCATACTTACGCTGTCTTGGACTTCACTGATGCATGAAAATTCTGGGACATCCCATGATTTCTGGTGGTTACTATGAATTATTGTGTATTGTATTCTGGAGCACTCCACTGGTTTGGATATTTTATGCAACCAAATATCCTCGGTGAGATTAAGCACCTTATTACATAGATTCTTTGAAAATGACTGAATAGTTGAGGTGTGCATGCTGGTGTTTTATTTCTAGGTTGCTTATGTACCTTATGATACCAGGTGAAATGTAGCCGGTCTGAGCAACCCTGTTCCTGTGACAATGGATGTTGTATACAAGTTGGCCTTTACAAATAGCCCCAAGTTACATTGCTCTTGACCATATGTGAACTTTACATTGCATTGTGATGTGAGTTAACTCTCATACAGCCCCTTGTACCCGTGTCTGCTACTCTGGACCTTTCTTATGTTTAATTCATTATAAAATGTCTACACTGGCTCAGGGCATTGGTAACCGTACTTCACAAGCGAGGTGAGGCTGCAACTAGGGGCTGCTACGCTACAGAGTGTTATGTAAGTGCTTATTTACCCACTCGGACCCCTTTCAATCAGGACACCTGTCACTATAGCTTAACCCCGCCTTCATCCAGTGCTGGCTGTAACCCTGCTCTGTGAAGGTCTTGACGTTCAACCGGATTCCCTCCCAGCATCTTTTGTGCCGATACTGCGCACGCATCCTGACCACAACGTGTGCAGCGCCAAGGAAGCTGCAAAGACTGTCATCCTCTGAATCCGTCTCGAAATTTCCTTGACATGTTTTTCTTGTTTCGTTTGGAGACTGAAGCCTGCTCCCTCCCTTGGGAACGCAGCGGCATTGAAAACCCCAGAGTTGCTTCAAGAGTCCAAGATCAAATGATTTTACTCAAGCCATGTGGTCTAATCTTTTAATGCAGCTGTCTTCTTGCATTAGAAAATCCCCGCTCAAGAAAAAGGGATTTTACTGTAAAAGGTTTTTATAAAGGCATTCTCAAATGCTTTGTTCTCACAGGGGGAAATATTGTTATATGCAAATCAGACTTGCTGTTTGGGACTGAAACATTTTCTCCATGCCATTTGATCACAATATAAATAAGACACTGGCTTGCTAAAAAACCTAGGGTTTTGACATATGAGGAAGTACAATGCTAGTAAGATGTCGCATACCAAAGCTGGCATCCTCTCCCCTGGCAGGAGGTTAGAACACCACCCAAACTCTTACCTGACTTCTATAGAAGATATAGTTCTGCAATCTGCATTACTTTGGCTACATTTCCAAATCAAATCCTGATTTGTGTTGGAAAGTTAATACCACTACAACTGTCAGAACCCTTTCAGAGGCAATGCGACACACAGGGGCTACTGGGTGCAACCGTGGTGGTTGAGGCCTTTTACTCCTGATGTGCCGGGGCCCAACCAACTATGGACCAAGTATCGCTTCTGCACTTAAGTCTCAGTGGTAGCTGGGGACGAGCAGTCTGTGGGAGAAGTGTAAATCTAGGTGATATAACACAACTTATGACTCTAAGTGCACATAGTACTGTCATTAAACCAATGCCCCGCCAAATACTTGCCTTTACAAGAAAAAAAGTATTTTGTTTTTAACCCTGCTTATTCAAAGGTAACAACATTCGTAAGCAATAACCTAATCCTCTTGATGTCGGGGCTCTAGTGTTTGTCAGGCAAATCCCTGCCCCACCCTCTTTATTGTAAAGTGTTCAGAGTAATTCCCCATTCTCTGGTGGCTTCATCCAGGGAATGCTCACAAGTAGGCAATATTTAAGAGCTCCCATTTGACTTTTAGGAATTAGTCAAAAGTGTCTATGGTGCCGCAGCCCCTTCAGCAGCGAGACCCCAGGGGCCCCACAAGTCCAGTTCAGTCTTTCCCACTCCTGCCGCATGGAATAATTCGGTCTCATGAGTTCTAATCCTGCTTGGAGGAATCTGACTTCTGTCGGTTCACGTGGCAGCACCAGGTAGGAGAAGGATCCCTCTCCCAAGCGGTGCTTCCAGCTTGCCCCATTGAATGGAACATCTCCCAGCTCGCAAAGAAACGGTAAGTCAGACTTTCCCAGTGGGTTGAGAGATTCGATCCTCCAGCTCCCGACCAGAGCCCAGCTTAGGTGAAACATCTTTCTCTGCATCTTCCTCAGACCTCTGGTGGTCAATTGGGAGGATCACATTGTGCAGGCTTAACGCACTAGTCACAGACTCCTTCTAGTTCGGTCAATGGCTTGAAATACATGGCACTTTAGTACTAGCAGCCCCTCCTGGCATATGAGGTTGATGCGGCACCTCCGGTAATAAAGTAGACTCCTCTGGTGTAATCACCCACACCACAGCAGTCCTTCTTGGCACACAAGGTCACTGCTAAGGCATTTACATGTCCAGGCATGCTGGTCACAAAAACCCTGCAACAGTGACCTTCTCTGGCATATGTGGTCATCACAACGATGTAGTGCAAGCTTGGCACTTCCCGTACTGCGCTTGATGCATGGCTCAGTCCACAGAGGCACTCTCCTAGCATACAGGGCTCACTGAAAAAATCCTGCACACAGGCAGCGACTCGATTGGTGCACAGCTGAATCCTCACACCTTGCACAGAGTCCTCATGGTAGGACTCCCCACTAAACCTCACTCCCTCCAATGCTCTCCTCTTCCTCACAGGGCACACTGGTCTTAGCAAACAGGCAGGCGCTGGTGCTCCAGGATCCAGGTCAAATGGTTTTAGTTTACCTGGGTGATGACCACTCACGCAGCAGATAGACTAGCAGGCCTTGGCTCTCATTCCTGGTCACATGCAGAAGTCTTGCAGAGCTTCCCCTTGTCACACAGCCCATCTGGATGTTTGGCAGATGGATCAGTTTGGGGTCTCAACCTCCCCTTATTACGGTCCTTTTCAAGAAACCAAATGTGATTCAGAGTCTAAGGGGCCCATTAGGATGTAGGGCAGATCGCCACCGCCTGCATGGCGATCCGCCCTACATCCTTCCCCGCCCGCCACCCATTTCCACCCCACCATATTAGTATGGCGGGGGGGAACGCGGCGGATGGGAAGACTGTCAACCGCTTTTCCACCCAATCGACAAGTCGACCGTGCGGAAAAGGGTTTAATATGGTGGCGGTGTCTTCTAGACACTGCCATCCATATCAGGATGCAGGCGGGAGGCAGCCTTTGCCGCCATGGAAAGGCATGCAGATTTTCAAGTTGGGTGCCTGTTGCGGGCCCCCAGGATGTTGGGGGGGGCACAGACCCCCTGCATGTGCATGCATAACGTGGCAGGCACAGCACTGTGCCTGCCACGTTGTGCATGCATATACATAACATGCACTTTTGGCATTGCGGCGGGTGCTGCTGAAAGCACCGCCTGCCGCAATGTTAAAAATGCGTGATGCACCCGCCAGTGTGGCGGGAGCATCCTAATATCCCCCACGACCCATCCTAATGATGCCCTAAGTCTTTCAAGTGTTATGTTTGGGTTCTGCTTCTTTTGAAGTGCCCATTTTTCTCTTCTTTCTTCCTCAAAGTCTTTCTGTCCCATCAGGAAAGACTACAAAGTTGAGACGCGCGAGCGCGCGATTCAAGATGGCCGCCACACGGTGAGCTCCTCCGCGTTTTCGCCCGTTTTTTCATTTAAAACGACGATTCTCTGTCAGAATTGTGCTTAAAAGGAGGTCGCTGCTAACACTATAGGCTTACCAGCATTGTGAAGAGTTTTTGGGCCGTTTTGATCGTGGGAAGTCGTGTTTCTGGCTCCCTGGTTCCTGCTCCAAGCTCTGCATTGAGGTACTGCCTGGTTAGTCTGTCAGGGGGGCGGAGCATACTTCAGGAAAGGGCCTGGCTTGGGCCTAGCCACTCCCCTAGCTCAGTTTAGCTGCTGCACCAGTATTTTTGAGGATTGCTTTACATCTTTTCGCTCTTTTTACTCATAATTTCTTCATTTTTATTCAAATTTCATTATTTTTCTCAAAAATGGATAATAAAAATCCCCTCAACAATAAAAGAAAACAGCAGATTTCACTGCCCCCAATAAAATCAAAAGTGGTGGAGTCATCTGAACCTTCGCTTTCTTTAATTTTGGAGGAAATTCAGGCTCTTCGTGCGAATACAGAAACTATTGCGACTGAAATAAAAAATGTACGAAAGGAAATGGCGAGTATGTCGATGAAAATCTCAGACAACTCAATTAAAATACAGGACAATAAAGTTAAAGTCGACGCTTTTTCTACACTTGTGGCGAAAATATCTCCTCTGTGCTCACAACTTTTGGACATGGAAAATCGCAATAGACAATACAACCTTCGCATATTTAATTTACCAGAAGAGGTTGAGGGTTCTAACTGTCGACTATACTTAGAGAACTTAATTCCTGGTCTTTTAAACGTAAAATGTCCAGAAAAATTTGAAATTGATAAGGCTCACAGAATTCCTTCACGTCGCAATCCTCAACATACCAAGCCTAGACAAATGATATTTAAAGTTCTCCGTCATCATCATTTGGTTATGATCAGAAAAGCAGCTAGAGAAATTCCTTCATTGTTGGTCAATGGTCACAAAATCTTTATTCATCAAGATTTTGCCAAGGAAACTGTTGCAACGCGTAAGGGATTTACTGATCTTCGCCCACGATTGAGAAGCCTTGGATACCAATATAGCCTTTTTGACTCTTCGACTATGCGCATTTGGAAAGATAATTTTTCAAAATCCTTTCAGCGTCCTGAAGATCTGCGACAATTTCTGGATCTACAAATACAGCAAACTATGGACACTCAGGGTCCTACCACTTGATTTTTTTCATGTATGATCTTCTTTGACAGAGTTATATAACTCATAATATTTTGGGCTCCAGCGGTTCTGGCCATGCTTGTAAAGCGTGTGTGCGTCCCAATGTTCATATTTATGTATTTTGTTTGTCTTTTTTGCTATATTTTATTTCTTCCATTCCCTTTTGTGTGTTCTGGAGCTACTTTCTTCTTCACATTTGTGTCTTTTTCTGACCTTCTTCTTTCTAATCCTTCTCTCCTTTTTATTTTGTCATGGCTAATATTAAAGTAGTGTCATTGAATGTTAAAGGTTTACGTCATCCTGTGAAACGTACAAAAATTTTGGATTATTTGGGTAGTTGCAAAGCTGATTTTTGTTTTATACAAGAAACTCATATAGATGATAACATTTTAAACTATATGAAGAAAAAATGGGTTGACAATATTGTTTCTTCTCCTGCTAATGGCAAGAAAAATGGTGTAGCTATATTATGTGCGAAAAAAGCGCATTGCCAAGTTTTGAGCAAAATTACAGATACGGATGGCAGATATTTAATTGTTAAGGTTAAAGTTCATGATTCTATCTTATTTTTATTAAATGTTAATGGCCCTACTGCAGATGACCCTGTTTTTTGGTCTACTCTTTCAACGGAGGTTGTAAAAATTGGTAATGTACCTTTAATTGTTGCAGGTGATTTTAATGTCATATCTGATCCTTTATTAGATAGATTATCTAGTACTAAATTCCACCCCCCTAAGGTTTATTTTGCTTTTAGATTATTTCTTCAAATCACAAAGTTAGTTGATATTTGGCGTTTACACTTCCCTACAGAAAAATGTTTTACTTTTTTTTCTAACCCACATAATTCTCATTCTAGGATCGATTACATATTAGTTTCGAAGCAGCTGATCAATTATGTTAGTAACCCTAGGATTGGCAACATTGACGTCTCTGACCATGCTATGGTTTCTTGTATTTTAAATTTAAATTCCACCTATACTAACCAGCCTAGATGGAGAATGAATTCTGGTATAGCTCTCAATGAACTTAATAAACCAAAGCTCCTCTCTGCCATTCATGATTTTTTTCAATTTAATCCTGAAGGTACTACTTCATTGGTTAATAGATGGGATGCTTTTAAAGCTTATATTAGAGGGGTTACTATTTCTATTATGGCTCACGAAAATGAGATTTTTAATGCCAGTATTAAAAAGCTAGAAAAGCAAATAGCGGAAAATGAACGACTTTTTATTTCGTCTAATGACCCTCAATATAGAAGCAAGTTGCAAAAGCTTTGATATGAATTTAATACAATTCTTAGTAAAAGAGCTGGCGTTCAGATTTCTAAGGCCAAAGCTAAATTTAGTTTTAATGCAAACAGATCTGGAAGATTGTTAGCGAATTACTTGCGTATCAAAAAAGATAAAACTCAAATCACTTCTATTCACGGATCCAATGGTAAAAATGCTATATCTCATAAAGATATTGTGAATGAATTTTTGGATTTTTACTCCAAGTTATATGATAAACCTGATTTTCATAATGACTCTTTAGTTGATTCTTTTTTATCTTCATGTGGTCTACCTAAAATTTCTCCATCAGATAAAATGGGGCTTGACTCTCCAATTACTAAGGATGAAATTTTAGTCGCTATAAAATCTCTTAAAAAAAACAAATCTCCGGGTCCTGATGGTATCCCGGCGGAGTTTTATAAAGAGTTTCAATCCCATCTTTTACCCTTATTATTTCAACTTTTTACAACATTTGGCTCTACGGGAATTACTTCAGGATCCTTTACTGAAGCTTTAATTATCGTTCTTCCCAAACCTGATAAAGACCCCACCCTTGTATCTAATTATCGCCCTATCTCTTTAATTAATCAGGATTGTAAATTATATGCCAAAATATTAGCCACACGATTATCCCCTGTACTAGATTCTATTATACATTCGGATCAATCTGGTTTTATGAAAAATAGACACTCTGCAAATAATACGAGAACTTTATTACATGTCATTGAACAGGGTCGTACGTTAACTACTCCTGCAGGAATTATGGCTCTGGATGCTGAGAAAGCATTTGATAAATTACATTGGCAATTTTTATTTCATGCTTTATCATCATTTAACTTTGGTGATAATTTTATTCGTATGATTTCAGCTCTATATTGTGCTCCTACTGCTCGTCTTTTTATTAATGGCCAAGTTTCAAATCAATTTTCCCTATTTAGAGGTACTAGACAAGGATGTCCCCTTTCCCCGCTATTGTTTTTAATTGGCATTGAACCCTTCCTTACAGCTATAAGAAAATGTGATAACATTAAAGGAATTATTATTAATGAGATTATTATTAAAACTTTAGCGTATGCTGATGATGTACTTTTGTTTATTAATGAACCCTTATCCTCATTTCCTTCTTTATTAGAGATTATAACAAAATATTCTATGGTGTCTGGTTACAAATTAAACACTAATAAAACTGAATTTTTCCCTTTAAACATTTATTGTACTCCTGATATGATACCTATGAATGAAATTGTTTGGCAAAAGACGAAATTAAAATATCTTGGTATTTTATTTTCCTCATCCATAAAATCTACAATGACTTTAAACCGTAATTTTGTCTTAGATTATATTAAAGATAAAACGTCTAAATGGGCATCACTACATCTTTCCTGGTGGGGTAGACTGGAATCTATTAAAATGAATATTGCTCCAAAATTTTTTTATACTCTTTCCATGATTCCTACTCAGTTCCCATTAACATTTTATAAAGATATTGATAAACTTCTCTCCAAATTTCTTTGGAATAACAAATCACCTCGCATTATTTATAAAAAATTAAAAATGTCTAAATGTAATGCTGGATTTGGTATCCCAGATTTTTTTCTTTATCACAA
Source organism: Triturus cristatus (assembly GCF_964204655.1). NCBI lineage: Eukaryota > Metazoa > Chordata > Amphibia > Caudata > Salamandridae > Triturus > Triturus cristatus. Next base: position 971,423,414 of record NC_140589.1, read on the forward strand.
AGCTTTTATTTTAAAACAAAGTGCCATATGGTTTATTCATTCTCCTTTACATAATCCACCTTCTTGGCTCCAAATTGAAAAATCTATTGTAAAGCCGTTCCCATTACCAACTCTGGTAACTATGTCTAACAACTCCTCATTTTTTCATAAATCTATCATTCTCAAATCCACTAAAATGGTTTTTAATGATCTAGATTCCATGTATAACACTGTTGAATTATCATTATGGTATAGCAATATCATTAAATTAAATAGGAACATTAGATTTTGGTTTTCATGGATTAAAGCAGGTATTTTTTATCTTGGAGACATTTATTCCAATAATGCCTTTATACCGTTTGAGGATCTACAAACAAGGTTTGGTTTAACTCAATCTGATCTTATTAAATATGGATATTTAATTAATTCAATTTTAGATTCCTTTCCGCAAGCTATTCCGACTAGTGTTACAGCTGACCTATCTGTGTATATTCAAACTGTATCGTTGAAAGCTAATGGTGTTTCCATTTTATATAAAAAATTATTTAACACTCTAGGAAGTAACATAACGATGATTGCAACCTTCTGGAATAATGAACTTTCACTTACATTGTCTAATGATTCATGGGAAATTATATGGATTAGAAATATTTCTGGTTGGTTACCTGTCTCACTTTATCAAACCAATTCCTATATTTTATTTAATTCTTTATGGACTCCACTGCGTTTATTTCAGGCTAAACTCATTCAGGATGACACTTGTTGGCATTGTAAATTACATCCTGGTTCGTTACGACATATGCTTTTTGATTGTCCTTTAATTGCAAAATTCTGGAAAGAAGTTTGGGATGTTATTAAGAAGTTGTTAAATATCCAGGAAGACTTATCTTATAAAATGTTAATTTGCAAATTAGTTACATTATCACAATCTCTAAGTAATCTTGAATGTAGGCTTTTTGATTTTTTGATTTCTGCTGCGTTAAAATCTATTACCTTTTGTTGGAAAGATGTTTCTAAGTTATCAGTTCATGCTTGGTGGTCTTGGGTTATCTTTACAAGAAGAGGTGCTCAATTATCTTTGTCTGGGGTTAATCATAATCCTATTTCCTATCATTCTTTTTGGATTCCTGTTGATATCTATTTTGCATCTTAGGGGTATATTTATGTATTGTAATGCTGTTTACGATTTTTATATTATTTACTATGTCATAGTAGCTCTATTTATTGCTTACACAGTAATTTGGTATTAGATGTTTCCCTTCCCCCCTCCTTTTAAGTTTATATGAATATGACTATTTTCTTTTCTATTGAAATGAATTCGATAATGTTTTTTATACGCATTGTATTAGATATTTTAGTTTATTATTACTCTTTTTTGTATGTTTATGTTGTTGCTGTTCATTATAAAATTTCAATAAAATATTTTGAACACAGGAAAGACTACAAAGTTGATAGACCGACAACACAGTTCACAAGAGAGGCCAGAGATCTCAAATGGATGTCAGCCACAGTGATATCTGCATATCTAACAGCCTCACTCTTTATGATTCCTTTTGAAGTGTAAAGGAAGAGTCTCATTCTTCCTTCCTCCAGCGTGTGTCCCACCCAGCTCACAGGAATGCAGAAAAATACATATCTGTCTGGGGGAATATCTCTACTCCTCATATCTTCACCAGGCAGGCCTGCACTTCCCAAAATGGAACCCAGGGTCCTCCATGTAATGTACCATAGCAGGCATACTTGCAATCAGTGTACTTTCACTTCACACATACTCTCCAGTACTGTTACCGCAATACATTGTGCCACTACAGACATACATACATTCGGCACACACAATCAGTCTGCGTGCACTGTTCACTACTAAAGCTTTTCAGTATTATACCAGGGTGGGATATTTGCAAACACACACTACCAACACACACTCACCATGTGAGTGCTGCTCAACACTTCATCATTCATGTAACATACTTCCCACATGCACACTTACACACGTTTTATTGTGCATGCACTGCACAGCACTACATTTCTCATGTGCGTACTTCCCACACTCCCACATATACCCAGCATGTGTTTTATTGTGCATGCGCTGCACAGCACTATATCTCTCATGTAATGTATTCCTCGCAGGCATACATACACCCAGGACATGCAGTAGCCACAGATTTAATGCACAGTACTGCTCTACCCCTGTACTGCACCCTTCCCAGCCCCACATAATCCAGTGTTGCTGAGACAGCTTATCGAGTTGAAAATGTCGACTTACACAAATATTGAGTTGGAAATATCGTGATTCAGAAATATCAACAGCAAGAATATCGTGGTCATGAATATCAAATTTAAGGTAAGAAATATTGTTTTTAAAACGGTGGGAAGTAATTAAAGTTTGATTAATTAAAAATCCATTGAGCATTAATATTAATTAATTAATTCATTCATTCATATTTAATTAGGGTATTTGTTTATGTTTTTGTGTGTGCGTTTTATTGTTATACGGGTACAGTGTGGGGAGTCAATTAATTTTACTTTCTTTATAATTTGTTGTTAAATACTGTTAGTGTTTTAATTGAAAATAAGTTTTAATAGTGTAATTAATTTCTTTATAGTTTTATTTTGATAGTGGGTTGTGGGGATTATAGGGGTAAAGTGTGGGAAGTTTAATAATTTTTACAGGTTTTATTAAATTAATAATATTTATTTAATTGGTAATTAATTATGTTAGTAGAGGAAGACATTTTTTTAAATTTAGATGTATGTTGTGAATTGTGTGGTGCTATAGGGTAGGAAATAAAAAAAGCACATTTATGTAATAATTAATGTTTTTGTTTCTAAATACTTTTTAATTAAAAATATGTATTTGTTTTTAAATCAATTTAATTATATTTAATATAATATTGTAGGTATTTGTTATATGTATTTAACATTATAATATTTTTGATTATTTTCTCAATATTAAGTATATTTGTATTTGAATTTTTAACATATTTACACATTTTTTTATTTATTTTGTTTTTTAAATATTTTTATTGTTGTTAAAATGTAGTTTGTTTTTAATTTTGAACTGACTGGAGTGAGAATATTCATTCTTAATCCTCTGAAATCCAGCACTTTCCCTACAGAAGCTCTCACTGGAGTGCGAATAGTAATTTCTACCCCTCAGCTATCCAACACATTCCCTACTGTTGCAATCACTGGAGTGGGAATAGTAATTTTTACCCCTCCGCTATCCAACACTTTCCCTACTGTTGCACTCATTGGAGTGGGAATAGTAATTGTTACCCCTCCGCTATCCAAAACTTTCCCTACTGTTGCACTCACTGGAGTGGGAATAGTAATTTTTACCCCTCCGCTATCTAACACTTTACCCACTGTTGCACGCACTGGAGTGGTAATAGTAATTTGTAACCCTCCGCTATCCAACACTTTCCCTACTGTTGCACTCACTGGAGAGGGAATAGTAATTTTTACCCCTCTGCTATCCAACACTTTCCCTACTGTTGCACTCACTGGAGTGGGAATAGTATTTTTTTCCCCTCCACTATCCAACACTTTTCCTACTTTTGCACTCACTGAAGTGGGATTAGTAATTATTACCCCTCCGCTATCCAACACTTTCCCTACTGCTGCATCACTGGAGGGGGCAATTTAAGTTTGAAGATTTTTAAATAGTTGAATGTTTAATTTATAATTGAATGTTTTTTTTAAATTAGATTTTATGTTATTGGTACACACTGTATATATATATATATATATATATATATATATATATATATATATTACCTACTGGCGGTCGCCAGTAGGTAGTTATAGTTAGAACCTATTATCCATAGGAAATCCGCAACATTCTATTTAGAATAACTTTGGCGCCGGATGACAAATCTTCGCGAAATTTTCAAAACTAATGGCCCTCTCCGGTCCGCTCCTATCCTGAAAGTCTCGGGTTGATTCATCAAGCGGGGGCCGGGAAAAAAGGGGAGTCCCTAAATGTGTTTTCCCCATGCAATTTTCCATAGGGACCTTTAGTCGCAGCTACAGCCCGAACTGCTGAACGGAATTACACCAAATTTGGCAGAAAGGTTCAGAGTCGTGCCTTTTGCTTAAATGGTGTAAATCCGTTCAGTAGTTCATGAGAAAATCAAAAGTAAAATCACATATATATCTGGGCGGAGCATAACCACACATCTCATCGTGAGATCTGATTGGCAGCCATCTTGGGACCAATATACATGATAGTGTTGCAGCGCGGAAACCTAGGTAATGGAGATCAGGACAAAACCCCGTACCAAATATCCTCTCTTCGTCACAGACCAAATATCACATTAATACATTCACTCATACAATCATTGGTGGGGCCCATAACACCAACATTCACTCTTCACTTCTCACTGGTCTGCATTTACAGGAAAGATGAATGTTCCAAGCGCTGACATGAAAGGAATATCTTATAACCTATAGGAAAATATTATATTACATAACTATACATGAATATCCTCACACCTATAGATCTTAATCCTAAACATCAAGATACTCCTCCCACTTGATCAATGGATCATTTAGTTGGATCAGTATGGTGATTTAGACCAGCTAAAAACAGATTTAGGATTTCGATCTATCCTCCCTCAATAAATGACAAAACACATTTGCTTATTAATCAATATTTGTTTATCTAATTATTGCAAGAATTTAGTTCCATCTAGTAAGTTTGTTAAACCTTTCGTAAATCACAGAACACCATATTTACCTAATCTGGCTATCGATCGTCCTCTAAGTCATCAATTTTAGCCGTCAATCAGTCGGAATTCGAAAGTTCTTCATGCAGCACGCTACAGTCCCAAGAATGGTCAAGGACCAAAGACGTGCAAGCATCTATCAGTGCCCATAGATTTTATAAAGTTCTCAGTTCATCAAAGAAATGGGTAGCATTCAGTCTGTCAAAGATTCAGGAACGCAGCAGTCATGTAGCGTCACCGTCGTCTCCGTCAGCAAAAGGGAAAGCACCACGTATCAACCTCTCTATTCTACCGTCATTTTTATAATAAAAGTAAAGTCAAGATGTTACATTTTATAGAATGTGGGCTTCTCCCATTGGTCGGTTGGGATCGTCCGGTGAGGTTTCACACAGTTCAAGAGGTTATGTCACTGTTCATGATCATTCCGGTTTCTTGTATCTGTCCTTTGTTAAATTACTTGGCGGGCTTTCCACCGTGGCCTTGCTTGAGCATAGTATGACAAGGGTCATGACGAGGCCACAGGAACAAAAGTAGCGCAGTCGCCCAAAACCTCGTGGAATGGTGGCCATCACGTCGTGTCACGTTGGTGTCCATCTTTGCTTTAGGCCCAAAGGACAACTTAAGCGAAACAAACACAAAAGAGTAATTAATACATAGAAATAATTAATAAAATGTTAAACCCTCACTAATCCCTCTATGTGCTTGTAATTATCTAGCGTATAGCGACATTTAAAGCGTTTATATTCAGCCATTTGATGTCATCTGGTGCAACATTACAAAAACGTCACAAAAGCAACATATATCATGCAATATTCTATTTTCTACTGTTAGTATGCGTACATATTTTAATTACAAAATTATTTAGCCATGCAAATAGCAAATCCCACGTGTATTTCGTACATTAGTAATGTTGATTACATTTCATTAAATCACATTAATAATATTATAATTAATAGATTATTCTAATTAGTATAGGCATGCAGAATAGGGGGGGGAGTATACAAAATTTTGTACTACCCGCTCCATCAATCTCCCCTTTGGTGATTTTATCACCACACCATTAAAAGTTTGTATTACTTTTCATGGAGTTGAAATGAGTTCTTGCTTTTATTTACATCTCAGTTTCCCCAATTTCCTCTCTTCTGGCTGTCTTATACATATTTTCTTTTACTTCTTCTAATTCTATTTCTTCAAATTCCCTCTCTTGTTTCTTATCCTGTCTTCTTAAATTTTCTCTTTTTAACTTTTTCTGAATTTTCTTCTTTTTATGACAGAGGCATCCTAATCTTAATATTAATACTAGAAAAATCACACATGTTAATGGAAATAAAATGTTTCCTAAAAAGGTACTACCTAGGTTTACTAAGAAGTTTTTATAGAAGATATTTTCTTTCCAATCTTTTTCCAAACACTTTCAACCTCCAGTGGTGCAATTTCATCATGCAGATCAGTTATATTTTTAATATAAATTTTCAAATCTTTACTTTCGTCTGGAATATAAGTACAACAATGTTGAACTTTCAGCATTCCACAGACTCCACCCTCTTTTGCCAATAATATATCGAGGGCAAGTCGATTTTGCATTACCATGGCACGCATTGCAACCATTTCAGTATTTACCAATAAGAATCCTCCAGCGGTGCTTGTTGATAAGCGATCCACTGCTGTTGATAGTCTTCTAATTTTGTTTGCATTCAGAGATATTCCCACTGCTGGTATCAATGCTCCAAAGATGTCACCTACAATTTCTGACCAAGATTCTCTCTTTCTACGTGCTAAATAATTACCTAACTTATGTACACCATCTTCTCCTCTTCCCATGTGAAAAATCTTTGGGAAAACCAGGCCTACGTAACATGTGCCATACCAATGGTCTGGCAAACGATAATATGCCTTGCTCCCGCAGATAAAAATAATCCAGGAAAAACTGGATCTCTTCCTCCTTTAAATCCCCATCCACCCATGATTCGGTATGTATCATGGCACTCACTATTACCTACAAAGTAATTTATCATATGCAGCTTGATTCCTTCTAATACACAATTTCCCTTTCTGAGGCCAATCTAAAGCCATAGTTGGACTAGTTTCTCCCTTCAAGTGTTTTTCCATTTCAACATCCCAAAATGTCTTTTCCACCTTTCCCTCGGATGCCTTCCTTTGCATTTTTAATCTCCTTTCTTCAACCATATCCAAAAATGTATTTTCTTCTTTCTTTAAACTGCAAGTCAAATTATTTCAAAAAATATATTCTAATGTTAGTTCTTTTGTCTCTAAGAAAAATTCACCTAATACCTTGGCAGGTTTTACCTTGTTTAGCTTGTTAATTGATGGTACTTGTGAAAATATGTTAACTACATCTGAAAAATAATATTCTAACTTCCCTGTTTGGTAAAATAAACTAGCTATCACACTACATGTTATTCCATAGGTTACTGGAAGGTGGTGATAAGTCACTCCCTCCGATACAGATGCAGGTAACTGCATACAAATGTAGCAGTCCCTTACGTCCATTGTCTTTACATATTCATACAGTAATTTTGAAAAAACATTGTTAGAAAAATCAGTTATAGACCTGTCTTTATGCAAATAATTTCTATCTATTTTAGTCGGAACTCCCTTTTAAATCTTTTCTATATTAGTTTTGTTCTCATTATGTCCCTTTATTGTATCTATGGTAACTTTAAATGAGATCATCAGAGCTAGTATACAGAAGCATTAGTAATCCTGTACAACAACAACACATTTTACACCATCGCTTCATAAATATACATTTACTTTTTCTACTATCTGTGTTTGCCAATTTTGTAAAAAAAAAAATGAGCAGTGTCTTTTGACTTAGCCTCTTCTACTTCACAACTAGTTTGTCTAACCCAAGGCTCTATGCACCTACTTGGTTCTACCAGTTTTTGTCTTTTTCCCGTATTTTATTGTCTTTCCATTAACAGCTTTCTTGTCTCATTCAGTTTGGCATCTCATCGTCCTTCACCCTTCCTTCGTGATCTGAATACAGAATTTCCTGAACATCCGCTTCTTCTCCAATATCGAACAAGATAACTCTCAGGATTTCCGATTCCTCGTCTTCCTCAACCACTTCCGGTACAGTCACCTCATGATTTCCTTGGCTATCCGCCTCTTCTTTTATTTCAGGCAGGGCCACATATGTCCATTCCGGCGACTTATACTTCTGGTTAGGTTTCCTCGTTCTTTTGCTTTCTCCAATTACAACTATTTCTTCGTCTTTTGATTTCTCTTGACTTCTTACTTCATTCACCTGTTCAGCTCTTGGTGAATTTACTCGTGTCAGACGATATCTCAGTCTCTTTATTTTATTCGGCCAAACTTCGTCTTTTGCTGATTTTTTCAGTTTACTTCCTTTATCATTCTTTTCAGTTCTCCAAGCTCTTTTTCTTAAGACTCGTACTTCTGGTATTTCGTCTTCGCTTTCCTCTGACTCTGTTTCAACTTGCTTTTTACTTTCAACTGCTTTTCTTTCCACCACTTCTTTCGTTTTCCCTACTTCTGTCCCTCCTCGAGTTTCCCACGCACAATCTTCCCGCTGACTACTTGTCCCTTCCTCTAACTGGATGTTGGAATTCCCTACACCTCCTCGGGGGTCTTCCGCAAGAATCTTTCCCTCTCTCTCTGTATCTGGCACCTGTCCATCTAAATTTGTTATTTCAGGTGGAATTTCTCGCAGTTTTTCATCTGGAACTTCTTTATCAACAATTTCGTTAATTGTCTTTTCACTGTCTTTTTCTTTTCTCGAACGTAGAGTTCCTTGTTCAGTCTCTGAGTCTGAGCTGGTATCAGAAATCTGTAACCTTCTACTCAGGGAAATACTTCTTGGGACAAAAGCTAGATCTTACTCTGACTCCCCCTTTTCAGGGTTTTCTTTTGTTCTTGTCTCTTCATCATCCGATTCAGTACTTGATTCTGATTCATCGAAATATTCTCTTTCTGTGCTATCCACTGAATTTGGAATTCTCAATGTGTGACTTGCATGAATCCAGTTCTTGATTCCAGCACACTTCACAGCTGTTGTTGTAGTCAAAATCACTTGTCGTGGTTTTCTCCACCTTGGGACCAAACAGTTCCTCCTTCTGTGTACTTTGATTCTTACCCAGTCCCCTAGGCTCAGATCATGAGCTTGCTTCTTTTCAAGGGTGGTGGCATCCGCTCCAACCTGATGAAACACAGAATGAACTGCGTCAGCCAGGCTTTTACAGTAATCCAACACCATGTCATCAGTTATAGGCAACAGCTTGTTGACTGGTATGAACACATGACGCATTGCTCTACCCATGATAATTTCATGGGGGCTCAACCCTGTAGTTCGGTCTGGAATTGATCTAATAGTCATGAGTACTAGAGGCAAGACATCAGGCCATTTCATACCCGTGGCTAAACACATTTTTCCTATCCTGTTTTTAATAGTACCATTTATTTGTTCCACCACACCAGAAGCCTCTGGGCGATAGGCACAATGTAGTTTTTGCCGTACATTTAATGCTTCACAAATCAATTTTATGATCTCCTTATGGAAATGTCTTCCTCGGTCTGATTCAATTGTTACTGGGAACCCGAATCTGGGAATAAATTCCCTCAACAGCAATTTTGCAACTGTGATTCCATCATTTCTTCTTGTTGGGTATGCTTCTACCCATCTAGAAAACAAACAGACCATAACTAGAACATACCTCAACCTGTTACAGGGAGGCATTTCAATGAAATCTACTTGCATTCTGGTAAAAGGCCCTCCTTCTCGACCTATTGTTCCTAGACTCACCACTGTCTTTCTTCCAGGGTTGTATTGCTGACATATAAGGCATCTCTGACAAAGACTTTCTGCTACAAGTCTAAATTTTGCATTGTACCAGGTCTGCTTAAATGACCTGATCATAGCGTCTCTCCCTATGTGTCCCTGTCCATGATACATCCGTGCCATGGCAGACATCATGCTTTCAGGCATAACTGGTCTTCCATCCCGATAGACCCACACATGGTCCTTATCTCCTGCTTCTTCCTGCAATTGCCTTACTTCCTCCCAGGTACCCACAATGTTAGTAAACATTAAGGTGCAAGAAGTCACTTCCTTCTCCTTCGCCCGATTAATGGAATTCTGATTTCGTGCACAGTATTGAGCCATATCGTTGACGTATTTGTTGCCGATGGCAATGTAATCGCCAGACTGACTATGTGCAGCACACTTCACAACAGCCAATTGCTTTGGCAGCTGTATCGCCTCAAGCAATTTCCCAACCACTTCAACATTCTTAATGGGAGTTCCACTTGATGTCAAAAATCCTCTCTGTAGCCATATTTGGCCAAAGTCATGCACCACACCAAAACCATACTGACTGTCAGTTATCACAGTCACTCTCACACTTTTCCCAATCTTGCATGCTCTAGTCAAAGCAAAAAGTTCAGCTACTTGGGCTGATCTTACTCCTTTCAGGTAGGATGCCTCCATCAATGCTGCAACCGTGCATACTGCATATGCTGCACTCAACATTCCATCATCTGTGCTCAAGCATGACTCATCTACAAACATCACAAAATCACTTTCTGGTAATAGTACATCTTTTATGTCAAGACGTGGTTTGGTACAGAAATCAAGTACATCCAGACAATCGTGATCCGCTTCATCTTCATGACTTCCACATTCTCAGCATCAGGCAACAACGCTGAAGGATTCACGTTCAGGCATCTCACAAGACTCACATTCGTTGCACCTAATATGAGTTTCTTATACTTAGTCAGCCGACTATGTGTCATGTACTGAGTGCGACTCCTTGTTAAAAGGATTGCCACATCATGAGGTACAAACACTTTCACAGGATATCCCATTACAATTCCTTCACTCTGTTCCAAACTCCGACAGGTAGCAGCCACTGCTTTCAAGCACCCAGGTAAGGCTACAGCTACTGGGTCTAGCAATGATGAGAAGTATGCAATTGGTCTCCTCAGTTTTCCATGCTTCTGTATTAGAACAGAAAGTGCACATCCATTCCTCTCACTGCAATACAACTCAAACTCCTTCAGGCATTCCTAAAGCAGGCGCTTCACACAAACCATCTCTCAGTCATTTAAAAGCTCCCAATTCCTCTTTATTCAATCAATGGGATCTCTCACATCACTTCTTGTCAAGCGTACCAAGGGCTTTGCAATCAGGGAGAAACCGCTTATCCATTGCTGACAGTATCCAACCATTCCAAGAAACATTCTTACCTCTCTTTGCGTCATTGGGGCTCTCATTCCTTTTATGATCCTGATTCTGTCTATTGTTATCTTTCTCAGTCCCTTTTCGATATTATGGCCTAAATAATGTACTTCTTTTTGGCAAAATTGTAACTTTGATGGTGACACTTTAAGTCCTCCATCAGCCAGATGATTCAGCAAGGCTATAGTGTCCATTACACAGGCTTCACGAGTTTTCAACGCCACAAGAAGGTCGTTGATATATTGTACTAACACTGAATTCTCGGGTATCTCTAGACTTTCTAAGGACTTTTTCAATATCTGATTAAATATTTAGGGGCTTTCTGTATACCCTTGTGGAATTCGGCACCAAGCCAAAATACGTTCGCCAAAACGAAACGCAAAAATTTGCTGGCTGTCATGGTGCAATGGAATGGAAAATAAAGCATGGCATAAGTCAATCACAGTATACCATTCTGCATCATGGGGAATCTGATACAAAATTACAGATGGATTTGGTACAATGGGACAACACGACACAACGATATTGTTTATTTTTCTCAAATCTTGCACTATCCTGAACTTTCCATTAGGTTTTTTCAGTCCCATAATCGGGGAATTACATGGACTACTCATTATTTCTCTCAAAATGCCTTGTTTTATCATTTTCTCATTTATTGGAGTAACTCCTTCAATTATCTCAGGTGTCAATTCATATTGAGGAACATTTGGATAGCTTATTCCTTCCTTCACTGTTATTTTTACTGGGTCCACATTTCTCATTAGTCCCACATCTTCTCCCGTGAAATCCCAGACTTCTGCCTTTACAGTCTGTTTCAATTCTTTAGGTAATTCATCAGGGTTAAATACAGCATAGGCTTCAGTAACCTCAGTTACCCTGTTTGCCATAGTCATTTTATACAACACATCTTCATCAGGGGTCTCAAATGCTATACCATCAGGGGTACAGAAAATGGTGCAATTCATTTTGCACAGCAAATCCCTACCTAACAAATTCACAGGACTTCTATCGCACACAACAAAGCGGTGCATTTCAGAGAATTTCCCTATGCTAACTTTCACTGGTTCTGTAAGATAGGTTTTAATTTGTCTGTTGGATACACCAATTACTTGGATTGTTTCATCCGAGAGAGGAAGATTCTTAACATCAGCTGACCTAACAGTTGATCGAGTAGCACCAGTATCGACTAAGAAACTAATACTTTCATTATTTATTTTTCCATCCACAAATGGGCCTGTCTGGTCTACTTCTAGAATTGCGCCAAGTACGCACTCTTCTTCCTCCCTTCGGCACCGTCAATAACCTTCTTCTGACTCACTCTCATCGCGTTGTAGCCAATACTGCGAAATGGTGCTAGCTCGCGGCAGCTTAGTTACCTGTTCTTCGTTGTAAAATCCTGTCTCATTATTGTATTTCTGTGAATTTTTGCTTTGTGGAAAAGGCAGTTTTGGCACCTGATTCTGTTGGGTAACAACCTGCTGCTGTCGCTGCGGTAGACCACTCACCTCATTCTGCACCTGTGGATTCAATGATGCATTTTCATTATTAGTATTTGGGGGAAATTTCCACTCGGATTTCCAATGCCCTACTCTACCGCAATTATGACATGGGAATTTCTTTTTAGCTTCTTCTATATTAAAATTCCCCTTACCTTTCCCAGGAGTGAATTTTGGTCGGGGTCCTGTATTATTCGCTTGTTCCGCTAACTGAGCTTCCTGTCTTTCTGCCACTTTTACTTGTGCCCACATAGCTTTCTCTTTCAATTTACACTGTTTGGCTTCAATCTCATCACTGAAATATTTTGCATGTCTCAATACTTCATCTATCTTTTTGTTTTGCCAATCTACAATGTTGTTTAATCATTTCACTAATTTCTGGACGTAAACCATGTACAAATCTATATACAAAATGGCTCAAATCCTTTTCACTCAGGTTTTCATCACCACTGAACTGTTTAAAGGCCAAGATTAATCTCTCGTAGTATGCATGTACTAACTCTTTACTTTCCTGATGAGTTCTGTCAATTTTTACCCAATCTGTCAGGATCCATAGCGCCGCCTACCTTGCATGCAGACAAAACTACATATCCCATGAGCCTTCGGGGGAGGAAGTACTTCAGGCGAGGACGCGCGTTGGCCGATGTGCGTAATTTCAAACGGAATCCATGGTTTCGGCTCTCGAAGAAGGAGAGAGCAGCCCGCCGGTCAGCAGTTCTTCCCAGCCTTCAGCGGTGTCTTCCTGGCGTGGAGTCATTGATGTGGCGGGACTCGGAGATCTGAGGGGCGGTAAGGAGACCAAGACGAGCGCTGTGGTGGAGGCTATCACTGGTTGCAATGTGTTGACATTTATTTGTTGCAGAAAGAGTGTCAGGAGCGGAGCGCGGTGGTGGTCGAAGCCACGCGCTGCCGATTCCTTCCTTTCTTGGATCTACAAGTCTTGGGGTAAAAGCTGAGCGTGGTGGTGTTTAAAACCATGCGTTGCCGTGATACCTTGTGTGATAATTTTGGATTGGCGGATAGGGAGCGGAGCGCGGTGGTGGTCTCAGCCACGCGTTGCCGAGTTCCTTACTTTTGAGCCGGCAAACACTTGGGGAAGAGCGGAGCGCGGTGGTGGTCGAAACCACGCGTTACCGTGTTCTTCATTTTGGAGATTCATCAAGTTACGGAGCACTGTGGTGATCGTTAACCACAAGTGCCCTGGACAAGGGATTGTTCTGGAACTTTCTGTCAGAGCAGAATGCAGTGGTGAATTAACCACGCTTTACCGTATCTGATGATTACCAATACAGTACTGTTGCCTGATGTGCCTTTTTTATGGTTCTGTTTTGAGACTAAGAATGAACTCTAACTTGGTGCTGCTATTTGGTTCTCTTAGGAGAGGGTTAACGTCTCCTATGATTTGAAACCGGTATGTGGGAAACCATCTTCTTGCTCAGGTTTTCTGCTTGCTTCTGGTCTTAAGGAAGACCTTGGATGTGTTACGGAGTGAGAGTGAGATAATTCCCAAACAGGTATATAAGAGTTTAGTGAGACCACATGAGAGTAGTCGTGTACCTCCTGCTCTGTTTATATATTTGTCCTTTGTTGTTTCAGGTTCCTTTCCCTGCTGTCCCTTCCCCTTCTCCCTTTTCCCTCGCCTGATGGTTCGAACACGCTATGTAACTTTTGAGGGTGTTGGTAACGTCAGGAGGTGGACCCTTACTTTCTGCTGCTGGATCCTGCGGAGCAAAACCTGACACAATCAAGTCTCTCTGGGAGGTACTTTATTTTTCAGAAAGGCAATAAGCTGTTCATATTTCTTCATTACTTCGGGGTCTGGGGCTCCTGTCTGTGGATCCCTAGGGTATTCTTGTGTAGGCCAATTTATCATCAACTTACACTCTGTCCATAAATCTGCTGGTACCATTATGTCAAATAGACTGTTTAGATCAATCCATAATACTTTAGATAATTTCACAAATCTGTCCACTTGCCTATACCACTCGACTGGCTTTTCGCATAGTCGAGGGAAATCGTTGGTAAATGATAAAATATCTTGCCTAGTGCATGGAACATGTACATATCCTCCTCCTGGAATTTCTTTCATGGGGCATTCTGTTACTACTTTTTCTTTTTCTCTAACAGGGAAAGCTGCAAAAGTTTTATCTGAGGCATCATCTCGTTTTCGATACCATCTGCTTCTCCATTTATCCACTTCTCCCCACTTTCTCAATAAGATCATTATTTCCTTAATTTGGCTTATTCGTCCTGTGGTATTCAAATTTTCAATATCTTTTTCAGTAAAATCTATTCGATATGGTTTTTGTACAGCCTTTACCTTTTCAATATCTATACCCATTTCATTTGCTACCTCTTCTAATCTTTCATGCAGATTTTTTGCTCTCCAGGTTATACTTTTACACAGAAACAGTAACTCCTCGTTTTGATAAGTTTTTAACTTCTCTGTGTGGATAGTTCCTACTATTAATTCTTCCACAACCATTCGTAGCTTGGCTACATCTATTGATTGGGATTCTTTGTCAATTTTCTGCAAGCTTCTCAACCATTCACTTAATTCCTCTGAAGTAGGACCTACTGGTTTCTCTACATTACTTTGTTCTAGGTCTTTTTGAGTCTCTAATACTGATTCCATTGTCTTTGTATGTCCTTCTGTTATATTTGGATTTAATTTCAGATTTCAAGGAACATTTGGCTCGATCGTACTCACTGTGCGCCTCCATGGATTTGCATCTATACTCTGCTTTGGCCTCTCAGTCTGTTTATTACTGTTATAAGGAACCGTTAAACAATGGTCACTATCTTTCTGTTTATCAAAAATAGGCATAACAGGGCCTATAGTCACCGGAACAGTCACAGCTTCTAAGTTTTTAGTCAATTCTCTTATCTTTTCAGTCAATTCTAAAGTTGTTTTTGCTAATTCTGTTGACTTTTCCCCACTCACTCTATCATTCGATTTTCTCTCTATTTCTCGGCAGGAATTATTTTTGCCTAGTTCTTGTGGTACTGGTTCAGTTTTAATGATTCGCAAAGTTTCTCTCATTGGAGCACTTGGGGCCTGATTCACAGAACTAACTTAAGACAAAATCCTAAACTTACTACCATTTTCGTATTCACCATATTTACCTAATCTGGCTATCGGTCATCCTCTAAGTCATCAATTTTAGCCGTCAATCAGTCGGAATTCGAAAGTTCTTCACGAGGCACGCTACAGTCCCAAGAATGGTCAAGGACCAAAGACGTACAAGCATCTATCAGTGCCCATAGATTTTATAAAGTTCTCAGTTCATCAAAGAAATGGGCAGCATTCAGTCTCTCAAAGATTCAGGAACGCAGCAGTCATGTAGCGTCACCGTCGTCTCCGTCAGCAAAAGGGAAAACACGTGTCGACCTCTCTATTCTACCGTCATTTTTATAATAAAAGTAAAGTCAAGATGTTACATTTTATAGAATTTGAGCTTCTCCCATTGGTCGGTTGGGATCGTCCGGTGAGGTTTCACACTGTTCAAGAGGTTATGTCACTGTTCATGATCATTCCGGTTTCTTGTATCTGTCTTTTGTTAAAGTACCTGGCGGGCTTCCCACCGTGGCCTTGCTTGAGCACAGTATGACAAGGGTCATGACGAGGCCACAGGAACAAAAGTAGCGCAGTCGCACTGCGCCCGAAACCTTGTGGAATGGTGGCCATCACGTCGTGTCACGTTGGCGTCCATCTTTGCTTCAGGCCCAAAGGACAACTTAAGCGAAACAAACACAAAAGAGTAATTAATACATAGAAATAATGAATAAAATGTTAAACCCTCACTAATCCCTCTATGTGCTTGTAATTATTTAGCGTATAGCGACATTTAAAGCGTTTATATTCACCCATTTGATGTCATCTGGTGCGACATTACGAAAACGTCACAAAAGCAACATATATCATGCAATATTCTATTTTCTACTGTTAGTATGCGTACATATTTTAATTACAAAATTATTTAGCCATGCAAATAGCAAATCCCAGAGTGTTCCAAAGAACAAATAGAGCGCTAACAGTCCTACTTATAATAAACGTATGGCACACCTGAAGCCATCTTGATTGGAATAAAGTGGTACCTCTTAAAACATTTAACTTAAAAAGAAAGAAAATGAGGGGGTTCATTTGGCCATAAAAAAAGTATGATTAGTGCTGCAGAAAGAAAAATTAGGGCAAATTTTGAGTGACTTCTCAAATCCTCTTCTATTTCATTAAACAATTCTGACATGCAGACTGAAACATGCACTTTCAATACCAGCAGCAGACTTCCCTGGTGAGCAGTAGCTTTACTACAGTGATCTAATGAGCAACTAGAGTGCTACCATTCAGAATTTATGGCAAATGTGTGACACATCTAATTGCCTCCTTGATGGAACCAAAGTAAACAAGCATTGAAAATGCAATAGGTCTCGCCCTCGTTTAAGTTAAAGCAATTCTGTTTGTAATTAGGTGGCTTTTTAGCTTTGCTTTTATCAGTGTTTTTCAAACTTTCATGTACATAACATGCATATACATGCATATATGTATATGTATATGTATACATGCATTTATATTTGTATTTATATAGATATGAAGATTATATATATGTTTCTATATGTATGTATATACACATACATATATATAAATGCATATGCATATATATGCATATATATGTGCATATTTGTGCGTGTAGAGAGAGGTAGTGAGAAGTAGAGAGGTAGAGGTGTAGAGGTAGAGAGGTAGAGGTAGAGAGGTAGAGGTGTAGAGGTAGAGAGGTAGAGAGTAGTAGAGAGAGAGGTAGAGAGAGGTAGAGAGGTAGCGGATGAGTAATAGAGAGTAAAGAGTGAGTAGTAGAGAGTAGTAGAGAGCAGTAGAGGGAGTAGTGGAGAGTGAGTAGTAGAGAGTAGTAGAGTGAGTAGTAGAGAGTGAGTAGTGGAGAGTGAGTAGTAGAGAGTGAGTTGTAGAGAGTGAGTAGTAGAGAGAGAGTAGTAGAGAGTGAGTAGTAGAGAGTAGTAGAGTTAGTAGAAGAAAGTGAGTAGCAGAGAGAGTAGTAGAAAGTAGTAGAGAGTGAGTAGTATAGTAGTAGAGAGTGAGAGGTAGAGAGTAGTAGAGAGTAGTAGAGTGAGTAGTAGAGAGTAGTGGAGAGTGAGTAGTAGAGAGTGAGTAGTAGAGAGAGTAGTAGAGAGTAGTAGAGTAGAAGAGAGTGAGTAGTGGAGAGCGAGTAGTAGAGAGTGAGCAGTGGAGAGTGAGTAGTAGAGAGTAGTAGAGAGTGAGTAGTAGAGAGTGAGTAGTAGAGAGTGAGTGGTAGAGAGTAGTTGAGAGTAGTAGAGGGGAGTAGTAGAGAGTGACTAGTAGAGAGTAGCAGAGAGTGAGTAGTAGGGAGTAAGTAGCAGAGAGAGTGTAGTAGAGAGTAGTATAGAGTGAGTAGTAGAGTGAGTAGTAGAGAGTAGTAGAGAGAGAGAGTAGTAGAGAGTAGTAGAGAGAGAGTAGTAGAGAGTGAGTAGTAGAGAGTAGTAGCGAGTGAGAAGTAGAGAGTAGTAGAGAGTGGGAAATAGAGAGTGAGTAGTAGAAAGTAGTAGAGAGCGAGTAGTAGAGAGTAGTAGAGAGTGAGTAGTAGAGAGTGAGTAGCAGAGAGTAATAGAGAGTGAGTAGTAGAGTGAGTAGTAGAGAGTAGTAGAGAGAGAGAGTAGAAGAGAGTGAGTAGTAGAGAGTAGTAGAGAGTGAGTAGTAGAGAGAGTAGTAGAGAGTAGTAGAGAGAGTAGTAGAGAGTGAGTAGTAGAGAGTGGGTAGTAGAGAGTGAGTAGTAGAAAGTGAGTAGTAGAGAGACAGTAGTATGGAGTAGTAGAGTAGTAGAGAGTGAGCAGTGGAGAGTGAGTAGTAGAGAGTAGTAGAGAGTGAGTAGTAGAGAGTGAGTAGTAGAGAGTGAGTGGTAGAGAGTAGTTGAGAGTAGTAGAGGGGAGTAGTAGAGAGTGACTAGTAGAGAGTAGCAGAGAGTGAGTAGTAGGGAGTAAGTAGCAGAGAGAGTGTAGTAGAGAGTAGTATAGAGTGAGTAGTAGAGTGAGTAGTAGAGAGTAGTAGAGAGAGAGAGTAGTAGAGAGAGAGTAGTAGAGAGTGAGTAGTAGAGAGTAGTAGCGAGTGAGAAGTAGAGAGTAGTAGAGAGTGGGAAATAGAGAGTGAGTAGTAGAAAGTAGTAGAGAGCGAGTAGTAGACAGTGAGTAGTAGAGAGTGAGTAGCAGAGAGTAATAGAGAGTGAGTAGTAGAGTGAGTAGTAGAGAGTAGTAGAGAGAGAGTAGAAGAGAGTGAGTAGTAGAGAGTAGTAGAGAGTGAGTAGTAGAGTGAGTAGTAGAGAGTAGTAGAGAGAGTAGTAGAGAGTGAGTAGTAGAGAGTGGGTAGTAGAGAGTGAGTAGTAGAAAGTGAGTAGTAGAGAGACAGTAGTATGGAGTAGTAGAGTAGTAGAGAGTGAGTAGTAGAGAGTGAGTAGTAGAGAGTAGTGGAGTAGTAGAGAGTGAGTGGTAGAGAGTAGTAGAGAGTGAGTAGTAGAGAGAGTAGCAGAGAGTGAGTAGTAGAGAGAGTAGTAGAGAGTAGTAGAGTAGTAGAGAGTGAGTAGTAGAGTGAGTAGTAGAGAGTAGTAGAGAGCAAGAAGTAGAGAGTGAGTAGTGGAAAGTGAGTAGTAGAGAGTGAGTTGTAGAAAGTGAGTAGTAGAGAGTAGTAGAGAGTATTAGAGAGTGAGTAGTAGAGGGAGTAGTAGAGAATAGTTGAGAGTGACTAGTAGAGAGTAGTAGAGAGCGAGTAGAACAGAGTGAGTAGTAGAGAGTGAGTAGCAGAGAGTGAGTAGCAGAGAGAGAGTAGCAGATAGTAGTATAGAGTGAGTAGTAGAGTGAGTAGTAAAGAGTAGTAGAGGGAGAGAGTAGTAGAGAGTGGGTAATAGAGAGTGAGTAGTAGAGAGTAGTAGAGAGTGAGTAGTAGAGGGAGTAGTAGAGAGTAGTAGAGAGTGAGTAGTAGAGTAGTAGAGAGTGAGTAGTAGAGAGTGAGTAGTAGAGAGTGAGTAGAAGTGTGAGTAGTAGAGAGTAGTAGAGAGAGAGTAGTAGAGAGTGAGTAGTAGAGAGTAGTTGAGAGTAGTAGAGAGTGAGTAGTAGAGGGAGTAGTAGAGAGTAGTAGAGAGTGGGTAATAGAGAGTGAGTAGTAGAGAGTAGTAGAGAGTGAGTAGTAGAGGGAGTAGTAGAGAGTAGTAGAGAGTGAGTAGTAGAGTAGTAGAGAGTGAGTAGTAGAGAGTGAGTAGTAGAGAGTGAGCAGCAGAGAGTGAGTAGCATAGGGAGAGTAGTAGAGAGTAGTAGAGAGTGAGTAGAAGTGTGAGTAGTAGAGAGTAGTAGAGAAAGAGTAGTAGAGAGTGAGTAGTAGAGTGAGTAGTAGCGAGTAGTAGCGAGTGAGTAGTAGAGAGTGAGAAGTAGAGCGTGAGTAGTAGAAAGTAAGTAGTAGAGAGAGAGTAGTATGGAGTAGTAGAGTAGTAGAGAGTGAATAGTAGAGAGTGAGTAGTAGAGTAGTAGAGAGTGAGTAGTAGAGTGAGTAGTAGGGAGTAGTAGAGAGTGATTAGTAGAGTGAGTAGTAGAGAGTAGTAGAGAGTAGAGAGTGAGTAGTAGAGAGAGTAGTAGAGAGTATTAGAGTAGTAGAGAGTGAGTAGTAGAGAGTAGTAGAGAGTGAGTAGTAGAGAGTGAGTAGTGGAGAGTGAGTAGTAGAGAGTGAGTTGTAGACAGTGAGTAGTAGAGAGTAGTAGAGCATGAGTAGTAGAGAGAGAGTAGTAGAGAGTGAGTAGTAGAGAGTAGTAGAGTTAGTAGTAGAGAGTGAGTAGTAGAGAGGGTAGTAGAAAGTAGTAGAGAGTGAGTAGTAGAGTAGTAGAGAGTGAGTGGTAGAGAGTACTAGAGTGAGTAGTAGAGAACAGTAGAGAGTGAGTAGTAGAGAGAGTAGAGAGTAGTAGAGTAGTAGAGTAGTAGAGAGTGAGTAGTGGAGAGCGAGTAGTAGAGAGTGAGTAGCAGAGAGTGAGTAGTAGAGAGTAGTAGAGAGTGAGTAGTAGAGAGTGAGTAGCAGAGAGTGAGTAGTAGAGAGTGAGTAGTAGAGAGTAGTAGAGAGTGATTAGTAGAGAGTGAGCAGTATATAGAGAGTAGTAGAGAGTAGTAGAGCAGTAGAGAGTGAGTAGTGGAGAGTGAGTAGTAGAGAGTGAGTTGTAGAGAGTGAGTAGTAGAGAGTAGTAGAGAGTGAGTAGTAGAGAGAGAGTAGTAGAGAGAGAGTATTAGAGAGTAGTAGAGTTAGTAGTAGAGAGTGAATAGTAGAGAGAGTAGTAGAGAGTAGTAGAGAGTGAGTAGTAGAGTAGTAGAGAGTGAGCGGTAGAGAGTAGTAGAGAGTAGTAGAGTGAGAAGTAGAGAGTAGTAGAGAGTGAGTAGTAGAGAGTGAGTAGTAGAGAGAGTAGTAGAGAGTAGTAGAGTAGTAGAGAGTGAGTAGTAGAGAGCGAGTAGTAGAGAGTGAGCAGTGGAGAGTAAGTAGTAGAGAGTAGTAGAGAGTGAGTAGAAGAGAGTGAGTAGTAGAGAGTGAGTGGTAGAGAGTAGATGAGAGTAGTAGAGGGGAGTAGTAGAGAGTGACTAGTAGAGAGTAGCAGAGAGTGAGTAGTAGAGAGTGAGTAGCAGAGAGTGAGTAGCAGAGAGTGAGTAGCAGAGAGAGAGTAGTAGAGATAAGTAGAGTGAGTAGTAGAGAGTAGTAGAGAGTAGTATAGAGTGAGTAGTAGAGTTAGTAGTAGAGAGTAGTAGAGAGAGAGAGTAGTAGAGAGTGAGTAGTAGAGAGTAGTAGAGAGTAGTAGACAGAGAGTAGTAGAGAGTGAGTAGTAGAGAGTAGTAGCGAGTGAGTAGTAGAGAGTAGTAGAGAGTGGGTAATAGAGAGTGAGTAGTAGAAAGTAGTAGAGTGAGTAGTAGAGAGTAGTAGAGAGTGAGTAGTAGAGAGTGAGTAGCAGAGAGTAGTAGAGAGTGAGTAGTAGAGTGAGTAGTAGAGAGTAGTAGAGAGAGAGAGTAGTAGAGAGTGAGTAGTAGAGAGTGAGTAGTAGAGTGAGTAGTAGAGAGTAGTAGAGAGTAGTAGAGAGAGTAGTAGAGAGTGAGTAGTAGAGAGTGAGTAGTAGAGAGAGAGTAGTATGGAGTAGTAGAGTAGTAGAGAGTGAGTAGTAGAGAGTGAGTCGTAGAGAGTAGAGGAGTAGTAGAGAGTGAGTAGTAGAGAGTAGTAGAGAGTGAGTAGTAGAGAGTAGTAGAGAGAGTAGCAGAGAGTGAGTAGTAGAGAGAATAGTAGAGAGTAGTAGAGTAGTAGAGAGTGAGTAGTAGAGTGAGTAGTAGAGAGTAGTAGAGAGCGAGTAGTAGAGAGTGAGTAGTGGAGAGTGAGTAGTAGAGAGTGAGTTGTAGAGAGTGAGTAGTAGAGAGTAGTAGAGAGTATTAGAGAGTGAGTAGTAGAGGGAGTAGTAGAGAGTAGTTGAGAGTGACTAGTAGAGAGTAGTAGAGAGTGAGTAGAAGAGAGTGAGTAGTAGAGAGTGAGTAGCAGAGAGTGAGTAGCAGATAGAGAGGAGCAGAGATTAGTATAGAGTGATTCGTAGAGTGAGTAGTAGAGAGTAGTAGAGAGAGAGAGTAGTAGAGAGTGGGTAATAGAGAGTGAGTAGCAGAGAGTGGTAGAGAGTGAGTAATAGAGGGAGTAGTAGAGAGTAGTAGAGAGTGAGTAGTAGAGTAGTAGAGAGTGAGTAGTAGAGAGTGAGTAGTAGAGAGTGAGCAGCAGAGAGTGAGTAGCAGAGGGAGAGTAGTAGAGAGTAGTAGAGAGTGAGTAGAAGTGTGAGTAGTAGAGAGTCGTAGAAAAAGAGTAGTAGAGAGTGAGTAGTAGAGATTAGTAGAGTTAGTAGAGAGTAGTAGAGAGTAGTAGCGAGTGAGTCATAGAGAGTAGTAGAGAGTGAGTAGTAGAGAGTGAGTAGTAGAGTGTGAGTAGTAGAAAGTGAGTAGTAGAGAGAGAGTAGTATGGAGTAGTAGAGAGTGAATAGTAGAGAGTGAGTAGTAGAGAGTAGTGGAGTAGTAGAGAGTGAGTAGTAGAGTAGTAGAGAGTGAGTAGTAGAGTGAGGAGTTGGGAGTAGTAGAGAGTGATTAGTAGAGTGAGTAGTAGAGAGTAGTAGAGAGTAGAGAGTGAGTAGTAGAAAGAGTAGTAGAGAGTAGTAGAGTAGTAGAGAGTGAGTAGTAAAGAGTAGTAGAGAGCGAGTAGTAGAGAGTGAGTAGTGGAGAGTGAGTAGTAGAGAGTGAGTTGTAGAGAGTGAGTAGAAGAGAATCGTAGAGAGTGAGTGGTAGAAGAGAGAGTAGTAGAGAGTGAGTAGTAGAGAGTAGTAGAGTTAGTAGTAGAGAGTGAGTAGTAGAGAGAGTAGTAGAAAGTAGTAGAGAGTGAGTAGTAGAGAGTGAGTGGTAGAGAGTAGTAGAGAGTAGTAGAGTGAGTAGTAGAGAGTGAGTAGTAGAGAGAGTAGAGAGTTGTAGAGTAGTAGAGAGTGAGTAGTGGAGAGCGAGTAGTAGAGAGTGAGTAGTGGAGAGTGTGTAGTAGAGAGTAGTAGAGAGTGAGTAGTAGAGAGTGAGTAGTAGAGAGTGAGTGGTAGAGAGTAGTAGAGAGTAGTAGAGTGAGTATTAGAGAGAGTAGTAGAGAGTAGTAGTAGACAGTAGTAGAGAGTAGTAGAGTGATTAGTAGAGAGTGAGTAGTAGAGAGTAGTAGAGAGTGAGTAGTAGAGAGTGAGCAGTAGATAGAGAGTAGTAGAGAGTAGTGGAGTAGTAGAGAGTGAGTAGTAGAGAGTGAGTAGTAGAGAGTAGTGGAGTAGTAGAGAGTGAGTAGTAGAGAGTGAGTAGTAGAGTGAGTAGTAGAGAGTAGTAGAGAGTGAGTAGTAGAGTGAGTACTAGAGAGTGAGTAGTAGAGAGCAAGTAGTATAGAGTGTGTAGTAGAGAGTGAGTAGTAGAGAGTAGTAGAGAGTGAGTAGTAGAGAGAGTAGAAGAGAGTGAGAAGTAGAGAGTAGTAGAGAGTGAGTAGTAGAGAGTGAGTAGTAAAGAGTGAGTAGTAGAGAGTAGTAGAGAGTGAGTAGTAGAGTAGTAGAGAGTAGTCAGTCAGTGTCAGTCAGTCAGTGTCAGTCAGTCAGTGTCAGTCAGTCAGTGTCAGTCAATCAGTGTCAGTCAGTATCAGTCAATCAGTGTCAGTCAGTGTCAGTCAGTGTCAGTCAGTGTCAGTCAGTCAGTGTCAGTCAATTAGTGTCAGTCAATCAGTGTCAGTCAGTCAGTGTCAGTCAGTCAGTGTCAGTCAATCAGTGTCAGTCATTGTCAGTCAGTCAGTTTCAGTCAATCAGTGTCAGTCAGTATGAATCAGTCAGTGTCAGTCAGTCAGTGTCAGTCAGTCAGTGTCAGCTAGAGCAGCTCTGCTGACCTGGTTCTCTGGCTCTAAAGCAGCTCTGCTGACCTGGTTCTCTCCCTCTAAAGCAGCTCTGCTGACCTGGTTTCTCTGGCTCTACAGCAGGTCTGTTGACCTGGTTCTCTGGCTCTAGAGCAGCTCTGATGACCTAGTTCGTAGGCTACAGAGCAGCTCTGCTGATCTGGTTCTCTGGCTCTACAACAGCTGTGCTGATCTGGTTCTCTGGCTCTAAAGCAGCTCTGCTGACCTGGTTCTCTGGCTCTAAAGCAGCTTTGCTGGCCTGGTTCTCTGGCTCTAAAGCAGCTCTGCTGACCTGGCTCTCTCCCTCTATAGCAGCTCTGCTGACCTGGTTTCTCCGGCTCTACAACAGCTTTGCTGACCTGGTTCTCTGGCTCTAGAGCAGCTCTGCTGACCTGGTTCTTAGGCTCTAGAGCAGCTCTGCTGACCTGGTTCTCTGGCTCTAAAGCAGCTCTGCTGACCTGGTTCTATGGCTCTCAAGCAGCTCTCCTGACCTGGTTCTCTAGCTCTAGAGTAGCTCTGCTGACCTGGTTCTCTGGCTCTAAAGCAGCTCTGCTGACCTGGTTCTCTCCCTCTAAATCAGCTCTACTGACCTGGTTCTCTGCCTCTAGAGCAGCTCTGCTGATCTGGTTCTATGGCAATAAAGCAGCTCTGCTCACCTGGATCTCTGGCTCTACAGCAGCTCATCTGACCTGGTTCTCTGGCTCTAGAGCAGCTCTGCTGACCTAGTTCTTAGGCTCTAGAGCAGCTCTGCTAACCTGGTTCTCTGGCTCTACAATAGCTCTGCTGACCTGGTTCTCTGGCTCTATAGCAGCGCTGCTGACCCGGTTCTATGGCTCTAAAGCAGTTCTGCTGACCTGGTTCTCTGGCTCTAGAGCAGCTCTGCTGACCTGGTCCCTTGGCTCCAAAGCAGCTCTGCTGACCTGGTTCTCTCCCGCTAAAGCAGCTCTGCTGACCTGGCTCTCTCGCTCTAAAGCAGCTCTACTGACCTGGTTCTCTGGCTCTCCAGCAGCTCTGCTGACCTGGTTCTCTGGCTCTAAAGCAGCTCTGCTGACCTGGTTCTCTCCCTCTAAAGCAGCTCTGCTGACCTGGTTCTCTGGCTCTAAAGCAGCTCTGCTGGCCTGGTTTTCTGGCTCTAAAGCAGCTCTGCTGACCTGGTTCTCTCCCTCTATAGCAGCTCTGCTGACCTGTTTTCTCTGGCTCTACAGCAGCTCTGCTGACCTGGTTCTCTGGCTCTAGAGCAGCTCTGCTGACCTGGTTCTTAGGCTCTAGAGCAGCTCTGCTGACCTGGTTCTCTCGCTCTAAAGCAGCTCTGCTGACCTGGTTCTATGGCTCTAAAGCAGCTCTGCTGACCTGGTTCTCTCGCTCTAAAGCAGCTCTGCTGACCTGGTTCTATGGCTCTAGAGCAGCTCTGCCGACCTGGTCCCTTGGCTCTAAAGCAGCTCTGCTGACCTGGTTCTCTCCCGCTAAAGCAGCTCTGCTGACCTGGTTCTCTCGCTCTAAAGCAGCTCTACTGACCTGGTTCTCTGGCTCTACAGCGCTCTGCTGACCTGGTTCTCTGGCTCTAAAGCAGCTCTGCTGACCTGGTTCTCTCCCTCTAAAGCAGCTCTGCTGACCTGGTTCTCTGGCTCTAAAGCAGCTCTGCTGACCTGGTTCTCTCCCTCTAAATCAGCTCTACTGACCTGGTTCTCTGCCTCTAGAGCAGCTCTGCTGACCTGGTTCTATGGCTTTAAAGCAGCTCTGCTCACCTGGTTCTCTGGCTCTACAGCAGCTCATCTGACCTGGTTCTCTGGCTCTAGAGCAGCTCTGCTGACCTAGTTCTTAGGCTCTAGAGCAGCTCTGCTAACCTGGTTCTCTAGCTCTACAATAGCTCTGCTGACCTGGTTCTCTGGCTCTATAGCAGCACTGCTGACCCGGTTCTATGGCTCTAAAGCAGTTCTGCTGACCTGGTTCTCTGGCTCTAGAGCAGCTCTGCTGACCTGGTCCCTTGGCTCTAAAGCAGCTCTGCTGACCTGGTTCTCTCCCGCTAAAGAAGCTCTGCTGACCTGATTCTCTTGCTCTAAAGCAGCTCTACTGACCTGGTTCTCTGGCTCTCCAGCAGCTCTGCTGACTTGGTTCTCTGGCTCTAAAGCAGCTCTGCTGACCTGTTTCTCTCCCTCTAAAGCAGCTCTGCTGACCTGGTTCTCTGGCTCTAAAGCAGCTCTGCTGACCTGGTTCTATGGCTCTAGAGCAGCTCTGCTGACCTGGTCCCTTGGCTCTAAAGCAGCTCTGCTGACCTGGTTCTCTCCTGCTAAAGCAGCTCTGCTGACCTGGTTCTCTCGCTCTAAAGCAGCTCTACTGACCTGGTTCTCTGGCTCTACAGCAGCTCTGCTGACCTGGTTCTCTGGCTCTAAAGCAGCTCTGCTGACCTGGTTCTCTCCCTCTAAAGCAGCTCTGCTGACCTGGTTCTCTGGCTCTAAAGCAGCTCTGCTGACCTGGTTCTCTCCCTCTAAATCAGCTCTACTGACCTGGTTCTCTGCCTCTAGAGCAGCTCTGCTGACCTGGTTCTATGGCTTTAAAGCAGCTCTGCTCACCTGGTTCTCTGGCTCTACAGCAGCTCATCTGACCTGGTTCTCTGGCTCTAGAGCAGCTCTGCCGACCTAGTTCTTAGGCTCTAGAGCAGCTCTGCTAACCTGGTTCTCTAGCTCTACAATAGCTCTGCTGACCTGGTTCTCTGGCTCTATAGCAGCGCTGCTGACCCGGTTCTATGGCTCTAAAGCAGTTCTGCTGACCTGGTTCTCTGGCTCTAGAGCAGCTCTGCTGACCTGGTCCCTTGGCTCTAAAGCAGCTCTGCTGACCTGGTTCTCACCCGCTAAAGAAGCTCTGCTGACCTGGTTCTCTCGCTCTAAAGCAGCTCTACTGACCTGGTTCTCTGGCTCTCCAGCAGCTCTGTTGACTTGGTTCTCTGGCTCTAAAGCAGCTCTGCTGACCTGTTTCTCTCCCTCTAAAGCAGCTCTGCTGACCTGGTTCTCTGGCTCTAAAGCAGCTCTGCTGACCTGGTGCTCTCCCTCTATAGCAGCTCTGCTGACCTGGTTTCTCTTGCTCTACAGCAGCTCTGCTGACCTGGTTCTCTGGCTCTAGAGAAGCTCTGCTGACCTGGTTCTTAGGCTCTAGAGCAGCTCTGCTGACCTGGTTCTCTCGCTCTAAAGCAGCTCTGCTGACCTGGTTCTATGGCTCTAGAGCAGCTCTGCTGACCTGGTCCCTTGGCTCTAAAGCAGCTCTGCTGACCTGGTTCTCTCTCGCTAAAGCAGCTCTGCTGACCTGGTTCTCTCGCTCTAAAGCAGCTCTACTGACCTGGTTCTCTGGCTCTACAGCAGCTCTGCTGACCTGGTTCTCTGGCTCTAAAGCAGCTCTGCTGACCTGGTTCTCTCCCTCTAAAGCAGCTCTGCTGACCTGGTTCTCTGGCTCTAAAGCAGCTCTGCTGGCCTGGTTCTCTGGCTCTATAGCAGCTCTGCTGACCTGGTTCTCTCCCTCTATAGCAGCTCTGCTGACCTGGTTTTTCTTGCTCTACAGCAGCTCTGCTGACCTGGTTCTCTGGCTCTAGAGCAGCTCTGCTGACCTGGTTCTTAGGCTCTAGAGCAGCTCTGCTGACCTGGTTCTCTCGCTCTAAAGCAGCTCTGCTGACCTGGTTCTATGGCTCTAAAGCAGCTCTGCTGACCTGGTTCTCTAGCTCTAGAGCTGCTCTGCTGACCTGGTTCTCTGGCTCTAAAGCAGCTTTGCTTACCTGGTTCTCTCCCTCTAAATCAGTTCTACTGACCTGGTTCTCTGCCTCTAGAGCAGCTCTGCTGACCTGGTTCTATGGCTCTAAAGCAGCTCTGCACACCTGGTTCTCTCCCTCTAAATCAGCTCTACTGACCTGGTTCTCTGCCTCTAGAGTAGCTCTGCTGACCTGGTTCTATGGCTTTAAAGCAGCTCTGCTCACCTGGTTCTCTGGCTCTACAGCAGCTCATCTGACCTGGTTCTCTGGCTCTAGAGCAGCTTTGCTGACCTAGTTCTTAGGCTCTAGAGCAGCTCTGCTAACCTGGTTCTCTAGCTCTACAATAGCTCTGCTGACCTGGTTCTCTGGCTCTATAGCAGCACTGCTGACCCGGTTCTATGGCTCTAAAGCAGTTCTGCTGACCTGGTTCTCTGGCTCTAGAGCAGCTCTGCTGACCTGGTCCCTTGGCTCTAAAGCAGCTCTGCTGACCTGGTTCTCTCCCGCTAAAGAAGCTCTGCTGACCTGATTCTCTTGCTCTAAAGCAGCTCTACTGACCTGGTTCTCTGGCTCTCCAGCAGCTCTGCTGACTTGGTTCTCTGGCTCTAAAGCAGCTCTGCTGACCTGTTTCTCTCCAACTAAAGCAGCTCTGCTGACCTGGTTCTCTGGCTCTAAAGCAGCTCTGCTGACCTGGTTCTCTGGCTCTAAAGCAGCTCTGCTGACCTGGTTCTCTCGCTCTAAAGCAGCTCTGCTGACCTGGATCTATGGCTCTAGAGCAGCTCTGCTGACCTGGTCCCTTGGCTCTAAAGCAGCTCTGCTGACCTGGTTCTCTCCCGCTAAAGCAGCTCTGCTGACCTGGTTCTCTCGCTCTAAAGCAGCTCTACTGACCTGGTTCTCTGGCTCTACAGCAGCTCTGCTGACCTGGTTCTCTGGCTCTAAAGCAGCTCTGCTGACCTGGTTCTCTCCCTCTAAAGCAGCTCTGCTGACCTGGTTCTCTGGCTCTAAAGCAGCTCTGCTGACCTGGTTCTCTCTCTCTAAATCAGCTCTACTGACCTGGTTCTCTGCCTCTAGAGCAGCTCTGCTGACCTGGTTCTATGGCTTTAAAGCAGCTCTGCTCACCTGGTTCTCTGGCTCTACAGCAGCTCATCTGACCTGGTTCTCTGGCTCTAGAGCAGCTCTGCCGACCTAGTTCTTAGGCTCTAGAGCAGCTCTGCTAACCTGGTTCTCTAGCTCTACAATAGCTCTGCTGACCTGGTTCTCTGGCTCTATAGCAGCGCTGCTGACCTGGTTCTATGGCTCTAAAGCAGTTCTGCTGACCAGGTTCTCTGGCTCTAGAGCAGCTCTGCTGACCTGGTCCCTTGGCTCTAAAGCAGCTCTGCTGACCTGGTTCTCACCCGCTAAAGAAGCTCTGCTGACCTGGTTCTCTCGCTCTAAAGCAGCTCTACTGACCTGGTTCTCTGGCTCTCCAGCAGCTCTGCTGACTTGGTTCTCTGGCTCTAAAGCAGCTCTGCCGACCTGTTTCTCTCCCTCTAAAGCAGCTCTGCTGACCAGGTTCTCTGGCTCTAAAGCAGCTCTGCTGACCTGGTTCTCTGGCTCTAAAGCAGCTCTGCTGACCTGGTTCTCTCCCTCTATAGCAGCTCTGCTGACCTGGTTTCTCTGGCTCTACAGCAGCTCTGCTGACCTGGTTCTCTGGCTCTAGAGCAGCTCGGCTGACCTGGTTCTTAGGCTCTAGAGCAGCTCTGCTGACCTGGTTCTCTCGCTCTAAAGCAGCTCTGCCCACCTGGTTCTATGGCTGTAAAGCAGCTCTGCTGACCTGGTTCTCTCGCTCTAAAGCAGCTCTGCTGACCTGGTTCTCTGGCTCTACAGCAGCTCTGCTGACCTGGTTCTCTGGCTCTAAAGCAGCTCTGCTGACCTGGTTCTCTCCCTCCAAAGCAGCTCTGCTGACCTGGTTCTCTGGCTCTAAAGCAGCTCTGCTGGCCTGGTTCTCTGGCTCTAAAGCAGCTCTGCTGACCTGGTTCTCTCCCTCTATAGCAGCTCTGCTGACCTGGTTTTTCTTGCTCTACAGCAGCTCTGCTGACCTGGTTCTCTGGCTCTAGAGAAGCTCTGCTGACCTGGTTCTTAGGCTCTAGAGCAGCTCTGCTGACCTGGTTCTCTCGCTCTAAAGCAGCTCTGCTGACCTGGTTCTATGGCTCTAAAGCAGCTCTGCTGACCTGGTTCGCTAGCTCTAGAGCTGCTCTGCTGACCTGGTTCTCTGGCTCTAAAGCAGCTCTGCTTACCTGGTTCTCTCCCTCTAAATCAGTTCTACTGACCTGGTTCTCTGCCTCTAGAGCAGCTCTGCTGACCTGGTTCTATGGCTCTAAAGCAGCTCTGCACACCTGGTTCTCTGGCTCTAGAGCAGCTCTGCTGACCTGGTTCTCTGGCTCCAAAGCAGCTCTGCTGACCTTGTTCTCTCCCTCTAAAGCAGCTCTGCTGACCTGGTTCTCTACCTCTAAAGCAGCTCTGCTGACCTGGTCCCTTGGCTCTAAAGCAGCTCTGCTGACCTGGTTCTCACCCGCTAAAGAAGCTCTGCTGACCTGGTTCTCTCGCTCTAAAGCAGCTCTACTGACCTGGTTCTCTGGCTCTCCAGCAGCTCTGCTGACTTGGTTCTCTGGCTCTAAAGCAGCTCTGCTGACCTGTTTCTCTCCCTCTAAAGCAGCTCTGCTGACCTGGTTCTCTGGCTCTAAAGCAGCTCTGCTGACCTGGTTCTCTGGCTCTAAAGCAGCTCTGCTGACCTGGTTCTCTCCCTCTATAGCAGCTCTGCTGACCTGGTTTCTCTGGCTCTACAGCAGCTCTGCTGACCTGGTTCTCTGGCTCTAGAGCAGCTCGGCTGACCTGGTTCTTAGGCTCTAGAGCAGCTCTGCTGACCTGGTTCTCTCGCTCTAAAGCAGCTCTGCCCACCTGGTTCTATGGCTGTTAAGCAGCTCTGCTGACATGGTTCTCTCGCTCTAAAGCAGCTCTGCTGACCTGGTTCTATGGCTCTAGAGCAGCTCTGCTGACCTGGTCCCTTGGCTCTAAAGCAGCTCTGCTGACCTGGTTCTCTGCCTCTAGAGCAGCTCTGCTGACCTGGTTCTATGGCTCTAAAGCAGCTCTACTGACCTGGTTCTCTGGCTCTACAGCAGCTCTGCTGACCTGGTTCTCTGGCTCTAAAGCAGCTCTGCTGACCTGGTTCTCTCCCTCTAAAGCAGCTCTGCTGACCTGGTTCTCTGGCTCTAAAGCAGCTCTGCTGGCCTGGTTCTCTGGCTCTAAAGCAGCTCTGCTGACCTGGTTCTCTCCCTCTATAGCAGCTCTGCTGACCTGGTTTTTCTTGCTCTACAGCAGCTCTGCTGGCCTGGTTCTCTGGCTCTAGAGCAGCTCTGCTGACCTGGTTCTTAGGCTCTAGAGCAGCTCTGCTGACCTGGTTCTCTCGCTCTAAAGCAGCTCTGCTGACCTGGTTCTATGGCTCTAAAGCAGCTCTGCTGACCTGGTTCTCTAGCTCTAGAGCTGCTCTGCTGACCTGGTTCTCTGGCTCTAAAGCAGCTCTGCTTACCTGGTTCTCTCCCTCTAAATCAGTTCTACTGACCTGGTTCTCTGCCTCTAGAGCAGCTCTGCTGACCTGGTTCTATGGCTCTAAAGCAGCTCTGCACACCTGGTTCTCTGGCTCTAGAGCAGCTCTGCTGACCTGGTTCTCTGGCTCTAAAGCAGCTCTGCTGACCTTGTTCTCTCCCTCTAAAGCAGCTCTGCTGACCTGGTTCTCTGCCTCTAAAGCAGCTCTGCTGACCTGGTTCTCTGGCTCTAAATCAGCTCTGCTGACCTGGTTCTCTGGCTCTAATGCAGCTCTGTTGACCTGGTTCTCTGGCTCTATAGCAGCTCTGCTGACCTGGTTCTCTGGCTCTAAAACAGCTCTGCTGACCTGGTCCTCTCCCTCTAAAGAGCTCTGCTGACCTGGTTCTCTGGCTCTAAAGCAGTTCTGCTGACCTGGTTCTCTGCCTCTAGTGCAGCTCTGCTGACCTGGTTCTATGGCTCTAAAGCAGCTCTGCTGACCTGGTTCTCTGGCTCTAGAGCAGCTCTGCTGACCTGGTTCTCTGGCTCTAAAGCAGTTCTGCTGACCTGGTTCTCTCCATCTAAAGCAGCTCTGCTGACCTGGTTTCTCTGGCTCTACAGCAGCTCTGCTGACCTGGTCCTCGGCCTCTAGAGCAGCTCTGCTGACCTTGGTCTCTGGCTCTACAGCAGCTCTGCTGACCTGGTTCTCTGCACTCATGATGCACGCAACCGACTTCGCGAAAATATATTTAAAAATAATATGTTTATTATAAGTACAAATATGTTATTTTTATGAATATCTTAGATAATCTCTTGCCCTAATATGTATATTAAAGACACATACATATCATTTTGGAACATACAATTTTTTTGCAGGAGTCGCGCACCCAGCGCACCCCAGCACGTATATGACGTCACGCGGGACCTCCACCGCGCAAGCATCTCGTACCGTAATGCGTATGTGTCGCGAATGGGCGGGAGCAGGAGTCGCGGACTGGTCGCATACCAATCGTGCACATCACATAATATTAAATGTATATGATGTAACTGAAAAACACGCAGCCGTCGCACACCGTACGCAGATCCTTCACGACTTCTCTAAAATGGCAGCTAGAATGCGCGCACCCTCCGTGATGTGTACGCTTTCAGTGATGTCATTTGAGATGTCATCAGTGATGTCACTGACCATGTCATGAATGATGCAATATGTGACATCATCAGCACTGCATTGCAGGCGCACGAGTTATAGTTAGCAGAACTAACTATAACGGAGGAATTTCTATGGTTTTGTACGAGTGAAATGGCCAGCTAACTATAACACCCCTGTGAATATATATATATATATATATATATATATATATATATATTATCTACTGGCGGACGCCAGTAGATAGTTATAGTTAGGACCGTGTTTCCATAGGAAATCTCTAAATTCTATTTTGAGTAACTTTGGCGCCGGTTAACGAATCCTCGCGAAATTTTCAAAACTAATGGGGCGCTCTGCTCAGCTCCTACCCTGAAAGTCTTGGGGGGATTCGTCAAGCGGGGCTGAGAAAAAAGGGGGGTCCCAAAGCACGTTTTCCCCATGCATTTTCCCATAGGACCTTTAGTCGAAGGTACAGCTTGAACGGCTGAACAGAATTACTTGAAATTCGGCAAAGAGGTAGTCCTCAGGTCAGGGATGTGCCTTTTGCATATATGGAGTCAATCTGTTCAGTAGTTCCTGAGAAAATTGCAGTTAAAGTACATAAATATCTATAGCCGCGCACCGTGCGCGCACGGTGCGCGCACCCTGACGTGCGCGAGCGTAATTCTGATTGGTGGTTACATGTCAGTCAACGTTCGAATCAGTCGAAATCAGGAAGTGTCGGCCGCCATTTTGTTTGTTTTGAGTGTGAGAGTGAAAAAGGAAGGTGGCGAATGTGAAAAGGGGGCAGGGTAGAGAGGTTCTGACCCCCTAGCCTTTGTCAGGGGGTCCCTAAAGGACCACCAAAGGCAGAAAAAAACATTTTAATTTTTTTTTTTAAATCGCGGGGTGCGCGCACCGTGCGCGCACCGTGCGCGCATGGTGAAAAACCATTAAAAAATAAATAGAATTTTAAAACGTACTTTATTGTAAAATAAATATAGAAAAAATATAATAATAAATACATAACTTAGCATTTAAAAAAACGTACAAATTCACTGAAAAAACCATAGGTTTCACACACGTTATAGTTAGGAATTAGCATTTAAAAAACCTTGCAAATTCACTTAAAAAACCATAGGTTTCACACATGTTATAGTTAGGTGGATATTTCACTCGTAAAAAAACAATTAAATTCCCCCGTTATAGTTAGTTCAGATAACTATAACTCGCGCGACCGCCACTCTATCAAAAGGATGATGTCATCAGTGATGTCATGAGTGATGCCACTGACCATGTCATGAGTGATGTAATATGTGACGTCATGAGCAGTGGATTGCGGGTGCGCGAGTTATAGTTATCTGAACTAACTATAACGGGGGAATTTCATTGGTTTTTTACGAGTGAAATGTCCAGCTAACTATAACATGTGTGAAACCTATGGTTTTTTAAGTGAATATATATATATATTCACTGAAAAAACCATAGGTTTCACACATGTTATAGTTAGCGGAAATTTTACTGATAAAAAACCAATGAAATTCCCCCGTTATAGTTAGTGCAGGCAACTATAACTCACGCGACCGCAATCCTCTGCTGATGCTAATACTGTATTTAGACACTTATTTGCCCATGTCTTCTTCCATAAATTTTTAGCTATACATATATTACAAATATTTTTTTTTCATAAAGACACATATGTCATCAGCAGAAGATTGCGGTCGCGTGAGTTATAGTTGCCTGCACTAACTATAACGGGGGAATTTCATTGGTTTTTTATCAGTAAAATTTCCGCTAACTATAACATGTGTGAAACCTATGGTTTTTTCAGTGAATTTGCAAGGTTTTTTAAATGCTAATTCCTAACTATAACGTGTGTGAAACCTATGGTTTTTTCAGTGAATTTGTACGGTTTTTTAAATGCTAAGTTACTTTACGCCATTCGTGGCGTGCGCGCCCACTTAACGCAGTTCATTCCGTGCGCGCACGGTGCACTTCGCGCACCGTGCGCGCACAGTGAGCACGCGGTGCGCTTCGCGCACTGCGCGCTCACTTTACGCAGTTAGTGCCGTGCACGCACGGTGGGCACGTGGTGCGCTACGCGCACCGCGTGCCCACGTTAAGCTAGATGGGCCATGTACGCGCGATGCGCTTCGCGCACCGTGCGCACATGGAGGACATATGATGCACTTCGTTTTGAAAGGTAATATTTACATTTTTTACACCGTTGATAAGCCATGCACAAATGGTGCCCTTCGTGGAACCTTTTGCACACGGGGTGGGGAGAGTGTGGATAATTTTTTTTTTTTATTTTTTTTTACCGTACGCGTACGGTAAGCGTAATCGGCGAAATTAGCAAAAAAATAAAAATTCAGTTTTTGGCCTTGGGGGATCTTTGGGGACTCCCTCAATATGGCTAGGTGTTTTGGAGCTGTCCGAAAAGCCCCTTTACATGTTTTTGTGCTTTGTATTTTAATCCACACTCTCAGTGCGAGAGAGAAAATGGCGGCCGCCGCTTCCTGGTTTCGGCCGATTCGAATGTTTACTAAGATCTAAGAGCCAATCAGAATCGCGCTCGCGCACGCCACCGTACGCGTACGGTAAGCGTACCGTAAGCGCACCGTAAGCTGGCTCAGATATATATATTGATTTAAAGGCTATTTTCTCAGAATCTACTGAACAGATTTACACCAAACCTACAAAAGGCACTTCCTTGACCTGAGGACTTCCTCTCTGCCAAATTTCTAGTAATTCTGTTCAGCCGTTCGGGCTGTAGCTGTGTCTAAAGGTCCTATGGAAAAATGCATGGGAAAAACGCGTTTTGGGACCCCCCTTTTATCTCAGCCCCCGCTTGACGAATCCCCCCGAGACTTTCAGGGTAGGAGCGGAGCGTAGCGCCCCACCTATTTTGAACAATTCGCGAGGATTCGTCGACCGGCGCCAAAGTTATTTAAAATAGAATGTTGCGGATTTCCTATGGAAACGTGGTCCTAACTATAACTACCTACTGGCGACCGCCAGTAGGTAATACATATATATATATATATATGTCCGAATCTCGTCCCACACTTCTCGTACCAGAAAGGACGAAGCAAACCCAAAATTCTGTGCTTTTAAAGTTTATTCCGTGCCCAGCACCGCCGCCATTACGCATTTCAGCCCTCTGGGGGCCTTGATCACATGATACGTCACATGGCTCATTTCTCGCAATTTAAAGTGACAGTGCTCAGGAAAGAACAACAGTCACTTCCGATTACTCATCATTGAAACGGAAGAAAGCAAACAGAGTAGTTCACATGGTAACTTTCTTTCCCCATTGTGCAATACATAAGACATCAATGTGCAAAGTAACGCATAGTGTTGATATAAATACCATAAAACTGTTCCTGACTTGACTGATAAATAAATAAATACAATTTAAAAGCCAAGATATTAGAGGAATCATTGTCAAAATACCGAGTTAAAAAGGGCAGTTTGCAACCACTAAAATCCATATAAATAAATTCAATATGTCAACAGTCAATAAAATGTGCAAAAAGATCAAGAAAAAACCATTAGAATAAAATACAAAATTCTGATGTTAACATCTTGAATAAAATGACAACATCGGTACTCTCCACATTAAATATCATGTTATGCACTTTGCGAGTATACCCCGTTACCACTCTGTCAGACACAAAGAAACAATAAAGCCCAAGTGGGCTAATATTGTAACAAACCAAGTCATGATTCTATAAATTGTTGTCTACCTGATGTCACATAAAATTGCCTACCAACCTAATGTGCAAAATTGTGCTAAATAAATATATATGTAATGTCAAAAAATGGTTAAAAAATAGCAGCTTACGTAAATGGATATATCTGGATCAGATGTCGAGGAACTGACAATTTATAGATGGGTAAAAAAGTCCTCACTAGAATTCAATCCATTTGGAATTTTGATATCCATTTCCAATATATATCTAGTTTCCAATTTCCTCAACAGAGCGTCTCGGTTACCGCCTCTTCTTGGCGGGGCAACCGAGTCAATCACATAGTATCGCAACTCACTAGATCTTCTTGCATGAAATTAATCAAAATGACGGGCTACTGGGTATGCTGGATCACCATGGTTGATGGCCCGGATGTGCTGGAGTATCCTTTTATGTGCCTGGAGCCTTGTTCTACCCACGTAGCGTAGCCCAGAAGGACACTCCAGCACATAAATTGCAAACTCTGTTTTACACGTGAGTTTTTTGTCAATTTTGATGATCCGGCTACTGAATGGAGTTGTGTATTCTGTTTTGTTGACTCCATGTTTAGACGCTTTACAGCTTGCACACTTAATGAAGCCTTTGCTGGCTGTAAGCCACATTGTATTTTGAACCACCTCAGGGCTACTCTTAACAAGGAAATCACTAATCGAGCTTGCCTTTCTAAAGGTCAAGTTGGGTGACCGAGAGAGGGTACTGCCCAACAACAGATCATTTCTGACCAACGCCCAGTTCTTGTTAATTATTCTTCTTATAGTTTGATGTTGGTTGCTATAAGTTAAAATTAATCTAGGTGGCTGTGATGTCCCTGACTTGTTAGCAGTGTCAATGGATGGTTTAATGGCCAATGCCCGTGTTCTTCCCTGCTCATTAGCTTTAGACATGGCTTGATCTACCACTCTGGCGGTGTATCCTCGTCTCAAAAATCTAGCCCGGCATTCAGACTGAGCTCTGAAACAGAGTCAGTAGTGCAAATTCTTCTGATCCGCAACATCTCCCCAAAGGGGATGCTGTGGATCAAGTGAGCAGGATGATGACTTGATGTGTGTAATAGTGAATTACCAGCAGTCGCCTTCCTATGTAGTTTTGTGTGCAAATGGTTGTTTTTTATGAGTATTTCGACATCCAAAAAACAGATACTGTCTCGACTGATCTGACCTGAGAATTTCAAATTCAAATTATTCTCATTGATGTTATCAATGAATTGGAGAGCCCCAATCTCTGAGCCCTTCCAAATAATAAGCAGGTCATCGATGTATCTATACCAACGTATTATATGGTTGGACAAAATTTCTTCAAATGTTGGCCTGAGGACCCGTTCTTCCCAAAGTCCCATGTGCAGACAGGCATAACTTGGGGAAAAACAGGCCCCCATACCCACGCCCCTGATCTGCTGATAAACTTGTTTTTGAAATAAGAAGAAATTATTTTCTAGACACATAGATATAATCGACATTAGCATTTTGTTGTGATCAAAGAAACAAATGGATCGTTTACTCAGATAATATTTAACTGCCTTGAGTCCGTCTCTATGGTGAATACTCGTATATAGTGACGAGACATCAAGAGAGATGAGTAAATAGTCATTGTGCCAGACAACATCACTCACTTTGCGTAGGAGGTCCCCTGTGTCAAGAATGAAAGAGGGTAATGTTCTCACAAATTCTTGGAGAAAAAAGTCAACATATTTACTAGCATTCTCCATGATACTGTTACGAGCCGATGTTATTGGCCTGCCCGTCGGAGTTAGGGCATCCTTATGAATTTTAGGTATGAAATAAATTACTGGCATGACAGGATGGTCATTCTTAAGAAAATGGAATTCATCCGATGTTAATAGTCCCTTGCTTTTCCATGCCAGTAAACTGGAATAGAATATGTTCCAAGATGATTTAACCAATACCATATCGCTCCTTCTGTAACAGTCAGTCATACTCAATTGACCCATGGCCTCTGTCATATACATATTGCGTGGCCATAGTACAATATTACCACCCTTGTCAGATTGTCTGACAATGATATTGTTGTTGTCCTGTAATTTCTTCATCAATTGGTAATACAAATTATCATGGGCAGTGTAACTTCTCTTAATGACCCCCTGCTTTTTATATAGAATTTTAAGTTCTTGAGACACCTTATCATGAAACAAATCAATATTATCCCTCAACATAATGGGGCAAAACGTTGATTTAGGTTTGAAATGTGTCAATGCACCAATGTCTTGCCTTCCTATTTCTTGGCTGAATGTTGTCATAGAATTATCAGCCTTCTGTTGTAGGACATGTAGATCACGCATCATGCCAATATCGCCCACTGTCAATGCTGAAGAACTGTTGGTTATAACTTCCACTTGCTTTCTTTTAGTGGGACCGTGCATTAAGTGAAATTTGTGCAACTTACGTACAAATTTATACATATCGATACGGCTCTCTGCATAATCAAAGTCACTTTTGGGACTAAACGAAAGGCCAAGGGACAATATGGATGTTTCACTCTCAGTTAGGGGAATATCAGTCAGTGGCGTAACGAAACTTGAGGGGGCCCCCCTGCAAAGCACAATGAGGGCCCCCCCCCCCCTCCAGCGGCCTGGCCCACCACCTACCACTTTGCCCCACCGACAAAAATAAGCAGTCACCTAAAGCCGTATAATCAGCACTTATCTGTGTATACTCCGAACAGCAAATATAAATAGAATGCACTTTAATTGTGTTCTAGGGCTGCCTGAATTATGAGATCCATGACTAATAATTAAAGGGAACAAAGATAGAAAAGTCACATTACAAATGAATACATTCTTTTTTATTTATAACCCTATTTAGTGCCAAGACGAGGTCTTTCCAGGCTCTTTAAACACATGGCTGGCATTTTTTGTTTGGCAACCCTACTTTATATTCCTTTTCATGAAATGCATTCTCACACTACAGCAGTAAATGTACATTTCAAATGCAAGGAATAGGCAGAGTGGGGGCCCAGGGGGTACTGGAACCAGAAAAAAACTAAGCCAGTGTAACCAGTTTACAAAGGTATGTAAATACGCAAATGGTCTCTGGACTCGAGGCAGTTGCCTTCAATAACCCTTGTTTCTGGGCCTCAAAGCTCAGGTCACCTGCACCACCAGCATGCGGCACGCACCATTTAATATATGAAGTAGGACTGTTATGAGGCAACTCACTGGTGCAACCACTGCCAGCGAGAGAGTGTAGTGCTGCCTGTATGTGCTACAACACTGATGGGGCCCCTGGAGGCTGGAAAACGGGGGCTGCTGGTGGCATAGCTGCCAAGGTTTCAGATTGCCATGTGTGACATTTTCATAATTTCAGTGTAATTATGAGTGACATTTCAATGAGTATGAGTGACACTTTCTTGCGAGCAAAATTAAGGAATGAAGATGATCAACACATACAAATATCAGAAATAACACCACAAAGATCATTCCGGTAGAAAGACTTCAGTCTTTTGAATAAACATTGGAATAAACTACTACAGCAACTATATCTCGGAAGGCGAGCTTTCCTCTGTGTGTGACCACGACGCAGGGCTGTTTGCATTTTTATAGTGGGATTTGCTCCCACTGCTGTGCACCAACAATGACAGGTGGATGCGATCGGAAGACTGTAGTCCTTTCATATGTACATATTTATAGCCTTTCTTTCATGCATCCATCAATCATATCCATGGATCAATCCACACATTATTTAAAATATTCAGCCTTCACTCTTCCCAATCTATCTATTCTTCACCCTTCAATTCATTCACCCTTTCACCTATTGATTTTTCACTCTTCCATCCATCCTTTCAACATTCCCTCTATCAATTCTTCCACTACTCTATTCATTAAATCTTTCATCATTCCTTTCACCCTTCCATCTTGCCTTTTCTCCCTTATTTTGTTTCATGTTTATTTCCTTCCAGTCTTTCTTTCTGTCTTTCCTTTCTATACCCATCTGCTATTTCACATCCTTAATTTTTCTTTCGCTCATAATCACTTTTTCTATTTGTCCCTTTATCAAGGTGTTTCCCCTAATTTCTCTTTCTCTATTTCCTTGCTCCATATCAGCCTACCACCTACACCCCTCTCTCATGATATTGCCTAACAGTATTATTCATGAGCACCTAGTATGCAGGGCTGAGAGAAGAGGCCCAGAAACACAGGAGTAAATTGTTAGTCAGAGGGGATGTAGGGCGGGGCAGGAATGCTAGCACAAAGGGCTTTTAGGGTTTGAAATAGTATAACATTTTCAGAATGACAGCCATAGTGAAATTCTAACTGGACCCCTAGTTTATAAGATTAACTAAAATGTACAAATCACTTTTATTTGCTAGTTAACTATAGGCTGGAAAACATATTGCAAGAAGAAATGTTGTGCTAAGTTGCAGCAAGGGCGTAATAGTTATCTGGTGACATACCAGTGTGTGAGTTATACATACAGGCATTTTTATGCATTACTTAAAGTATTTTGCGCTATTACACAAGTACGATTCCCAAACCCACCTTCATGCAATCTGTAGCCCCCACCCTGAAGACCGCGGAGACATCTGCGTGCATCATTTAATTAATGAAGAGGCCTGGATCCACTGATTGAGGGGTTCCCTGGAGCGTGCCCACTCCTCCCCCGCAAAGCGGGGGCCTGTGTTATGCCCTGGGCCTACTGTATATTATTAGGTTCTACTTTTATTCCCACACACTGCAAAGAACTCGAACTGTTAGTGTGAAGCGTAGGACACAGTCTGCGCACCCCCCTTCGATTCTGGAGAGTTTCTCTTCCCCAGGAAAGTACAACAAAGGATTCTATACCTGGGCGGGCCACCTTACAGTTTGGCATGATGACTTTGCTTTGCATGTCCAACACGGGTGACAGTCGAGATCTAGCCTAGGGCAGGTTTGAAACGAACGGCTTGTCGATAATCACTAACACTGGGCGTAGTTTGCGTAGTAGCGCTACGCGTAGCTACGCGAAGTGCATTTCGCACTACATGAGATATGCGTAGCGCTACGTGAACTGCGTAGTGCGCAGTTCGGGATGATTGCACAGTGCCGGATGCTTGTCCGCACTGTACAATCATTGAAAACAGCATCTCGCACAGTGCGAGCTGTTTTCTGCCGCTCAAGTAGATTTTTACTCGAGCGGCAGCTTTCTCAACGCAGACTGGTAGTTTCTCATCACGAGCGCTCCCCGTGTTGAGAATCTCGCCGGGAGGTTTATTTTCCACGCTCGCGATCGCCAACTTGAAGTTGCCGATCGCGAACAAGGAAAAAGTCTCGCCGGGATGTCTTTTTGCTCGCTCGCGGTCACCAACTTGACGTTTAGGACCGCGAGCGAGCATAAAATGCCAACTACGCTACGCATTTTTGCACTGTGCTATGTGCAATTCGCGTAGCGCGAAGTAGCACAAACTACGCGAGCATAGCGTAGTTGGCCGCCCAGGGTTATATAATCACACCAATTTAATTTTAAGGACGAGTGACTTCGCCACAGGGGGCTGCGTGCGAGTGCCTAGAAGTCACAAACCTCATTTAACTACCAGAGTAGGCTTCAACGCGCTTGCACGTGGGACAGGGCTCGCCGATGCACGGCCCCGCGCTGGTGCAGAGGATCACTGGTGCAGCATCTTTGCACTCACCACCACTGGGTCAGCTGCTGTGACCCGGCGGGGGCATCAGCACAGTGCCAGGCCTGGGAGTCCCGTCAATGCTGTCATGGCACTCTGTTCACGCGTGTGCCTGCACTGGAAAACAGGGAAGGCGCGGATTGGCATTGCAAACACCCAGTGAGGATACCTACTCTATTGCCCTGGCCTCTGCCCAATTAATTCCAGCTGAGAGGCGCATTGCCGTGAAAAAGAGGCCCTAGACTAGAGGCTCAAGTGTGAAAGTGCGAGAGCTTCACTGGGTGTCCCTTTGCTTGGTTTGTGTGCCAGCCCGCGTGTGAAATCACGTTAACTGCCTTGTGCCAGCTGGACCCCCGGTATTACACGCCCGCCCGCACGACTCCTCTGTGAAGTTTCTCAGCACCGGCCCCGTGCCCCCGCCGCAGCGAAGCATGTACTCACGAGGCGGTGACCACAGGCAGCCTACTCATCACATGAACGCTGCCGCGTAGCACACCGAAGAAGCCAAGACCTTCTTGTAACGCTATAAAATAAAATACTACTCATAGGACGAGTTAGCTTTAGAGGCACATTCTAAAACAATGTGAATACTGCCCTATACTTGAGCCCTATAAATGCTGCCCTTTTCTAGAACATTACAAGAAAACAATGGTTCTGTCGGGTATGAGTAAAACAATTACTTTGTTATGCAAGTGAATCAAGAAAAAGGTACGGAATCAATCAAGAGTTGACCACACAATCTAAAAGTACAAATCACGGTGAAGCTAGATTTGAAGGGTGTGATGTCATTCTTTATATATAAATTTCATCATTTATATGAAAACACCCATATCACTTGTAACGCGAGGTTACCAACGTAATAAACTGTAGAGTGAGTCAGTGAGTCAGTGACAAGGTGACAAAAGTGACAGAATTGTGCATAGTATATACAGTGATCAAATACAGAAAAAACTTTTTATGTACACAATATACATGAGGAGGGCCAGTATCAAGGAAAATCACAATGACACCGTTTCACGAATAAATCAAAACATATATGGAAAACAGGTCTTGAACTGGTCCTAGCAATTATCGTCGACGTTTCAACCCAGTGTAAGCGACATTAAATCGTCATGCAGGGTCTTCATCAGGACATTAAAATAAACGATGGCAACCTGCAAGAGCAAGTAAAGTACGTATCAATAATGCAATGTGCGATTATTTTAATGTGTGGTCCCGAATAAAAAGCCATAACTCACCTAGCCTGTGGTCTAGGATGGCCTGGCAATCAAACGTTCACGTGTAGAAAGACAGAGCGCCTCATCAAATGTGTGGATTGTAATCAGACATTGGTATTTTGGTGCCTTGCTGTGGGAGTAATGGCATAGTCAAAAATGACGGTGGACCAATGGCAAATGCATCATCAGAATGTACATTCACCATCGGTACGTTTGTCTGCGGGTCGAGATCTCCCCATGGGCTTCTGGCTGGAAGAAGCGGACACGTGAATTGGTGCGCCGACTGTTCCCTCCTCTGCGGTTGTTCCATCCTCTTGGGCGACCCCAGAACAGGTCCTGACCCCCACCCCTGTTTGATTGCCGATGGCCCTCCCCTAAAAAAAGGGACAATTGGTTATCCTGGTTGCTGGTGGAAGGTCTATCCAAATCTGAATCTGAACCACTGCCAACCGTAGAGTCAGAAAAGGTCTTGAATCTTCTAGGGCCCTGTCTGCTTTTATTGGAAAAGAAACCTTGACTATCCTGTTGATAGTAATCCTCCGCCAAGTATGGGTATGTGAATTTCTTGTCGTAATTTCTAATGTCCTTAGACAGCTTATCCAGTTTTTTATTCAACGTTGTTGTATTGAACTCCACTAGGGTTTTCTCGGCCCTTTCCAGGGCCTCCTTGGCATTTGTTAGAGCACTATCCCCCAAGATTTCTCTCTTGAGTTCCGTAATTTCCTGTGTGAGTTTTTTCACGTATTCAATGGCAGTTTCTATTCCAAGCACCATCCAGTGCCTGGAACAATTATTCGCCACAAAGCTGAACCCTTCCCTGAATTTAGGTACGTCTATGAATATTGCTGGTTCATTGCGAACCTGCAAACCCTTGGGAATTATGTTTGATTCGAGGTATTTGGTCAGTACATGGCCATGCAATCTAGAGCGCACTAATTTCTTCTCCAATCGCTCAGCGTGAGTCATGATCGCTTAGC
Organism: Triturus cristatus; assembly: GCF_964204655.1. Classification (NCBI taxonomy): domain Eukaryota; kingdom Metazoa; phylum Chordata; class Amphibia; order Caudata; family Salamandridae; genus Triturus; species Triturus cristatus. The sequence continues at coordinate 971,467,264 of NC_140589.1, forward strand.
TTCGACTTCTAATTCAAGTAAGCACTCATTCCCCGTTTCAGTTATCATGGTTTGTGTACCCGGTCACGAGTGTTTCTTCAATGAATGCTTATCCTTACAGAATTTGATTTCGGATTGGTTCCGACGCATTCCATTCACCGGACTCGGCACGCCCTTTGAGGTGAGCCCCTTTTAAGCACCGTAGTTGGTTTTTCATAACCCGTGATTGCCGTGGCTAATTTCCCAAACCAGTTAGAATGGTGGTTAATTAGTGTATTTGACTAACCCTCACTCTCCCCCTTTCGTACTCCTCTTCACCTTAACATCGTAGAGGCGCATTCTCATTGTTGCTTAATGACGGCATCACACGCTCCACTTTGACTTACAGAGACCACATTTGATGAGGCGCTCTGTCTTTCTACACATGAACGTTTGATTGCCAGGCCATCCTAGACCACAGGCTAGGTGAGTTATGGCCTTTTTATTCGGGACCACACATTAAAATAATCGCACATTGCATTATTGATACGTACTTTACTTGCTCTTGCAGGTTGCCATCGTTTATTTTAATGTCCTGATGAAGACCCTGCATGACGATTTAATGTCGCTTACACTGGGTTGAAACGTCGACGATAATTGCTAGGACCAGTTCAAGACCTGTTTTCCATATATGTTTTGATTTATTCGTGAAACGGTGTCATTGTGATTTTCCTTGATACTGGCCCTCCTCATGTATATTGTGTACATAAAAAGTTTTTTCTGTATTTGATCACTGTATATACTATGCACAATTCTGTCACTTTTGTCACCTTGTCACTGACTCACTGACTCACTCTACAGTTTATTACGTTGGTAACCTCGCGTTACAAGTGATATGGGTGTTTTCATATAAATGATGAAATTTATATATAAAGAATGACATCACACCCTTCAAATCTAGCTTCACCGTGATTTGTACTTTTAGATTGTGTGGTCAACTCTTGATTGATTCCGTACCTTTTTCTTGATTCACTTGCATAACAAAGTAATTGTTTTACTCATACCCGACAGAACCATTGTTTTCTTGTAATAATCTTACCCAGGTTCCGAGGGACACAGGGTCACCCCATTGCTTATACTTTTCTAGAACATAGCAAATACTAACCCGTTCTTGAGCAGGCCGGCCTTGAGTAGTATATGAACATGATAGGTAGGCAGTACCGCGATATCTCTTAAAAAATCAAATTTTTCTATACATTAATGAGTATAAATTATAGCAATACACGTCTCAGCCTGAGGCTCGGACCACTCCTGCCTCAGACAGACTCACTCACCTGAGGCCTGGCCTGTAGCTTCTGAGGCAGGCACGAGCGGGTAGCAGAAGACAGCACAAGGCTAGCCAGGCAGGGGCTAGTACTAGTAATAATTAAATTATGCCCGGAGGCTGCAAGGTGATGGTCCCTCAGTACAGTAGTCTCAGGCAGGGTCCTGGGATGGGATACCTCACAAGTCACGCGCACTTTTATTGCGCTGCGCAATGGGCATGACTGACAATGGCATTGTTCACAGGTCACCATAGCTGCCAAGGTTTCAGATTGCTATGTGTGACATTTTCATATTTTCAGTGTAATTATGAGTGACATTTGCACAAATATGAGTAACACTTTTTCACAAGCAAAATCAGGGAATGATGCGAGGAAAACACAAATAGCAGAAATAACACCCATCTGAGCAATTAGAAACTCTTAATTTAGCTGCTGCAAAGCACTAGAATAGGGCAATAACGTAGTGTCCTTCACGACTAGGCCACCCTAACAGGATGTGTGAGGCCCCAACAAACTCTTACCCTGAAGCAAGTGATCCACAGCCCAGTTGGCATGCCCCGTACATGCCCCGCACCGGCGTAGCCAGTGGCCAAGATGAATAGCCTTCATATCTGCCAAGGTTTCAGATTGCGTATGTGTGACATTTTCATAATCTCAGTGTAATTATGAGTGACATTCAACGACTATGAGTGACATTTTTCGTGAGCAAAATAAAGCAACAAAGTGTATTGAAATAAATATTAGAAATGACACTTGAGCAATGAGAAGCTTTAAAGAGGTCTTGAAACTGCTACAAAACACCTGGAATGGAATGTCACTAATAGACTCTCCTCGAAAACGCCTCCATACACTTGCACAATCTCGACACATCCTAAACTTTACACCTGCCCCACTGCACCTGCTTGGACTACTATGGATAAATCACAATGCCTGACCATGTTTGACTATACACTTTACCATAAGGCTGATAATTAAATCCAAACTCTTCCTTTTCATAGGTAAATATCAAATTACACCTCTCCAAAAAGACATCACTCTCTAAGCAGTGGATGCCCCTTTTGGCCTGGCTACTTACCTACTGATTGTAAATGTTGGATGCCACTCTTCATGTGCCTCAATGCTGCGCAGTGCTTGACTCTTTGGCCCTACTGGCATCGCACAGGTAGGCAGGTTCCAAGCATCTTTCTCTGGACTAAAGGGGGGGGGGCTCAGATGGTGCTGCAGTCAATGGAGAGCCAAGTCTGTTAAACTTGTCATCTATATCTTTGAAAGACAGGGGCAGTGCAGGGCTCATCCCCAGACACAAGCCTGTGCCCCTGCTGCCCTCCAAACACACTTGGAGGGCAGATGAGTTGTTAAACGTGGGCCTGCCCGAGCAGCAGAGATTTCTGCCTGAGGGCCATGGCTGCTGATCCAGGGGCCCAGAGGAGCCAAATTCACAGAAGATCTGGAAGAATACTTAACTATTCTCTTCTGCTTTTCAGTCTCAGGTAGCTCCTGCATTGACATTTAGGGTCACCTTTCCCTTAATGGCCATATGCCTAAGACCATTCAGAATCCTGGAATCAGGCATGGTGTCAACTATTGTGCTTCCCGCCTGTGCACTCTGATGCTGTACATTTCAACATGAACAACTTCGTTCCCTCTCTCTCTTACTCTCCTTGTCTGGAAAGTGTACTTCCTATCACCGTGCTGTTTATTCCAAGATTGAGTCAGTGACACACAACTCTACAAATGCCCCTCAGTTCTGAGTATTTCACACAACTTTTGCAATGCACATTAACTTTTACCTGCAGCACCTGCTGCAATTACAATACCGGGGTCATGTAGCTGCAAAGTAAAGAGTACTGAAGCCACTCTGTGTTATCAATTTGAATACTCCGTTCTCCCTTCCTGCACATATAACACAGACAGGTCAGTGCCCTTACATGTAGGTGCTACTGCTTGCAACATCTCTCACCTTAAGGGGTTGCAGAGGGATGCTGGTGTTAGGGGCCTATATATGCTCACAGACCAGCCCAGAGCTCTGTGACCACTTCAGTCAGGGGGAGCGAGGCAGCGACGGATCCAGGCCTCCACAGCGGCGGTTTTCGCCTCCCAGAGGTGAGCAAGGATTCCTCCAGACAACCAGATGGCACCGGAAGCGGTTACAAGATCATGCATTCTGCCCCCAGAGCACCTACCCCGATGGGATGAGGGGGTGCTGCTTTACACCGGATGGAGATTGGCCGCTGCGCCCCCTCCCAAAGATCTCCTCCCACTGACTGACTCCTCCTTCTTCTGGGCTCACCCCGAGGCGTCCGCAGTTTATTGTGCTCACATCAGTGAGCCATATCCAAAAGAACACTGTGGCTTTACTAAAGCCACAGGAACTCGTACCTCGATATCAGATGGAGAGGCGTGAATTACCTGTAAAAGCAGTGACATTACAGAAAGCTGTGGAAAGAACATACTTGAGAGCCAGGCTGCAGTGCCACAACACCAGACCACTACTTCGGCTGCCTTAATGAGCCAACATACTTGAAAGTCACTGACTCACGGCTGCCACAGCAGACAGCACCGGTGCAGGCATTCATTCGGGAAAAGAGGCTGCGAGGCGCACGCACACACATACACCACACACACCCCCGCTGAGTGAGCCAGGGCGCTGTATGATTTAAAGTGCCTTGCAGCAAGCCGCCCTATAAGTTACATAAAGCACACTTTACCTGCATTATAATTAACGCGCTCCATAGGCGCACTGTGACGGGAACTGACTGTTGAATAAAAGTACATACATTGCGAGGCGAGCACTTACTTTTTGTCAGTTCAGCTCAGCCGCGACATCCAGGGGCAGCGCGGCCGCGGTCCAGGAGAGGACTTGGCGCATATTAATCACCAGCCTCACCCTATTATGCCCCACACTGAAGACCGCGCAGACGCGGACGGAAACAACTGAGCGCCGCTGTGCAACATTTAATTATGAAGAGCCTCCGGGCCCGGGCGTGCGCACCAACCATTTAAATTAACGTAGAGGCCGCCTGTGCGTGGCTGCGCGCACCATTTAACTTATGGGGAGGCCGGGCGTGCGCAACTACGCACCATTTAAATCCTTAAAAACATGAGGCTTGCTGGCTGGCTCTGATGAGTGAGGGGCCCCTGGAGCGCGGGGCCCCCACGCACCACATGGGCCTGTGTTACGCCCCTGGGTGTGCTCCCTTAGTGCATGCACCCCCTGTTCCTGCATGGCATGGACTTAACAGTCCATGTTGTGCAGGAACGGCATTTGACGTTCCCATTGCGGTGCCTTTTTGAAAGGCATCACAGTGGGAATGCCAAAGGACCGGGAGCCAGACTACAAAAATACTTTTAATCTGGTGGGTTGCCGGCGGTGAGCTTTGGCGGTGTGTGGCAGCAGCCTGGCAGCCTGTTCCTGCACTGCCACAGTCATACTCAGGCCCTTAGTATTCTGCCACTTCCACAAGATTAATTGAGTACACATAATAAAAATGCACAAAAACATTGACAATTCATAGATCTAAAATAAAACTGGTCTGAATCCATTTAAAACGTATTTCAAAACGCAGGCTTAATAAAAATGTTGGGGCTAATTTTACAAGCCTCTTGTGCCATTTTTGCGTCATTTTTAACATGGGAAAAGTGACGTATGGGTGGCGCAAGGGGCTTGTAAATAAGCTTGGTTGATTCCCCGTTAGTGCATAGAGTGTGTAAAGTGCTATCAAAATTTCTACAAGTTACTGCATCTCTTACACTTTCAATTCATAGGTCTAAATTAAAACTGATCTCAACCCGTTTAGGACATGCATATCAAGACACAGGCCTCATAAAAAATGTTGATTCTCTGAAAGTGCATAGAATGTGTTGAGTACTATCAAAATTGCATCTCAGACCACAGTCGCATTTCACATTACATACTTTCGAGTCATAGGTGAACATAAAACCCAGCCATAGGCCCGTCTTATTATGAACAAATTAATCCCAATGCAATTGTTCTGAGTATAAAATACATTACAGGGCCTCGGGTACTTAAGATGCAAACCTAATTGCTGTGTTTGGGACTGCCCTATGATTTTCTATTGGAAACCAGACAAGCCGAATCTCACACTTGCGACTTTGTGCCAGCATTGTTATAAAATTGAATTTCTCATTTTACAAGTGAGGATTTAAAAATTCGCTCTGAGTTCATCGCTGCGAACGTAATTTATAAGCGAGCAACTCTAGGTTTTGGCTCAATCTCGCCACCAGTGAGTAAAAGGTCAACTAAAGATATGTCTAAATTGCCTTGTCAGCATATTATTCACAGGAGGCTGCGGTGCTAAATAACTTCTGGAATGCCTGCATGAATTTCAACAATCTCCCTGCCAAAAGGGGATGCTCTGCTTTAAAACGAGCGATAACATCGGATCTACAAGTGCATATGTCCAGTAACTGGAATTGAGTTTTTAAAAGTGCCCGCCTTTCTGTCAACAAAATTGGGCAAATGCAGACAGCCTGCACACCAGACCACTACTCCGGCTGCCTTAATGAGCCAACATACTTGAAAGGCGCTGACTAGCGGCCGCCACGGCAGAGAGCACCGGTGCAGGCAGGCATTTGGGAGAAGAGGCTGCGAGGCGCACGCACACGCACACACATATACACACACAGTGCAGCAGCTGAGTGAGCCAGGGCGCTGTATGAATTAAAGTGCCTTGCAGCAAGCCGCACTATAAGTTACATAAAGCACACTTTACCTGCATTAAAATTAACGCGCTCCATAGGCGCACTGTGACGGGAACTGACTGTTGAATACGTTGCGAGGCGAGCACTTACTTTTTGTCGGGTCAGCTCAGCCGGGACATCCAGGGGCAGCGCGGCCGTGGTCCAGGAGAGGACTTGGCGCATATTAATCACCAGCCTCGCCCTCACTATATTATACCCCACACTGAAGACCGCGCAGACGCGGCCGGAAACAACTGAGCGCCTCTGTGCAACATTTAAGTATGAAGAGCTTCCGTTCCGGGCCCGGGCGTGCGCACCAACCATTTAAATAAACGTAGAGGCCGCCTGTACGTGGCTGCGCGCACCATTTAACTTATGGGGAGGCCGGGCGTGCGCAACTACGCACCATTTAAATCCTTAAAAACATGAGGCTTGCTGGCTGGCTCGGATGAGTGAGGGGGCCCCTAGAGCGTGGGGGCCCCCCCGCACCGCGGGGGCTGCGGGGGCCTGTGTTACGCCCCTGATATCAGTGAGATTGATGATGGTCTGGTCATCACATTGCTGAGTTATATTATCGATTTGCGGATCCACTGTTTCTTTGCTTTCCTGCTGTACTGTTTTTTGCCTGCGTTGTTTGCAGCGTTGTCCTCTTTCCCATCTTTTACTGTTGCGTTTGAGTTGCTTTTGGCACCTTGGACACATGGACGCAGTGTTTGTCTTCTGTCCTGGCGCAGGCAGTCGACTTCCTGCGCCAAGGAAAACTTTTGAAAACTTTTGAAACCCCGACCTCTGAGCCCTTGTCAGTTCATTATCAGATTCACTATCAATAGCTGAACTTAAATCTGAGATTGAAGTGGTAAGTGTAGGTTCATTGGATGCTCCACTAGAGACTGCAGCAGGAGGAATCACCTTTTTATGTGCTTTTACAGTATCATATTTCCTGGAAAAGGTGAACACTTGACCATGTTCATAATCAAGTTTGTCCCGTTGGAACTTATACATATATATATATATATATGTATTACCTACTGGCGGTCGCCAGTAGGTAGTTATAGTTAGGACCACGTTTCCATAGGAAAACCTCAACATTCTATTTTGAATAACTTTGGCGCCGGTCGACGAATCCTCGCGAATTTCTCAAAATAGGTGGGGCGCTACGCTCCGCTCCTACCCTGAAAGTCTCGGGGGGATTCGTCAAGCGGGGGCTGAGATAAAAGGGGGGTCCCAAAACGCGTTTTTCCCATGCATTTTTCCATAGGACCTTTAGAACGAGCTACAGCCCGAACGGCTGAACAGAATTACTAGAAATTTGGCAGAGAGGTAGTCCCTAGGTCAAGGAAGTGCCTTTTGTAGGTTTGGTGTAAATCTGTTCAGTAGATTCTGAGAAAATAGCCTTTAAATCAATATATATATCTGAGCCCGCTTACGGTACGCTTACCGTACGCTTACCGTACGCTTACCGTAAGCTTACGGTGGCGTGCGCGAGCGCGATTCTGATTGGCTCTTAGATCTTAGTAAACATTCGAATCGGCCGAAACCAGGAAGCGGCGTCCGCCATTTTGTCTCTCGCACTGAGTGTTGTTTATCAAACATGATGGCCAAAAACATGTTACGGGGCTGTTTTGACAACTCCCTCCCACATAGTCATGTTGAGGGAGTCCCCAAACATCCCCCAAGAGCAAAAACGGTTTTATTTTTTTTTCGGCAATTTCGCGGGGTACGCTTACCGTACGCTTACCGTACGCTTACCGTAAGCTTACCGTACGCTTACGGTAAAAAAATAAAAATAAAAAAAACACTATCCACACTTACCCCACCCCCTGTGCTTTTGGTGGCCGCAGGCCACCAAATGTGCAGGGCTTATTAATAGAGAAAAAAAACGTAATTTTGGCAACATGAAATTATAAAATCGAAATAAAAAAAACACTATCCACATTGACCTCACCCCCTGTGCTTTTGGTGGCCGAAGGCCAGCAAATGTACAGGGCTTATTAAAGTTGATAAAAACCGTGCACGGAACGAACTGCGTTAAGTGGGCGCGCACGCCACAAATGGCGTAAAGTAACTTAGCATTTAAAAAAACGTACAAATTCACTGAAAAAACCATAGGTTTCACACACGTTATAGTTAGGAAATAGCATTTAAAAAACCTTGCTAATTCACTGAAAAAACCATAGGTTTCACACATGTTATAGTTAGCTGGACATTTTACTGATAAAAAACCAATGAAATTCCCCCGTTATAGTTACTGTAGGCAACTATAACTCACGCGACCGTAATCCTCTGCTGATGACATATGTGTCTTTATGAAAAAAAAATATTTGTAATATATGTATAGCTAAAATTTAATGGAAGAAGATATGGGCAAATAAGTGTCTAAATACAGTATTAGCATCAGCAGAGGATTGCGGTCGCGTGAGTTATAGTTGCCTACAGTAACTATAACGGGGGAATTTCATTGGTTTTTTATCAGTAAAATGTCCAGCTAACTATAACATGTGTGAAACCTATGGTTTTTTCAGTGAATATATATATATATATATATATTATCTACTGGCGGTCGCCAGTAGATAGTTATAGTTAGGACCGAGTTCCCATAGGAAATCTGAAAATTCTATTTTGAATAACTTTGGCGCCGGTTGACTTATCTTATTGAAATATTCAAAACTAATGGGGCGCTCCGCTCAGCTCCTACCCTGAAAGTCTCGAGGTGATTCATCAAGCGGGGGCTGAGAAAAAAGGGGGGTCCCAAAACACGTTTTCCCCATGTATTTTCCCATAGGACCTTTAGTCGAAGGTACAGCCCGAACGGCTGAACAGAATTACTTGAAATTTAGCAAAGAGGTAGTCCTCAGGTCAGGCATGTGCCCTTTGCATATATGGTGTAAATCCATTCAGTAGTTCCTGAGAAAATCAAAAGTAAAATCATATACATATCTGGGCGGAGCCTAACCACACATCTCATTGTGAGATCTGATTGGCTGTCAGCACTTCATCCAAGAAGTGTTGGCAGCCATCTTGGGACCAATATACATGATAGCACCTCATTAAAAAGCATTGCAGTTAATAGAAGGTTTTAAGACTTTAGTTACATTATAAATTATTTGTTGATGGTACCATACTCATTTTAGGAATTGTGGTATGTTCTAAGGTGATTTTACCATGTGAAAAAGCCTTCTGCTGGGATATCATGAATCATGTTTGAGAGAAAACTATTTTCACATGCTTTTCCCACAGAGGTTTGGAAGGTGATCTATAAGCTAAACTAAGAGCATATTTTCTGTAAATTCAAATTACCTTTCTCAGTCATGTGAGAATGAAGTCTGACATTCTCAGTAAAACATGTACATCCAACAGGGGCAGAGACTGTCAGTTGATTCCTGTGTGTTCTACTGCAGCTTCTCAGAGTGTTCCAAAGAACAACTAGAGTGCTAACAGTTTAATTTATGACAAAGGTATGGCACACCAGAAGCCATCTTGATTGGAATAACGTGGTAACATTTAAAACATTTAATTTAAAAAGGAACAAAATGAGAGGGTTCATTTTGCCATAGAATGTATGATTAGTGCTGCAGAAAGAAAAATTAGGGCACATTTTGAGTGACTTCTCAAATCCTCTTCTATTTCATTAAAGAATTCTGACATGCAGACTGAAACATGCACTTTCAATACCAGCAGCAGACTTCCCTGGTGAGCAGTAGCTTTACTACAGTGATCTAATGAGCAACTAGAGTGCTAACATTCTGAATTTATGGCAAATGTGTGACACATCTGAATGCCCTCTTCATTGAATCAAAGTAAAAAACTGACAATATGCCTACTGAGGAGACTGCAGTAAATGAGGAAATTAGGAAACTTCATAACAAGTCTCCCAAGATGGCCACCAGAGACAAAAGAGCCCAAATGTAGCACAAATATCACCGAGATGTAGCCCAAGTATAGCCCAATGACAGAAATCCCAGAGTGTTTTAAAGAACAACTAGAGCGCTAACAGTCTTACTTATGACAAGGGTATGGCACACCTGAAGCCATCTTGATTGGAATAAAGTGGTAACATTTAAAACATTTAATTTGCAAAGGAACAAAATGAGGAGGTTCATTTTGCCATAGAAATTATGATTAGTGAGGAAGAAAGAAAAATTAGGGCACATTTTGAGTGACTTCTCAAATCCTCTTCTATTTCATTAAAACATTCTGACATGCAGACTGAAACATGCACTTTCAATACCAGCAGCAGACTTCCCTGGTGAGCAGTAGCTTTACTACAGTGATCTAATGAGCAACTAGAGTGCTACCATTCAGAATTTATGGAAAATGTGTGACACATCTGAATGCCTTCTTGATGGAATCAAAGTAAACAAGCATTGAAAATGCAATAGGTCTCGCCCTCGTTTAAGTTAAAGCAATTCTGTTTGTAATTAGGTGGCTTTTTAGCTTTGCTTGTATTAGAGTTTTTCAAACTTTCATGTATATACCATGCATATGTATGCATATATGTATATGTATATGTTTGCATGAATTTATATTTATATAGATATGCAGATTATATTTATATGTTTATATATGTATATATATATATACACATACATATATATAAATGCATATGCATATATATGCATATATATATATGTGCATATGTGTGCATGTACAGAGAGGTAGAGAGGTAGAGGTGTATAGGTAGAGGTGTAGAGGTAGAGAGGTAGAGGTAGAGAGGTAGAGAGTAGTAGAGAGAGAGGTAGAGAGGTAGAGAGTAGAGAGCGAGTAATAGAGAGTAGAGAGTGAGTAGTAGAGAGTAGTAGAGAGTAGTAGAGTGAGTAGTAGAGAGTGAGTAGTAGAGTGAGTAGTAGAGAGTGAATAGTAGAGAGTGAGTAGTAGAGAGTGAGTAGTAGAGAGTAGTAGAGGGTGAGTAGTAGAGAGTAGTAGAGAGTGAGTAGTAGAGAGTAGTAGAGAGTGAGTAGTAGAGAGTAGTAGAGAGTGAGTAGCAGAGTGAGTAGTAGAGAGTAGTAGAGAGAGAGTAGTAGAGAGTGAGTAGTAGAGAGTAGTAGAGAGTGAGTAGTAGAGAGTGGTAGAGAGAGTAGTAGAGAGTGAAGAATAGAGAGTAGTAGAGAGTTAGTAGTAGAGCGTGAGTAGTAGAGAGTGAGTAGTAGAGAGTGAGTAGTAGAGAGTGAGTAGTAGACAGTAGTAGCGAGTGAGTAGTAGAGAGTGAATAGTAGAGTAGTTGAGAGTGAGTAGTTGAGAGTGAGTAGTTGAGAGTGAGTAGTAGAGAGTGAGTAGTAGAGAGTAGTAGAGTAGTAGAGAGTGAGTAGTAGAGAGTAGTAGAAAGTGAGTAGTAGAGAGTGAGTAGTAGAGAGAGAGTAGTAGAGAGTCAGTAGTATAGTAGAGAGTAGTCAGTCAGTGTCAGTCAGTGTCAGTCAATGTCAGTCAGTCAGTGTCAGTTAGTCTGTCAGTGTCAGTCAATCAGTGTCAGTCAGTGTCAGTCAATCAGTGTCAGTCAGTCAGTGTCAGTCAATCAGTGTCAGTCAGTCAGTGTCAGTCAATCAGTGTCAATCAGTGTCAGTCAGTGTCAGTCAGTCAGTGTCAGTCAGTCAGTGTCAGCTAGAGCAGCTCTGCTGACCTGGTTCTCTGGCTCAAAAGCAGCTCTGCTGACCTGGTTCTCTCTCTCTAAAGCAGCTCTGCTGACCTGGTTTCTCTGGCTCTACAGCAGGTCTGCTGACCTGGTTCTCTGGCTCTAGAGCAGCTCTGCTGACCTAGTTCTTATGCTACATAGCAGCTCTGCTGATCTAGTTCTCTGGTTCTACAACAGCTCTGCAGACCTGGTTCTCTGGCTCTAAAACAGCTCCGTTGACCCAGTTCTATGGCTCTGAAGCAGTTCTGCTGACATGGTTCTCTGGCTCTATAGAAGCTCTGCTGACCTGGTTCTCTCCCTCTAAAGCAGCTCTACTGACCTGGTTTCTCTGGCTCTGCAGCAGCTCTGCTGACCTGGTTCTCTGGCTCTAGAGCAGCTCTGTTGACCTGGTTCTTAGGCTCTAGAGCAGCTCTACTGACCTGGTTCTCTGGCTCTAAAGCAGCTCTGCTGACCTGGTTCTATGGCTCTAAATCAGCTCTGCTGATTTGGTTCTCTGGCTCTAGAGAAGCTCTGCTGACCTGGTTCTCTGGCTCTAAAGCAGCTCTGCTAACCTGGTTCTCTGGCTCTAAAGCAGCTCTGCTGGCCTGGTTCTCTGGCTCTAAAGCAGCTCTGCTGACCTGGTTCTCTCCCTCTAAAGCAGGTCTGCTGACCTGGTTTCTCTGGCTCTACAGCAGCTCTGCTGACCTGGTTCTCTGACTCTAGAGCAGCTCTGCTGACCTAGTTCTTAGGCTCTAGAGCAGCTCTGCTGACCTGGTTCTCTGGCTCTACAGCAGCTCTGCTGACCTGGTTTTCTGCACTCACGACGCACGCACCCGACTTCGCGAAAATATATTTAAAAATAATATAAGTTTCTTATAAGTACAAATATATTATTTTGATGAATATCTTACATAATCTCTTGCCTTAATATGTATATTAAAGACTCATACATATCATTTTGGAACATACATTTTTTTTGCGGGAGTCGCGCACCCAGCGCGTCCCAGCACGTATATGATGTCACGCGGGACCCGCAAGTGCGCAAACATCTCGTACCGTAATGCGCATGTGTCGCGAATGCGCGGGTGCTGCAGATCGGAGCTTATAAATTCTCCCTACTTCCACGGACAGAGTAATTTCACAGTCATGCGCACATACACTCATCATACGCTGGTGGGGCCCATTACACCAACATTCATTCTATTACTCTATCCACACTGAATATAAGAGAGAATTCCTAAATCAATCTGCACCTAATTGGAGGTCAATGCAATCAAATTGAATTGTCTCGAGTCATGATTTAAACAATTAAAACATTTGAGATCTCAATAATATGACAAAGAAATAACCACCCGACACTGGAATTCAAACAGAAATTATTTTATCTAAATTAGTTTAAATGAAATGTCATTCGATTGCAAAATCATTATTCTCATATTTACCTATTCTAGCTAAATGTCGTATTCTAGGTCAGGACAGGTCTCTCAGTAAAGAATCAAAGTCTCTCGAGTCGCCGTCCTTTTCATCAGCATCGATCCTCTTGAGCATAAGTTCAGGAAGAAGTGGCCTTAGACCCTCTCTAGTCTGGTAATACTTATACTAAAATTTACATACTAAAAGTTACAAACATGCTCCAAAACGTCCGTTGAGCAGAGCGAGCAGGAAAGGATGTTAGCTTGCAACATTTAGAAAAATCTCCGCTCTCGGATATCTCAAAAATAAAACACGGAAATAGGAAATCCAAATCCAGTTTGCAACATCTATGGATGCTCTTCTCCGGAATTGTTTCACTCGCAGTGAAGCCACCGCAAGTTTATCAAAAATGTTCATTTGTGACAAATGTTCTCCACCAAGGATATTTGGCGACCATCCCAGAGTTGTCGTCTTTTTCATAGCTTTTAACTCAGACAGAGGCCGAGGTCACATACAGCAAGGCCTCTCTTCATATTTCATCTACTCAAATGCAGGCTGTAGATGTCGGCCATTTTCTCAACAGGCCAAAATGGACAACTTAATTAAAAAGAAACACAAAACATCGTTACTACATTGTATTGATTATACAGTGTTAATTCCCACTAATACCCTTATGTGTATGTATTTATCTAGCCATTTGCGACATAAAGAAGCATTAAAGCATATTATTTTAAAGCGCAAACACATAACAAATAGCGCATTAGCCACACTTATTTAATTAATTTGCTCACCAACTTAGTTCACTTATTAATTTAGCCATGCAATTGCATTCCCACGTGTAATTCTTTCATTAGTAAGGTTGATTAATAAAACACTCAACAAAACTTAGTACCTAGTAATTAATCATTAGTAATTTTAATTATGACATATAAAAAATATAAGCTGATGTTTGGGTTTAAATAGAAAACCCTGCTCCAGCAATCCCCCCTTTGGTGATATATCATCACCACAAAAATCCAACCCAAAAATTTAGTTCCCCATTTTAGGAAAAATTCAAATGTCTTTTTGCTTTTTTATTAAACTCCAGTTTCTCTTTCATCATCTCTTTTTGTTTCTAGATACATACTCTCCCTAAATTCTTCTAATTCAATTTCTTGTGGCTCTCTTTTTGACCTCTTTTGTCTCTTTTCAATATTTTCTTTTAATATTTTCTTTTTACTCCTCCTGTATCTACAACATAAACACCCTAATCTAAGAATCAATAAAGCAACAATCACACATGTCAATGGAAATAATATCTTACCAAAAATGGTACTACCTATCTTAGCTATAAAATTCTTAACAGCAATCATCTTATTAGCCATTTTAGTCCAGATACTTTCAGCTTCCAGTGGTACTAATTCTTCATGCAAATCAGTAATACTTTTGATATAAACTTTTAGATCTTTGCTTTCATCAGGAATGTAAGTGCAACAATGTTGAACTTTCAGCATTCCACAGACTCCACCCTCTTTTGCCAATAGAATATCAAGGGCAAGTCGATTTTGCATAGACATGGCGCGTAAGGCAACCATTTCTGTATTTACCAAAAGAAACCCTCCTGCGGTACTTGTCGATAAGCGTTCCACCACTGTTGACAGCTTCCGAATTCCATATGCATTTAATGAAATTCCCACTGCTGGTATCAAAGCTCCGAAAATATCTCCTACAATTTCTGTTCAAGTTTCTCTTTTAAAGCGTGTTAGTAAATTAATTTGTTCTGCATCTTCTATTCTATCCATATGGAAAATCTTTGGAAAGACCAGGCCAACATAACATGTGCCATACCAATGGTCAGGCAACCTGTAATAAGCCCTATTCCCACAAATATAATACACACCCGGGAAAACTGGATCTTCTCCTCCTTTGAATCCCCATCCCGTTGCAATAAAGTATGTATCATGGCACTCACTAGTCCCAACAAAATAATGATCATATTGGGATTTCCTTCTGGTAATGCATAGTTTACCCTTCTGTGGTGCATCTAAAGCCAAAGTTGGACTGGCCCCATTTTTCAACTCCTTTCCCATCTCATTGTCCCACACTGTCTCACTCATTTTATATCCTCCTGCCTTTTCATGCATGCTCATTCTCCTTTTCTCTACCATATCTAGGAAAGCTTTTTCTTCTTCTTTCAAACTACATGTTAAATTGTTTCTAAAAATGTAATCTAATGTTAATTATTCTGTTTCAATAAAAATCTCACCTAAAATGTTAGCTTCTTTAGCAGGATTCAGTTTTCTACTCATAGGCAATTGCCCAAAAATGTTATCCTTATTAGACATCTCATAATCTATTTTCCCTAATAAATAAAAAATACTAATCAACACACTACATGAAATTCCATACATAGCTGGGAGATGATGATAAGTAACTCCCTCTGAAACGGATGCAGGTAACTGCATACAGACGTAGCAATCCCTTACCTCCATTGTCTTTACGTATTCATACAACAATTTTGAAAAAACATTGCTAGAAAAATCATTAATTGACCTATCCTTATGTATGTATATATTGCTAATTCTAGTTGGTACTACTTTCTGTGAACTCTTCTCTATGTTAGTCAAATTCTCGGTATGTATTCCCAAAGTATCTATTGTAACTCTAAAAGTAACTAATAAAGCAAGCACACTCCATAGTAGCATTAATAGTCCTGTACAGCAGCAGCACATTTTGCACCATCTTTTCAGGAAGGTACATCTACTTTGATTATTTTCTGTGTTAGCCATCTTATTACTTTGGCAGTGTCTTTTACTTAGCCTCTACTACTCCACTACTGAATCTCTAGAACACTAGATTATTACAATCTATTAATTTTTAGATTTCTTCTTCTTCACTCTTCTCCAAGTGACTCCTTTAGTTCACTCAATTTGGATTTTCATCACTTTTCACTTCTTCTTCAGCAACATCAAATTGTATCAGATCCTGAACATCTGTCTCTTCTCCAATGTCAGACAAAATAACTTTCAGGATTCCAACAGTTTTCTCTTCCTCAACCACTTTCCGTAAGGTCCCCTCTGGATTTCCTTGACTCTCTGCCTCTTCTTCTTCTTCAGACAGTGCCACATACGTGTATTCTGGTGACCTATACTTCTGGTTGGGCTTTCTGATTCTTTTGATCTCCTCTGGTTCTTTTGGTTCTTTTCATTCTTCTTCTTTCGCTTGATTTTGACTTGACACCTCATTCACCTGTTCAGCTTTCGATGAATTCACTCGTGTCAGCCGATATCTCAGCCTCTTTATCTTGTTAGGCCAAAGATCTCCTTTTACACTTCTTTTCTGTTTCACTTCTCTATTGTTTCTTTCTCCAATCCAAGTTCTCTTTCTCAGAACTCGACCCTCTGGTATCTCATTCTCACTCTCATCCGATTCTGTCTCATTTGCCTCTTGTTCATCAACAATTCTCTCTTTTTCCACAGTCTTCTTCTCCACCGATTGAGATTTCCCTACTACTGTCCCTCCTCGGGTCTCCGACACGCAATCTTCTTGCTGTCTACTTGTCCCTTCACCTAGCTTATCATGGATGTTCCCTACACCTCCTCGGGGGTCTTCTGCAATCTGTCCCTCTCTTTCTTCTTCTGACCCTACTTCTTCAGAAGTTATCTCAGATAGACTCCTCTCAATCTCTTCATTTGATTCAGGTATAGTCTCTGTGGAATCACCCTTTTCTTTTCTTTCCTTTCCTTTTCTTTTTCTTTTTCACTGCTAGTTAGAACTTCAGGCACTTTTCCAGAATCTGAGCTTTCTTCTGAGGTTCGCAATGTTCCTCTTGAAACTTCTCTTGGTAAGAAAAAAGAATCACCTGACTCTCTTTCCGACTCTCTTTCCCCCCTTTCAGGATTCTTTTTTCTTCTCACTGTTTCAGTGTCTGCATCATCACTGGAATCTGACTCTTCAAAGTACTCCTTCCCAGTCCCATCCTTTGGATTTGGAACTCTCAGAGTATGACTTGCATGAATCCAGTTCTTCACTCCAGCACACTTTACAGCAGTCGTCGTAGTCAGAATGACTTGTCTTGGCCTTCCCCACCTTGGAACCAAGCAATTTCTTCTTCTGTGCACTTTTATTCTCACCCAATCCCCTGGGCTCAGATCATGGGCCGCCTTCTTTTCAATTGTGGTGGCGTCTTCTCCAACCTGGTGAAACACAGAATGAACTGCGTCAGCCAGGCCTTTACAGTAATCCAAAATCATGTTATCAGTTATTGTCATCAGCTTGTTAACAGGCACGAATGCATGTCTCATTGCACGTCCCATTAATATTTCATGTGGACTCAACCCCGTAGTTCTGTCTGGAGTAGATCTAATAGTCATCAGCACTAGAGGCAAGACATCAGGCCATTTCATTCCAGTGGCTAAACACATCTTGCCAATTCTGTTTTTGATTGTGCCATTCATCTGCTCAACAACGCCAGAAGCCTCTGGCCTGTATGCACAATGTAGCTTCTGCTGTATACTCAATGCTTCACAAATTAAACTCATGAGTTCATTATAGAAGTGTCCTCCTCTATCTGACTCAATTGTCACTGGGAACCCGTACCTAGGAATCAATGTAAATGTAATGTAATGTAATGTAATGTAATGTAAATTGATACTTGTATAGCGCACTACTCACCCGCAAGGGTCTCAAGGCGCTTGTACGAATACCGCTGTGGAACCCATCCTGGCTTTCCCTGTGAGGCGTCCACTCCTGGGCACCCCCAAGGTGGAGGCCAGGCATCCTTAGCGTTGTGGGGGCCGTTGTGGAGATTAAGCAAGCTATTGCCCAGAGTTGCAGAGTGGGACTCCATGATTGGAATGGCACCGAGGCAAGAATTATCAGGACCGTGGAATTTTTGAGCCCAAGACCCGCCAAGGTGGGGAATTGAACCCTGGTCCCGGGCTAGACCTCTGCATCAGGGTCTGCCGCTCTAATCATTGAGCCACACTTCTCCACATCAACTCTCTTAACAGCAACTTGGCCACTGTTATTCCATCATTTCTCCTAGTTGGATATGCTTCCACCCACCTTGAGAACAAACAGACTACCACTAGAACATACCTCAATCTATTGACTTGGGGCATTTCAATGAAATCTATTTGCATTCTGGTAAAAGGACCTCCTTCTCTGCCTATTGTTCCTAGGCTCACCACTGTTTTCTTTCCAGTATTGAATTGCTGACAAATCAAACATCTTTGACAGATGCTCTCTGCAATCAGCCTGAACTTTGCATTGTACCAGGTCTGCTCGAAGGACCTAATCATAGCATCCCTCCCCAGGTGTCCCTGGCCGTGATACATTATTGCCATTGTTGACAACATAGAATTTGGCATGACTGGTCTTCCATCCCTATAGATCCAAACATGATCCTTTTCCCTTGGTGCACAACCTGCCTTGATCCAATCTCTCATTTCATCATCCCCTGCTCCATCTTGCAACTGCCTCACCTCATCCCATGTTTCCAGTACATTAGTAAACATCACAGAACAAAAAGACATTTCTTTCTCTTTTCCCCTGTTAATGGAATGATTGTTCTTTGCACAATACTGTGCTATGTCATTTGCGAACCTGTTACCAAGAGTAACAAAATCATTTCCCTGTCCATGAGCAGCACATTTTACAACTGCTAGTTCTTTAGGCAGCTGTATCCCCTCAAGCAATTTCCCAATCACTTCAGCATTCTTTATAGGAGTTCCACTTGAGGTCAGGAAACCTCTCTGTAGCCAAAGTTGGCCAAAGTCATGAACAACTCCAAATCCGTACTGACTATCAGTCATTACAGTCACTCTCACATTTCTTCCAATCTTGCAAGCTTTTGTCAATGCCACCAATTCCGCTACCTGAGCAGATTAAACTCCTTTCAAAGGTGAAGCTTCCATAACTTCTGAAACTTTACACACCGCATATGCAGCACTCAGCACACCTTCTTCTGTCCTCAGACATGATCCATCCACAAACAACACATGATCACTCTCAGGCAGTAGCAGATCTCTTATGTCTGGTCTCGGTTTTGTACAGTAATCAAGCACATCCAAGCAATCATGATCAACATCATCTCTCACACTCACATTTTCAGCATCTGGCAAAAGTGTTGCTGGATTCACATTCACGCATCTCTCAAGAGTCACATTTGATGCTCCTAGAATGATTTTCTCATATTTAGTCAGCCGACTATGTGACATATATTAAGTTCTACTTCTTGTCAAAAGAAATGCCACATCATGAGGTACGAACACCCGTACAGGATATCCCATTATTATACCCTCACTCTGTTCCAAGCTTCTGCATGTAGCAGCTACTGCTTTCAGGCAACCTGGTAAACCCACAGCTACTGGGTCAAGTGTTGATGAGAAGTACGCAATTGGCCTCCTCAGACGTCCATGTTTCTGGATTAACACTGAAAGTGCACATCCATTCCTCTCACTACAGTACAGCTCAAACTCCTTCTCATAGTCTGGCATTCCTAGAGCAGGAGCTTCACATAATCTGCTCTTTAATTCTTCGAATGCTGCCATTTGTTCTGCATTCAATTCCAATGGGTCTTTTAATTCACTTTTAGTCAATTTAATCAGTGGCTTTGCTATCAGGGAAAAATTACTTATCCACTGACGACAATAACCTACCATTCCCAGAAACATTCTCACTTCTCTCTGGGTCATTGGGGCTCTCATTCCTCTGATAATTTTGATCCTGTCAATGGTCACTTTTCTTAAACCTTTTTCAATATTGTGTCCAAGATAATGTACCTCTTTCTTGCAAAATTGCAATTTGGCTGGAGATACCTTTAATCCTCCATCAGCCAGATGATTCAGTAAAGCTATGGTATCTACTTCACAAGCTTCACGTGTCTTTGATGCCACAAGTAGGTCATCAATATACTGTACTAGTACTGAGCTTTCAGGCATTGTCAGACTCTCCAAAGATTTCTTCAACAACTGATTGAATATCGAAGGGCTCTCTGTATACCCCTGTGGGATTCGGCACCATGCCAAAATACGCTGTCCAAACCGAAATGCAAAAATCGGTTGGCTGTCATGATGCAATGGAATTGAAAAGAAAGCATGGCACAAATCAATTACAGTGTACCATTCAGCATCATGAGGAATCTGATACAAAATCACTGATGGATTTGGCACAATGGGACAGCATGATACCACAATGTTGTTAACTTTTCTCAAATCTTGTACTATCCTGAACTTCCCATTAGGTTTCTTCAGTCCCATTATGGGTGAATTACATGGGCTACTCAGTAACTCTCTCAAAACACCTTGCTGAATCATTTTGTCAATTATAGGTGTTATTCCTTCAATTATCTCTGGTGTCAATCTGTATTGTGGGATATTAGGATAAGTGATTCCCTCTTTCACTGTAATCTTTACTGGATCTACATTATTCATCAATCCCACATCCTCTCCAGTAAAATCCCAAACTGCTGCTTTTACTGTGTGTCTCAACTCTTGAGGTAAGTCATCTGGATTAAATACAGCATATGTTCCAACAATCTCATTTTCTCTATTATCTAGAGTTACTCTGTATAAGACATCCTCATCCGGTGTCTCAAAGGCTATTCCATCCGGAGTACAAAAAATTGTGCAATTCATTTTACACAATAAATCCCTACCTAACAAGTTCACCGGACTAGTGTCGCACACTACAAACCTGTGCATATCTGAAAATTTCCCTATCCTTACCCTTACTGGTTCAGTAAGACGAGTCTTAATCTGTGTATTAGACACACCAACCACTTGGATTGCTTCGTCCGAGAGAGGAAGATTTCTTATATCTGCTGACCTGACAGTTGATCTCGTCGCTCCTGTGTCTACTAAAAAAGTAACACTTTCCCCATTTATTTTCCCATCTACAAATGGTCCTGCCTGGTCTATTTCTAGAGTTGCTCCAAGTATGCACTCTTCCTCCTCTCTTCGGCACCGTCAGTAGTCCCCTTCAGACTCACTCCACTCATTTTTTAGCCAGTATTGTTGTACTGGATTTGTACGTCTCGGTTTGTTTACCTGTTCATCATTGTAGAATCCCGAGTCTTGATTGTATTTCTGGGATCCTCTGTTCTGTGGCAAGGGCGGTTTTGGTTCTTGATTCTGCTGCTTGACAACCTTCTGCTGTTGCTGCTGATGATTACACCCCTCGTTCTGCACCTGTTGATTCAAGGATTGATTTTCATTACTCACTAATGGTGGATTCGTACACTCGGATCTCCAGTGCCCTAATTTTCCGCAGTTGTGGCACGGAAACTTCTTTTTAGCCTCTTCGATGTTCCACTTTCCTTTTCCTGTACCATATCTAGGCCTATTTCCCGGATTATTTGCTTGTTCAACCAGCTGTGCTTCTTGTCTTTCTGCAACCTTCACCTGTGCCCACATCGCTTTTTCCTTCAGCTTTCTTTGTTCCGCCTCAATTTCATCACTGAAGTACTTCACATGTCTCAAGATCTCATCAATCTTCTTACTCTGCCAATCAACTGTGTGCTCACGTAGCATTTCACTGATTTCAGGTCTCAAGCCATATACAAATCTGTATACAAAATGACTCAAATCCTTATCACCCAGATGTTCATCTCCACTGAACTGTTTAAAAGCCAGTATTAACCTTTCATAAAAAGCATGTACTGATTCTTTTGCTTCCTGATGTGTTCGATCTATCTTAACCCAATCTGTCTCTTTAGGGGGTACCTTATTCTTCAAAAACACAATAACCTGCTCATATTTATTCAGTACCACCGGGTCTGGAGCTCCTGTTCTTTGATCTCTCGGGTATTCCTTAGCAGGCCAATCTACAACTATTTTACATTCTGCCCACAAGTCTGCTGGAACAATTATATCAAACAGACTATTCAGGTCAATCCACAGCACCTTTGACAATTTCACAAACCTATCAACCTGCCTATACCACTCGACAGGCTTTTCTCTCAGTCGAGGGAAATCATTCGTAAATGACAAAATATCCTGCCTAGTCCATGGGACATATACATATCCTCCTCCAGGAATCTCTCTCATAGGATAGGCATCCACTGTTTTTTCCTTTTCTCTCATGGGAAATACTGAGTAAGTCCTGTCCACTGTATCTTCTCTTTTCTTGTACCATCTATCCTTCCACTTTTCCACATCACCCTATTTTCGCAATAAGGAAATAATTTCCTTAATCTGCCCTGTTCTGCCAACATCATTTAAATTCTCAATGTCCTTATCAGAAAAATCCACTCTGTAAGGCTTCTGTAAAGCTTTCACCTTGTCCATGTCAATTCCCATTTCACTCGCTATTCCTTTTAACCTGTCATGTGTATTCTTAGCCCTCCATGTGATACTCTTGCACATGAATAACAACTCTCCATCATGATGATTCTTTAACATTTCTGTAGGAATTGTCCCCGCTATAAGCTCCTCCAGTTCTATGCGCAATCTAGCTACATCAATTGCTTGAGAATCTTTGTCTTTCTTTTGGAGAACTTTCAACCAATCATTCAAATCCTCAGCCGTTATTTCTGTAGACTTTTTCCCTGTATTCACTTGTTCTGCCATCCTCTGTGGTTCCAAAATTGATCCTTCCATCATAATATTTCTTTCTACGTAACCAGTATTCAATCCTGAATTAGGCTGTACATTTGACTCTCCACCACATATAGTATGTCTCAACTGATTCTCTCCCGTCCTCCTTCCTGACTGTTCTGGAGAACTAACCAGTCCATTTCCTATATATGGAACTGTTAAACCACTTTCACCCATTCTTTGCTTATCAAAAATAGGCATAACCGGACCTATGGTTACAGGCACTGTAACA
Source organism: Triturus cristatus (assembly GCF_964204655.1). Lineage (NCBI taxonomy): Eukaryota > Metazoa > Chordata > Amphibia > Caudata > Salamandridae > Triturus > Triturus cristatus. The sequence continues at coordinate 971,490,076 of NC_140589.1, forward strand.
GCTTCTAGATTCTTGGTTAATTCCCTAATTTTCTCTGTCAACTCAGATGTGGTTCTTGCTAATTCTCTTGTTTTTTCATCCTCAATTCCATTCTCTCTTTCTCTCTCTCGCTCTCTCTCTCTTTCCCTTACTGCGAAAGAGCTACCACTTTTCAGATCAGGTGTCACAACTTCCGTTTTAATGATTTGCAAAGTATCCCTCATTGGTGTAGCAACTGGTGTTCTCACTTCTGGTTCTGGTCTATATGGAGGCGGTCTCTTATAGATCATGTCATCCAAGACTTCATCCTCATATTCATTAGCCCCATACCTTCTCAATTCTGCATCATGTACCTTTTCCGTACCTTTCCTCCCTTCTGCTTCCTCAACAGTTCTCACAGGATATAGTCCCTCTGACATACTAGCATCTCGCCATCTCCTCATTCGATCATGATGAGTTTCGTGATCATATTTCCTTCCAAAAATGTACCTATAATTACCTCCACTCCTCTGCTTTTCTCGCTCATGCACCTCATCTTCCCATTCTACCAATGCCTCGAACTGTGTCGGCCTTGGTCTGGGCTCTAGACACATCATTTTTTCCCGTAAATTTCTCAACACAGCCAGATTAAATGAACCATGTTCCGGGAATGCTAAAACACCATCTTCTCTAGTATACTAATTGTCTAACCAAATACAGGTATGATACCCATATTTCGCAACCATGAAGGATGCAGGGGTTCTTGTCGGAGGTAGTAACTCACCCTCTCTTGTTATTATGTCCTTATCCTTGTCAAACCATTTTTTAATTTTACTAAACAAGGATTTCTTTTTCTTTTCCTCTGTTTGGTAGTACATTTTTGCGTTTACCACAACCCTTTAGTCCTTTCTACAACTGTACGATCTTTTGTCCAATAACAGCGCGACTCACACCAACGCACCAATCCCGGAGCGTCTACGTCACCCTGTACCTCTTCCAATCCCTGCGCGGCTCACACCAACGCGCCAATCACAGCGCTTTCGCTGTTCTAACCCACTGTCCAATCACAGCGCGGTCTTTCTGACGTCAGTAGTGGCTGCAGTCGCTTCTACTCCTGTCTCCTGTCACTCGTCTACCCCTCCTTTACAAAACCTTCTTGGTAGACTCTGTTTCAGATCCTACAAATCTATTAGTTACAACATATACACATCTCCATTGTCTGCTTCGCTAACCACAGAATAGTAAAGACCTTTTCCACGAGAATCCCGCTTCTCTCTAGAGCAGCGCTTACCTCTGCTCTACTACGGAATTGTTACTTTCGTTGACACAGTAGCACACCCCTCTACTCTGCCCTTCTAACATGCATCTATTAACTGTTTCCTCCCGGAATGTTCCTAAGAGTTTCACAATTAACTAAATGCCCATACATTCACGCACTTTCACACCAGAAAATGTAGTACATTTACACAGAATCCTGCCTTTCCCGAGAACAGCGAACAATCTGTCCTGCTACAGAATTATAACATACGTTAACCAAGCAGCGCTTACCTCTGCTCAATCCTTCAAACAAGTTCAGAGAATACCTACTACTTCTCCAGCGGTAAGCTTTAACAGCGAACCTTACGGATCCCTGGGTCTTAAGACCAGAGTTTCACAGATAACCTTTGCTACCATGCACACTTCTCTTGTACAGAAAATATGTCTCTAAAAGTAACACACGACGATGTCACTGAATCGAACCCTAGACAATGCGACGCGCAACTTCAATTGTCACACGCTTTTCCCTGCATTCGTACAGGGCCAACAATCCCGTCTTTCCCGAGAGCAGCACTCACTTCCCTCTGCCCTACTATGGAACTGTCACAGACTCCCTACGTCCCAGAAGCCGTACACACTACATATAACTCAATACGACGACTTCAACATTTAGTGTTAGTACATGTATCAACATCAATCAATAAATCCAAAAGCCCATGTACAAGCAATCTATCAGATCAAGAAAATAATCAAAACCATCATACTGCTACCAGGAAACTGCTGCAGATCGGAGCTTATAAATTCTCCCTACTTCCACGGACAGAGTAATTTCACAGTCATGCGCACATACACTCATCATACGCTGGTGGGGCCCATTACACCAACATTCATTCTATTACTCTATCCACACTGAATATAAAAGAGAATTCCTAAATCAATCTGCACCTAATTGGAGGTCAATGCAATCAAATTGAATTGTCTCGAGTCATGATTTAAACAATTAAAACATTTGAGATCTCAATAATATGACAAAGAAATAACCACCCGACACTGGAATTCAAACAGAAATTATTTTATCTAAATTAGTTTAAATGAAATGTCATTCGATTGCAAAATCATTATTCTCATATTTACCTATTCTAGCTAAATGTCGTATTCTAGGTCAGGACAGGTCTCTCAGTAAAGAATCAAAGTCTCTTGAGTCGCCGTCCTTTTCATCAGCATCGATCCTCTTGAGCATAAGTTCAGGAAGAAGTGGCCTTAGACCCTCTCTAGTCTGGTAATATTTATACTAAAATTTACATACTAAAAGTTACAAACATGCTCCAAAACGTCCGTTGAGCAGAGCGAGCAGGAAAGGATGTTAGCTTGCAACATTTAGAAAAATCTCCACTCTCGGATATCTCAAAAATAAAACACGGAAATAGGAAATCCAAATCCAGTTTGCAACATCTATGGATGCTCTTCTCCGGAATTGTTTCACTCGCAGTGAAGCCACCGCAAGTTAATCAAAAATGTTCATTTGTGACAAATGTTCTCCACCAAGGATATTTGGCGACCATCCCAGAGTTGTCGTCTTTTTCATAGCTTTTAACTCAGACAGAGGCCGAGGTCACATACAGCAAGGCCTCTCTTCATATTTCATCTGCTCAAATGCAGGCTGTAGATGTCGGCCATTTTCTCAACAGGCCAAAATGGACAACTTAATTAAAAAGAAACACAAAACATCGTTACTACATTGTATTGATTATACAGTGTTAATTCCCACTAATACCCTTATGTGTATGTATTTATCTAGCCATTTGCGACATAAAGAAGCATTAAAGCATATTATTTTAAAGCGCAAACACATAACAAATAGCGCATTAGCCACACTTATTTAATTAATTTGCTCACCAACTTAGTTCACTTATTAATTTAGCCATGCAATTGCATTCCCACGTGTAATTCTTTCATTAGTAAGGTTGATTAATAAAACACTCAACAAAACTTAGTACCTAGTAATTAATCATTAGTAATTTTAATTATGACATATAAAAAATATAAGCTGATGTTTGGGTTTAAATAGAAAACCCTGCTCCAGCACGGGAGCAGGAGTCGCAGACTGGTCGCATATCAATCGCGCATATCACGTGATATTAAAGGTATATGATGTAACTGAAAAACACGCAGCCGTCGCACACCATACGCGGATCCTTCATGACTTTTCTAAAATGGCGGCTAGAATGCGCACACCCACCTTGATGTGTACACTTTGAGTGCGCGACTGCGAAAGAAATTGGAATTTTTTTTTTAAGAAAATGATATAAATATATTAAAATAAAAAATGAAAACAAGAAAATTAATCAATATTTCAGTTTTAATTAAAAAAATTTTTTTTTGCAATTTTCAGAAAAATATATAATGTTATTTAATGAATAAAATATTAATAAATAAACAGTTAAAAAACTAGAAAATCGGTACAAAAAAATAGATATAACTACTATCACACTTAAAAGTTAGCATTTAAAAAACCTTTCAAATTCACTGAAAAAAACCATAGGTTTCAGGGGTGTAATAGTTAGCTGCCCATTTCACTCGTACAAAACTATAGAAATTCCTCCGTTATAGTTAGTTCTGCTAACTATAACTCACGCGCCCGCAATGCCCTGCTGATGATGTCACATATTGCATCATTCATGACATGGTCAGTGACATCACTGATGACATCACTGATGACATCTCAAATGACATCACTGATGACATCATCCACTCGGCAATCCGATACACCACATCATACACTAGTATAACCTTTCATCACTCACTGTAAAATACAGAGTACCATATTTGAAACCATTGACACACCAATACCAGTTACTACATACCCACTCACTGATTCCTAAGTCTACACACACAACTACCCATTCAACAACAGAATCATCTATACATGCAGTCATTAATTAATAGAACACTATCAAATGCACTTATACACATATATAGACATTGACACATCAGCAGTCATCTTAGTCGGTTATGCAGTCATCCTACTCACTCATGAGCAAGGCGGTTCTCGCCGAAACGCGTTGGGCATGTATGGCTTGGTTTTTGAATAATAAATCACTTTGAAGCCCCGAGATCGTAATTGTGCTTTCTATTGGAAGGAGTGCATGGAATGCTTCGACGCATTGTGGAATTATATATATATATATATATAAATTCACTTAAAAAACCATAGGTTTCACACATGGTATAGTTAGGTGGATATTTCACTCGTAAAAAACCAATGAAATTCCACCGTTATAGTTAGTTCAGATAACTATAACTCGCGCGCCCGCAATCCTCTGCTCATGACGTCATATATTACATCACTCATGACATGGTCAGTGGCATCACTCTTGACATCACTGATGACATCATCCTTCTGATATAGTGGCGGTCGCGCGAGTTATAGTTATCTGAACTAACTATAACGGTGGAATTTCATTGGTTTTTTACGAGTGAAATATCCACCTAACTATAACATGTGTGAAACCTATGGTTGTTTAAGTGAATTTGCAAGGTTTTTTAAATGCTAATTTATGTATGTATTTTTGTTATATATTTATTTTTCAATAAACTACGAATACATTTTTTTTTTCATGGTTTTTCACCGTGCGCGCACGGTGCGCGCACCCCCGCGATTTAAAAAAAAAAATTAAATGTTTTTTTCTGCCTTCGGGGTCCTTCAGGGACCCCCTGACAAAGGCTAGGGGGTCAGGAACTCTCTACCCTGCCCCCTTTTCACGTTCGCCACCTTCCTTTTCCACTCTCGCACTGAAAACAAACAAAATGGCAGCCGACACTTCCTGATTTCGACCGATTCGAACGTTGACTGACATGTAACAACCAATCAGAATTACCCTCGCGCACGTTAGGGTGCGCGAACGGTGCGCGCACGGTGCGCGGCTATAGATATGTATGTGCTTTTAAATGCAATTTTCTCAGGAACTACTGAACAGATTGACTCCATATATGCAAAAGGCACATCCCTGACCTGAGGACTAACTCTCTGCCAAATTTCAAGTAATTCTGTTCAGCCGTTCGGGCTGTACCTTCGACTAAAGGAAATCAACAACATTCTATTTGGAATAACTTTGGTGCCGATTAACGCATCTTCGCGAAATTTTCCAAACTTTTGGCCAGCTCCGGTCCGCTCCTATCCTGAAATTTTCACGGTGATTCATCAAGTGGGGGCCGAGAAAAAAGGGGGGTCCCAAAACGTGTTTTCTCCATGCATTTTCCCATAGGACCTTTAGCCGCAGCTACAGCCCGAACTGCTGAACGGAATGACACCAAATTTGGCAAAGAGGTAGTCCTCAGTTCAGGCTCGTGCCTTTTGCTTAAATGGTGTAAATCCGTTCAGTAGTTCCTGAGAAAATTAGAATTAAATGTACATATGTATCTATGGCCTCAGAGGAGACGCGCACCCTCCCGATCACAAGCTAAATTTTAATTGGCTGCCAACACTCTGAATCAGGAAGTGTTGGCAGCCATCTTGTGCCTCAGTAAAACCGAGGCACAAGAAACCCAAAACAAAAAGGACGCAAAACGCGAAAATAGGGGAGGGTAGAAACACACTGTCCCCCTAGGCCTGTTCAGGGGGTCCCACAAGGACCCCCACGGCCCAAAAAAAAACTATCTTTTTTTTTAAATGGGAGGATGCGCGCTGGATGCACGCATCTTCCCAGCGCGGGCTCCTGCACTGAATATGCTAATTTGCCCCCGGGGGGGCAAATCCCAGGGGCATAATAAAAAAGTAAGTGTGGGGGTCCCAATCCCCCCCACACTACCCCGGGGACCGCCACCCCACAGGGCTCTAACATAGTATATGCGGGGGCCCCGGGGACCGCCACCCCCGGGGCTTCTTGAAAATGGGTGTGGGGGCTCTCAGCCCCCCCAGCCCCAGGGACCGCCACCCCCTGGGTCTCTAACATAGTATATGCGGGGGGGCTCACGGCTCCCCCGCAGCGCCGGGGACCGCCACCCCCGGGACTTCTTGAAAATGGGTGGGGGGCTCTCAGCCCCCCTATCCCCAGGGACCACCACCCCCGGGGCTTGAAACAATTTGGTGTAGGGGGCTCTTGGGCCCCCCAGCCCCACGTACCGCCACCCCCAGGGCAACTTGAAAATGTGGAAGGGGGGCCACGCAGTCCCCCTCCTGGAGCCTTGTTTAGGCCCTGGGGACCGCCACCCCCCAGGGCCGGCTCCTGCAGTGTCCCGGGGTGCTCCCGCCCTGTCATTGCAAACTACTTTGCTTCATTGAAACAAGAGCAGGGAAACCTGCTCTCGCTTCAATGAAGCAAAGCTGATTGCTTTTCCACATGGGGAGCAGCATGTTAGCTGCTCCCCATGTAGAAAAGCAATGCCGGCTACCGCAGGACGAGGGGAGCCGGCTGGGACCGTGGGGGGATTGGGGACCCCCCATGGCCCCCAATGAGGAGGGTCAGCCCGAGGGGATGGGGTCCCCGGGGCAAGTAGTAGCCCTGGAGCGGGGCCAAGCGGCCCCCCTCCTAACAATTTTTTTTTTAAACGACCCCCAGGGGATGGGGTCCCCGGGGCCATAAGTGGCCACAGGAGGGGGGCAAGGCAGCCCCCTCCAAAATAAAAGAAAAGGGCCATGCCCCGGGGGATGGGGTCCCCGGGGCAAATTATGGCCTCGGGAGTGGGGCCACGCGGCCCCCTTCCCAATTCTTATTTTTTTTATAAAAAAAAAATGGGGGCAGGCCCTGGGGGATGGGGTCCCCTGGGCCAATAAATTAGAAAAAGAAGGGGGGCTGCACAGGCCCCCTTCTAAAAAAAAAAAAAATGGGTTTGGGCCGGAGGCCACGCCCCCTCCTTGTACCACTCTGCAAACACGCCCCCTGGCACGTTTTCAGAGGCGGAACTAATTCCCCTTGAATACTGGGGGTCCCTGGGGGCCAACTAGCCCACCAGGAACCTCCAGTATGCGCCAGGGGGCTGCGTTCCGAGAGGTGTAATGAGGCTATGCCCCTTTTTACACCTCTCTGCAACGCAGCTCCGTGGCGCTTACTGGGGGTACCTGGTGGGCTAGTTGGCCGCCAGGGGACCTCAGGATTCAAGGGGACTTAATCCCCCAACTTAAAACGCGCCAGGGGGTGCGTTTGCACAGTGGTGAAGGTAAGGGGCGTGGCCTGAGGTGATATGTGTGCAAACACGCCCTGTGGTGCGTTTTAAGTTGGGGAATTCATTCCTCTTCAATCCAGAGGTCCCCTAGGGGCCAACTAGCCCACCAGGTACCTCCACTTAGCACCACGGAGCTGTGTTGCAGAGTGTTGTAAAAAGGGGCGTGGCCTCTGAACACCTCTCTACAATGCAGCTCCCTGGCGCATACTGGAGGTACCTGGTGGGGAGTTGGCAGCCAGGGGACCTCAGGATTCAAGGGGACATAATCCCCCAATTTAAAACACCCCACCGGGCGCTTTTGCACAGTGGTGAAGGTAGGGGGCGGGGCCTGAGGTGATATGTGTGCAAACACGCCCTGTGGCGCGTTTTAAGTTGGGGAATTAATTCCTCTTCAATCCAGAGGTCCCCTAGGGGCCAACTAGCCCGCCAGGTACCTCCAGTAAGCACCACAGAGCTGCTGTAAAAAGGGGCGTGGCCTCTGAACACCTCTCTGCAACGCAGCTCCCTGGCGCATACTGGAGGTACCTGGTGGGCTAGTTGGCCCCCAGGTGACCGCAGGATTGAAGAGGAATTAATTCCCCAACTTAAAACGCGCCACAGGGCGTGTTTGCACAAGTCACCTCAGGCCCCGCCCCCTTCCTTCGCCATTGTACAAATATTCCTCTAAAATCAGCCGAACTACGAATTTCGATTTACTCACCTGTTATCAGGAGAGAACCCAGTGCTGCATCTTTTAGCCCAGCACTGACCCTGAAAAGTAATTCTAAGCGTACTTACCAGTAACTTGTATTTCTTTCCATAGGAATCCATTGTGTGGTTTTCACCAGAAAAGTTTCTAAGTGTCCATTTTTGAAACTTAAAAATATTCCTCCAAAATCAGCTGAACTACGAATTCCGATTTACTCACCTGTTATCAAGAGAGAACCCAGTGCTTCATCTTTTAGCCCAGCACTGACCCTGAAAAGTAATTCTAAGCTTAATTACCAGTAACTTGTATTTCCTTCCATAGAAATCCATTGTGTGGTTTTCAGCAGAAAAGTTTCTAAGTGTCTATTTTCACAAACTAAAAATATTCCTAAAAAATCGTCTGTATGACATTCTTTCAACTGTTTACAGGAGATTCACCAGTGCTGGATCCCGGATCCACCACTGAGTAAGAAAAAGTAACAATAACACTACTTACCTGCTAAGTGAATTTTCTGCCATAGGATAACATTGGTGATTCTATATGAAAAAACTTCTGTTAACTTTTAAAATACAATAATATTCCTTAAAAATCACTACTGAAACCAAAACGCTTTTACTCAATTGTTTACAGGAGATGTCCAAGGACTGAATCTAGGATCCAGTCCTGTGGTTAGAAAAGTAATCCATAAAGTAACTAATTGCATTTGACTAGAAATTCACATTGAGCTCAATGTTGCATTGTATTTTAAATTGTGTTGCACATTGCAACAACTGTAACTACTGTACTTAAAAGTCTATTGCCTATTTGCAAAGTATTTAAACTAAAGTAATTCATTCTGAGAAAGTATATTTTCTATTGTAATGTATAATGTAATTATAATGTAATTAAAAACAAATCTAAAAATAAATAGTTTAAAAAATAAATGTAGAAAATCAGTATAAAAAAATCAGTATAACAGTTAATACATTAAAAATTGTCATTTACAAAACCTATTGAAATTCACTGAAAAAACCATAGGTTTCAGGCCTGATATAGTTAGGAATTAGCATTTAAAAAACCTTTGAAATTCACTGAAAAAACCATAGGTTTCAGGCCTGATATAGTTAGGAATTAGCATTTAAAAAACATTTGAAATTCACTGAAAAAACCATAGGTTTCAGGCCTGATATAGTTAGGAATTAGCATTTACAAACCTTTGAAATTCACTGAAAAAACAATAAGTTTTAGGGGTGTTATAGTTAGCTGGACATTTCACTCGAACAAAACCATTGAAATTCCTCCGATATAGTTAGTTGTACTAACTACATCTCGGGCGCCCGCAATCCACTGCTGATGATGTGACATATTACATCATTCATGACATGGTCAGTGACATCACTGATGACATCTCAAATGACATCACTGATATATATATATATTCACTGAAAAAACCATAGGTTTCACACATGTTATAGTTAGGAATTAGCAGTTAAAAAACCTTGCAAATTCACTGAAAAAACCATAGGTTTCACCCACGTTATAGTTAGGAATTAGCATTTAAAAAACCTGTTTTTTTAAGTGAATTTGCAAGGTTTTTTAAATGCTAATTTATGAATGTATTATTATATTTATTAAATATTTATTTTAAAATAAGCTACCTATGTATGTAGTTATAGATTGACTTTATCCTGTAATATGGAATGGATCAGCGCTTTTTTTTTTATTTGGATAAAGTTGAACAGCATAGTTAATATCTTCTATAAACTTATAAACACTTTAAAACTTTTTTTTTTTATTTAAAGGGTTTTTGACGCATGCGTATGTGCTCCGTGTGCGCATGCGTACGTGTTCCACGTGCGCATGCGTACGTCGTGCGTGCTCCGTACGCGCATGCGCTCCGTTTAGAAGCAACACTTTTCATTGGTTTATAGTAGTTTCAGGTCATGTGATTAAGAAACAACACTTTTCATTGGTTTATAGTAGTTTCAGTTCCAGAAACTTCCAACACCACACCCACTCCCCTCATTATTTCTTCTGATTCCCTGGGAGAAGGAGCTGAGCAGCTTTTCCAGTACTCCAGTACTTGAGAATGGCAGAGCAGCAGTCATCTTCTGGGAGTGAGCAGGAGACCCTTGTGAGACAGAGGAAACAGAAAGACTCTTTTATATGGCAATTTTTTACATTTCCAGAGGGGCAGAAGAAGGTGAATGCTCCAAAAGTCACCTGCACTATTTGTGGTGTTGTCTTATCAAGAGGAGATCCTAAAAAGAAATACTCTTTTAGTATTTTCACTATGATCAGGCACGTTAAAGGAGTACATCCTGTGGCTTTTGCTCGAGCTGCTAGAGACAACCCTCCAGCAGCTCAGCCGAGCACATCCGCAGCAGCTCAGCCGAGCACATCATCGGCAGCTCAGCCGAGCACTTCATCTGCGGCAGCAGCTTCACCTGCTTCTGTTCCTCTGGATATACACCCTCTGTTCAAGAGGGTGCATATACGGTGCAATGCGTGCAATGCTCTTCTCTCTTATGGTGACACCAGCATTCCCCTAATAGAGAGCAAGATACAGCAGCACACATGCGGCACCCCATAATTTTTTTCATTTTTTTGTTCCTCTGTTCCTCAATTAACACAACGGCTCTTTTTAGAGCCACCTAACATCTAAACACTTAAATTTGATTTTTAATTCTATTTTTTTAATGATTTTTTTCCGCCGTGCGCGCACCTCGCGACGGTGCGCGCACGGTGCGCGCACCTCGCGATTTTTTAAACAAAAATAAAATGTTTTTTTCACCCTTCGGTGTCCTTCAGGGACCCCCTGACAAAAGCTAGGGGGTCAGGAACTCTGTACCCTGCCCCCTTTTCACGTTCTCCACCTTTCTTTTTCACTGTCACACACAAAATGGCGGACAACACTTCCTGATTTCGACCGATTCGAATGTTGACTGACATGTAACCACCAATCACAATTACGCTCGCGCACGTTAAGGTGCGCACACGGTGCGCGCTTATAGATATTTATGTACAATTAACTGCAATTTTCTCAGGAACTACTGAACAGATTGACACCATATATGCAAAAGGCACATCCCTGACCTGAGGACTACCTCTTTGCCAAATTTCAAGTAATTCTGTTCAGTCGATCGGGCTGTACCTTCGACTAAAGGTCCTATGGGAAAATGCGTTTTGGGACCCCCCTTTTTTCTCAGCCCCCGCTTGACGAATCACGCCGAGACTTCCAGGGTAGGAGCTGAGCGGAGCGCCCCATTAGTTTTGAAAATTTTGTGAGGATCCGTCAACCGGCGCCAAAGTTATTCAAAATAGAATTTTCAGATTTCCTATGGAAACACGGTCCTAACTATAACTATCTACTGGCGACTGCCAGTAGATAATATATATATATATATATATATACTTTTTTTTTTTTTAAAGCAGCTGGGTGCACAAACTGGGACGACAAAATAAAAAAAATATGATGGGGCGTATTCTCAATGACATATTGCTGAGTTATCGGAACTTTAAGGCAGCGCAGAACAGCGGACATTGCCAAAATGGCATGGCTCCTAAGCCACACAATAGCTGAATTTTGGGAGATGTGGGAACCAAGTATGTGTGAAGGAGGAAAGTCACCCATCAATAACAATGCACACAATGCCAAGTGTAGCGGTGATGTGCTGGACCGACCTCACTATGCAGAACACAGACCTCTCCATGTGTACATATTCTGCTGGTGTTGTGGACAGTGGACACAACCATGTTACCTCAGGCAGTGGGGAAGATCTCGGTCATGTAGCTGTGTCGTTCCCCCCTGTAAGCGGAAGTGGAGTGTACTGGTCCAACGTACGCCACTCCAGCCTAGGAGTGTGAATAAATAGGCCAAGGCTCTGGGCGTGGTTCACTTCTGGGAAGGCCAACGCGTCTGCCAGAGCGGCGGCCCTCACCCTGCAACGAGTCCGCCGCAGTGACCGCCGGACTCCTCGACACAGGCCCCCTGCAAACCAAGCAGCACAGCACCGCAGAGTTATGTCTGTACAGACTACTGCTTTCGATGTACACTGTGGACAGCAGGGCTCACAATTCACATTGAGTCGCGATTGCAGATGACGCAGTCCAGTAGGCAACAGACATTACTCCCCGTGCGGCCCTCCGGACCACGCATCATTGCTGGCTGTGCACACGCTGAGTGATTCAGGTGCCACTAGCTCAGTGCACCACAAGTCACTGCCACGTAGCCTTATTGAGACAGAATTCATCAGGCAAAACACATTGCTCCAAGTGCGGCATGCCCGGACCATGCATCATCGCTGGCTGCACACACGCTGAGTGCTTCAGGTGCCACTAACTCTGTGCAGCTCAAGTAAATGCCACGTGGCTGTTGGCCCTTGCTGACCGCTGCCTCCAGCCTACACTGTGGTTAGCAGGGCTGACAATTCAGATAGAGTCGCGATTGCAGATAAATCAGTCCAGTGTGCAACAGACAATTTGCTACCAGTCTGGCCCGCCCGGACCACGCATCATCGCTGGCTGCGCACACGCTGAGTGCTACAGGTACCACTAACTCTGTGTAGCTCAAGTCAACGTCAAGTGGCTGTGGGCCTTTGCTGGCCGCTGCCTCCGGCCTACACTGCGGTCAGCAGGGCTCACAATTCAAATTCAGTCTTGATTCATTAATTGCATAGTCCAGTAGGCAACAGACATTGCTCCCAGTGCGGCCTGGCCGGACCACGCATCATCGCTGGCTGTGCACACGCTGAGTGCTTCAGGTGCCAATAACTGTCCAGCTCAACTCAATGCCACGTGCCTGTGGGCCCTTGCTGACCGCTGCCTCCGGCCTACACTGCAGTCACCAGGGCTCACAATTCAAATTCAGTCTTGATTAATTAATTTCAGATTCCAGTAGGCAACTAACTATAACGACCCTGAAACCTACATATTTCGACAATGTATTCCATACATCTTTCATCTTTTGTTCCATACGCCTACACTGCAGTCAGCAGGGCTCACAATTTGAATTCAGTCTTGATTTATTAGTCGCAGAAAGAATTGTACTCTATGTCCTCGGATTTTGTCAAGAGGAAGTGACAAAAAGCATTCCTCGATGTCTGTGCTGACTACTGCCTTCCATCTACACTGCGGACAGCAGGGCTCACAATTCAGATGGAGTCGCGATTGCAGATGATGCAATCCAGTAGGCAACAGACATTGCTCCCAGTGTGGCCCGCCTGAACCACGTATCATTGCTGGGTACGCACACGCTGAGTGCCACTGTTGCCACTAACTCAGTGCACCACAAGTCAACACCACGTGGTTGTAGACTCTTGCTGACCACTGCCTCCGGCCTACACTGCGGTCAGCAGGACTCACGCATATCCAATCCAATCCTGTCCTGCAAGGACACGCCATCATCAATGGATGCGCATACACTCAGCTCTTCAGGTGCCACTAACTCTGTGCATCGCAACTCATGGACCCTTTATGATTGACTTTTGTACTGTAGACACCAAACACAACAATGTCACCTCAGGCAGCAGGAATATCCCGAATGGACATTAACAATTTCTTCACATCAGCACGCTCATCTCTGGTGCCCCTACCTCTGTGCACCACAAGTCATGGACCCTTTACGGTACAATCTTTTGTGTGTGATTTAAGATCTGGTGCCCCTACCTTAGTGCACCACAAGTCATGGACCCTTTGTGATTGAATCTCTGTGTGTGATCCGATGATCACTGTTGTAGTTGTTGCCAGCACCAACCATTCCCTGAGGGCTGGCTTCCACTCACCCCACACGCATCCAGCACAGACGTCACAGGACATGTGACCCTGGTAATAAAAAGGGGCCGAGCACATGTGCCTGTAGCCAGTTCCACTATCTATCTAACTGTGTCTGTGTGTTCATTATGTATGAATGATGGCCCTGGTCCCTACCACATTACATTGTGCAGTTGACTGCACACGCAACCATGTTACCTCTGGCAGTGGGGAAGACCTTGGTTATGTAACTTTGTCTGGGTCATTCTATGAGTACATGGGTAAAGACTGGATGATTAGAGCACTGCAAGGAGAGTGTATGGTGAATTAATAAGTGCTTGGGGATTGGCGGAGTGATTGGATAAGTACATATGTTGGTGGAGCCTAACCCCCCCCAGCATGAGCTTGGCTCTAATTGGCTGCCAACCAGTGGCAACCCCGGTGGAGCATCCGGATTGCAAACCAAGCCTTGGGAGAGCCGACGCTACGCACAGAGCGTGAGTGGGCACCGTGCCGGCTCCTGAGGCACCCGCCTTCTTTGCTACGGGAACCACACAGAATTTGCTGCAGTACCATGGTTTTCCGCCCACTAAAATCTGGGCCACTGGCTAGCAGGAATACCGCACGGATGCCTGGAAAACCGAGTCCAGGAGCTTGGAATTCTCATTGTGGTATACTGCATTCTCATTCAGTGGATACCCTCCCAGGTCGTTAATCTCTAGATCAAGGAATTCTGACAGTTCGTGCCCCGGAGTCACTTCCACTGGATCCCCTAAAGCGAGCTACTGGGTTCGTGGAGCACTGGTAATAAAAGGCCCAGAATCCTGTCTGCAAGATATTCCCAGCCCCACAGCTGGATCATAGACATAGGGCGGATAGAATCTACGGAATTCTGTAAGCATCAGCGGAGTGGGCAGAGCCGGCGTACGCCAGTCAAGGGCGCAACTAGAGCCAAATTTCAGGGGAGGCTGATAAAAATTTCGGGGGGGGATAATTCTGGCAGTCATAGTCAGAGTGGAGATGCAGGGGCTCTAAGAAGAGGTGAAAACACAACAAAGCATCATTTATAGGTAAATTGTCTTTTAAAGATCTGTGAATTACTCGGGTGCCGTGCTGAGAGCCTCGCACCCAGCGCATTCACACAAGGGGACCGCGCTGAGAGCCGCGCACCCAACGTGTTCACACTAGGGGGTCACGCTGAGAGCCGCACACCCAGCGCGTTAACACTAGGGGGCCGTGCTGAGCACAGCGTTAGGATCGCCACTCCAAACTTTTCTTTAAAAAAAAACGGTCCACTTCCATTAATTTAAATTTCCCCGAGGACCCCTTTCCCCGGGCCATGCCCAATTCTTGAATGTTTTTATTATTCATTAGGATGGGGGGCCACGTGGTCCCCCTTCTCTTGTCCACTTCTGGCCCCAGGGACCCCATCCCCCATGGCCTGGTATCTTCGTTGGGGACAGTGGGGGAAGCCCCAATGCCCCGACGGTCCTGCCGCCTCGGCACCTCCTGCAGGAACCCGCATTGCTTTTGGGCAAGGGGAGCTGCTAGTATACAGCTCCCATTGACCAAAAGCAATCCTGCTTTGCTTCATTGAAGCGGGAGCAGGTTTTCCTCCTCTCGCTTCAACGAAGCAAACCAGGGTTTGCTATGACAGGGTGGGAGACGTGCTTTCACCCTGTCATAGCAAACAACAATGTCCCGGGGGTGGGATCCCAGGGACATTGCAGGAGCCGGACCTGGGGGGGGCAGTCCCCAGGGCCATCAAGGGCTCCAGGAGGGGGCCGTGCTGCCCCGTCCCTCTATTTTCAAAGCCCTGGGGAGGTGGTGGCCCCTGGGGCTTCAGGGGGCCCGCCAGGCCCCCCTTGCATATTTAATTAAAGCCCCAGGGGGTGGCGATCCCTAGGGCTTGGGGGGCCTCAGAGGCCCCCCATAATTACAAAACAAGCCCCGGGGAGGTGGCGGTCCCCAGGGCTGCGGAGGCCCCCGCAATATAATTATAGGATTGCCCCCGGCACCTGGCCCACACGTGGGCTCATTTAAATGAAGTGGGGGTGCCCCGCGTCATTTATTAAAAATACATTCGTCCGGACACGCACACCCAGCACGCATTAGGGATGTTTAAATAAAAAACCCTGGGGTGGGCCTGGGGGTTTCCTACCCTGCCCCCTTTTCTTCTTTTTTAATCTTTTTTTGACTGTTTTCAGATGGCTGCCAACACTTCCTGGTTTGGAGTGTTGGCAGCCAATCACAGTGAAGCTTGTGGTCAGGAGGGTGAGTGAACCCACCGCTGCCCCAGATATCAAAACTTTTATTTTTTGAATTTGCCAGCCATTACTGCACGGATTTACACCATTTAAAAACAAAAGACGCTTTCTGAATCAAGCAATAACTTTTTGCCAAATTTGGTGTGATTCCGTTCAGCAGTTCGGGCTGTAGCCTTGGCTAAAGTTCCTATGGGAAATAGATTTTTTGACTTTTATTTTTTGACTTTCTCAACAACTACTGAACGGATTTACACCATTAAAAAAAAGGTCACTTTCTGAACCAAGCTCTACCTTTTTGCCAAATTTGGTGTAATTCCGTTCAGCAGTTCGGACTGTAGCCCGTAATAAAATTTCCAATGGAAATTAACATGGAGAAAACACTTTTCGGGACCACCCATTTTTCTCAGCCCCCGCTTGACGAATCACTCCCAAACTTTCAGGATAGGAGCTGACCTGGGGAGAATTTCGCGAACATTCGTCAAACGACACCAAAGTTATTAGCAAATCAAAAACTGCTTTTCCTATGGAAACTAGGTTCTAACTATGCACTATTTACAAACGGTAGTGGTGGTCTCGTTGGTAGCACATCACTCTCTATGTGCATTATACATTGATATCACAGTGTTGGTGCCCCTCAAAGTTAAGAATCTACATGCCACTACCTAAGGTGTCAGTCCACTGTGGCCCAAATGAACCCAGTAGTAATGTCAAAACATACAAATGAACCTCGGCACTCCAATCAATTCAATGTTAATTCATAAATACTTCTATATGCACGTAGCTCGGATCACACCAGCAAACAAAAAGTTTTTTACTTGCTGTACAGTTTAATATACATATGTAACATACAACTTTGACCATATATTTGGAAGAAATAACATTGTATTCCAAGGATGTAGGGCTTGATACAATGATCCTCCCATCAGATGTTGAACCGGCAGCCGACATGTGTTTCGTTATAAAATAACTTTTTCAAGGCTGCAAAAAATGCCATAAAGAAAGATCCAATATTTACAGCTACATTTTTTTACAACAACATTTTTTCCAAAGGACAGCAAAGTAAATAGGAATAAGACATTTGTATATAAATAGTAAAGATTATTTTATTATTTGTTTCTTTATCTTTTACATAGACTAGTAAAGATAGACCCAAAAGAACCAATAGTGAGTATCCTTGTTTATACAGTGCAAGCAAACCCAAATATGAATGTTTAATGCATCCAAGCGTTTGTGAATGTAATTAAAAGTGATGACGACTGGTACAAATAATTTCATATATAGTACCTTCAATATATAGTGTATACGTCCCAAAGAATATTCCATAAAAATTCAGCTCTTCAAGTAGAAGTGATCAGTCCCTAACAGATATTAACAAGAGAAAAGCAGGACAAATTATAGCATGATCCTGATCTAATAGTGGATATTACGTTTTTTCCTCCTAACTCATACTTCATAGGAGGTACCATAAGTTGGCATATATACCCATTCAAAGTAGTACTTTTATCCGGAACGAGAATTGTGCCCCACCGTATTCTAATGGATCCGAAATTAGTCATCTGCAAGAGGAAAGAAAGACGAAATGTCTCCCTCATATGTCTATCAACAAGCAAACTAGTATTAAATGTATAGCAGTACAATTGATATCTGTCATTTCTTTAAAATCAATTTCAAATAGCCAAACTAGGCCACACAAGTGAGAATTCACTATTATGGTGGGGCTTCGAAGAGGAAAATAATAGAAGCTGTACAAAAAGGGAGGGAACCAAAACTATTTAAAACTCAAGATTTGGAAACCCCTAAGCAAAGACCTCCCATAAAAAAAAGGATACCTGTAAGGCCCAATGATAACCAAGGGCGTTCTACTAAAACCACCACTACAGGTAGTCCTACTGGAATCATAACTCCTGCTTCTAATGAGGGTGTCTATGGGTCACTGGCACATATAGAGCACATTGTTAGGTCAATGATTTTGCCAGTCCTTGAAAGGATCAAATTGGTAGATGAAAAGCTGGTGAAATTGGAACAGTTAACTCTGGATAATTTTACTTCCCTAAAGAACCTGATAAAGGTAGAAGTTAGAGGGAGACCAGAGAATTTACCATCATCCAATGCTGATTCTGCAAGCACTATAAGTGCTGGAAGCGTTGTAAGTGCAGGATTGACAGTTCAATCCACAAAGGTACTAAATTCCAAAGGTCTGAATTGTAACCAACAAAAGTTAGTAAAACGTGCTAATAGTCCAACATCTAGTGCAGGGAAGCTTACAAAGGGAAAAGCTGTTATACCACAAAGCACAGAAAAAACAACACATAAGCACGAAGGAAGTATAAAAACTCCTTTGGTAACAATTGACCTACCACCAGATTCGCTACCCTACACAATTGTACTTACTGGCGTCCCTGAACTGAAGAATGGGAAAGCAGAATCCTACCAAGAGTTAAAGAATAAAGTGTTATACTGGTTGAATACGAACAGGCCGATCCCTAGACACTTAAATGGGGAGATACTGTTTGTCAGAAGGGTTGGCTGGATAGGTAGGAAGGCAAAAGACATACAAGGAGACACGATCATAGTCAACTTCAGGGATAGAAATGTAGTGGCACTAGTCTGTAATGACGAATACTATAATGACAAGGGCCCTATTAGAATAAAAAATCTTAATTATTTTTACAGTGAGAAGGCTACCCGTACATATAAATGCCGGGCAAGCACGGCATATGAAGTTATGCCGTGGGGGCCCGACAATTTTTTCCACATACCCACAAATAATCGCTTCTCTGAGCTATATGGGTTGGACGAGACAAATTGACTTGATGTAAGTTATGATAAAGAGGATGATATTATTGCTAAACCCATTAAGGCAACTATGGATGGATGCATTACTAGGGACATAGCCAAACAGGATAATAACCTAATCCTGCAAACAGAAGTGGGGAATATTAATCCACCAATAATAAGAACTGGTGATTTTACAAATATAGACTTGGGCCAACCTGACAGTACTAAGGAAGTTGTGGTCAATTTAATCTCTTGGAATATTGCTGGTATAAAGAAAAATCTGTCCGATCCTGCATGGCACAATTATATCAGCAAAGCGGACCTCATTTTGTTCCAAGAAACATGGGGGGTAGAGCACTCTTTTAAAGTAGGTTATAGGTCATTCCATATAGCAGCATCACACTTAAATAAAGGTAGACCATCTGGCGGTTTGATAATCTGGGCAAAAATCACGCTGGGTATTGACTTTACACAAGTGGATTCTAACAGCCCTGATATTTTGGCTATAAAATTTAATGACACTAAAGGACGGGCAATGTGTATTATTAATATTTACAACAGACCCCATCCGTCAAATAAAGAATCAGATACAATAGCCCAACTAGATGGTTTTATCCGTAGTTTGGATCATAAAACTATGCTGATTATAGGAGGAGACCTCAACAGGAGCTTCGAACCCATCACGGGGCTAGATGATATCCATGGAGAAGAAGATAAGGCCTATAATATTCCTAGCATTGACGCAAATTACTTAACACCCTGCACAAATAGTTCACTGCAGATGTTAAGATTGACTATGGAACATGGCCTACGCTCCTGTAATGGCCGACTCCCTTCTGATTGCCCAAGTAAACCGACCTTTGAAAGAGGTTGTTCTACTAGCCATCTTGACTACATACTGGTTTCCTTGAACCTATGGCCAATGCTCATAGATTTGAATGTGGATAACCGTATTGAAAGTGACCACTTTCCTCTTTCCTTGACTATCACTGGCTCATTGTTTATGTTCCCTAAGGTATTGATACCTAGTGATTATATTTCCACCTACGAGCCCTTGGAGTCCAACAATTGCAGGTCTTTAAAATGGCCTGCTGTAATGGGTAATGTCGATACAATTAGAGAAATCTATGTACTCTATGTAAAACTTATGTCGTCCTTAGATAAAATTAATACTGAGGAACGCTCGGTATCATTAGTACATAGGAATCTGATGCAGCAACTTAGGAAAATCCTCTCAAAAGAGGTTAACATAGGCCAAGCCTGTCGGAATAACCGGCCTAAGGAGAGCCTTTGGTATAACAAAGCCTGCCGGCAGGCCAAATTAGAACTAATAAAGGCCATAAAAGGGAAGCAAATAAATATCTTGAGAGAAAAAAGGAAATTTTATAAAAACACTATTTTACTTGCAAAAAGATCTTGGGATGAACAAGTCTGGGCAGATTTACTTCAAGCTTGTAAATCAAAAGATCAAACGTTGTTCTGGAACCTTATAGCAAAGGGCACCAAAGAAGGTGTGCAATCCAGAGATAGGTTTCTAGAAGAAAAGGTCTGGGTCAAACACTTCTCCTCATTGTACTCATGTGTAGGGGAGGAGGAAGGAATGACAAACGAATACCTAGGGCAAAACACTTGTGATACAACGCTAACATTTAGCCTGGCAGATACCATACTAGCCATTAATTTAGTTAAACAAGGCAAAGCCCCAGGTCCAGACAAAATCCCTGGGGACCTCTGGAAACACGAGAATAATCTGTGGGCACCCTATATTAATCTACTTAGTAATGACATTGCAAGAGGTGCCCCAATTCCAGAAACCTGGCAGGGTGCAGAAATTGTGACCATTTTCAAGAAGGGGGACAGATCCAACCCATCAAATTATAGACCTATCAGTTTGATAGATGTCTTGCAAAAAATTTATGCGCGTCAACTTCTCAATAAATTGAATATGTGGATTGAGGATCACTCTATTTTTACCAAATACCAGGCAGGTTTCAGAGCCAAAATTAGTACTGTAGACCAGGTTTTTAGATTCTTATGTTTAACATGGAAATATATTAATATAAGGAAATCCCATCTATACATAGCCTTCGTGGACCTTAAAGCGGCCTTCGATTTGGTTCCCAGGGGGCAGTTATGGAAAAGGTTGAGGGATATGGGTGCCCCTGGGGACATCTGCCATCAATTGATTAGGCTACACGAGGGTAACTATGCAAGAGTAAGGTGGGGGCCAAATGGAGAGCTATCGGAGAGAATAAATATAAAGAGAGGTGTCCGACAAGGTTGTGTTTTGGCACCAACTCTTTTCTCTCTCTACGTAAATGACATCCCTGAAACCCTCTTGGGCTGCGAGCATGACTCTCCCAAGTTGTGTGGTCAAGCCGTTCCGGCATTATTATTTGCGGATGACACGATTTTAATCTCCCAGACACCTAATGGTCTGCAAAATCTTTTGAATAAATTTCGGGACTACTGCTTGGATAAAAACCTTGAAATTAATGCTTCTAAAACGAAAGTTATGGCGATTAATCCCCACAGAGGGTTTAACAAAGTCTTTAATGTAAATAAGGAAAAGATTGAACAAGTGAACAATTTTAAATATTTGGGTATCACCCTTGACACTAAAATGAACTGGAAACCGCAAATAGAAAAATCGAGGTTAACATTAATACAAAATAAAGCCCCTATAATCAGGAAGTTTAAAAGCAGCTCTATTAAAGCAATATCACCTGCTATTGAACTTTTTAAATATAAAGTTCAATCAGCTACCCTATATGGGGCAGAACTATGGGGCCATGTACCACGAGATTCTTTTCAGTCCAAGAAAACAGTTTTTTCAGGCAACTCTTAGCGATCCCGGGCTGTACCCCTCTTGTCCCGTTATTTTGGGATTTGAATATACGTCACTTGGACGATCAAGCTCATTTACGCCCATTACTGTATTGGGTGCGCCTGTGGTCAACTGATGAGCTTGCAGACTACAGAGACGCACTGAAGGAAATAATCCAAATAAAGAATGCTACTCAGTTGGTTTGGTTAGCGTATATTGAAAACTGGTTCACAAAGCTGGGCTTACGCAACTTTTGGACAGATCCGGATTCACTAATCAATTCCTCTAAAAAATTGTTGAAGGACACATATTGGGACTATATTAATAACTCTGTATTACATAACCCCAAACTTGGACCACTGACCCTTAAATTTTTAAATTTTAAATGTGAAAGCAAATTCGAAAATTATATGGATGAAATTGAACCCCCTTTGGCTAAATCATTGTATTTAAAGTATCGCTATGGTATTTTGCAACTCAGTTCTAGAACATCAAAATGGGCGCCCAATAATAATAATAACAAATCTGACCTGTGCAAATTGTGCAATATGGAGGCAAAGGAGGACGAGACCCATGTTCTTTTTATATGCCCTGCATATATGCGGCCAAGGATAAAATGGATCAAACCTATTTGTCTAAACTTGGGTCTTCGTCGTGTCCAGGACGGGGAAAGAATATTTAAGGGCGACTCATCACAGAGGATAGTATTTAGCCTGAGTCGTTTTTTATTTAGTGTTGCGATAATTAGGAAAAGGAATGGTCAAAAAATGTAATGGTATCTTCACTAAGCCTGGTTCTTAAAAAATGTTTTAAAAAAAACTTTTTAATTTCTATTTTAAAAGGTTGGTAAACCAACAGTGTGTATAAATTAATATTTGAAAAATTTTTTATATTGTATATTGTATTTATGTATGGATTATTTGTACCCACCAGAAATGCTGCACTTTGTCATAATGATTGTTTTTTATTGTACGGTACTCTTTTATGGTTATTATAACCGAAATAAAGAATTGAAAGTAAAGAACTCATCATTTAAATATTGGAAAATGTCTTCTTCAACCGAAACATTTATATTTTAATATATACTGATTATTAAGCGGCGCAGTCGTTAAAGTCAAATGCCAAAAAGAGTCGTGCCCCAATGCATCATGAGCCAAACATTAAAATTCATTATTCTTAAAACAACATGAACGCTAGGCAAATATATATGAGGTCTATACACCATTTGTTGAATTGACAGTTCAAAACGTAAAGACTTACAAATTGGTAGGCGAAGAATGTAGGGCTATGATATGCCCCTGAAAGGCAAAAAAAATAAAAAAATAATATGTGTTAAGCAATGAATCCATAATTTAACTTTTACATAGTAGCCACCCTAGGTAGTCTACCTACACGTCATCATTAAACATGTAACATAGTAAGTTCTCGCAACAGATAAAGTAATCTTGATAAAGCTGTCTATCTCACATCCAAAAGCAATATTTCGTAAAACCACACCCATCCTAAGCCTTAATTTCGGTCGCAGTGAAAATAAGGTAATAATATCCTCACTGTTGCTAAAATTAGCCATCAAGATTGCGGGTGGCTAAGCTCGATAGTGGCTAACTCATTTGCCTGTGGTATTTTATGTTCATTTCACATATAGTGAAATGATGTTCTTGATATTCAAAATTAAGCAAGGAGGCCTTTTACAATTACGAGTAACCAAACTCTAAAGCTTCCGGTTCGTACCCGCACTACCCTGTCAGTGAGCTCTCTGACGTATGTCGAGGCAATTCCGAATTGGTCAGCAAACACTTTTCTGACTCTTGGTACCCTTTTTACAAGACCTTCGCGTCAATTACGTACGACGTAACTCCGAACGGGTTGTCTCTTCCGTTTATTTCATGAAAACAAAGTATGGACTGATTAGGCCCGATTAGTCATACTCAGTTCAAACGGCAGCAGCCATTGTTGAGTAGTATTTGTTTCTGCGTTCTGTGTTGTACTATATATCTATATCTAAAAAGGTATGATGTTAGTTTAAAATATATAAAGATACTCCTAAAATTTATTAATGAGAGTTAGTAAGCAAAAGAAGAAATACCAGTCACCATTAGTAATCGAATATTATTTACAATGGCTAAAGTAACTTTTACTAAGTTATATGGTGCCATTGAATTCCTACTTGAATATTAGTACGTAGCAAGGCAAAACGAGAGACTGTATGTTTTTTTGTCCAACCATAATAGAATATTTCTATTTACAAGATTTTTCTTTTAAATGATTACATGTTATAAATCTGTCACATATTTTCTTTTTTTGTAAATATTACAACAATCATGCATCATAATTTTATCAATATTAAATACTAGATAACAGCCTTGAACACAAGAAATACATGTTCAATTAAACAAAAGTCTAGCTCATACTGTAAAATTTATGTTGTTAAGTTCGGTATGTTCAAAAACTGTTCTAAGTAGACAATATAGCTCTATGTAAATTCCCAAAAAGGTTTTTGCAATCTTTTTCAAATATGTCATACAAAGAACCACAAAACGCGGAAGCCAAAAGTATAAAAGTACAGTCTCAATATACATCAAAATGTCCAAGCATACATATAATAAACATTTGGATAAATTCTCAGCTTTGGAAAAAGATTTTTTGTTGTTTCTTATACGTGTACTTGGGGAGTAATAAAATATCATGAGTTCTGTCTAATCCTTGAGGAAGACGTACAATTATTTATCAATATTGATGCCCCTTTCTACCGCCCGAACGCGGATGATCCATTGTGCTTCGGCCTTTCTTAACATTAGAGTTTTGTCTCCCCCTCTAGCATCAATTGAAATTTCGGCGATGCCATGGAAACTAAGACCTGTTAAGGGTCTGTCTGGATGGTCGACATTAAAATGCACAGCTAGAGGGTAGCTAGAGTCATTATTTCGGATGGCCCTTATATGTTCTTGGATTCTCTCCTTCAATGGTCGTATTGTGCTGCCTATATAAATTAGGCCTCAAATACAACGTATCCAATAGATAACATATCTAGTATTGCAGTTGATAAACTGAG
The DNA here is from genome assembly GCF_964204655.1 of Triturus cristatus. NCBI lineage: Eukaryota > Metazoa > Chordata > Amphibia > Caudata > Salamandridae > Triturus > Triturus cristatus. The sequence continues at coordinate 971,514,795 of NC_140589.1, forward strand.
GAATCTGATATAGTGTGTTTGTATTATATTTGAATTCTTTCAATTTATTACAAGCAAATTGGCACATATTGCAATGTGCACATTTGTAAAAACCATTAGGTTTGGTAGATAACCAGGTATTATGAGTGTGTTTAGGGGGTAGGTAGCTTGTACACAAAAAGTCCCTCAGCATTCTTCCCCTGCTGTATATAATACTGGGATTAGGTGAAACAATCTTCTTCATTGCACTATCCAAATTTAGAAGAGGCCAGTGCTTTTTCATGATTCTATAGATCCGATGACTATGTGCATTATAAGTCGTGATCAAACTGATTTTATCTCTGTTTCTCTTCTTCTGTGTGACGTTTGACTTTTTCAATATAGACTGTCTAGTCTTCTGTAAGATTCTCTTTCTAGATTCTTTTAGTACATATGAAGAATATCCTCTGCTTCGAAACCGTGTTTCAAGATTCGCCAGTTCATGATTGAATATGTCTTCCTCACTGCAATTCCTCCTGAGTCTGGTCATTTCGCCAAAAGGAATGGAGTTGACCTGCATTGTAGGATGAGCACTAGAGGCATTCAATAAAGCATTGCATGCCGTTGGTTTCCTATATAATCGGGACATGATTTTATTGTCCTTAATGTAAATCTTGACATCCAAAAATTCTATTTCGGATTTGTCATGTTTTGAGGTGAATTTCAAATTATAGGTATTATCGTTTAGATAATCCGTCAAAGCCTCGAATTGGTTCACGCTACCTGCCCAAATGACAAAAATGTCATGTATATAGAGTGTCCAATAAACTATAAGTCCTGTAAGTTCTGGGGGTCCCAAGAGCCATAGATGTTTAGCCTCAAATCTGCCCATGTACAGATTAGCGTACGATGGGGAGAATTTTGATCCCATGGCCAAACCCATGGATTGTTTGAACCACATGCCTTGATGCAAGAACACATTGTTCTCTAAAACTATCTTTGTAAAATCAAGCATCATCTCTGTATGCACAAGCATAGTAGCATCTCTTTGGTAAAGTGTGTCTTTGAGTGTCTGTAATCCTAAATCTTGGGGAATGCTAGTATATAAGGAACAGACATAAAAAGTGGCAAGCGATAGTTCTTCCATGTCCTCCAATTTATTGAGTAAATCACCAGTATCCCTAATGTATGATGGCATATTTTGTACTAGTGGTTGCAAATAAATGTTGATATATTCAGACAAGCGTTCTGTAGGGGACCCGATACCAGGGACAATTGGTATCCCTGGAAGGAAGGGACCCGGCTTATGAATTTTAGGCAGTGCATAGATACAAGGTGCTCGAGGTGTGGACACAAAAAGGTATCTGTGTTCTATGTCCGAAATCATGCCCGGTTGTTTCCAATATGCCAATCTAGATTCAATGTGTTTAGTGATGTCGTTCAAAAGTTTGTTTGTAAGTCTAGTATATGCCAAGTCCTCTCTCAGTTGTCTATCTATTTCTTGTACATAGTCATCATTTTGCATAATGACTATGTTCCCCCCTTTGTTCGCTTCCTTAATGACAGTTTCTTGGTTGTTTGCCAGACCTTTTAAAGCCTGAAATCCTATTTTAGTCAGATTGTATGACTGCTTTGATGGTGTGCTGGTCAGCTTATCCTCTAAGCAATGTAAGTCATGACTAACTGCTTTGTAAAAGGAATCAATCAAGTTATCAGCAGGCAAGGTTGGTGTAAATCTAGATTTTGGTCTCAGTCCACTGTCAGTGTCTATATTTGTAGGGATGTCAAATTCTGCAAGAGTATCCGAAAAAGTATGAGAAGAGTCATCTAGTGATAGCAATACATGCACATCATGAATGTCCCTTATTGTTCTATTACATGGTGGTGTAGGAGTAGAACAAGCAACCACAGACAAGGGATTCTCCTCAAAGAACTTTTTTTATTTCATTTAACGCACACATTTGAATAGATCAATATGCAATTTTACAAAATCGGGCTGAGCTGTCAGACAAAAACGTAGACCCTTAGTAAGGACACTCTTATCATACGTGGACAATTGTATAGAAGACAAATTGACAATAGTGATAGCATCAGAAAAAGTTGGTTCAAGGCTTCATTTTCATATAGTTCAATATTTGTAGATGCACTCAATTCTTCGAACCTCGGGATGATGATCTGGTGTTGGTTGCACCCTCCCTTTGATTTCCTGCGACGTCTACCCTACCTTGTTTTTTCTTAATTGGCCTTGTTGTAATTGTTTCTTGTCCCCTTTTGGAAAATTTTAGATGTACCCGGTCTCCCTCAATACCATCAACACTATGGAGACTCAACAGGTCAGACTCGCTGTTGGAAGCTGTGACTACTAATGAGACAGTGGACCCTTCCATTACTGGTTGTTGGGGTTTTGTCTCATCAAACTTTTTTGCAAATGTAAAAATTAACTATAACTACCTACTGGCCAGCAGGTAATATATATATATATAAAATTCGATATTTTATACAATTATAGTTTTTACATCAATATTTTTTCCCAATATTTTGGTACTTACCTGTATAGGGAGGCGATATTTTTGCAATCTATATTTTTAAATTCGATATTTTGTCATTGAACCCACACAGCAGCAAAAATTTCAAAAGCTGAGTGACACAGGGTAAAAAGTACCTGTTCATTTGTACTGATTACTACACCATATACTGCCGCCAACAACCTTGTGCTGCTTAACTCTTGGTGAAGGAGGTAGCCTTCCACCACCATGAAGGTAGCGCTTTGGGAGCCCCGGGTCCAACAATACCGCAATCCAAGATAGGCCTATGTCATGGTGCACATGCATGATTCATGTTTGCCTATGATAAATAATCAGCCTTCGGGATCCAGACAACAGTACAGTTGGGCACTCATAGCAGAGTTACATGTGTCTTACCATGCAGAGGACTTTTCTGTACCAGCAACAAGTTGTGCTGGGTGTGCATTACAAAAGTACTAAACCTGGTGCAAAGTGTTAGTAAATCTGGGTCACAATGTTTGACCAAACACGTGCTGCAAACCACGAAACAGCACAAATCGATCTTTTCACACTCATGTGGGCAAGGATGCCCTCCCACCAATATGGCAGGTCAGGGATAGCGGAAGATGGAAGAGGCATCATGCTTCTTTTGACACCAATGGCTGTGGCCTCACTATCAGTAGTACAGCTGGTTCAGTGTGTTACAAGGGGACCACTGTACCACAGCTATGACTGTCTTGCTACCAGAATTAGGGGCAACAGGCCTGTAGTGTCATGAGATCTGCCTAGCCCAGAGCATTTTTCCTGAGCGCAGGTTTGTACTTTGACTGTGGCTGGGGAGTGGTACGTGGAAGGGAGGTTTGATGGAGATTTTTTCAATATTATATGTTTTGCTTCAATATCGACATTAACATATGCACATGCAGATGTATTTACTGTGTGCTTTTCACATTTGAGTTAACCATAACTACTGTAGGCCTCATTTTACTGTCGCAAGTGTCTGGGTTCCATTCTTTTCTTGTCATGTCTCTATCTTTATTTCAGGTGAAGTCAAATCAGCAATTTCAAATGATGTATCTATTGTTTTCTGATCACATGTGTGTGGGACTGGGCCCTTTATGCAGGATCACCCCAGATTTTTGGCTTTCTTTGCTGAATCTTTTTTTGTTGGCTTTTAGGACTCTGTGCACTTTGCTCCTGCTAATCAGGGGTAATGTGTGGGTTTTCATTGTAAAAGTGGCCTACACCTAATTGATACACTTAATTTATTTATAAGTGCCAAGTAAATGGTACTACTTGTACGAAGGGCCTATAAATTATAAGCTACTAGTAGGCTGCAGCACTCATTGTGCCAGTGAGTAAAGTAGCACTGTTAAATGTCTCAAGACTGCCACTGCAGCCTATAGTGTAGTTTTAAACTGCCATGTCGACATGGCAAAAAAAACCTTCTCTCAGGCCTCAACTTTCCTTTTTAACACTTCTAAGTAACCGCTAAGATAGGCCATAAATTATCACTGGGCAGGGGGCATGGTATGTAAGCAGTAGGACATGTGTATTTAAGTTTTACATGTCCTGACTGTAGAAAACTACTGAAGTCATTTTTATGGTCTGGCTTGACAGCGCACCTGTTACCAGACCGTCATGTGATCATCACTAGAGAGGGGCTTTGCTCCACCCACATGTTGGGAGCCAGCAGTACATGTTTTGATTGGGCAGAAGTTGTGTGATTACAAAAAAAAGTGCTTGCCCACTAGCAATTGTGGTAATTGTGTTTGTTTATCCAGCTATCTAAGCTTTAACCTTAAGGGCCACACCATGACATTGGAATGATATTAAAGTATCTTAGAACTCTAGATAATTTATGTTGTTTTGCTCTGGCAGCAGCACAGATACAAGGAGGGCAGTCATTAAGCTATATAGATTTTTAGGTCTGGCTAAGCAGTGCAACAGTCACCTGACTTTTTAACCTACACCAATATTATTCTATAGTTCTTTGCTTCCCCAAAAATACATATCTAATCCTATGCTATTTACTTGTAATGCTTCACATTACAATACAACATTATTTTAAAGCCCGACCTCTGGGCATTGCCAATGCTTGTTCATTGTTGCATGGCTAGCTCTCCTGTAGACTAACGTTGGGCTACCTTATCACACTTAACAAGTGATAACTTCACTTTGAAAACAGATAATTACATGCTTCTTGCACTCAACTGACTTGTAATTTAAAATCCTCTTTAATGGCATAGTCAGATTTTAAGTTACTATTCTGAGAATGCCCCTTTTAGAAAGCTGGCATTTTTCTGCCTAAATCAAATGTGCCTTTCTTACAATGTCCAGGGTCACATGACTATCAATAGATCTCCTGTGTTTGGTGTTTTGTGTGTTCCTTCTAGACTTACAGACAAATGGGCCTCAGGCATGGAGTAGGGTGCTTTTCTCCTGAGCAGGATGTCTTAGGGGGTTGTACCCAGCCTTCCAGATCTTCAAAAGGAAGTCTCAGAGCGTGTTCACACCCTTCCTGACTTCTAAGGGCGGGCTGCCCTGCCACTGAAAAATGCAGCTCACATCTAGGCCTGCCTGCCTGTCCTTTGTTAGCCATGACAGTTTAGAGCTAAAGCCAAGAAAGGAGGATGTTTAGACAAAGGGGGCACCCCACACCCATAGGCTGGCACTGGGGATAAAAGTAGCACCTTCAAAACCTCTCATCAGAATACTCCTTGACCTGTGGAAGATTGAGAGAAGATTTGACCTGCTTGCCTAGAACCCAGCCCCTTCCCCCAGACGTGACTCCAAAAGATAGCTGGTTGACCTCCAGTTTAATCTACAGGGACACAACAAGCCTACCTGCAACTGCTGAGCTGACCAGCACCAATTGGACCTGCCTGAACCTGTCGGAGCCCTGCTGCTGGCCTCTGCTGGAGTACGCCCTGATCCCCAAGTGGTACCCTTTAGGTCTTGAAACCTTGGCTGGCATCAGAGCATACACCTCCTGAAGAAAAGGTGAAGATAAAGAAGATTTAGGATCCTCAACAACCACAAAATGACCTCCTTGAGCCTGCAAAATGGCCATCAATGTGAAGCCCCAGCAATGACTGGCTCTTTGCGTCGGAAGAGAAACAACATGCAACTCCCGACCTGCTCATCGTGCGGACAATGACCTCCTCTTGGCCCCCGCCAATGGAGTCAAAATGAACTAGTGACTTCCCTAGGGCCAGTATGACCAGATAAGCGCAAGTGGCACTTTGTGGTTTTTGTCGCTATTTGCACCTAAAACTTTAAAAACGCATATCTCTAGTTCGACTGATTGGATATTTGTCATTTTGGTGTCCTTTTATTTATTACAGTTGACTCTATTCTTCTAAATTGGTTTGGGATTTTCCTTGTGTAGTATTTTCACTTCATTACCATTTGAGTACTGCATAAATACTTTACAGATTGCCTCTAAGTTATGTTTGACTGCTTTTGAGCCAAGCTGCCAGAGGGTTAAGCAGAGATTTATTTAGTGACTTTTCTGGTTCATCCTGACAAGGATTGTGTTTATTACTGGAGTAGGGCTCTCAACTCTCTCAACTAATAACCCTACCCATACCTATGGTACCCCCCTACATTGGCATGCACAAGGTGGCAGGCACCGCGCGGTGCCTCTCAGATTGTGCATGCCAATGCACAACATGCGCATTTGACATTGTGGCGGGTGCTGCCTGCAGCACCTCCCGCCACAATGTTAATTGTGCAGGATGCGACTGCCGGGGTGGCGGTCGCATCCAAATGGGCATAGCGGGACCACCACACCTCTGGCGGTCGGTCCCGTTGTCCGTGACAGTGGCTGGCGGATCGTAATGGACCCCTTAGTAGTGTAGAGTGCTGTCCTTATGGAAGAATTGATTCTGCTCTATTTTATTTGAGACACCAGTGTAACAGTTTGTCTTTGCTCCTTTGATTTTGAATCATTGTTAATATATTGAATTATGTAGTCATGTACTGGCTACTGAATTACAACGAATTTTGATGATTGAGTTTGTAACTCCGCAAATCTTTTAATCAACTTTTATGGTTTTGAAACGTAGCCACTCCCTGTCTTCCTAGTGGATCTAAAATCAAATTATTGAAATGTACTAAATTAGACCCTCATTCAAAACTAAGGATTCGTCAGAGGGTGCTGGTTGAACCTAAATTTGCACCAGAATTTACACGAGGCAAAGCGCCCTATCCGTTTCAAGGGGCAGGGCAGAAAATGCACGCTCGAGTCAGAAGCTGTCATGCATTGGCTGAGTTCCATGTCTGCTGTTTATAAAGTGGTCATCACTCAAAGTTGTCTGTAAGTTTATGATGGATGCCTTCAGGTTAAATAGCACACATTAACTATAATGACAGTGAAGTGGTTTCAGGCCCATGCATGATACTCCTTCAGCAACTATCAGAGTAAACTGCAGTCCCTGTCTAAACCGATCCAGGATGCTTGTTTCTGGTCCATGGAGGACCCAGCTTGGCAGTTCAGGGTGGACTGTTCCCATGAGGAGCAGGGTCAAGAGTGATTTGCATATGGCTGGGTCTAAACTGGGGTATCATAGTGAGCAAAAGAACGATGGATTTAACTCAGATCTCTTGACTGGGGGTGAATGTTTTATTTCTTCAGCATTCCATCTATTGTTTGTTTGTGCATAATTATTCGTCCTAAGTGGGATGGATATGTGCTCACTGTGCCACTGGATTCAAGATAGCCTGGCTGATGAGGAGTGATACCCCAAAACCTGTCCCAGGATGCTTGTTTCTGGTCCAGGGAGGACCTGGCTTGACAGTTCGGGCTGGACTTTTCCCATGAGGAGTAGGATCAAGACTGATTTGCATGTGGCTGGGTCCAAACTAGGGTGGCATGATGAGCTAAAGAATGATGGATTTAACCCAGATCTCTTGACTGGGGGTGTAGCTTTGATTTGTTCAGCATTCCATCCATCATTTGTTTGAGCAGTAAACTGACTAAACAGCATGTCATCCTCCAATGAAGACAAAATGACTGTGAAGCTTCAGGAAAGTACATTGTGCCTCTCTGATATTCACCCAAATGCTCCTGCTGTCTGTGTACCCTTGGAACCACTGTTCCTGCCAACACTCCTGTTTTTGCCTCACAGATACCATCAATCTGGAAGATGCTGCAAATATGTGGTGGAATTTAAAATCTACGTAGGTGCTATTGGTGTTGTGAATTGTAATAAGCAACCACTGTACCTGCTAATGCACTGTGTTGTTTCTAAGACCTGGGACATCAGATTCCAATTTGATGAGATTGAATGTGAATCCCACATTAATCTAAAGCATAGCCTTATGGATGTTTGTTTGCCGGAAGTAAATGTCAATTATGAAAGGTACAGTTTTCATTATACTATCTGAACATTGGTAAAGCAATTGACTCATTTTAACCCACTCTGATTTTAGTAACTACTCTGCCTCATGCCATTGCTGGGTGCAAATCAGTGACGTTTTGAAACTGGAAGGTATACTCACACGTACTGACACTGGCCAGGATGTCATAAGCTTCAGAGTATCAAGCTGAGTATATAGACAGACATAAATCACAACAGTTTTGGAGTCACTGGTGAGATTATTGTGGTATTCTAAATAAATGGGATGTTGTACCCAGCGGCGTATCGTGGGTTGCCAGCGCTCAGGGCAATGCAAGTATCCTTCCACTTTTCTTTTAAATATTTGCACCTCTAAAAATACCCCATGGCCCCTAAGAATGCCCCTAAGAATTTAGCGATCGGTACAACCGCCCCTCTGACGCCACCCATGCTATATCACTGGTTGTACCCTCTCTGTGTCTGTATTTCAGGGGCACATGTATGAAACTATTTCGCGATCACAAACACTGCGAATCGCAAAAAAACAGTGTTTGCAATCACGAAATAGACAAGTGCGATGTAAGACACATTTTCGAATCGCAAATTAAAAAATCGCAATTTTTGCGATTTCCTATTTTGCGAGGCCCAAAGTCTGCAAATTTCTCTGCGAATTCGCAGTCTGCGATACGCAGGCTGTGAAAATTGCAAATAGAGAAATCACAGTTTGAGAATTCGCAAAGCAATGTATGAAAAATTCGCAAATTTCAAATTCTGAAAAATCGCAATTTTGCACATCAATTTTACCACAAAGTCAATGCAGGTGGTAACTAGGTGAAAGCTATATTAACAGGCCCACAATGCAATAGGGACTTCCACAATGGCAGCGCTATATGTGATAGCCAGGAGGCTGCGAATTCGGGCAGCAGCACAGAGGAGGAGGCGACAGGAACAGATCTTCAGAGTGTGCATCACTCTGTTCCAGCAGACTGAGGAGGAGTTCCATGAGAAGTACAGGCTGGACCCAAAGACCATTTTAGACCTGATAGAGGAGCTGAAACCCTATCTGGAACACCCAACACGCAGGACCCATACCATTCCTACCAATGTGCAGGTCCTGTGCTCACTGCACCTACTGGCCTCAGGGAGTTTTCAAGGGGGGATAGCAGTGGCAGGTGGGGTCTCCCAGAGTGGCCTGTCGCGCTTCTTCCATGCATTCCTAGATGCAATGGTACAGAGGCTACAACATCACATACAATTCCCCAGCACACAACAGGCATTACAGTAAACAAAACTGGACTCCTACCAGATTGCATGATTCCCCCACTTAATTGGCTGCATAGATGGGACCCATGTGGCCCTCACACCCCCATCAACCAATGAATATGTATTCAGAAACCATAAATCATACCATTCCCTGAACATACAGCTCATCTGCAGTGCCAAACATATCATCAATGACATTGTAGCTAAATACCCAGGCAGTACTCATGACTCTTTCATTTTTAGACATAGTGGGATATACAGATGTCTCAATTCTGGCGAGTTTGGTGAGAGCTACCTGCTAGGTAAATGCATGGCAAACATCCCTACATACAGTACATCTTTGGGGGGTGGGACATTGACTCACCTCTTGTTTCCATTCCTGCAGGTGACAGTGCATATGCAGTGCGGGACTTCATCCTGACACCGTACCTAAATCCAGCCAATGCAAGGGAGAGGAGATACAACCGTGCACACAAATCTACGCGCTGTATAATTGAGCGGACTTTTGGGATCCTGAAGAGCCAGTTCCGCTGCCTGCATAAAAGCGGCGGAGCACTCCAATACAGCCCTGAGACCTGCTGCAAGATTGTGGCTACCTGTGCAATGCTCCACAACATAGCTATGAAAAAAGGCATCCCAATAGAACTGACTGATACTGATACTTAGGACGATGATGGCTCAGGTCCCCCTGGCAGACCAGCAGTTGGAGTGGGGGCAGCTGCCGGACGGCAGAGACGGGCTGAGATCACACAAAACTACTTTTAGGTGAGTAATAATGACATGATGCAAAAGATATTTTGTAGCAGGTCTGTGTTTATTCAAACCCTTAACAGCAGGATGAAATATCGTCACACAGCCTGACTGACTCAATGAGTGTCGCTGTCCGTAGCACATGTTAAGTCCACAGTGCAGGTATTCATGCAAGTCAGGAGTCCTTTAGGAATGGGTTGCCTCACCCTTTTCCGTGACTCAGTGTTGCCAGTTCATCTCCTCCTGGGATGGACTGCTGCTGCCCGTTCTAGGTGCTGACTGCCCTCCCTTGAGTCCACAGGTGTTGCACCCTGTCTCCCACTGCGCCTTCTTGGATCAGGCATGGGTAGGGTGATGCTGCTCCTGCTGGATGCCTCCTCACTCTCCCCTGAGCCCAGGAGTGCTGTGCCACCTGTGTTTGCAGTCTGCAGTTGCTCCACAGCAGTGGTGACCTGCACCAGGCCTTTCGCAACATCGTGGCAGCAGTTGGACATCTCCACTTGCATGCTGACGGTGCGACGTGTCAGCTGGCTAGTGGCAGTGCACAGGCGGTTCACTGCCTTGGTGTAGCTGTTCAGACGGCTGTCAGAACGTTGACTCACCATGTGCCTGGCTGCCTGGTCCCTCTTCAATGTTGCACACAGTTCACGAATGGCACCTGCCATGTCCATGATGCCCTGCCCCATGTAGCATAGGCTTTTGTTGACTGTGCACAGCTGCCGGTTAATGGATCTCATTGATTTCTGTTGCAGGCGCTGTATCTGCAGCATGCTGCCCTCCAGTCCAGCAAACACTGTGGCCTCTTCATCTGCGGCAAAGCTGGTGCTGGGGTGGCGGAGTGAGCTAAAGAATGATGATGGATTAAACCAAGATCAGTTGACTGGGGGTGAGTGCTTGCAATGTTCAACACTCCGTCCATCGTCCCCTTTGGTTTTGCTTTGTTCGCCCTAAGTTGGCAGGGTATGCCCAGACATGGATCCTTTGCTCACTTTGCCACTGGATTCAAGCTAGCCTGGCTGATGACGGCTAATTAGCCAGAAACCGGCCCCAGGATGCTTGTTTGCGGTCCAGTGAAGACATGGCTTGGCGGTTCGGGCTGCACTGTTCCTATGAGGCACAGGGTCAGACTGATTTGCATATGGCCATGTCTGAACTGGGGTGGCTGAATGAGCTAAAGAATGATGATGGATTAAACCCAGATCAGTTGACTGGGGGTGAGTGCTTGCAATGTTCAACACTCCGTCCATCATCCCCTTTGGTTTTGCTTTGTTCGCCCTAAGTTGGCAGGGTATGCCCAGACGTGGGTCCCTTACTCACTTTGCCACAGGATTCAAGCTAGCCTGGTTGATGACGGCTGATTAGCCAGAAACCAGTCCCAGGATGCTTGTTTCCGGTCCAGGGAAGACATGGCTTGGCGGTTCGGGCTGGACTGTTCCCATGAGGCACAGGGTCAGACTGATTTGCATATGGCCATGTCTGAACTGGGGTGGCGGAGTGAGCTAAAGAATGATGATGGATTAAACCCAGATCAGTTGACTGGGGGTGAGGGCTTGCAATGTTCAACACTCCGTCCATCATCCTCTTTGGTTAGCTTTGTTCGCCCTAAGTTGGCAAGGTATGCCCAGACGTGGGTCACTTGCTCACTTTCCCACTGGATTCAATCTAGCTTAGATGATGATGGCTTATTAGCCAGAAACCGGTCCCAGGATGCTTGTTTCCAGTCCAGGGAAGACATGGCTTGGCGGTTCGGGCTGGACTGTACCCATGAGGCACAGGGTCAGACTGATTTGCATATGGCCTTGTCTTAACTGGGGTGGCGGAGTGAGCTAAAGAATAATGATGGATTAAACCCAGATCAGTTGACTGGGGGTGAGTGCTTGCAATGTTCAACACTCCGTCCATCATCCCTTTTGGTTTTGCTTCGGTCGCCCTAAGTTGGCAGGGTATGCCCAGACGTGGGTCCCTTGCTCACTTTGCCACTGGATTCAAGCTAGCCTGGCTGATGACGGCTGATTAGCCAGAAACCGGTCCCAGGATGCTTGTTTCCGGTCCAGGGAAGACATGGCTTGGCGGTTGGGGCTGGACTGTTCCCATGAGGCACAGGGTCAGACTGATTTGCATATGGCCATGTCTGAACTGGGGTGGCAGAGTGAGCTAAAGAATGATGATGGATTAAACCCAGATCGGTTGGCTTGCAATGTTCAACACTCCATCCATCATCCCCTTTGGTTTTGCTTTGTTCACCCTAAGTTGGCCCTTGGCCTGCGTCTCACTGCTCCTTGCTCCCTATGTTGGGATGTGTGCTGTTCCGGCACCTGTGTCACACGCTGCCCTGACTCTGCCTGTGCATCATCCTCCCCTGTGGCCTGTGTGTCAACCTCCAGTGGTGGCAGTGGTGGCACAATGTGGCGCCTCCTCCGCGGGACAGGTGTGGTCTCTGTGGTATTGTCGGAGTCCCCCTGCCCTGCCTGCTCATCCATATGTTCTGCCTCCTCGGCTCTTGCGCTGTCTTCCTGTGTCCTAGCTTGTGCTGTGGATGGAAAGGGAAATTTTGATTTTGTGAAATTGTCTGCATTTCTCACTCAATAAAGTTTTCTCAATTTGTATTGGCTAACTGCTATCTATCGCTTTTTCCCTTTACAGGAATTCACATACTGTGTTAACAATGCTGTGTCTCATTGCCCCACTGTTATGCATCTGACTACATCTCCCATGATGCATTGCTGTGTGTGCTGGAAATAGTGGAACGGAGTGACATGTGTAGTTTGTGTTTGGTGCATTCCTGACTGTGTGAATGGGATGGTGATGTGTGCGGCTGCATTTGGCATGCATCTTACCTTGGCTGGTGTTTGCAGGGTCGGAGCTGTCTATGTAAGCCACAGCACTGACGCTCTCGGGCAGGAGGGTGGACTCCACCAACTCTTCATGGGGTATTGAGTCGGTTGCAGTTGATGTTCCACCCCCGGTCTTACTTGCCTCTGCCAGCCTGGCTGCCACCTTCTCCTTGGAGCTTTGTCGCATATCATACCATCGCTTCCTTAACTCCTCGATCGTGTGCTGGGTCACACCGACAGCATTGACCTTCTCCTGTATATCCAGCCAGATCTTCCTCTTTCTGGACTCAGGTACACGGAGTGCCTTTTTGCCAAATAGGAGTTCATGGCTGCACACCATCTCTTCAATCAGCACCTCCTGCTCCCTTTCGCTAAACTTGTGTTTTCTCTTTCTCCCTGCACCCTCCCTGTCCTTCTGTTTATCCTGTGACTCCATTGTAGCTGCTTGGTAATGCTGTGCTCACTCCTCTGCCTCTCCTCACAGCCTCTGACTCTGCCTCAGGCAATCAGGTGCAGCATATCACTCCCATTTCCTGGGTATGTTGTCATCAAGCTGCACCTGAATAGCAGATTTCCTAAATTTGCGATTTTTTATTTGCCAATTTCGCAAATAAGGAATTGCAAAAACGGAATTTGCAGTAAATTCTGTGATTTTTTTAGAAATCTCAAAAATGTTTGCAACTTTTTATTTACATCGCGATTTGCGATTTTCAAAATGCGATTCGCTAAAAATTGCTTTTTGGGAATCGCAAATCGTTTTTTTGATACATATGCCCTTCAGTGCAGTGTTTTTGTTATGGAACTCGGTCCTAATGGTGTACTTTTCTGTCGTTATGTTATCCCTTTTGTAACAAATCAAATATGTATTCTAAAAATACAGGCATATGTCAAATGCTGTAGTTGAAGAATCAATAAACCGAAAAAATGACTTGAAAGAGAGTTACTGTGAATCCGATCGATCGCACATGGTACCTCTGCCGATCCCACCTTCCACATTCTGGGCTCTACCTAGCCTGAGAGCATGTGTCATTGCTGTGGAAAGAATGGACTTTTTCAAAATGTATGCAGAACAAAGTTTAATCCACAACTTTTTGCAAATTATCTTCCTCACCAAACCCCAGGAAAACGCTCAACAGCAATCACAGATGTTGACAGCTTTGCAAAGAAATCACAAACCATTGTGGCTCATCATCCAAGCTGACTTCATCCAATAGAAGTTTGTTGAAAACAGCCAAACTCTTATGTCAGGGTGAGTGTTCTTAAGGACATGGAAGAGGAGCCTTCCGAACTGGAAATGGATATTGAATAGATGTGTATGTCACTTGTCATGTTATGCAGATCTATAGAGCGCACTCTCTGTCACCCAGGAGTGTTTGCTGGCACAGAGCAGATGTGAGTCTAGCCAAATCTGGGGGCTAGTGAGACTACTCAAACAGCTAGGTTTTCAGCTTCTTGTGGGTTCCGAGAAGAGTGGGAGGAGCCTCTTATGTGTAGCAGCAAGTCCTCCCATACTTTAGATGCGATGCAGGAGAAGGCTCGCCAGCCAGTTCTGGTATTCAATATGCTTAGGATACATGCTCGTAGGAGACTGGATGAGCAGACAGGTTTGGAAGGTTTTTGAAAGCAGATGCAATTGTTGAAGTATGCTGTGCCAGTGTTATGTAGTGCCTTCAAAGTGTTGGTGAGAAGGTCGAATTGTGCTCGTTAGTGGATGGGAAGACAGTGGAGCTCCTTCAGGAGTGGTGTGATGTAAATGTGGCATAGGAGGTTGAGAGTGATTCTGGATGCCGAGTTCTGAAAGGTCTGCAGCCTTCATTGAGTTATTTTGCTCTTGGCATAAAAGGTGTTCCCGTAGTCTAGCTTCCTTGTGTCGAGGGAGTGTGAGACAGTTTTCCGGGTGCTGATTGGGAGCCATTTGAAAATCTTCCTCACCCTCTTCAGGATATGGAAGCATGAGGTAGTGGCAGTGTTTACCTGAGTAGCCCTTGAGTGGTCATGTCAAGTTTGCTGTCGATAACAATCCCAAGATCCTTGGCATTGCTGGTCTAGCTCTGTTGGCCACCAGGTGGAGTACCATGGTGAAGTGCTCTTCCCAAATGTCATGATTTGGGGTCTTGCCGGTGCTTAGCTTAGACAGCAGTCTTCAAGTTGGACTTGTGACACAGGAGCCAACATAAATGTTACAGCAGGCATTAAACCTGCACAATTAAGCCATAGCTCATCTCTGAAACCTGCAGATTTGCACATTTATGTATACAGCTCAGAAAAGCCACCAAAATGCAAATGGTCAATCTGCACCCGGCTCAGATTTAGCAGCATGACCACGATATGTGACATCCAGGTGGTAAAGGCTGTTGCTGGCGTAAACTCCTCAGTTTATCGACTTTCAAAATGGGGCTGCTCCAGGTTCTGTGATACCAAGATAAAGTTTCCTCAGGAGAACTTCTGAGACTGGAGAAGACCTTTGGGGGTAAGGGAAACCTTTGAAGTCCCCCTGGTTCGGGGAATGAGGAAACTTTTGCATTGTGACTCAACAAATCCACACAGGGTGGTGTCCTGTCTTGTTAGACAGGACATCAGGCTACAAGCATTTGGTTATTTTTAACTAGTCCTAGGGGTACAAACGTGTGGAATGCTGACTTTAACATAAAGTGCACTAGTACCCAAATGCGCAGGTGTGATTAAAAATGCACTCAGCCCTACATGTTATTGTGACATTACTAAGCAGCAGAGAGTATACGTTCTGAATGCCTAATTTATTTTTTACATTAATCATATTCCCAATTTGAGATTTGTGATCAGTTGCTGGAGCCTGGATTAGAATCAGGTTCCCAGATTCCAAGGTCAACGTTTGTACATCTCAATTTGTTAATAATAACGTTTGTTTCTTGAATAGGGGGATAGGGAGTAGGAACCTCTACATAATCAAAATCTTACTTTTACCACTACCAGAACCATATGAGATAATACATTCCTCAACAATGTTGTAAGAGGATATGAACTCTCTTTGCCTTTGTCACCCAAGAGATACAACAACAGATTACATTCTAATTCAGTAATGTGATTCTTTTATATGGAATATTATTTCTATCCACTATGACATTATATTGGTTCTAGTTCTCCACATATGCAAAATCATGTCAGGCACATTGCACTCCTTCCAGCATATGTCAGAGCTACTAAAGATAGGTTTACAGGGAAAATGTATAATAATATCATTTGAGTATTTTATAAGCATGTTCCTGATATTAGGAGCAGATATATGCTTTAGCCACTCTTAACCATACTGTGGTTCCAACCTCATTAGATATTTCCCCATTTAACTCCTTCTCCCACTATTTATATGAGTTAACTTCTGATACAACTGTAGCCTCCCTAACAAAACATACAATTTAGAAATACCTTTTGTAGTCTAATTCTGAGAGAACTGAGGGTCTACTGGAGGTTGATCCCTCAATGCTTGTTTTTTGTTCCTTGACTCCGGCATCAGTGATCCTTCATCACTTTTCCCTGACTCTTACATTGCCTACCCAGTGCAAGAGAGTGTTAATCTAGAATTATCTGTTGTAGTCAGTGCAAATTTTTCCCTGCTGTTATTACCGCTGTTCAACTTTCAACTCTCAAACCACTCACCTACCTGGCTTTGGAGGATTGTGGACCCTCTGTTTGAACACAGTCAAGTACACAGGGGAGAAATGCGGCTTGAAATCTATAGACGAAAGTGCAGATGGATGTGAAGGAACTGATCCCTACGTAACAACTTGATGGCAGTGTGCTAATAATATTGTGTGTAGTTTCTGTTGTAAATGTCTATTATATGTTTTTTTTATTTCCCTGGAATTTTTTGTTTAGGTCGCTTTCCTCACCCTTGTCCAGAGGAGGCCGAGATGTTTCATTTGGCCGAAACGCGCCCGCGTCGACAGATTTTGCTAAGAGGAGTCTGATGAGAAATTTATTTGATTTGTTCTATGAAGAATTCATGCACAATTTTTTGATTAGGGTTCTGTAGACTTTTATAGAGCCAATTGTGCAAATAAGACTTCCTCCAAGTGTATTACCTATAGGTTATAGGTGAACACCCTTTTTCTAACGATTTGGGTGTAAGGAACTGGATATTATTGTCTTTACTATTTACTACACTTCTTTGCCATTTTTGTGCTATTTTGTATATAAGTTTTGTATATGTGTGCAAAAATATGTTTTGTATGAAAAAAAAAATTCTAAATTTGGATGAAGTAATTTTGGATTACGTTAATTAAATTATGTAATCCTTGGATCTTTGGTATGTGATTGTTTCTTCTGTTGAAATGTATGTTTATGAATAATAGGACTACGCACTACCAATGGAGGAATATCTAGCCTTCTATTGAGAATTCATTTTTTCTATATTCCTTCCTCCTGGCCATTTTTTCAATTTTGCAATAATATTGTGGATGGCAACAGCGATGGTGGAAAAGATTTCAGGGCCGTATAACATAAGATCCCTGAGGGCGCAACAGGTGTTTATGCCCGCTTTGCGTGCCCCCGGAGCACTTTGGTATTACAGAAGGGGCCACAGACACTTGTTCAGCCTCTTTTGTAATACCGATAGTGCTGGCGCACATAAAGTGACAGTGCTTTTTTAGGGGGCATTCCCTCATTTGCATAGGGGGTGTAGCCCATGCAAATGAGGGAATCTCTTTGCCTCTGCGCCGGCACCATATTACAGACACGGGTGCAGAGGCAAAGAAGCTGTCAGGGGGCCAACTATGGCAGCCCTCTGAAGGGAGGAAAGGGGGTCCCATGGACCCCCAAAACATCCCCTTGGAGGCGGGTGCAGTCACTGACTGCACCCACCTGAAAGGGGACCTCAAATCCCCTTTAAAAGTGCAGGCGGGTTGCTGTCTGCACTGTGAAAACATTACGGCTTCAAAGCAGCCGTTGTGTTTAATATATGCTTTTCATAGAAATGCGCTGCCCCAAGGAAAGCACTTGTTCGCTGCTGCCTTGGGAGCAGCGCATTCCATATAATAGGGTGCACTTTCCCTGTTTGGATATGGTGCACCTGTTTTAAGGTGTGCTAAACTGGGACTAGCATATGTAATTCCCTGTCACAGGTCTTCAGGGTCAGTGTCTCTCTGAGCTAGGAAACTCTAAGTCCTAAAGGACTCGTATCAACTGTCAGTTCGAATTAAGCGGCATAGTATGTAAGGTTATCGGCTACTGATATTTTGTCGTTGATGTCTTGAAACACACACTGACACTGTGAGGACCACTTAAAAGCAGATTCCTTTTGTGTGATCTTCCTCAAAGGCGAAAGTGGTCATATATCTTGACTCTTCTGCTACTCCAATTGATAGTACTCTATGTTCAGCTCAAGACTGGAAAAGACACAGACGCCATGTACCTGATGTATCATGTCTTGCATTTGTGTAGCAAGATCTCTCTCTCGTTACATTGTCTGGTTAGATTGGCCCCTGTCCACATACAAATGGATGCTGCCTCCGCTTGTGTTTTGGGAACAGGGACAATGTGGGAGGCCCACAGTGTGTGACCTTGATCAGCTTCAATGATGTCAAGTTTCATAAAGTTGTCGAGTTCTTATTCAACCTGCTTTTGAATACTGAACAGAGGGACAACTGGTTTCAAATCAGTGTCAATGTGTAGATGAATGTGGTGGCCTTTCAGCTTGCTTATACCATCAAACAGCTTTGGAAAACATTCTTCTAGGTTCAAGGTTCTTATGCTCATCCCATGGAACCTGTTGAGCAATGTAACATAAAACCTTGAGGAGGCCAAGCTTAACTGCTAATCTGAAGCTCAAGAGGCCTCCTTTATTTGGTGATGAGTGCGAGATGTGCACTTTGATCGGACTCTCATAGCTGCTCTATCATCAGAGGTTGTGGTAACTTTTGGGTGAATTAGTTTCTCATTCTTCGAGATACTGATTCAAAGTGACCCTTCTTGCAACAATTGTTGCATGCATTCTGCACTGCAGGACATATACATGAGTGTGGGGAGCGAAATGAACATTTGAAACAGGTGCGTTACTTTTGCCTGTTTGGGGAGCGTGTCCTCGACTTTGCTCAGCAACTCAACCTCTTGCTTCACTTTATGGCATCCTATAACTTCTGCTTGCCATTCAGCAGTCTGGGACGTTCTCGCCCTAGAAAGAATATCTTCTAGTTTCCTTGGCTTGTGCAACAGATTTTGCCTGAAGATGTCAGATTCACAGAAGGCAATGATTTGCCATCTCAGCAACTCTGTAAATGTCGAAGTTACAGTGCTGCACTTGATCCTTTAACCTCGTCATAAAGGCATCAATAGTCTCACCTTCCTTTTGCCTCGTGGTGTGAAACAGATATCTTTCATAGTCAATGTTACATTTTGGAAGACAATATACCATCAGCAATTGTTTCAGACCATCAAATGGAAGAATTTCATAGTCTTTGAATTAATATATGATACTACGAGTGTCAGGCCCCAAAATGTGTTCTTAATGCTTATAGCCTTTGCACATTTCAAAGTCTCTAATCCATTGGTACCATGTTGAGCCCAAGTTGTGCGAGTCACCGAAAGTGAATGGCAGATGGACCCCCATTGGTAGTGACTCAAATGTTGGATTTTGAGGTGTGGATAGCTTACTGATTGGCAGTGACTTCAAGTGAGCAACTATCAACACCTCTGGTCCTCAGAGAACAAGAGCACCAAGAAGCCCATCATATTCCCTGAAGATACCTCCCTTGGGTTTTCCTTGTCCTTTGTGTAGTGACCCGGAATCACCTTCTCGACCGGAAGCACATGCAGGCAACAGAAACTGACTATTTGTAACTTGAATCATTCCTTTAGTCATAAACAGCTCCTTACATTGGATGTCAGCATTGACACACACACAGGCAATCACTCGAGCGTACTGGAAAATGCATGAATGGCCTCTTACTTCAAAGGCTCATCAGGGAAATATGCAGCAATATAATAACGCTAGCGCACTCTTGTTGATCTACATACATTAGTGGCCGATGGCCAACTGAAGGCTCCACCACGTGCGTGTGTCTCCACTCCCAGATGCCTCACCATTCTAGGAGAGAGGAAGCGATCCAGAGCTTGAGTACACACAACATTACAGTCTTTCACTAGTTTTGGGTAAATAGTATCCAGTTCCGTCATACATTTGTATTGTGTGTTCTACACAGCTTGCAGTTGTGTGTTTGGAGCATCCTTGCTGGTCTCAGGCTGTGCTCTCACACAGGCAACTGGTGACAGGCCTTAGCAAAGCTTTTAGGGGCAGTCTGATAAGTGCGGATTGCATGTTTTTTACTGATAGCACGGGTGCAAGAGCTCATATAAGCAATCCAAGATGGTCTCCTTCTTATGAGCTGGCATATTTTGGCATGGTTTCCCCTGACTTTTTACTTTCTGGCCTCCTGTTTTGACTGTGTGCTGAATTTCATTTTGCTTGCTTTAGGACTCTGTGCACTTTTTTACTGCTGACCAGTGCTAAAGTGCATGTGCTTTGTGGCTAAAATGTAATTGCATTTTGTTTCTCCATGATTGGCATATTTGATGTGTTGATAAGTCCTTAGTACAGTGCACTACATATGCCCAGGGCATGAAAATCAAATGCTACTAGTGGGGCCTGTAGCACTGATTGTGCCACCGACATGAGTAGCCCTTCAAACATGTCTCAGGCCTGCCACTGTGGAGCCTGTGTGGTTTTTTTTTATTTGCCATCTCAACCTGACAAGTTAACCTGCTTGTCAGGCCCAAACCTTCCTTTTAATTACACGTAGGTCACCCTTAGATTAGGCCCTGGCCAGCCCATGGGCATGGTGCAGGGTACTTAAAAGGTAGGGCATGTATTTTCAGTTTTACATATCATGATAGTGAAATACTCTTAAATTTGTATTTTACTCCTGCAAGGCCTCTCTCTCCCATAGGTTAATATTGGCGCTGTCCCAAACTTCCATTTGGGAATTGAAAAACACATCTTTTGGTGGAGTTAATTTTTAAATTGCAGGTCTGAAAATGCCACTTTTAGAAAGTTGGCATTTTCTTATGTTAACCATTCTGTGTCTTCTGTCTCTGGAATACACGTCTGGGTTGGGTGACAACTGAGCTTTGTGCTTTTCCTCCAGACAGTCACACTCAAAGGGAGCTGAGGTGTGCCACTCACACCCTGATGACCCATCACAAGGCTGATGGTCTTCCTGAGCTAGAGTTATCGAGAGGAGCTGACACTTCCAACCAAAATAGCACTGTGCCTGTGCCCACACAAAGGGTTGCATACCCCTGTGTGGTGAGGCTGGAGCCGGGGCAAGAAAGGGCAGGGCCTTGTGCACTGGAAAGATCTTTCTTTGAAGTCTCTTTACTTCAAAGGCTAAAATGGGTATAAGTACAGGACCTCTGACACCAGACACTTGGAACATTTTCGGAACTGAGGACATTCTACCAAAAAGAAGAGCTGTTGTGCTGCCAGGAGGTACTGCCACTTTGCTGCTTGCTTTTTTGTGCTGGCCTGCTGCCGACTGCTTCTTGCTTGGGAGTGAGAGGATAGGACTTGACTCTCTAAAGGTTCTCCAAGGTTTTGTTGTTCTTGCCTCCTGTTTCTGAAGTCTCAGGGATATCAAAGATTCCGCTACATATTGTTACCAGATCCTGAGCTCCACTGCTGTGAGTCATGCTCTGCCAAGTAGTGCCGAATCCAGTCCTGGGCCCTTGGAAGTGAGTTTTTGGTGCTGCAGCCCATGAAACCAATGCATCGACACCGATGCGTCCATCGGAACCCCCGCATTTCTCTGTGATATCAATGTATCACCGGTGCCTGCACCAAAGCCATGGACATGCTGGCTGACAGTGAAGCAATGACCGTGATTTACAACACAGCCCGACTTTGCCGACACAGCTACTCCACATCCCTGCTGCTGCCCAGTACCCATACACAGCATCATTGACATCTGCGAAAGACAGTCTCCAGATCCTCCTGCCACTAAGCGGGTCGACGTTGATGCATCGACCCCATGCACTTCACTTCTTGACATTGACACATTCGCCACTTTGCCCCAACGTCGGAAACAATGCATTGCCTGCGACAGCGACGCATCCCTATCTTTTGCTCAACACATCGTTCCTGAGCTTCGATGCATTCAAGGTACTGTAGGTGGGTCTGCGTGACTTCTGTATCCAGCCTGCCCTCCATCGTGGTCGGACTGAACAGTTGGATTTGCCCAGGTTAAGCGCAACCCAATAGCCCCAGTTGGAGCTATTGATTTCTAAGCAGTGAATTTCGATTCAATCTTGCAAAAATAGTATCTTGGCTTCGTGTTTTCACTGTGTTACTGTGTGTGTGTGTGTGTGTTTGTGCACAAATACTTTACACATTGCCTGTTTAGTTTAGCTTCACCGCTCAGTGCCAAGCTACCAGAGGATAAAAATGGGTAAACTTTTAGGGCCTCATTTACAAACTATTAATGCACTGCTGCATAGCCGTGTATCAAAAGAAAAAGGCCAGGAATGCGCTGTATCTACAAGATACAGCAAATTCCTGTCCTTCTACCCTGTGCCGGTGCAAAAACAGGAGCCATGCGCCAACGCAGACACCCTTGCGTCATGTTGCAAGGGTGCCTGCATTGCAGGTATGATTGTTTTTGTGCATGAAGGGTAACTCTCCTACACAAAACAATTATTGATGGCATTACATTTTTCTCTTTCTATGCGTGCAGCATGCATAAAAAGAGGAAAAAATGAGAAGAAAACAAAAGTGTTTCTCCTCGTTCTGCTATTCCTATGCCTCCCCCGGGGAGGCATATGAAACTAGCGCATTCCCTGGTTTACTATTCGTTATAAATCTGGGAATACTTCAGATTCCATGGGTGTTGCGTGAGAACACCCACAGCAACACCCATGGAATGCCCCTTTCATGCAGTGTTCTGAATGAAAGGGACACAGATTTACAAGGCAATGAAAAGCCTAGAAAAGTGGCTTTGCAAGGCCTTGTAAATATGCTGTGGCAGATTGCGCCAACAGACCATCAAAAAAGTGA
The DNA here is from genome assembly GCF_964204655.1 of Triturus cristatus. NCBI lineage: Eukaryota > Metazoa > Chordata > Amphibia > Caudata > Salamandridae > Triturus > Triturus cristatus. The sequence goes on from NC_140589.1 coordinate 971,537,464, forward strand.
CGCTCCAGCAGTGCAAAAGTTCCGACAGGGACTATTGTTAGGGAGAAACTAGGGTTAGGTAGGATGAATTTTTACACTCCCCTTTTTGGTAATCCATCATTTCCAGAGTTATTCCATGACGGGGTTATGTCAAGATGGGATGCACTAGGAGTGGGTAAGATGGAAGACTTGTTCGATTCAATGGTGTAATACCATTTAAGAAGGTGCAGTTGCAATTTAATATTGATTGTAAATCATTTTTTTAATACCTTCAGGTTCAAAGCTACATCGCAAAAAAGAAAGGGGGAGGGAAGATTTTTCTAAAGAACCTATTATGGAGGCAATAAGAGATCCAGAGGGCTGTGCTATCACTCAGATTTATGGAGGGATGAGGCAATTGATGGCTGATGGAAGATAAACATCACAAGAAGTGGCAGCAAAAGGTAAGTATTGAAGGGACGAGTTCCTGGACTCACTGAAGCTGGGCCACTCCGTACAAAGATCGGCTGGGCTGCAAGCGCAGCATTATAAAACAATCTTTTCATTATACCATATGCCAGCTAAGATCACCCATTGGGGTGGCACAGAAGGAATTCTCTGTCCCCGATGTCGTTGTACTGATGCCGATGTTATTCTCATGTTTTCTTGTTGCCCGGTTTAAGAGCCTCTGAAGATAGCCATAGAAGAATTTTTGTCACAATCGTTGAGGATTCAAATAAGACTTACAACTGATCTCATGTTATTAGGGTTTACAAAGGAAGGAGGGCCAGCAGCGCAATGAGAGTTTGACTTCCTGGCCATGGCTGTAGCAAGAATTTGTATCTCATCGGCCTGGTTGGACCCTGGCCCCCCCACACTTTTACGCTTTTATGCTATTTATAATTTTGAAAAGGATATATACGAGAGGAAAGGATTGAGGGCTAGAAAGTTAGGGAACCATATCTGGGCCCCCATCAATAATTGGAAAATCAAAGCGAGGCAAGCCACAACCTTAACGATCTAAGGCCTCTGGGGTATTGAATGTAGCCTAATAATGTTTTTTTACGTCATTTAATGACATTTTTGTGCAATGTATTTACTCTCCTTCTTATGCTATTTATGATTGGTAATGTTTCCTTGTGAATTTATTTATGGATGTTATTATATAAATGTACTTAACTGATGGTGGCATAAAATACAATAAAAAAGAAAAGCACTTAACACGAGCGCTCATTTTTTAGTGGCTCCGAGCTGTGTAAACATGTCTGTAAATCTTGTTCATATCTCGTCACATTTGCTGTTCTTTCAAAGATTAAAGTCAACCCCCTCTCCCTCCGCTGCTTGAATACGGCATTGGTGAATGAAAACTCCTTGCTTTTTAGGTCTCGCTTAAGCAGCGCGCATGCGCTCCTTAGGAAAAAGACCTTTTGTAATCGATACAGCTTTGCAGGCAAAAACGTGCAAGCGTTGCATTGCTTTCAATGGCAACGCGTGCACGTCTGGTGATTCCCTTGCGGGAGCGAGCTTTGGCACCATGTGTTAGCAATTATCGCTCCTGGCGCTGCTCGCTCCCGCACGGGAAAGGCTTTCACTTTAGCCGCTACTTGTTTTTTTTTACTTTTAGTTCTCTTACTTTTGCAATTTATTGTGCATATGGAGGTGCCAGTGGCAAGACTTAATTGTATTGTACCACACAATGGAGTATTGTTTTGTACGTAATTATTTTGCATTGAGCCCGTGGACACGCACCCACCCCCGTGATGAAAACGTTCCAACACATGGGTTACGGTACCGACGGCGTGTCCCTGCCTTCGGGCACTTTCCCAACTTGCAATCACTATGTGCCCCAGTAGTGTGGTGGCGGCTGCTTGAAAACGGTGTTTACTCTTCAATGTTCCCCCCCGCACAGACAGACACACATGCCTCAGACCCTCTCACCCGGTAGCTGTACTTCTCCATGCACTTAATGTCCCTCCGCACTGCTGCCCTCCAGTCTCCATGAACAGACGTGTATGCCCATCCGCCCCCGCCTCCACCTCACCCTCACAGCCCACCGCTTGCAGTTAGGATTTTTTTTTTGCCTCCGGGAAAGAAAGTGAGGGAAAGAAAGTGCACCCACCTCTCTGCGCGCGCGCAGCAGCCTGCCTCTCTCTGCAACACACAATCCAGCTTCCTGAAACTTGGGAGGCAGTTCTCGTTTGGGGAGGGCTGAGGCCGGTCCCTGTCCAGCCCTCCCTCACCACACCGCTTGAAGGGTATGTACTGCGTGTAACTGATAGCACTGGTAGCACCTCCTCTGTCCTTCCATGTGTCTGGAAGGGGCTTTCCTCGCGTCTAATACAACCCTAATCTGCCGGGAACTTTAGCAGAATACAATGTGCACAGCCTCCCTGGTCAACCTGGTTTTAACCAGCCGACCGCAGGCGCCGATACACACAGTACAGCATTACCAAGCAGGTACCCAGGAAATGCGCGGCGATTGAGGACTGAATTATATGGTTGGAGCACTAAATTATGTGGCAAAAAGGGAAGTTATGTGGCATAATGTAACGTATTCCGTGGCAGCCTTATTTTCCCGTTTTGTCACTTTAAATCAATAGTGCCTTGGCAACATTTTTACCTCTTTAGCACTGTTTAATACCTGAATACAGGAAGCAGGGAATGAAAGGTGGCAGGTTCACCTTTGCAAATGGTTTGCCACTTTATCCAGTGTTGGACTGGCTTTTCGGGCAGCCTCGCAGCCTGGCACTGCCAGATGGGCCATCTTCAAAGGGCCAGTGTGTGGGCTGGGGCTGTCTTGGTTCCAGAACCAACAAGCATTGGCATAGCCAATAGGTCTCGCCTTTGGAACCTTATAAGTATTTAGTTATGCAGTACAATATCCTTGGTGGAAAAGCATCAACTGTTGCATGGCTAAACACTGATAAGGTCCCAAATGCGAGACCTATTGGCTATGCCAATGCTTTTTTATTCATGGTTTGTATTACTTACTGGGACTGCTTGCATCAGGTTATGAGAGCTGCTGCTCTTGCCACGAGGCTTCATTTAAAGACCAAGATCAAATATCAGATGCTGTTTTCATAGGGTGCCTGTTCCGTGCCCCAAACCCCTCCTGATTGTTGCTTGCTTGTGTTATCCAATTGCTTTTGATGATGCTCCAAGACAGTGCAAGCGCTCCTTCATTCGTGGACCTCCCTGCCCTATGCTGCTCCTTGATGCTCGCTCTCCCTTTGTTTACACCTCGAATTTCATCATGGAGTTTTTCTTTTTCCTCAAATATACCTCTACATTCTCAGAGTTATCTTTCTGCCTGGTTCAAACATGCAATTACTCAACCTTTAACAGTGTTGTTTTACCATCCGAGATGCCGGTCTAACTGGCTCTGGATGGGTCCTAATAGCGTCAATCCCCCCGAGGAAGATTTACCAGTGGCAAACATGTTGCTTTTTATTGCTGCCCTCATAAATCATACTCCAAAGACCCGGCACATGACCTCTGCCGCGAGCCCATGATCCTCGGCCTGGACGATGGGTTTTACTTGCTCTGCATAATGGGGAACTGGACTTCTCAGACTGGACATGCTGTGTCCATCTGGAGCTGCCAGTGGCCTCTGACACAAGCAGCAGCTGAGCTATGGGACATGTCCTAGACCGACCTGGGCCTCGGGCATTGTTGTGTGGATCCTCATCTGCAGGCTTGTTCGCACTCTTGTTTTTTTTTTACTGACATTTTGAGGCACATTTCACATGCATGAAAGATTTCCAATAATAAACCACACTCATATGACCATAGGTTGGCTTGACCCAACTAACCCCACTCTGACCTGCTTAAACTCAGGTAGACTCACCTTCCTTCACCCCAGGAACACTCAGTTCACCAAAGGTGTGCACTCCTCTCCCGCCAGGGACACCGCCTGCAAATGGGGACTTTTGCATCAGATAGGTACATTCCACTGACTCATGTAGCCTACATATATCAACCGAGCTACAGTCCGTTCCCACATGTGCACTCACCTCGCCCCAGGTGCAGTTGAGTAGGCTTGTACTCACCCATTACATACTCTACTCCCAAAGTACAGGCTTTCAGCCAGGCTCACTTCTTTCACTTCAGGTACATTTAACCTGTCGCTGCACACCCACCCCACCAGAGAAACACTCTTATCATCACTGATACACTCCAGTTACACACATCTCACCCTAGTTGCCTTTCTTATATGCCTGTGTTCGAAATGGGGTCTCTAGTTGGCAGAGGTTAGCACCCTGTCCAAGTAGGTACCCTCACTCTAGTCAGGGTAGAGAGAGTCACGCAGCTAAGATATCCTCTGCTCACTCCATTGGTAGCTTGGCTCGAGCAGTCAGCCTTATCTCAGAGGCAGTGGTGGCCAACACAAATAAAGTGTGGTGAAGCGGGGCAGAGGGTTTGCGAGCAGAGCACATGGGGGAGCGTGCAGCGGGGAGCTTAATCAATTTTTTTTAAATTAAAAGACTTACCTAGTGCTGCCGGGCGCTTCGCACTGTTCTGCTTCCAGTCCCTGGTCCCAGCTGTCCCTGGGATAGCATCACGGACTCCACAGCCAATCCCCACACTGCTTTGAAGTATGAGAGCAGTGTGGGGATTGGCCTGAGTGAGTTGGATTAACGCTTGCTTAGGCACAGGGAGTCTGTGCTGTTTCTCCAACCTGGCTGTTCCATATGCCTGGGATGGAAAAACCAAAGTGCATATGTCAGTTTGGCCAGCCTACGACAGCCGGTCAAACTGACATGTGCACTTAAAAGTGCACCTAGCACTCATCCTCCTCCTCCCATGGCCGACCCCACCCCTGCAGCTGAAAATTTAAATGATCATAAAATATTGTTGTATTTTTTAACTTCTGGCTCTGAGCCACTGGGGCAACACTCCTCTGCCATTATGGAGAAGCCGCCACTGCTTAGAGGCAATGTGTGAAGCATTTATACACACACACAGTTAACACAGTGAAAACACTACAAAAGGAGTACACACCAGATTAGAAAAATAGGCAATATTTATCTGAATAAAACAAGACCAAAACAACAAAAGTCCAACATGCACAAGTCAAGATATCACTTTTAAAAGATTAAGCAAGTTCAGGCCATAGAAATCAATAGATGAGTTGGTTTTATCACAAAGTACCTTAGATGCATCAAAAATCAAAGACGGTGTGAGGCGCAGGGGAGGTGAGGGACCAAAAAAGCAAAGTGATTTATCGGTTCCTTACTCCACAGGAGAGGTGATGCGTCGGTTACTGACTGCCAGAGGAAGTGATGCATCTGATCCTTACTGCTGGGCAGAGGCGGTGATGCGTGAATTCCTTACTGTCAGGGGAAGCGATGTGTCAGTTCCTTACTGGAAGGGGAGGTGATGCATTGCTTTCCGGACACGCGGCCTCGGTTCCTTACTGCGGTGTCAATGAAGAGTCGTCATCGAAGGACGATGCATCGAAAATCAAGACGCACTTCTATGCGGCAGTGGCAATGCTGGTGCTGGGTCAATTTCACAGCAGTGAAGTAGGTGCTGCGTCAATTCCACACCTGCCCAACAAGTTCTGCATCGGAATCAGAGTGGGTGTCACAGACGTTGGTGACGCACAGCTTGAGAATCAATCTGCAGCAATTTTTCTGCCGCTTTTCAATGTTGAGCTCCGGCCTGTGGTGAAAGTCAAGATCGATGTGCCAATCGGTAACCATTCTTCAATGAAGACAGCGGTGATGCGTTGATCTTGTGCAGCGATGTGTCGAGAAAGCAGGCACTGGGAGTTAATGCGTGGATTTTCTCTTTAGATCACCAGGTTACACTTCCAAAGGCCCAGGAACTGGATTTGGCACCACTTGGCAAGTCAGGATTCTCAGCAGAAGAGCCCATGCACTGGTAGGTGGTCTTTCATGGCCCTGAGACTTTTTGACAGGAGGCAAGCACGCACAAGCCCTTCGAGAACCTATGATGTAGGATGTAGAAAGCAAAGTCCAGTCCTTCTCTCTGAGGACAGAAGGAGCAAGCAGCAGGCCAGCACAACAAAGCAACAGGCAGAGAAGCAGTCCCTCCTACAGCACCCAGCTCTTCTTAATGGCAGAATGACCTCAGTCCAGAAGTGTTCTGATTTTGGGGTGCCAGAGGTCCAATACATATACCCCTTTCTGCCTTTGAAGTAGGCAAACTATAAGGGGAAGTCTTTGTAGTGTACAAGACCCTGCCCTTCTCTCACCTGGCTCCAGACACACTACAGGGAGTGGTGACAGCTTTGTGTGAGGATAGGCACAGCCCTACTCAGGTGTCAGTGACAACTTCTTCCACAACTCTAGCTCAGGAAGGCACAACGGCGTGGTGATGGTACATCAGGATATGCAAGGCACAGCTCTGCTCCCTTTGTGCTGACTGTCTAGAGTGAATGCACAAGAGCCCAAGTCTCAGCCAACCCAGATGTGTATTCTACAGATGGGCAGCGACACAGAATGGTTAAGCAAGACGATGCCCACTTTCTAAAAGTGGCATTTTCAAACATGCAATTTAAAAACAAACTTCATCAAAACATGTATTTTTAAATTGTGAATCTCTATCTGCTTCCAATGAGGGATTACACTTAAAGATATTTCAAGGCAATCCCCATGTTACCCTATGGGAGAGATATCCCTTGCAATAGTGAAAAGCGAAATTAGCAGAATTTCTCTATTAGGACATGTAAAGCACACCAGTACATGTCCTACCTTTTGAATACACTGCACCCTGCCCATGGGGCTACCTTGGGCCTACGTTAGGGGTGACTTCCATGTAGTAAAAGGGTAGATTTGGGCTTGGCAAGTGGGTGCATCTGCCAGGTCGAAATGGAAGTTCAAAACTGTACTCACAGACACTGCAGTGGCAGGACTGCGACATGTTTGCAGGACTACTCATGTGGGTGGCACAATCAGTGCTTCAGGCACACTGGTAGCATTTGATTTACAGGCCCTGGGCATTCATAGTGCACTCTACTAGGGACTTGCTAGTAAATCAAATATGCCATTCATGGATAAATTGATCATCAATACAATTTAGACACAGAGAAATTGCACTTTGGCACTAGTCAGCAGTGGTAAAGTGTCCTGAGCCCTAAAACCGGAAACAATAGGAGGAAGAAGTCAAAAGGTTTGGGGATAACCCTGCAAAAGGGCCATGTCCAACAGCCTGTAACACACCTCCTCCTTCCAAGTTGCCCCTCTGTCCAGTTACGTGTGCATCATCCAAGGTACACTCATCATACCCCAGACACACTTCCTTCAACCAGGTACGCTTCCTTCAGTTCAAAACTTTCTGCACATATTAGATACATTTTTTCACTATCAAAAGGTATCCTGCCCAAAAGGAACTGAAATATTAGATATAGGCACAATTCTCTATCAGAGGGGTTATCATGTGCTTCTACCAGTACTGGGAGCAATACCTCTTTGTATAGTAACCCTCACACACTCTAATAGTGTCATGCTTCATCATCGGGTTCACCCTGGCTCCTAAAGGCCAGGGTGGACTCGACCGTATTTCAGTGAGTATTTTTGAGAAATTGCCAGGGTAGTTAAAGATTGAAAATCCACCACACACTCCAGGTATCCCTTTAATATGGAGAGATGGCGGATATGAAAATCACAAAAGTAGGGTGTTCCCAGGATAAAATTGTCCTATGACCCTAAATCATTGCCAACATATTTCAGCCAGTGAACGGCCCTATGGGTCCACGGCTTTCTTCAGGGCAAAACCCAATGATAAATCCCTCCCTGGAAATATCAACACAGTAGGACATTTTTTTTTAGCTTAAAAACTGTTTCAATCACAAAAATGGCGTATGGATATACTTATCCTTAATGTGGCATTTGCTCATAGGTTCATCCGGCCCAATTTCGGCAGACAGCGCACGTCCCACGAGTGCAGGGCAAACAGGGCAGTCCTGTAGTCAAACAGTCATCAAGGATCCTGGCCCGGCAGTGCCACCTATTAGGTTCTGCAACTCCTGACTTGGGTTTTTTCACCCCAGGTATTTTCTCTGCTTCCCAGATGCTCTGTCTCACCTTGGATGCACTCCAGTGGCGGTGCCTCCATACAAGTGGAGGACCATCTCTTGCCCCACACTACTGCGTAGTAAGCTGGAAAAATGAAATGGTAATAAAAATGGTTTTATTTCCATTTACTTTTTCAGGGTGGGGTCAGTGCTTCATAGCAGCTGATTGGCAGCAATGACAAGTGGCCCCTTCCTTTTAAAGTGCACATGTCGGTTTGGCTGGCTACCTTGCTATGGCCTGACATGGGCAGTTCAAACTCTCCAACCAGCTGTCTTAGACAGCTGGGTTAGAGAGCATGTACTGGGCTACAGTGCCTTTCAGAGCATTGAGGCAGTGTGCTCCAGCCCATCCAGATGCTGCTCTAAGCGGCGTCTGGATTGGATAAGGTGTAGTTTGCTTTCGTATGTCACCTCGTGCTCGGAGGAGTCAGAGCCACGGACTGGAGTGTGTGAGGACGGGCTGCATAGTAAGTGAAACCTTTATGAATTTTGCCTTCCTAACTTGCTGTGTGATTGTTTCTGTGTTTTTGTTGGTGTGTTTATAATTGTGACTATATGTGTGTGTGTGTTTGTGAGCTTGTCTGTGTGCCTCACCATTTCTTAATGTCACCAACCACTGCTGATGCCCTATCCTCACCTTGGGTACAGTCGCCTCACCCCGAGTACACTCACCTGTCTTCTGGTACTATGTCCTTACCTCATGTACACATGCCTCCCCCCAGGTACAGTAGCTTGTCTGAGAGAGCTTTTCTGGTTAATGGGGGGGAATGGCTTTCTATGAGTTGGATAACTCAGTGGGTTGAGTGCCTGCAGCAGGCATGTGTGTGTAACATGCAAGTCACAAGTATGAATTGAACTAAGGCAGATGGCACCTTCTCTACTTAGAAGAATCATGATTTTACTAGGTAATTTTAAGAGCAGAAAATTGACACATTTCATATTGTGTTTTGGTCTCTATCAAATGGTAAATTTAATTTGGGATACCTTGTTCATGTATGCCTGTGGTTACACAAAGGTGTAACGGTGCATCACCTGTGGGCACTCGGGTGCTGCATCTGCCTGGAGAACACTTACTATCTGGCCATGCAATACTGAAACACATTGATATTGACAAAGCTAATAGCTCTCACGTTGCCAAGACCAATTGGCTTTGCCAATGCTTGTTTTACCAGTCAGTGATAAGGTGCAGCTTGACCATTCACTGCTTATGCAGGGACTATCTTCATATCTGCTAGTATCGAGTCTGCAGTACCCTCTGGTGGGACTCACAGAACTCTTGAGAAATGTGCCCCTAAAACAGGACTGGACAGGACTTTTCATTCCACTGGGCATTTCACTTGTGGGCTGCAGTTCCAGGAGGCCGGTTTTCAGGGTGGTGGATGGCTCTTGGTGCCTCTGTCAGTAGAGAGAAAAACCTTATTCGGTCACATGACTATAAAAGTGCAAATGCAATGGATACATTCAAAACATTAAAAAATAGCAGCAATAATAAATACAATGTCCCATATTCAATAGATTACCAGTTATTCTTATACAATATCCTCTGTTGGGCCGGTATTCTCAAAGCAACATAAACCTCCAGAAATCCTAAAACTAGATTAAAGGGGTCCGCCATGTTGAATGACTAGTCCATATCAATCTGGGGATATCTTGATCTTAGAACTCATGACTGTTTTGTCATCATCATTAACTTAATTCGGTTAATCCAGGCCATCAGGGTATATACAATCAATAAGTGACAATCAATGACTAAAATAATTTTGCCCCTTTTGCACATCTAAAAACAACATGTTTAAAAACTTTCTTGAAACAATTAAAACCACAGTACATAGCATACTATAGCATAGCTTAAATGCTTAATGCCATATTTGTTCAAACAATCATAATTAAAAATAGCTAAAAACAACATCGAACCTGCCCTCGGCATAATTATATCTCTGGTAGTACAAGAACCACCCAAACAGTCCCGGTCATAAACTTCAGTTGCCTAAGCCAAACATTCAATAAAAACCTACTAACAGCAAAAACAATAGGATTTGATGTATCGGTCTTCAAAATCCTCAAAGCAACCTGATAATGTATGATTTTCAGGTTACAACAAACAGATCGAATCCACCTTCTTTGGAGGAAGCAATATTCTGTGCCTCTGTCACTTTCTACCGCTCCCTGAGGTTAAGTGCAGCAAGGCTGGGTGAGAGTGCAGGAAGAGGGACCTCTTTGTGCCGGTGGGAGCACTGTTATCGATACCACGAGGTATTAATCCAATATAATTTAAAGGCTCAGTCTTCTAGCCCTAAATTCATCCAATAATTACGTTGTTTTATTCATGAGATGCATTAACCATCATGCACATCCAACGTAATGTTTCAAACACAAGATTCTTAATTCAGCAGAAAACCCAATGCATTTCGGGTCATACACTGACCCTTCTTCAGGGGTATTATCCTGCGATTCTAAAAAAAACGGAAACAGGAGACCTTTCAGTACGAGTTGCTTAAATGTGAACGCGGTGTAAAAAGTGCCCAGTGACCAGGGAACTATGTCCAGTGGTTAAAAACAGTGTTCGGTAACTCAAAAGAATTGTAGTGAATGTTTAAAAGTTAATTGTTAATTGAAAGAGACATAGGAACATCAAAATTCCCGAATCAGCCTAAACAAAATGCCTGAATCAGCATAGACCAGTAACTCAAGAAATGCGATACCCGGTGTGAACGAGGCTCATAAGGATAGAAATCGTAATAATGTTGTTTTTCTTGTCAACATGCATTGTGCACGGAAGCCCCCCGAGATAACATCCAAGAAATAATTGTAATGCTATAGCAAGTTTATATTACACATGCTCTAGAGCTGTTACGGTGCCAAAATGTTGGAATAGTTATACGCTCGTTATCTTTACCTGAAACGCCAACAGCTCCCACAGAGTAACGCGCAATAGTAAAGGTGCACCATCATCGCGTATTGGAAATTTTAACCTGAGGCGTCCTAAAGGTGCCCATGTCTAATTGTAGTAACGGTGCAAAGGCGCAGAAAGATTGTGAATAAAGTACACAAAGAATACGGAAAAAATACCTGTAATCAGTGAAAGTAGGGTGAACAGTATGTGCGTTGGACACAATATTAACGTAGATGAATTGTGGGTCAACATACCAATGCTAGAAAAAACATGTGTGAATATGACAGCAGGAACAGAGTTAATGTCAAGCTTAACATAGAATGATCGCAATCTCAATACAAATAAAGTGAGATTGAATAAAGTTATTATAACGACATCATGCCATCTTGATTAATCAAAAAGAAACCACATTACTGCATGTATATATGAATACAAAGCCACATAATGTTCTCAAATGAAAAGCAATATCCTCAAATGTAGAGCATCGCACTACTTGTTATTATAAAAAACAGTTAAACTCATTTCTATCATTCATCCCCTCTGGCTGCAGGGCATGCAATTCTTTGGTCCAAATAAATTCTGATCTCGCTAAGGCTTTAGATGGATCAATATCGTTTCTCCATTTCATTGCCTCAAGGACAGTGAAACGTAGTTGTGTTATGTTGTGTCTGGCATCAAGCCAGTGCACCTCTACAGTGGATTTCATGTTGTGATTGCGAATGTTGCTCCTATGCTCTCCCACACGAGTTTTCACTTTCTGCTCAGTTTTTCCAACATTGATTTTGCCGCAAGGGCTTTTCAGAGCATAAACAACATTAGCTGTGTCGCATGTGCTGGAATGTTTTAACTCAATAGTTTAGCCTTGTGTAGGATGGATAAACTTGTTACCAGCCATGACCTTGTTACAGTGTACACAATTCATACATTTTTGCATGCCTTTATATTCCTTATGTAGTGGTGCTTGTTGTCTTTTAAGGAGCTCCTGCAGATTGCGGGAGCGCTGCATCGCGAACTTAGGGTGTGCAGGAAAAATGTCTTGAAAATCCGGTTCAGTGTGAATGATAGGCCAATGTCTCATGATTATGAATTTGATTTGGTCTGATTGTGTGGAAAATTTCAGAACACATGCTATAATGTTAGATCGTTTAGCTGCGCTTCTTTGTAGCTGCAATGTTCTGTCCATGGCTCTCACTCTTTTGGTGGCTATGTCTAGGACTTCCTCGGGGTATCCCCTCTGTTTAAATCTCTCGCCAAATGTCTTAATGATTTAATTAGATTCTACTTGATCTGAAGAGATGCGTTTCAGCCTGATGAACTGAGAAGAAGGTAAATGGTGTTTCAAGGATTTTTGATGAAAGCTCCGGAAATGTAAAGAATTGTTCCTGTCGGTCTTCTTAGTGTACACACTTGTCTTGATGTTGCCTGTCTCGATCTGAATCAGTACATCTAAAAAAGCGATGCTATTCTTCTCAATTTGGTAAGTGAATTTTACTTGATCATGGATATTATTGAGTGCAGCAAGCTCAGGAGGGCTTCAAGAGAGAGATAGAGAGAGAGAGAGAAATAACAAGAGAGAGAAAGAGGGAAGGAGGAGGAAGGTAGAGAGAAAGCGATCAGAGAGGGAGAAGAGAGAGAGGAGAGGAAAGAGCGAGAGAGAATGGATGGATGGAAGTGAGAGACAAAGGGAGTGGGGCAAGTTTGAGCATTTTGGCAAGGACTACCTTGGTTCCCCAGCCCAGCCCTGTCTTCATGGGTTTTACGGCACTTTAATATGGTGTTCAAGTTTTACCATTGCTGCAATGGACTAATCTCTGAAGGTGGCCATCTCCCCCATCTTTGCAGAAGGTTCCACAGCTCAGTTCCTCAAGCACCTGCACCTTGCCATCAGTCATCTCCAATTGGTAATCAGTGTCTTGAACCTTGCCTGTCAGTCTTCGCAGCTTCTCTTTCACCGCTCTTACATAAGATGTAATTCTGTCTGTTTTTGTATTTAGGTCAGTGGATTTAGCATTAACAAATTTCATGAAAAGCCTGTTCCTGCCCGAGTCAATTCAGGTTTACCTGCAGAGTCCTCTACAACCTCTTTGACCCTTTCACCACTCCACTGCTTGAAGAAATCCTTCTTTTGTCTTCATGTTTTCTTAACCCCAATACCCCTTCGGTAGTTCTGTTGACAGTTTCAATGCAGACTGGATTCACCAATATCACAGTAAAGTGGGACAGATCTCTAGTAGAATCTCATCAGCTGTGGCTCAGTAGACGTGGATGCTGCATGTGGGGAAAATACTTCACACCAGCCTTAGACAGAAAGGCCTCTGCAGTCCTTAATGGTAGGGAGTACCAAAAGCCCACCCACCTAAAGGGTAGCAAGTTATCCTCCCACACTCACGCCATGGCCTCACCAAGTCTCTTTCCTAGCCCAGGTTAGCCATAGGACATGCAGCTAAGGCATAAGTGGGAAGGGTATGCCCAGACATAGGTCCTGTGGCTCACTGCACCACTTGTTTCAAGCTAGCCTGGCTGATGAGTGGAGGACCAGGCTTGGTAGTTTGGGCAGAACTGTTCCCATGCGGAGAAGGGTCAAGACTGATTTACAGGTGGCTGGACCCAAACTGGGGTGGCATGGTGGGCACAAAACAATGGATTAATCCCAGATATACTGACTGGGGTTAAATGTTTGCATTGTTTAGCATTCCATCCATCATCTGGTCTTTTGGTAAAGGTTACCCTAAGATGGAAGGGTATGCACAGACGTTTGTCCCGTGCTCATTGCACCACTGGATTCCCGTGTTCTTGTTTCTGTATTGTAATGTAAGAGGATTTGTAGAGTGCAGACTAATCACCCATGATGGCCTCTAGGCATTGAGTAGGTGTGGAAGGTCTGGAGCATCAAACAAAGAGCCAGGTCTTGAGCTTCTTGGGGAATGTTGTGAGTGATCTGGCTGTTCTCATGTCCTGGGGAGGACATTCCAGGTATTTGCTGCTAGATAGGTGAATGATCGGCCTCATGCTCAGCTTCTGCAAATGCAGGGAATGTGTGCAAGGGAAAGCGAGGCAGATCGGAGGTTGCGAGTTGGCTAGTGGAAGTGTAGATGGCGTTCGAGGTAGGTGGTTCTCTGTCAGACCTGCCAGTTAAAAGTGGTTCTTCATTATCATAACTTAAGTGATTTTTTAACAACTAATTAACCGCCTTCCTTACCCTCCCTTAACCCACTCACCCCTGTTGACACACACCAACAACACCCTCATCCGTGTGAGGCAGCTAAGCTGTGGGTGATTGGGGTGAGCTGGGAGAGGTCCAGACATGTTTGTGTTCAGGGTCCGTGCAGTTTTCAGCCAGTATTTGATCAGTGGACACGAAAGGGGACCCCTGCTGCTTCTTTTTATGTATTAGCATTAGCAAGGGCACCAGATTTCTTTCCACTCGGATTGCAAGGGCTCATGCAGGGACTATGGTTGTCCCACATTCCACCACCCAGCCTACACCAGTGCCATTTGAAGCAATCTCTTAGTGTATCACTCCTGGAGGTGCCTGAAATGGAGCACTGACACTGCCAAAAAGATGTGTACTAATAATCTGCTGATATAGACCAGAGTAGAGATGTAGAGGCTGCTGAAACTGTCCACCAGAGTGACTCCTATGGCAGCAAATCCTCTGTCAGCACTGCATTTCACACTCTGGAAAGCTATGAGCCCCCCATGTCTTGCACATAGGCCCAAGAGTGAGGCCGAGGACAAGAACTCTAGCCTATGTCATTAAAAGTCGATGCGCCGAACACCTAGGTTGGTAGTCTTCAATCCAATACCAGACACTCCCTTTATATCACTCTTACAGGTTTCTGCTTTCTCACATTGTGATGTTTTGCCGTCTTTCTTATCTTTGTCTTTCCTATGTGTGTGTTTACTTTATCTTGCACTTGGCAAAAATCTGGTGCATGAAAATAAGTGCTCGTGCCCCAAAATAAGTGCCTGTGGCCCCTACAGGGAATTACCGGCTCAAATTAAGCACCGCCCCAATAACAATTTTCAGAGGACAGAAAGGACCATTGCACCGATTGAATCAAACGTAGGGATATTCTAATGGTGAAACACAAATTTTACCATTTGTACTGTACTCCGTAAACTACGAGCCTTCAGATATCAAAATAGCAACATAGGGAGGCTTTAGCACTCCTCAGCATACCGAATGTTTGAAGTTAAAAGTATGGCTATTTCTTTGCTATCTTTAAGCATATGCTTTACTGCCCACAACTTATTTATGCATCAGCACCCATGTTTGTTTTGTGTTGGTAATGTTTTCCCACCTTTTGAATGTATGACAAGGATGAACATTATCATTTAAAATGTTATGGTCATGTAATTCACTGTAGTAGGTATCCAAAGAGTATGTGCTCTTGTTACTCATGTTCAGCCTGAAACGTTCCACTATACTGTCTTTCCATAGTCTGATAGAGCTCTATACCCAAATATTTTTATATGAGCACTTGATCAGGAAAATGTAATTATTTCTTTGCCATTCTGTGAAATGCTTCATCTTATGTCTGCATCTTGTCCTGCAACATACTTCATTCAATTCCGTTGCCCATTCGCAGTTTTGAAAACCTTACATATAGAGCATGGATAAAAAACATTGGATGCAATGCCCAATAAGATCATTGTTTTTTAGGTCTCGGCTACAGACAGATTTTCTAGGCTGTTGCCAGAACTATTTTTCCCAATAAATATAGAATGGTCTTAGGGTTGGCCCCTTTCTCTCGACTCGAAAGCTTTGTTAACTTTTTTAGTTGTCTCTTAATTTAATAGCTTTCCATAATGGCTTTTCTACTTATTCTTGTATTTGTCCCACTCAGGAGTATTTCAGTCTCACAATGTTCTCATTGGTTGGCATATCTTCCCTTTGCTTCCATTGTTCACATTCAGGGAACTCCTTTTTTTCTTACTTTAAGCACTCCATGGTAGCGCAAGTGTTGTTTCACTCTCTCCTCCTTGAGCTTCTTTCCCTTCACTTTTCCATGGACTCCATCCTTCTCTGTGTTACTATCTCCCCCTCTGGTAGTCCGTTGCTTCACCTGCACTTTCCCATCCTGGTAGTTATTAGGTTAAGCTTAGAGTCAGCACGCATGTGCTGCTCTGCCTGACTTGCTGTACTGGAGAATGGAATAGAAGCAATGCCCATTCTCTGCCCATATTTGTCATTGGCTTGTGTCATTGTCCTTCGTAAATGCGGGCTTCTGATTCGTAAATAGGCTTTTTAGTCCCTCCTTAGTACCGCCTTGTCTGCATTTGTGACTGGGGTGAGTGTCTGAAAAGTTTCAGCGCTCTGCCCATCATCTCCTTGTGTTTGCTTCATTTGTAACCTCCCATGAGGACTTGCCCTTTTACTTCGTTTGTTACACGGTATGTGTTATTTAGTCTTGTAAGCACTATTTTCTTTATTGTGTTTCTCTGACTGCAGGCATGAAGTGGTTTGCTTTAATTGAGCGCCCTAAGCGCTTTCACTTTAATGGCTATTACTTTTAAATATGCTATGCCCCTCCCCCTCTCCCTCGCTGCATGGATGGCGCCATGTTAAGAAAAAAATCTGCAGACGCCATTGTTCCTACACCCTCCCCCATCTATCTCAACCCCGGTTACAGCCCAACACCGCCTTCGCCACTTTCAGGCTTGCAGTCGCAGCCTGGCAATGGACGAGGAGGAGGAGGAAGGATCCGTGAACCTCCATGAGGCTGGGAGAGCAGATTCTGGTGCAGCAAGGAGGGTTGATTCCTGGCACTCACACACATGGAGGTCTCAGCACTGTCTGCAGCACAATGGTGCAAGGTACGGAATTCCACAGACAAACAAAATACCCATAACTTTCAGGCTGCACTTTGGAAACTCTGCCGTGGGCGGGGACAGCACAGCTAAATAGGCACGCAAATTGTTAGTGTGCGCAAAACATTAACTTCTTTTATATGTAAAAACTCTAGTAGAAAACACTGCAAAGGTAAATAAACACATATAGCCTGGAAATTTGTTACAATAAAAAACGTTTTTATGTTTTTATGCTTCTAGTTAACATTATCTATCACGTGCTTTTCAGCATTAGAAGTTACAAGAATGACTTTTGTTTCAGAAAGGGCAAGAGTTTTCAGCATATATTGCATATAATTTATTCTTAAGAGTGATGCATAACCCCTTTAAAGAAAATCATGGTGTGTGTGCTAGGACGGGAGGCTGTGTTCTCATTCGTTAGCGGTTGTTCTCTTCAGTTTTGATGTTGCCGGGTCGCCCAGCGTCTGCAGGACTCTATATTTAGAGTCCTGCAGATGCCTCCTTCCACAACTCTAGCTCAGGAAGGCTCACCAGCCTGGTGATGGCACATCAGGATATGCAAAGCACAGCTCTGCTCCCTTTGTGTGATTGTCTAGAGTGAATGCACAAGTGCCCAAGTCTCAGCCAACCCAGGACATATATTCTACAGATGGGCAGAGACACAGAAAGGTTAAGCAAGATAATGCTCACTTTCTAAAAGTGGCATTTTCAAACACGCAATTTAAAAACAAACTTCATCAAAACATGTATTGTCAAATTGTGAGTTCAGAGACCCCAAACTACAAATTTCTATCTGCTTCCAATGAGGGATTACACTTATAAGATATTTCAAGGGAATCCCCATGTTACCGTAAGGGAGAGAGAGTCCTTGCAGTACTGAAAAGCGAAATTAGCAGTATTTCACAATTAGGACATGTAAAGCAGATCAGTACATGTCCTACCTTTTAAATACACTGCACCCTGCCCATGGGGCTACCCTGGGCCTACATTAGGGGTGACTAACATGTAGTAAAAGGGATGATTTGGGCTTGGCAAGTAGGTGCATCTGCCAGGTGGAAATAGAAGTTTAACACTGCCCTCACAGACACTGCACTGGCAGGACTATTTGCAGGACTAATGTGGGTAGCACAATCAGTGCTTCAGGCATACTAGTAGCATTTTATTTACAGGCCATAGGCATTCATAGTGCAATCTACTAGGGATTTCCTAGTATATCAAATATGCCAATCATGGATAAATCAATCACCAATACAATTTAGACACAGAGCGATTGCACTTCGGCACTAGTCAGCAGTGAAAAAGTGTCCGTGCCCTAAAACCAGAAGAAATAGGAAGAAGAAGGCAAACGGTTTGGGGATAACCCTGCAAAAGGACAATGTCCAACAGCCTGTAACACACCTCCTCCTTCCAAGTGCCCCTTTGCCCAGTTACGTGTGCATCATCCAAGGTACACTCACCTTAACTCAGACACACTTCCGTCAACCCGGCACGCTTCTTTCAGTTCAAAACTTTCTGCACATATTGGGTTCATTTTTTCACTCCAGGTATTTTCTCTGCTTCCCAGATGCTCTGCCTCCCCTTGGATGCACTCCAGTGGCGGTGCCGCCATACGAGTGGAGGAGCAGCGCTCCCCCCCACTACTGCGTAGTAAGCTGGTAAAATGAA
Source organism: Triturus cristatus (assembly GCF_964204655.1). Classification (NCBI taxonomy): domain Eukaryota; kingdom Metazoa; phylum Chordata; class Amphibia; order Caudata; family Salamandridae; genus Triturus; species Triturus cristatus. The sequence continues at coordinate 971,555,835 of NC_140589.1, forward strand.
ATGGTAATAAAAATGCTTTTATTACCATTTACTTTTCCAGGGTGGGGTCAGTGCACCATTGCTGCTGATTGGCAGCAATGACAAGTGGCTCCTTCATTTTAAAGTGCACATGTCAGTTTGGCTGGCTACCTTGCTATGGCCAAACCGACATGGGCAGTTCAAACTCTCCAACCAGCTTTCATAGACAGCTGGTTTGGAGAGCAGTCACTGGGCTCCCTTGCCTTTCAGAGCACTGAGGCAGCCTGCTCCAGCCAATCCAGATGCTGCTCTGAGAAGCGTCTGGATTGGATAAGGTGTAGTTTGCTTTCCTACGTCACCTTGTGCTTGGAGGAGTCAGAGCCACGGACTGGAGAGCATGAGGACGGGCTGCATAGAAAGTGAAACCTTTATGAATTTTGCTTTCCTGACTCGCTGTGTGATAGTTTATGTGTGTTTTTGTTGGTGTGTTTATGATTGTGACTGTATGTGTGAGTGTGTTTTTTTGTGAGCTTGTCTGTGTGCCTCACCATTTCTTAATGTCACCAACCGCTGCTGATGCCCTACCCTCAACATGAGTAAAATCGCCCCACCCCGAGCACACTCACCTGTCTTCTGGTACTCTGTCCTCAGCTCATGTACAAGTGCCTCTCCCCAGGTACAGTAGCTTTTCTGAGAGAGATTTTCTGGTTAATGGAGGTGAATGGCTTTCTATGAGTTAGATAACTCAGTGGGTTGAGTGCCTGCAGCAGTCATGTGTGTGCAACATGCAAGTCAAAAGTATGAATTTTACTAAGGCAGATGGTAGCTTCTCTACGTGAGAGGTGAACAAAATATGAATCATGATTTTACTTTTTTTTTATTGAAGATCGAGTATGTACATGAATTAATACTGTTACATTATCTTTGTATATTTTTTTTTTTTGCAGTAGTCACACTAGGATATTTTGCCTTAAACATTTCCTATTTACATATTTAGTAGCTCTTTCCTATCCTCCAGTGTTATTCAGCCATAACATCAGGGGCTCCCTTATCTTCATTCCCTTCATCCTTGCTTTCCATCCTTTACATGTATATAAAGAGATTTCCAGCCAACTAATTTTCAATAGCCGGTGCAGCCATTGGTGATATGAAGGGGGCTCCGTATCTTTCCATGCAGTGGCTATCAATAGACGCGCTACTGCTAGTGTTATAAATACAACGTCTCTATGTGATGTATCCAGGTTTGCCCTACCATCATATCCTAGTATCATCATAGCTGAGGTGATCTTTATTTCTTTATTCATTGTCTGTAGCCAGAGGTCCTCTATATCCCTTTTTAAAGATGCCAATTTTGTACAAGAAAAGAACATATGGATCATCTCCGCTGGTCTGCTTTGACAACTCGGACATTTATCAGACTCCCTCTTCCCCCATCCAAAAAGCTTAGCTGGTGTATAGAACAGATTATACAGGTGTTTATAATGCTGAGCTTTCAGGTTGGCCAACAGAAAGATCTGTATCCCTAATTCAAGAGCCATGTCCAAATCAACCTCCCCATCGCCCATTCTTTCTACCCATTTTGATTCAGTTTTATCCATATAATCTGGGAGAGTCTTTAATAATTCCTGTTAGTAATCTTTAATCCTATTATCCTGATATTTCCAAATTCCTAGTATTGGAATTTCTTCCAAATTGATACACCCCATGGGAGGCTTCTTATACAACTCTGTATCTGCATATACTTCAATGTCGAATATTTATTGTTGTGGAATAGATCTGCCACCCTCTCTATGCCCGTCCGTTCCCAGTATCGAGCCATACCATCATATAATACTTGCGGTAGCAGATCTGAATGCCATAGCAAGGTAAATGTATTATATCTGGAGATGTTAAAAAGTTTATTTGATTTTTTTTGCATACTTTCCATGCTCCTTTAATACACCTAAAGCATGTTTTTTTTTTTTATGGTAGCCTGGTTCCACTTGTCTTAAAAAGAGCCCTTCTGCATCTTTACCGATAACCAGCTGATATATTGTGGATAAGCTCAGGACCTCATCTCTACTTTGGTCTGGGAAGAGTAAGATATCCATCTGATGGGGGCAGTGGCCCAATAATACAGTAAGATATTGGGGACTCCCCACCCGCCGCGCTCTCTTGGTAATGTCAGATACTGCAATGCACGGTGTGTCTTCTGATAACCCCAAATAAAATTGGTAAACAAGGCATTCATTTTGTTTATTTTAGTTTCTGCTAGATCCAGTGGTATTGCTCGGAGTAGATATATTATCTTTAGGAATATTTTCATTTTTATTACATTCATTCTGTCTGTTATTGTGAGATTTAGTTTGTCCAGCCGCTTAAGTTCCCCATTTATTTTCCCCATAATCGGATCAATATTTATCGCCCAAAGGCTTTCCATATTGGATGTTATATTAATTCCTACCACTCCACATTCGCATGGATCTTGTAACTGGCACTGGCACTGGGAAGAGCATATAATTTGAGTTTTACTTTTGTTTAGCAGATATCCAGATTTCCTACCAAACTCCTCTGTCATACTTTCTATTTCCCTAATTGCCATCTGTGGATCTGGTCTTACTATTGCTATGTTGTCCACGTACGCAAGAATCTTGGTTTCATAGCCTTTAGTGATAACAAATTTGAATACTTGGTTATTTAGGATTTGGTTGATAAATGGGTCCAGATAGAAAGCAAATATTATGGGGGAGCAAGGACAACCTTGCCACATCCCTCTAGCAATCTCAATCCTCCCTGAAGTATTACCCATTATTTGTAACTGCGCATATGGTTTATAGTACATAACTTGAATAGCTCTGACAAACCCTGACCCGAACCCTCTCTCTACCAAAGTACCCCATAAATAGTGCCAAGATACCCGTATCAGCCTATGGAAGAGACGTAAATGATTGTCAGGCGTGTAAAGTGCTGTAAGAGGCGATGGACGAGAAGAGAGGGGGCGGATGTTGACCACTCACCTAGTGTGGATCAAGGTTCTGGCTGTGAGTCCCTCTGAATGACACTAGTGTCAGCAGGCGAATGGCTGTAAATTAAATGAAACAGGTGCGTTTTAAGAGGTGGACTAAATCCGGGATCAGGAGTGATGCGCTGCGCCGTGACATAGCGTGGCGATGGGCGCGACCTATGCCCCAAGCCTGGCCAACGTCTTCATGGATAACTATGAGGAGGAACACCTGTACTGTGATGACAACCCATTCAATTACTCCATAGCGATTTGGAAACGCTATATCGACGATGTAGTGATGATTTGGACGGGCTCCAAGAGAAGAACTCAGAACCTTTGAACACTGGCTGAACGGCAGGTCACGGGATATTCAGTTCACCATGAACTACAGTGATGAGTCAATTGATTTCCTTGACCTCACATTCCGTGTAGACGATGGTCTGCTCTACTGTGACCTCTACCGAAAACCAACCGAAAGAAATACAATACTTAAATATGAGTCCAATCATCCCCGCAACTTGAGAGACAACTTGCCCTATGGGCAATATCTACGACTAAGGAGGAATTGTACACAGAGAGATGACTTCTTCAGAGAAGCTGATTATCTTACCAAATGTCTCAAAGAACGCGGATACCCCACAGGCCTGCTGAAGCGAGCAAAGAAGCGAGCAAAGAAGCGAGCATGGTACTGTCCGAGGGAGCAACTTCTGCAACCCAAAGAAAAGAAGACTGGAACGGAAAGCTTGGTGTGTGTCACCACATTCAATTAAAAAAGCAATGACATAAGAAAGATCATCAAAAAATATTGGAACCTGGTAGCACCGGACCTGAAAACCACTGGACAACCTCTGTTCGCATTCAGGAGGGGCAGGAATATCAGAGACAATGTGGTCAAGGCCTACCTTGAACCACCAAAACCATTGGACTTGCGGAATCAATTGGGTCTCCCACCCATTACAGGACACTACAAAGGTGGCGCATGCAAAGCCTGCCCACTTATCATTGATGGGTCCACATTCACACACAATAACCGGATATACAAACTGGCAAGTTTCACCAACTGCAATAGCACCAATGTTGTATACATGATCTTTTGCCCATGCTAGATACCCTACGTAGGACAAACCACACAGAAGGTAAAAGCATGGATCTTGCAGCACATGAGCAAGGTTAGATGCAAAATACAAGGAGCCCCCCAAGTGGAACACTTCACCACACACAACCATTCCCCAGAAAGCATCCGATGGAGGGTACTGGAAACACTCTATCCCCACCCCAGGGGTGGGTCACTATCAGCAACACTCAATTTGAAAGAGTGCAGATGGATCCAGTCTCTTAACTCTGTGTCCTGTGGCCTTAATGAACATGAAGAAACAGCAAGACAGTTGGGTCAACTATAGACAGACTCCCTTTTGTTCAGCCTTAATGGTTGAGCCATTGCGTCTCGCTCTGTTAGCTTTCAACACACTTTGGCACAATAGAACTCATTTGTCACCTCCAATACATTTCGGCAGTTAGCGCGACCACTTGGGCCATTATTTTGTACACTCTGGTAATTTTCAGCATAAACTTCCATCGCTCTTATGCTCAAAAGAACTTGCTGGTCATGTATTTAACTGTATATGCAATGAATATTTAGAAAGAAATTTCCCTAATATGTACTCACTAGTGTTCACAAGAACTAGGTCACCTTCTGCTCCATGAACTTTGTTAAACCGACACATGAGTCCATAACTTTTAAATACCACCAGGGATCTTAATTTAAAGTATGTTGCAATGGAATAATTTCACAACCACTTTTAAGGTTTTTGTCTTCTGTGTTGATACTTGATACCACTTGTCAATACTCACATTCATGTACAGCTACACTACTTTTACTGTGATTATATGTTATCAGCTGGCTACAGGATGCATGTATTTAATGTATCTTATGAAGGATCTATTTTTGCACTTGATGACCGCATGATTACAATCATCAATATGTTAGTTAGGGTCTAAACGATTCCACTTGATATATCATCGTGTGCCCACAGGGAACACATCATCCCTTAGTTCGTGCTTCCCACCATGACTCACATAGTCCAGCAGTCTAACTAATAAGATTCAGACACACCGATCGCTTTCCTCGATCGCCGTGGTTGCTTAGCAACGTTTTGACGCTCTGCGTGATGAACTACGTACACGCTGCCCATCCGTACTTAAGGTTCACCAGCGGCATCCACATACCAGGATTCACCGCCCCAGCACCAGCGGGACTGATGCCTGCTCAGCCATTTGTTGACTGATCCCATTCTTTCACTCAAGGTGAGCTATTGTGCCACGATTGCTCCGCTTGTTGCATGTTTCGCCCTAGCACCCCATTCAACGTAGTCCCACTGACTACTCGGGTAGCGCATCGGAGTTTCCCCTTCCTTCCCACCTGTAAACGCTACACTTAAGCGCCTCGTTCTAGTTGGTCCCACTGACAAATCGGGCTCGCGTTTTTAAGGTCAGCGATCCGGTTTTTAATCGCCACATTCACCACAATACTTTGCTTGGCGCTCCGTTTTCACTTAGCCACACTTTTGGTGAGCCACTCTGTCACGATCGCATTACTAGGAATGCCCCCCCTCCTCCTTTTGCATGCTTCGCCCAAGCGCCTCATTAAACTAATCTCCACTGTCGATTTGGGCGCCCGCCTCCATTAGTGATCGCTCCAGAGGATCCCCTCCCCTCCCACCTGTGTTCACCTCACCCAAGCGCTTCTTCCAAGATTGTCTCACTAGCATTTCAGCGCTCTGGTGTTTGACGGTTTGAACTTTGCCTAATCATCGTGTTCACCGCTTTATTCAGCCTGTCGCGCTGGTGCATATCACGCTGTCCAGTACTAACTTAGCTTCTAGGAGTAGGACCATCCCTCGCATGTCATGGTGCAGCGCATCACTCCTGATCCCTGATTTAGTCCACCTCTTACCACCTCTTGTCACGATTTTCACCAATTGTTCACAACTATTGACTCTAAACCTTATCAAATAAGCATATCTGAATGTATTAATTCTGATATAAATATAAAGTGGATATATTTTCAAGGCCTTTACGTGATTTATTACGATCTTTAGATGCATATATAAGAGGCTTGGGCACTCTTCATGTTTGATGAATAATTAACGTTCAAGATACCTTGTACATGTAAGAAATAACTCCTTGTATACCCTACAGAACCTCCCTTTTTGTTGATAATCTTTATACCCAGGTTCTGAGGGACACTGGGTCGCCCCATTTCTTTTGATATGCCAAAGTGATATCAGCGCCACTATGATCTTTTGCAGTAGTTTGGCAATTATCTTTGAATATATCTTGGCGTCCGAGTTCATAAGTGATATCGGACGATATTAGGTAGGTAGTTCTACTGATTTACCTTTTTTGGGAAATACTACCACGTCTGAGACCTGCCATGATGGGGCGGGATCCCGCTATATTGTACTCCCAAGAATAGATCATGTATAATTGGAAGAATCTCATACGAGAGCATTTTATACACTTCTACTGGTATTTTATCCGGACCTGCTGCCTTCCCGGCAGAAAGAGACCCTAATGCCTCCTGAACCTCTACCATGGTAATTTCTTCATCTAGTTCCTGAGCTGTAGTACGGGGCTTATGGGGTCAGGATCTATCTGACTTGTTTAAAGAGTGTCAGCTTGATACAGCCTTCTGTACAACTCCTCGAACACCTCCATAATCTTTTCCGGGCCCATCACTAGTTGATCCCTGCCATTCTTAATTGTTAGAATGTTATTCCTAGCACTTTTTTGCCTGGTTCTTATTGTTAAAAGCCTCCCTGTTGCCACGCCATGTTCGTAGATTTCCCCCTGATAGGCTTGGAACATTTGGGCCATCCTTTCCTGGAAAAAACTGTTAATTTCTGCCTTTACTAGAGCTAATTTTATCATATGCTCCCGTACTAAGTCTTCCTCGTCTCCCTTGACTATTAGTTTAATATACTCTGCCTCTAACTCCACCAATTTCCCTATTAATTGATCAACCTCTGCTTTTCGATGTTTCCACCATCAGCCCACAAAACCAATAAGTTCTCCCCTCAAAGCGGCTTTAAAGGTGTCCCATCCCATCCCTCGAGTAGCGCTATACCTATTGCTGTTAAAGAATTCCGCAGCCCAATGCTTAATATGGGCACACAATCCCTCATCAAGAAGTAACTTTCTGTCAAATGACCAAGTGCTCAGTTTATAAATGCCTCGCACTCCCATTATCTCCAGAATCAGCTGGTTGTGGTCCGAAAAGAGTTGTGGTAGTTTTTTAATATCCAGCTTATCCACCACTTTGCTTGCGGCTAAAAAGTAGTTAAAGCGTACAAATTTCCTATGTGGGTGAGAGTAGTAAGTGTATCCAGGGTCTTGTAAAGTTTTTTCTACCCAAACATCCACCAGTCCATGGGTTGCTTTAACGGCATTAATTGCCCTATATACTTTGGGTTTCTTCCCTTCATATTTCTGGGCCTGAGTTTGGGCTTTTGTCAGCTCTAGATGTATGTTAAAATCACCACAGACTAATAATAGCTCTGGCCAGGAGGCAAGTTCGACCTCAAGACCCATAAATGTTCACCACTGTCCCCCCGTAGGAAACCCCACAATTGCCCATCACCCCCACTTATCTGCTAGTGTCCGCAAAGCCATGCCAATACATTGTTTAATATATATGGCGACTTCTCTTATCATAGTAGTTTGGGAGGAGCATGTTGCCGAATTATAGCCCCTAATCTCAAGAGTACTTTTGTTGCTCCAAGGTATATGTGTCTCCTGCAAACAGATTACTTCTGCATTAATAGTTTTAAATATTTCAAAAACCCTATCTCTCTTCTTTTTATCATTTAGGCCACCCACATTAACAGAACATATCTTCAAACTATCCATAATGTCCTGCAGTTTTCCTCATTATTGACCGTTGCTTAACAAATTTCTCGATCATATCCTTTCCTTCATTGCAATATATACCTGGTTTCCTTTTTTCTTGTTTGTTCCCCAACCCCAGCCCCCCATCCCCCCACTTTGCTGTCCCTCCACCCTGACATGCTCACCCTGCTCCTTCCCTCTCCCATGTACCCCCTGCCCCCGGGCTCACCCTCCACCATGAAAGCTTCCAGACCGAAGGTCTGTGTGTGTGAAACACCATGATCAGTGACTCCCCTTACGTAATCCTAGAAAAAGAATAAGAAAGAAAGCAAAACAATAGTTTAAGACTATATACAGAGAATCAAAGTCATAGAAAAAGTCGTTTCGCTAAGAGCAAATCAAAAATAAGAGGGGAAAAGAGAAATATATCACATTCTGCCACTTTCGTGCATCTAGAGCAAACTCAAGTTATGTTAGCTCCTTGCAACCTTTTTGTTTATCAACGAATACCTAGCCAACACATTTACCCCCATTGGTAAAAATTGGTAGCCATTTCCCCTCACATTATCTTCACAAGTTAGGAATCTTTAATCAAACATCGAGAGAGAAAACCTTGCCCTCTTATGCCCTTAACTCTGCCAGCACTTTGATCTCTGAGTTATAGTAATGAGTGTGTCCCCCCACTACTATCCTAAGCTTGGTGGGATTAATCAAATAAGCCTGTGCGCCCTTCGCTTGAAATGAAGCAATCAATTGTCAGTCTCCATCATCTTTCAACTATTGCGTGGCAAATGTCTGGCCTTGCAAAGAAGACAATGTCCTCAACTTTCCGTTTAGTTTCCGGCTTGGTCTTTTCCCAAATGTTCTGTCGTAGTAAAAAGTTCCCAAAGTAGACCAGGATAGCTCTTGGTTTCGTGCCTGGCCCGGCTGAAGCTTTCAAATTGAAAGGAATTTGAAGGGCGTGTTAAACTTCTTGCTGCCAGTTCCATCCTTGCAGGTATGGAATTGCTTTATCTGGCAGGGTATTCATCTACTTGCGCACATCAGTGCCTTCTCGCCCCTCCGGAATGTCTGAAAAGTGTAAGTTGTTGCGCCGTTGGTGATTTTCTTGTTCCTCTAGCCTTCCATTGGATGTCTGTCAGTCTAGCCTCTTGGGCCATTGACTGCACCTGAACACCTCTAACATTATCCTCCAGGGCTCTAGTTCTTGTCTCAAACTCAGTTAACCGATCACTAATATTTTCGCAAACTTTTGCCACTTTCCGAACTGTTCCCTGCATTTTGCGGAGAGCCAGTTGTGAACGTTTATTGTCTAATCTTCTCTCTTTCCGTTGAGACATGATTGCTTGTAGAATAACATCCAGTGTTGAAACCGAACTGTCCTGAGAACCTTGAGGATCTTGAGAAGCGGCACCTAGTTTCCCCGTAGTACTCCCCGACAATAATGACG